>NC_035448.2:72997981-73626530 GCF_002127325.2 Helianthus annuus
ATGAAAGGGTTCATCATGATGTCACGACTAAATATGTACTAAAATTGGCTCTTACGACCCTATTTTGTAAATATTAAATTATCCCATAATTAAAATCAATAGTCTATGCCATCCTATCACAAGCTACACTTGGAACGTAAAAGCGAACCATCAGTGTTTGAAGCCACAACACCACACTTGATGTCTAGCATATCCTTCCAAGGTGCAAGGGTTTCGTTGACACATCCGGCCCTTCCACAAGTACCTCTTTTAGGACGACTATTACTTTTTCTTTTCTCACCACATGCTCCAGCTGTCTCGAAAGTAAAAAGTCGGCATAGATGAGGCTAAACGTATCAATGCATAGACAAGAGTTGTCTTAGCGGCCTCATACTCGAGAGTTGTGCAATTCTCACAATTGACACTCGTTGTCAGTCTGCCTAGTCACTTACTAAAGAGCATGCAACAGCTGCCTTTACTACTGACATAGCCAGATTCTCATTCCTTGTTCTAATTATTGTAATGGGTCATTAATTAAATAAAGAAATGTACATTGAAAATACTAATTAAAATCTCTTTGCTTATGTAACAGATGTCTAATGAAAACAACTCCTTCGTTCTCAAGTCTATACTTGAAAAGGAAAAACTGAATAACACCAACTTTCTCGAATGGCACCGCAATCTGAGAATAGTTCTCAAGATGGCGAAAAAGCTCTATATCTTAGATGGCCCAGTCCCTACCGAGCCTGAAAGTAACACTACTGCTGCTCGTAAGGCACTAGAAAAGCATAACGAGGATGCCATTGAGGTAGCCTGCCTTATGGAAGCCACCATGTCTCCTGAACTTCAGAAGAACATGGAAGATAAAGATGCTTATGACATGATCCAGCAACTGAAAGGCATGTTTCAGAAACAAGCCCGACAGGAGCGATATGACACCATGAAGCAGCTCATAAGCTGTAAAATGCAAGAAGGATGTGTGTCAGAGTATAGTGAAAGGAAAGGTACATTGACCAGATGAACAAACTTGGTTATCCCCTGCAAGATGAAATGGCAGCGGACTTCATCTTGAACTCTCTCCCTAGCTCATATGACCAGTTCATTATGAACTATAATATGAATGCTTGGGTGAAGACTGTGCCTGAGCTACATGGTATGCTCAAAACGGCCGAGATGAACATTCCACATAAAACCAACCAAGTTCTGATGGTCAAGTCTGGTGGTGTTAAGAAGCTCAACAACAAGAAAAGGGCTCATAACAGCAAAGGCAAGAAAATGGCTGTTGTTGCTGCCAAATCTGCCACCAACAACAAGCAGGTTGCTAAACCACCCCCTCCCCAGGAGCGTCAGTGCTTTGAATGCAACCAAATGGGGCACTGGAAAAGGAACTGCCCACAGTATCTAGCCAAGCTGAAGGCGAACAAGGCCAATAACATTGGCACTTCTTCAGGTATTCTCATTTATGTTATTGAACTTTTTACTGTCTCCAACAACACATGGGTATTTGATACCGGGTGTGGTTACCACATCACTAATGTTTTGCAGGAGCCTGAAAAGTGGAGGAAGCTGAAACAAGGCGACATGGAACTCATTGTTGGTGATAGGAAAAGAGTGCCCGTTCTTGCAACCGGCACATTTCATTTTTCATGTCCTTCTGGCCTTGTAGTTAATTTAAACAATTGTTTGTTTGCACCTAGTATAACCAGAAACATTATTTCAGTTTCCCTTTTGTTTGAACAAGGTTTCAAGTACGTTTTTAATGGTATTTCTATTTCTGCCTACTTGAATGATGTCTTTTATTTTGAGGCTAAACCTCGAAATGGTATTTATGAGATTGATGTTCAAACATGTAATAACATATATCATCTTTCTAAGCGTAACAAATTGGTATTAATGAAACCTTTCTATGGCATTGTAGACTTGGCCACATAAGTAAGGCACGCATAAAATGGCTCCAATCCGAGGGGATTCTTGAATCCACTGGACAGGACTCCTTTAATGATTGCGAATCTTGCTTAGCTGGCAAACTCACAAAGCGTCCCATTGGTGTTGGTGAACGGGCTAATGGTCTGCTATGACTCATTCACACTGATGTATGTGGCCCTTTCAGAACCATGACAAGAAACCATGAAAGATACTTCGTTACTTTCATCGACGAGTATAGCCGATATGCTTATGTCTATCTTATGAAGCATAAGCATGAAACTTTTGAAAAGTTCAAAGAGTTTCAAAACGAAGTAGAAAACCAACTTACTAGAAAGATAAAAATACTTCGATCAGATCGAGGTGGCGAATACCTCAGCTTAGAGTTCCTCCATCATCTCAAGAGTGTGGAATAATTTCAGAACCCACTCCACCTGGCACACCCCAACTTAATGGCGTGAGCGAGAGGAGAAATCGAACCCTACTTAATATGGTTAGATCGATGATGTGTAGAACTAACTTGCCTCACTCCTTCTGGGGTCATGCTCTTATGACTGCCGCCCGCATTGTCAATCTGGCTCCGACTAAAAAGGTAAACAAAACCCCATATGAGATATGTCATGGGCGTAAACCCGATTTGGAATACCTAAAAGTATGGGGATGTGATGCATATATCACAAGTGAAGCTGATGATAAGCTCGATTCTCGAGGCGAAAAGGTTGTTTTCGTTGGATACTAAAAAAGAAGCGGATATTATTTCTACCATCCTGATGCAAATGTTATTTCCATCAAAAGGAAGGGGCACTTTCTCGAGGAAGAACTTCTTAATCGAGGAACTGGAAATAATGTGGTTGATCTTGAAGAAATTCGAGAACCAACAGCAACCGCTGATGAAGTCGGAACGTCTGAACAACAAGAAATTGTTGCTGATGAATCAGACATAAACACATGCGTTCGCAGAAGTAGCAGGACTCGTAAAGAACCTGACAGATACCTTTGGCATCTCGAAGGTGCTGAAGTCTTGGTAGTAGATGAGTCTAACGACGAACCTACTAACTACAAATCTGCTATCTCAGATCCTGAATCTGCGAAATGGCTGGAAGCCATGAATGCTGAGATGCAATCTATGCGTGATAATCAAGTCTGGGACTTGGTTGAGCTACCCCCGAATCTCGGGCAGTAGGGAGCAAATGGGTTTTCAAGAGAAAAACCGATATGCATGGAAATGTACACACCTTTAAAGCACGGCTAGTTGCGAAGGGTTTCACTCAAACTCAGGGTATTGACTATGATGAAACTTCTCGCCTGTTGCTATGATCAAATCGATCAGGATATTGCTTGCCATAGCCGCGTACTATGACTACGAGATATGGCAAATGGATGTCAAAACCGCTTTTCTTAATGGCCATCTCTCTGAAGATGTCTATATGGTTCAACCAGACGGTTTTGTTGATCCAAAATATCCTAATAGGGTGTGCAAGCTGAATAAGTCCATTTATGGACTCAAGCAGGCGTCTCGTAGCTGGAATCTTCGTTTTGACCAAAAGATCAAAGAGTTTGGTTTTGTCAAAAATGAAGATGAGCCTTGTGTTTACAGAAAGGCTAGTGGGAGCACTATATCATTCCTCATCCTGTATGTGGATGATATACTGATCATTGGAAATAGCGTCCCTATGCTTAACGAAGTTAAACACTATTTGGGAACTTGTTTCGCAATGAAAGATCTTGGAGAAGCAGCTTATATTCTAGGAATCAAGATCTATAGGGATAGATCTAAGCGGCTTCTTGGGCTAAGTCAAAGTACATACATAGACAAAATGATGACACGCTTTAAGATGGAAAACTCCAAGAAAGGAGGTGTTCTTATGACTAAAGGGACTGTGTTGGACAAATCGCAATCTCCTTCAACGGACATTGAAATTAAGCGAATGGAAGCAGTTCCATATGCTTCAAGGATTGGTTCTATCATGTATGCTATGTTATGTACTAGACCGACGTCTCGCATGCTTTAAGCATGACTAGTCGTTATCAGCAAGCTCCTGGCATCGCCCATTGGACTGCTGTCAAGAACATTCTTAAGTATCTGAGAAGAACTAAAGATATGTTCTTAGTATTTGGAGGAGTAGAAGAAAAGCTCACTGTAAGATGTTACACTGATGCTAGTTTTCAAACTGACCGAGATGATTCTCGCTCACAATCAGGTTTCGTATTCACTCTAAATGGAGGAGCTATCTCATGGAAGAGCTCCAAGCAGAGTGTGGTGGCGGATTCAACCACCGAATCTGAATATATAGCCGCATCAGATGCTGCAAAGGAGGCTGCTTGGATGAAGAAATTCATAACCGACCTCGATGTGGTTCCAAGCATTAAGAAACCCATCGAGATATTCTGTGATAACACAGGTGCTATTGCTCAAGCGAAAGAGCCCAGGTCTCATCACAAGGCCAAGCACATTCTAAGAAAGTTCCACTACATACGGGAAATTGTGGAACGTGGAGACATCGTGATAAGCAAAGTGGACACAGATCAAAACCTAGCAGACCCGTTTACTAAGCCCATGACTCAGGACAAGCATGATCAGCACATGGGTGCTATCGGGCTTAGATTAGCTAGCAGTATGTTTTGATTTAGTATTTGGATGTACGAACTTTTAACAGTTGTACTTTTGAATTCAATTTTGATTTACTGGTTAAATGCAATTTTGAATCCTATAACTGTGTTCGATTTTAATACGTTTAATCCGTGAATCTTGCATTCTAAACTATCCGTAGTCGGTCAGACTCGTGGGAACAATTCTGAATTAAGACTATTCTGACTTTGGACTCAAGGAGTTGACTTCCAAATTCACAGACCTCATTGAGAATGACGTTGGATGTAACTTGCATCAAATCATCTTCATGGATCTTAGTCATAAGATGCTTTGATATTGGTATACTCATTTAGTATCCTTTGACCTGTGATACATATTAGAACTTCCGTTTACCAAGGATTATTCTTTGATTAATGTCAACTGCTGTCGCGTAACTACCAGTCATAAAGGCTTTAATTGGGAATAGTTCTGAAGTTCAGTGGGAGTTGTATGTAGTCGATATGGGATTCTGTACTCTTACATGATATGTAACAGTTAGACATTGTGGCGCCCTCGTTGATTCAAACCGGTGAAGTGTAAGGCCTTGCCCAAACTTACTGTGTGTTTGTTCGGACCACTTTGACTCTTGATCGAGAACAATAATAATTGAACACCATATGAGAATGAACTTAATCCATGTCTCATTGATTCAATTTATGTCTTTTACAGAAAGGATAAATGACAACAATTACCATAAGTCTATTGTCTTGCAATAGTAGGTTGTTACTAATGGCAAGGTGTTTTGGTTAATGACTTTAAAGTATCATACCTTGTTGGGGGCAGCCATGTGCAGCTAGAGCGCCGCTGACTGTCTGCGTTGAGGATTTTATCGAAGACCGTCCAAGTGGGAGATTGTTGGATTTATATGTACGGGTTCGATAAGTCAACGCTGCTGACCGAGCTATGACCCGTAAGAGTTACACCTTGGGCAACGAACATTAAGCCCACTTAACTTGGTTAACTGGTGATCACGAACAATTAACGGAACTCAATATATAATTATCTAGAATAATTATATATATCCACGAGAAACGGGATTTATTATTTATACGGGTTATAAATAATATAACGTTTAATTACTTATTTAATTAAACTTTGTTTTTCGGGCTTCGTATCGTGTCTGGGCTTGGACTTATTATATTGGGCTTTGGGGCCTAAGAGTAATTAGGGATATGATGTTAACCTAAATATATTACTATATATATTTTGTGTTAATTTTTTCCTTTGTGGCCTAGTCTTCTGCCGTAACACATCACAAAACAAAGGAAGTCAATTTTGTGAGAAAATCACAAAACAGAAGTTGGCATCAAAACAAGAAATAGGGCCACCACTTTTTAAGTGCTGCCCTATTTTCTTTTCTTTGCATTGTGACGATTGGTCAAGTCAAAGCCGCCGCCACTCGGTTCGTGTTCGTGTCTAGCACCCGTTCGTTGTACCTTGGTGTCTCACACGGTTAATTATTAACCACAAGGTATAATTTTTCTCATCGGTAGATTAATTATTTTATGTATCGTATTTGCATGTTTGTAACCATGATCCTGTTCGGTTCACTTCTGGTGTTGATTATTTATATTTATTCCGCTACGTTTTTATTAATTATATATTTAGTTAATAAAATATGTCAAACCCGTTTTGATAAAAAGTAAAATTGACACCACTGAATCTCAACATATTCCTCCTACTATTTCACTCTTCTCCACATGCTCAGCAACCTGCATGTATGTATGTATGTGTCAGATTACTCTTGCAACATCAAATTATTAAGAAAACTATGAGGCAGGGGTACCAGCATGACATGGAGGGGGAAATGGCGCACGCGACAAAGAGGGTCACCTAAGAGATTGGTGACTAACGAAGGCTTTCCCGCCTGCTGGAAGTCACAGCGGCTCTCAAACGCCTCCACCGCCGCCTTGTCTTTCTCTTCGTCGTACTCTCTAACCACCAGCCACGGAGGATTTTCAGCAAATCCAGTAGACATCTATCTATTATACTAAAGCAAAATAAAGGTTGACTATTTGACCATGATGTGGCAGCTCTCTTAGGCCAGATAATTGAGAATTTGGGCGCCATTCTCCTTTTCTTCCATATTCCTTCATTTTGTTCAATGCTATTAAATACTCAGTTACCTTCACCGCTCTCTCTCTTCAATTATCTTTGTTACCACCGCCTTATCTTCAACATATACTTCTTCCTTTTCAAGTTCATCATCTTCAGTCGAATCCTGAAATTTTTCTTTGATCCATTACGAAAAATTGTAAGTTTAGATTGTTTATTTCTTAGTTTAATCCTTCTTTTTTTTTTTTTTTGTCGGAATTTTATTTTGGATCTGAAAAAGTGTTATTCTGTACAACAAACCCTAGATCCGATTGTCATTATAGATTTGTTCTTTATGATTATATTCTTTTTGTTTTTGTTATACATTTTTGTGTTTACTCATATCCCTGACTCGGTTTATCTCTTCCGTTTTTTGATAATTTTTTGAATAAATTTTGTATTGTTATTTGTATGAAACCCTAAGTCCGATTCTAATTCCAGATCTGTTTGTAATATTTAGTAACATTATTATGTTGTTATTAAATTTGATGTTTATTCATATTCCAGATCTGTATGTTATTGTTATTGAATTTGATGTTAGATTTATTAAAATCCCTAGAATGATAAGCTGATATCACAATTTCATGGTAAAAAAATGTGATATTTTTATTGAAATTTGTTGTTTATTCATATTCCAGATCTGTATGTTATTGTTATTGAATTTGATGCTAGATTTATTCAAATCCCTAAAATGTTAAGCTGATATCACAATTTCATGGTAAAAAATGTTTATTTTTTATTGAAATTTGTTGTTTATTCATATTCCATATATCTGTTTGTTTTTTTATTGAATTTTATGTTACATTTATTCAACTCTCTAAAATGTTAACCTCATTTCACAATTTCATGGTCAAAAAAACATTTAATTTTGATTGATTCTGTGTTGTATGCACCATAAATTCTTTGAATATATTGTTTTTAATAGAGGATCTTTTTGATTTGTTGATTTTTGTTCTTTTTTCTTTTAATTTTAGTCTGTATCTGATTTCCTACGAAGATCTGTTGATTTTTTATAATTAACCTTACTGTTGCTTTTTGATAATTAACATTCAAACCTGCTTTTTGATTCTGTGTTAATCCTTTGTTGTATTATGATTTCTTACATCTGAGATGGTATGATTCCGATGGTATGAATCATCTCCAAGAAGACGAACAATAAACAATTCAGATCCATTATCCCTCTTCAACCCTACAATGAACCTCCGTCAGGTTTGTTTTCTTCAACATTTTTTCTTTAATTTCAAATGGTTGGAGTGTAATGCTATTTGGTTTGATTTGATTAACATTGTTTGTTGATTATTGTTTGTGTTCGTCGGAATGCAATTAGGGCTTTTCGGTTGAAAGAGCACAATTAACTCAATGCAACTTTTGGTGTCCCTTTATTATAAGAGGGTATGTACATTTTGGTGATTTTAGTTTGTTTGTGTTGGAAGGTTTTTTTTTGCTCATTTTGGTAGTTTGTACTTTTCTGGTTGATTGTTGATGGTTAGAAATTTGGGGAATATTCACATGAGTTTGTTTGTTGATAATTAAAATTAGGGAAGATTGTTTAAATTCTTTGTGAATATTATCATGAATTTTTGAAATTCCACCTGAACTACTGCTCCGATTGACCAGACCCATATCATGAATTTTTGAGTTTTTAAAAAGTGAAACATTTACATAATTTCTGTTTGGCATATGATTTATGGAAATAAGTTAGTTGCAGACTTTTTTTTTTTATAGACTTTGATTTTTTTTTTGTTTCATTGCGGGTTTTATATGCGAATGGTGATGAAGAATTGCTCGACTATCCTTGGTGATTAAGATTTTAAGGTATTGTTGTTTTTTGTTCTTTTTTCTTTTAATTTTAGTCTGTATCTGATTTCCTACGAAGATCTGTTGCTTTTTGATAATTAACCTTACTGTTGCTTTTTGATAATTAACATTCAAACCTGTTTTTGTAGGTTTATAGTATGCCTGTCCCTTCTTCATTAAGGTATATGTTTTTTATTAACGTATTGTATTATAATATCCCTGTGACATATTCAGTAAGTTATATTTCGCGTTCAAACCTGTTTTGTTAAGAAGAAACGTTCAGTTGTATAAAAAAATCAGGGAAAGTCTTTTGCTTGGAACATTGAGGCGTCGTTGATGTTGCCAAGGAGTCTCAGAAAATGTTAAGTTATATAATTTTCTTACACTCCTCGGCAATGTCAACGACTCCTAAAAAAGTTCCTTCGAATCTCTCTGACTGATTGCTTCATCGACAGATTGTTTCTTTTTCTCATCACAGATTTCCTCTATATTATATCAATTCCTTAACCGCCCTATTTTCATTATATATGGAAAGTTGCCTTTTGAATGAATAAACTTTAATTTTTTTTAGGTAATTTTGGAACCGTTTCCATTTGTACTCCATATATACAAAAATTGTTTTAAT
The DNA here is from genome assembly GCF_002127325.2 of Helianthus annuus. Lineage (NCBI taxonomy): Eukaryota > Viridiplantae > Streptophyta > Magnoliopsida > Asterales > Asteraceae > Helianthus > Helianthus annuus. Next base: position 73,007,029 of record NC_035448.2, read on the forward strand.
ATAATGTTTCAATCGTTCACTTGAGAAGCGTTCCCTTTTTTTTGTTCATCATCAGACATCCAAATACAAGCATCGGTAAGTATATTGCACCTCTGTTTGACATTTGTATTTTTTATTATATATAACCACAATTATAGTTATTTGGTTTTTATGTTCTATTTAACTGTGTAATTGATATTTCAAGTGGTATCGATATCATAAACAATAATCACTATTTAGAATTTTCATTATATATAACCACAATTATAGTTATTTGGTTTTATGTTCTATTTAACTGTGTAATTAATATTTCAAGTGGTATCGATATCATAAACCCTAATCACTATTTAGAATTTTGCTAAATACATGTGTTATACAAATACTGATTCAACTGATTGAAACGAAAATATATTATCTATTGTTATGAGATTTATATTTTATTAATTAACTATTTAGACAATTTTTTAATTTTCTTATTATGGTTATTTTGATGTTATACAACTCATTCTTCAACTTATTCATTAATCCTTTGTTTGTTAATTATTTTTATTGAAATATATTAGATCTGATGTCTTTTTTTTTTTGTATCCTGTTTTTTGCAGGTATTTAGTATGGGTGAACGTTCATCAAGGTATTATGTGTATATTTTTTATAGTTTCTAACAATCCCCTTATCGTGTTATATTTTCTTAACATTCTATTATGTAATTCACTTACAGAGGACCCTGGTTCTGTAGGGTAATGAATCGAGCAGACCAACTTATTCTGGTATAGGAAAAAATATTACTTTAGTTATTTGTGTTATCTGTTTTTTCTTTTTTAAAAACATAATATTATTATTCTATTGTTTAAATCAATTGAAAATATTTATAATTCATTTTCCATTTCATTATATTATTAGTCCATTCCGGATGATGCGGCCTCCAAACTATGGGGTGTTGACAAAGGCCCTACTAATGTTATGATACACATTGAAGATGGTCGTGACTTTAATGTTTTTTTAAGCGCGTCTAAAGGGAAATTATTTTTTTTTTCATGGATGGTCCAATGTTGTTGAACACTTGGGTCTATCTCAGGGATGTTTGGTAGTATTTAATCCTTTAGATCATGCTACCTTTAAGTTAACAACTTATCAGAATGGTGTTAGTCGTGGGTCTTTCTGGACATATATGCTACCTCCATCATGCAATTTTTATGTAAGACAAATGTGATTTTATTTTTCCTAATGTATTTAATTATAATTTATAAATTTATAGATACTAACCTTTTTTTTTTTCATCCTACAGCTCATCCCTGAATGTATTTTGCCCAAAATTTACGATTTTTCGTCAAATGATGTAACCTCTACTGTGATGATCGACAACCAAACGTTTAACGTTTCCATTGTAACTAATGACGGCAAAGTCGGTTTTTCCGCTGGTATGGATGTAATTATTAGTATGTTTCAGTTGGAGGTTGGTTGTTATTTCTTATTCACCAAAGGTTTTGGACATTTTTTCTATTTGAAAGTCTTTGGAAAAAACGGTGTTGAAATCACATATCCTAACTTAGATTTTCATGAGGTAAATTAAATATATGTACTTACTTCTATGTATTATACATATCAGAATGTAATTCATTTTTTATATATTAATTTGCAGATTGAGGTTGCACATATAGATGTTGATAATGAAGTTGAAGAACAAATACATGGTGGTGTTACTCGGTTTGTTCGTACGGCTGGTGAAGATTATTTTGTAAGTTTTGATATCATCTTCAAAACTGATAAAACACATAAGTTTTATGTTTTTTATTTTATTTAATGAGTATTAATATTTTTTATTAATTTTATTTAAATACAGAGAATTCCTGATCATGTTTCACGCATGGCTAAGCTTCATGAAGGGTTAAAAGATTTGACCATAAAATTTTTGCATCTGGACCCGCCACTGCAGATTACTAACGGTACCAGACGTGAAAGAAGAACCAATGGTCGTGGTTATCGATACGCTTTAACCTCTTGGAAGAAGTTCATGAAAGCCGCTCAAATTAAGGTCCGTGACCAGGTTCACTTTTCTTTTGATGAAAATGAGCAGGTCCTGACTATTGAGAGGGTTGTACCTTACGTTAACCGTAGTAATTAGATATATGACAATTATGGCATGTTTTTGGCCTTTCAAGTTTTTTGGTTATACATTGGTTTTGGACTTTAATTTCAAGTTTTTATATATCTTTCAATCTATTTCTTATATATTCAGTATAACATTGCTGATTATTGTTTACAACTAAATATGAAAAACAATATATAAACTAACTTTGCATATATGAAAAAGTATTATGAACTTAGTATTATATTTTCAGCATATTACACTAATTTGTTACATTATAAACATTTTATAAACCTTCCAGAATAGTTTTTTATTTATATAATAATTGCAGAAAGTCAGGTACGACATAGTAGGTTGCATATTATAAATGTTTTCATTATTTTCGAAATTTACTAATCATCAAAATTCCCTCGTTCCTTGCAATTTCAAATTAATAACTATTGAAATTGTTAATATGCCCCATGTGTTTTTTATCCAGTGTAATCGTTTACAAATCTATAATAAGCCAAAAAAATATACAAATTTAGTATACGTAGTTATGGCCATTATATGGATATGTTCGTCAATGTGTGATATGTCATAGTTCAATGCTGAGTTTAAAACTGCTAAAGTTGTAGAATGTTCCATAGTTTCAAATTCAATTAAGGTTATGAAGGAATTTAATATTGACAATCCGTATACTAAGTTGGTTAGTTACATTTCATTTTCTAATTTTTTTATGACATATACCATTTTTTGGACATTTAGATTGATTGACTATATTTTTAGAAAATACCTTCATATTACATATTTCCATTTTCATCGTATATTATAATTGATTGTGTTCGATATTTTAAATTTTTATACTATACAATGTTTACTTAATTAACTTTGCCTACCTATTATAATATTCTTTAAACTTTCACATTTTAATCAGTCTTATCTACTCAGCATTTTCTCTATCATTTTTCATAATCTTTGGTAAGAATACCATTGACAGTTCTATACGATATTGATTTATAATTTATTACAATGTGTTAGTATATAGTGTTTTTTTTCTAATCTTTACTTTGAATTTTATGCAGAAATGGAAGGTGCAATCACATTGTTGAATAATTTGGACCTCAATGTTGATAACTATACCATAAGAATACGCATTGTTCGTTTGTGGACAAGAGCTGATTTCAATAACGCTAGAAAAGTGTATTGTTATGATATGATAGTCATGGACAGTGAGGTAAGTGTTCATTACGTATGTTATAATTTAAGTTTATATACTGTTAATTGTCAAAGTACGTATTATTTGTCTAACATAATGTTGTTGTTTGTCAGGGAACAAAAATGCAAGCTTTTGTCTTGGCTAAAAACGCATCTGGATATCAACATCTTTTGGAAGAAAAGCGTTGTTTGACGATTAGAAATCCTTCATTGGGTGAGAATCGTCAGAAGGTCAAGTACGCTAAAGGTGGTTTGAAGATTAACCTTAATAACAACACCGTTGTTGAGGAATGCCACGAGGCTATTGGTTCTGAATGGGGTTTTGATTTTACTCCGTTTGATTCAGTTGTGGAGGATCCAACAGTTGACCAAGTTTTTTAAAAGTCCAATTGGTATGATATACAATTAAAAATATAACTAAACATAACACATTTTTTATTTTGTTGACACTATTTTTTTTATCCACAGATGTAATTGGTTTTGTGGTCAAAGTTTTCCCTTCGAGATAGACACGGAAACTAATAATGGACAAAACCAGAAGAAAGTCACCTTTATGCTTGAAGACTTGAAGTATTTATTTATTTTTCTTCACTTTTATTCTTTAATATATTTTTTATATTATGTATTCTGAACTGCTACTTTGTTTGTATTGATTTCAATAATGTTCAGCAATAAGCAGATCTTTGTGACACTTTGGGACGGTTATGCGGATCAAATAATGGAGTATGATGTTAGAGCATGTGAGATCGTTGGTACTTGTACTGGATTAGTTTAGTTGTAGTTGTATGCCTTTTGAATGTTTAGGGGTTGTTTTGTAATTATCTAGAAGTAATATTCCTGACCTAGTGTAGTTAAGATTCCAGCAAATTTATAAATTTGCTGGTTAGTCAGGATGCTAGTATAAATACCCCAAGCATTGTAACACATTCAAGCTTTTGGCTCTTGGTGGAATCAAGTGTTGTTTACATTCTTATTGAGCTTTGATCTGATTTCCAAGGTTGTTTATTGTTATATCATTCTGTTTGATTCAATACAACACTAGTTGTATTCCTCAATCCATTAGCTTCACCTTCATCTTCATTCTTGATATTTTTGACTAGTCATAGTTCAAAACACTTAATCAATAGGTGTTTTGGACTAAAAACCAACCACTGTGATCCGGATACGTTTTGGGATCTACAATTTGGTATCAGAGCCTTTGTGCTCTTGGTTGTTGTGTTCTTGTTAAGATTTTCATTGTTTTGAAGGTTTTTCAAAGTTTCAAGGTTTTTCAAATTTTTGGGCTTAAATGGATTGATTTGGTGTGTTTAATTGATAGGTTGTTGTTAATACTTGGTTAAGGAGTCATTTTGGTCATTTTGGTGCATCAAAACATGGTTTTTGGGCTGTTTTTGAATGATTAGAGGGTTTTAGTTCGTGATAAACCTCTGGTTAGCGAAGATAACTTGAATGCAGCGATGAGTTTTTGAATACAGCGAAGATAATTTTGAATAACGAAGATAATTTTGAATACAGCGAATATATATTTGACGTAGCGAACATAGCGAAGATTGTCTGAATCGCTGAGTGTTCCGTCGCATAATCAGCAAATTAGCCGACTAACGTTCGAGCAAATTTGCTGATCATCAGCGAAACAGTATCATTTGACCCATTAGCGAATTTATCGAAGGCGACTTCGAGAACCGTGCTAGCGAATCACAGCGTTCCTATCACGGTTTCCGGCAATTATAACCTAACTTCGTTTGGTGTTTGATTTGTCAGCGAAGATAAATTGTGTTCGTGCAGGATCCAACATCGTGTCAGCGAAGATAGCGAACAAGTTAGCGGAGATCATCAGTCAACATCGTTCGCCGGCGAATTAAAGATTTGTCAGCGAATTTAAGCCTGTTTCAGCACACGTTTGTCAAAAACAAAGAAAATGTCGCTAAATCAACTAAGTCCAATCGCTCAAGCGGAACTTGAAACTGGAACCAAACTCGCCCACCAAAGTTGAAAGGAGCGGAAGATTTTAGCACTTGGAAAACTCGCATTCAATCGTTCTTCGAGTACACGGATTACAATCTGTGGCTCTCTGTTACGGCCGGACCTCACGTTCCTACGGTAGTTAGAGGAGATACGGTGGTTCCTAACAACGATGCTACCCTTCACTGACGAAGACAAGGCCCTCATTCAACGTGATCGTCGTGCACACGCCGCTCTAACCATGGCTTTATCAAACGACTGCAACATGTTTGAAGAACACCGAACTGCTAATGCACTCTGGAATGCATTGATCGAGTACTATGAGGGAATGAAAACTGATCGAAAGCAGAGATATGTGCAAAGCAATACGACATGTTTTGCGGAGTCCGTGGAGAGAGCCTGTCTGATCACATTAGCCTTCCTAAACATGATGACCAAAATGAAGAAAGCTGGAAATCCTGTAACCAATCGTGCTGCAATAAAGAAATTGCTTGACTCGCTCCCAAGGAATGGAGCCTGCAGTGTATTGATCAGAAGGAATTCCTCAACAATCCTAATCCTGTTACTCTGTCAGATCTGATCAACACTCTAAGGGCATTTGAAATGGACGTAAACAAGAGAGAGATGAACACTGCTGGATATCAACCTAAAGCAACTCAACCTTCAGCAGGACTGAAGAATGTAGCGTTTCTCGCTTCAGGGGGCATTACTCCACAAGCTTCTGATCTAATTTATGCAAATGCTTCCGCAAGCGCATCTAAAGCCCCACAACTTGTTGAGAAAACGATCACTGTCGATACTCAAGCACTGAAAGTTTACCGAGAATGTGGCACTCTTCAACACTTTCCTAAGCAGCTATGAAGCCCTAATGTCTGGGGAATTGAAGAAGGAGATGTTTACTGCCGAAGACATGTATCAGGTTGATCCAGATGATATGGAAGAAATGGATCTGAAATGGCAAATGGCCATGATCACTCTGAGATTGAAGAAGTTTCAAGACAAGACAGGCAAGCGATTAGGTCTTGGAAAAGCTGGTTTTGACAAGTCTAAGCTGAGGTGCTACAACTGTAAGAATCTTGGACACTTCAAGCGTGACTGTCCGATGTTGAAAGAGGGAAACAGTGAAGCTACTCCTGCTGCTAAACAGATCACTGCCGAAGAGAACAAAAGCAACGCTTCTCCCAGCACGCCAAAGGCTTTGGTTGTTGAAGACTATGACTGGAGCGAAGAGATCACTGAAGCTAAGGAACAAGTCAACAAAGCACTGATGGCCAAAATCTCTAGTGAATCATCTGCAAAGCACTTTGAGAAGCAGACAACGGGAATCCCAACTGGAAACAATGATGCTGACCAGGGATTGAAAGGTATTCTGCCTTCAGTGGAGTCTGGTGATAAAGCTGAAAAAGATGCTGAGAAAGGAAAGGATAAAGTTCAAGCTACAGCCATGAAAGCAGATGCATCAAAAGAGAAGGCTGACAAAGACTTGGTAAATAGTATTCCACTTAGTTTCAAGGAGAAGTTATGCTCCGAAGCATGCGTTGATGTCGTGGCACATTATAAATTCCTAAATCTGGAGTTTGAAAGGCAAAAGGACAAAGCTTTAAAAATTAATAATGAGCTTAAACAAAATAAAGCTGCATATCAGAGAAAGTTGAACTCAACTTTGGCTGAAATGCAAACTCTTAAAGAATTTGTGTTTAGAAAAGATTTTATCATAAATGATCTTACTGAAAGGTTAGAAAAAGCGTTAAATGAAAAGAACAAACTCCAGATTATAATAGATAAATGGAATGTCAGTCAAAAGGCCTTTACTGACATCAAAAATTGCCAACGACCAACGTTTGTGAAAGACGGGATTGGTTATAAGGATAGGCACGGAAATGAAAAACTTTTCTTTCCGCCTCACAGCAAAAACTACGTGCCTATGCCTACTCCTCATCCCGAAAATGATCTCATAAATGAAAAGGCCTCAGTTGAACAAAATGAATTTTATGAAATGGACAACTGCTAACTGTTCTAAAAGCAATGCAGATTCCATTGAGTGTAAAGAAGATGTGTGCGATGATGATGGAGACTGCGGAGGGTCAAAAATAGGAATTGGTTATTCAGGCGACAGTTTATTCCACCGTTAACTGGTTCGTCTGGAATTGTTCTAAAAACAATGTTAAGGATGAATGTAATAGTTTAAGTAGGATGGATGACTGTAATGGCCAAGTGCCTAAAACTAAATCTGTGGATGACTGTAAGGGCCATGTGCCTACATTTGAGACCGTGATCATGAACCTTATGTGTCTGAATGTCATGGTTTGAATTATGCGTGTCGTGATGATAATGTTGCTTGTGAATCTCCTGTATTTGTGCCAGAATTAAAAAGAAATAGCTTTGGAAAATTCCTTACAAAGGAAATTCCCGAATTTATTCCTTCCAGAACAGGTATGACAGAATCAGAAAAGAAAGCTACTGAAGATCAAGATAATGTAGAATCAAGCGCCATTACCACAGAAGACGAACAGACATCAGAAAGTTCGCATTCAGAAATCTCAACTGAAGATCAAGCAACAAGTGATGAAAGCTTCGAATGTTCAAGTTGTGAAGCAAGTGAAGAACAAAATTCAAGCAAGGACAACACGTCTGAAAGCTCACTCGATTCAGACAGTGATGAAGAATTTCCCGAAGATGAAAGCAGAGTGGACAAGAAAATGAAGAAAGCAAAAAGCTCAAGATTCTCATCACATACATCATCTTCTCACACCAAAAGACCCAGACATAAAAGATGTTTTCGCTGTGGTCATTTAGGACATACAGCGAAACATTGTAAAACCAAAAAGTTTCCTAAACCAGAACATGATTTTATTACAAACGTCACGCAGCAACTAAATTATCTTAAGAAATCTGTTAAAAATCTGGTTGATTCAACTGCGTATCTTTGGAAACAAAAAGAGGTCAAAGTGGGTCAAAACCACGATAGATTTGAAATGAAACAGATTTGGGTTCCTAAATCAAACTAATCTGTATATTTGTATATTTGTATATATCAGAATAAGCTCCAGAAATGGCTTCGAATGCTCATGGAATACATCTGGCACGTCGACAGCGGATGCTCAAGACACATGACGGGGTTAAAAGAACTATTAAAGAACTTCCGCTTTATTGGGGGCTAGAAATCATGCCACCAACCTTTGTTGAGTGGGGCTAGAAGACGAGGTCTTATATGAGCAAGAAGACGGCAAGACATTTGCTCCTGAACATCCCGAGTGGTTCAGAAAAGAACGAGAAAAGCTTCCTGATCTTCATCAAGTGATAAAGGTCGTTAAATCTGAGGAAACTGAGAAAATAATTAGCTGGATGTATGATAACCTCAGGGGCATGTTTGTAGTAAAGAGACGGGGTGGTGTGATACAATATTTCGCAACAGGATTTGATCTTTTCTCGCTCCCAAGGTGGGATTTAAGAGAGCTTGGGCGTCTGAATTTGCTCAACCATGGTGACAGAGGCATCGGAAGAGACTTTGAACGTCTAATTACAAGCGAATGCGACAAGAACTTCCCGAATCATGCCCCACAGCGCCCAAGACGCCGAGTGTCCAAAACTTCTTTCGATCCAGTAACAGGCAAGGGAAAGGTGACGTGGGTTATTAACCCTGCTAAAGTAGTCACCAGAGTCAAGCTTCCGGAAGAAATCCCTGTGGCACTTAAGGATTTCAAGAAATGGTTCTACGATAGTCAAACCGGTGAAGCTGTAATAAGGTCGAACGACAATGTTGATATTCGAATACTGGATCCTATGGACGTGTTTCAGTTCGGGCTGTCTGATCTCACCATGCTGAATGCGAGTCGTATCAATGTCGGAGCTGGAAATGCAAATCTTGAAGAGGCAGCACTGTTTCAGCGAGCAGTTGAACGTGCCTGGAGATTAAAAAGGGAGATGCTCGACATGGTAGACAAAATAGAGAAGCGAAAAGAGAAAGAGCAGAAAAAGAGAGAAGCTCGAAAGAAAAAGAAACATGAGACAACAGTGGAAGGAAGTGCTACTGCAACTGCAGATCCAACCACACCGACTCTCAAGCCACACCAACACCTCCGGCCTCATCCACATATGAGGCCACTAAGGAGGACCTAAAATCAAGTGAAGCCGTTATTAATCAGGAACCTCCGGTAGCACCAACGGAGATTGTCGCACCACCAGAAACGATCGTTGTAGAAGAAAATCCAATCGAGCCAGAAAAACAAACTACAGAAGATCCAGTGGTTACAACAGAAGATCCAGTGGTCACCACGGAAGAATGAGAAGACAAGCACGCAACGATCTAGGGGGGATATTGTTAGAGCATGTGAGATCGTTGGTACTTGTACTGGATTAGTTTAGTTGTAGTTTGTATGCCTTTTGAATGTTTAGGGGTTGTTTTGTAATTATCTAGAAGTAATATTCCTGACCTAGTGTAGTTAAGATTCCAGCAAATTTATAAATTTGCTGGTTAGTCAGGATGCTAGTATAAATACCCCAAGCATTGTAACACATTCAAGCTTTTGGCTCTTGGTGGAATCAAGTGTTGTTTACATTCTTATTGAGCTTTGATCTGATTTCCAAGGTTGTTTATTGTTATATCATTCTGTTTGGATTCAATACAACACTAGTTGTATTCCTCAATCCATTAGCTTCACCTTCATCTTCATTCTTGATATTTCTTGACTAGTCATAGTTCAAACACTTAATCAATAGGTGTTTTGGACTAAAACAACCAACCACTGTGATCCGGATACGTTTTGGGATCTACATATGAGAGCAGCAATCGAGGTGAAAAAAATGTCGTCGTGATCATTCAGTTTGGGGATTCTGGGGAGGTATCGTATTATTTCAAATATATTGTGTTTTTTCTTTATGGTTACATTTTGAATAATTGTTTACATTAATTAAAATAAATGTATACATCTGTTCAGGGCATTTGTCTGTTTCAAATTTGTATACTGTCACCCGAGTCTTAATTAACAGTGATATTGATGAGGTTGCTGAGTTTAAACAAAGGTTCACTATCCTATAAGTTTTTTAAATTTCCTATGCATTTCTGTGATCTAAATTATTAAATTTTATTTTTTTACTAGATTTATCGAGAAACTTTCTCCCGAAATGTCTCCAGTTATTCTGGCCTAAGTTCTTCTGTTGTGAAGTCTGCCACTGAAGAGTTCCTTTCTGACCTCACTTTTTCCATTGGGTCGTTAAGCTCAATAGATACGTAAACGGATAACAGGATATTTTTTATATGTTTACACCATCCATTTTGTATACTTTATATATATCTTAAACACAGACGAGGTTTGTTGTCATTGTTGGCACTATCAAGAGTTTTGCACGAACAATGAGTGGTTTTACAACGCGTGCACAAACTGCAACAAAAAGGTTTCAACGTTACTGTTGTTAAAGAAAGCATGATGGTACTGATGGTTTTGAAGAGGTTCTGTCTTGGAATGCAAGACTGATATTGTAATACAAGACCGTTTCATCAATTCCACGGTAATATTATCCATGTTAAGTTTTGTTTGTCAAATAAGTAAATCTCATTTATATTTGTTTGCAGAATTAGGCTTTATATACGTGTCCAAGGTTGCACTGGTATTGTGAGTCTAACATTGTTTGAGCGTGAGGTGACAAAGCTTTTGAAGGTTAATGCTAATCAGCTTTTAGACAACAACATTGAAGTATGTAGTAAATAATTCATTTTATCATAATTGTGTTTATTTTAAAAATATTAATTATATTTTATTTTTCAACAGTTAGCAAACGAAGGAAGCTTTCCAAAGGAGCTAATTCATTACTCAATATGAAGTTTGCCTTCAAGATTGCTGTTTCTTCTTTTAACATCACCAAGAAGTCTGATGGATACTCAGTCTCCAAGATGACTGATAACCCGGTTGTTTTGTCCGAGCTTGATAAACATTTTGACACTATTCAGGTAAATTTATTCCAATTCACCTTTATACTATTATTACAATTTTCCAACAATGTTTACTACTAATTAATATCATATATGTTTTTAACTTAAAAAATTTAAAAAATCAGCCTATTGATGAGGAAGCCGTCAATGTCGAACCGTCCGATTCAAATCGTAATGGTGATTTGCCTGTTAAGGTTTAGTATCCTTTACCTTATCTATGATTCAACTTTAACTCATTATATGTTAAATGTATGTTTATAACTCATACCTATTTATTATTTTATTTTACTAGGATTCTATATCCCAAACGGGAGACGATGTAACCCCTTGCTCAAATGTGTTTAAAGTTGGCTTTACAACATCGTTTGATCAGAAGGATGCTGACTTTGATACGAGCAGCGAGCGTGACTTGAAGCGCAATTTGGATACCCTGTATGACGTGGATGATGTATCTTCGCAGTCTTCGTCGAAGTCGCGTAAAGATGGTGGTGTGGATGCAGTTCTTCTAATTCCAAAGAAAGAAAAGTAGTCACCTATAATTCGAACATTTGATTTCATCGGCTGTTTTTTCTTAAGTATTTTGCTATTTTTGTTTATTTTGACAATGGTTTTAACTGTGTGGTTGATTTTTATGAACATGGTTGTCTTATTGTTTAGGGGTTGTTTGTTTTGAATATCAATTGTTATTTTGCTAATTTATTTTTCTAATCCCACTTTTTGTTTCTTATACATATGACATCATTATTCTTTTTGGTAACTAACATTTTAATATTATATTGTTTGAGTATTGATATTTTTATTTTAAATATAAGAGCTAATATCATTTGGGTAACATAACTCATTTTAAGAACGTATCATTTAATATTTACGTATTTATTAATCAGTATTTAGAAAAATTACACAGTAATAAGATAACAACTTTTTACGTTATTTAAATAATAAAAAAAAAATAATTCGTGCTTTAAATAATGAATCTTACTTAAAATTTAGTTCCGAATATGATAATTCGTTAATATGGGACACTTAGATATCCATATTTTTTTATTATATAAAATTTTAATATTATTTGTTATTTTATGTAAATAAAACGTAAAATTTAATTATTGGTTGATATTTGAATTCAATTTAATTATACATGTAATGTAATGTATTTAAGGAATGTAGTTAATACATTATCCATTTTTAATATACAGTTACCATAAATTATTTCTAAATATATATATTAATTAGAATAAAATATATATTGTTTATACTATTATTTTTATATACATATTTTACCAACGAATTACCACAATTACTTAGCTGATTTCAACTGACCCTCTTCATTGTATGGTTAACAAATACATGGTAATAGTATTTTAACCCTTAGTGGAACATAAAAGGTTGTTGTGGTAATTTATGTTTAAATCCATTTTATTTTTGTCAGAAATCAAACTATAGGGGATGTATATGTAAATTTCATTATGGCGGTTCTAAATAAGGACTTTGTCCTTACCATACTCTACCATCAAATCATCCTTCTTATCATTCTTATCATCCCTAGGAGAACGCAAATCGCGACCGGAACGTATCATCGGATTATCGCCGGAATCATCCATCTTTTAGGTTTCCTGCAACCGAAACTAGGGCTTCTAATCTTCAGTTAAAGGTAACAACATTTATGCTCATGTGATCAGTCATAAACTTTACTTTTAATCGTTTATATATTTGATTTTAGACCACTACATTGATGTACTTCTAAAGTTAACCATTAATATTGTTGATTTTTGTAAGATTTGAGTCTTTAATTGTTTGAAAAATAGTGTTGTAGTTTAGTTTTGTTATGCTATGTTGAAAAGTTGTTTATATACCGATCCTAATTTTTTCATAAACGTTTGTTGATGAATCTGTATTTAATAATTTACTTAAAATTTGATAGATACTGGTATTAAAACTTTAAATTGCTGATGCATTAAATTTATTTATAATATTGTATGTATATTCATATAAAATTTTAAATTGTTAAGCATATAACTTTGGGTTTTTCATTATTTTAGTCGTCATTTTTTTTAGTCCAATCAGTGGTATGTATATATTTGTTAAGATAGATATATTAGTGTTTGGTAAAGTACTAGAATTTGAAAATAATTTATTGTTGCAGGTTTCAAAATGTATACTTCATTTGTAAAGTATCTTCTAAACCCATCCTCATTGAGTATAGTAAGTATTCTTTATGTAATCTATAATTCCTCTTTTAGAGTAATATAATTTATAATTTTGTTCTTTGAAACTTATAATACTAAATATAGTTAATATTAATATTAATTTATATACAAGATGTACCTATCAGCTTTGTTACTCAATTCTACGGAGAGGATTGGGCCGATAGGAAGATGCGTATATATCACTCAAGTGGGAAAATTTGGGTCGTAATGTTGAAACGATTAAAACGTATGCCAGTCTTAACTGACGGCTGGGAAACAATTGTTTCAGATCTCAAACTTCAGAAGGATTGTCTCCTGACATTTCGTCCCATGAACCATTTTGGTCTCTATCTTTCATCTTTTGTTAATGGCGTCTGTGAGCAATCTTATTTCACGATTAATCGTCATCTAAGATTGGGTTTTACGGTACGTAATCTCAATTAATTTTCCTTAAACTTTATATTTAACATGTATTTCACTTTTTATAATCTACCGTACATAGTCAACATTCAATTTGTTATGTTTCATATTATGTAGATCATTGAAGATTCATTTGTTCAACAATGTTTTGGAGACGATGTAATGGCTGGCTCATATGAAGTTAATTATAAGGGTTCTCCGTGGACGGTGTCAACAAGTAAGGTTAATTCAAACTATGTATTCTCACAAGGTTGGACTCAACTTTGCAACGATCTTGGCGTTCAGGAAGATGATTTATTGGTTTTTGAAAAACTTAATGATGTTATGTTTGATTTAACGGTGTATCGAGACGAGGTTGAGATAAGGTTGAGCAAGAAGGTTGAATCTGGTGATGATGATGATGATGATGATGATGATGATGATGATGATGATGATGATGATGATGTAATTCAGATCTCTAGGGCCGATTACGATAAAGCGCTTTTTAAGGTTCGAATCTATTAGGTATTATATTTTGTATCCATTTTTATTCTTCTTTCAATCTTTTTTTTAATATGATTTTTTCAGGACATAGAGGTAGATGATAACCAGCCCACATCTGTTAAAAGTCCATCAGGAACAGTCCCGACAAGTACACCAAAGAATGTTCATGTTAAAGAGACGTTGAAAGTAGGTGATGGTTTATATTTCACGACAACACAAGATGTAAGTTTACACTCTCTATTATATTGTTATATTAATTTATTTATTATGACAATTGCCTATTATAACTAAATTTTTTGAATTCAACCTACAATTAACCCATACGAACATTAGTACTGATAATAAACCAATGGTTGCATCTATATTATTACTTTTATAGTTTTTTTGTTTGTTTGTTTGTACAAACACATAGTTTAATCAATTTGCCTTATTAGTAATACCATGGGATAGTTTCAATCATCATAATAGTTGTATTCGAGTTGTTGGAACTTCATTATTTATTTCTTTGGGTTACAATTGAAGTATTAATTAAATAAACATGACAATGTACAATTAATTTAACAACTTTATTATGTCTGAAAAATAACCTCCAACTTGATTAGATCAATTAGAAGGTGAGTCTTGGATGTATTTTTTCCTTTTTTTTCTTAAAAATTAGTACATTTTGTATATGTAATTTGTTGCTGACAAATTTTTGCTTTAAATTTAAAAAACATATAAGATGTAAAATATTTCATGTGCTAACTCTATTATTTCACAACAGCTCAAAGGAAAGGGAAAAGGTAAACTTTCTGTCGACCGATCCGTCACAGTTGAGAATTTCAACAAACAATGCAAAGGCCGAAAACGTTATACAACATCTGATCAAACTGTCAAGGTATTAAATAATTTATGTATTTTATTTTAAGTGTACTAATATCCGTTTGTATTGTACATTATTTTCCTTATCAAAGGCAAATAAATGCTTAACTGTTGTTAAAAATGGGTAGCATCCAAAGAAGGTTTCAAGGAATGCAAACAAAGTTTCCCGTATCTGCATTGATCCAGAATATTTCGACTTTAGCCGTAAAGCTGAATATAGGCTGGTACTTTTTCTTTTATATCTGATCAACAATTAAAAATTTTATAATTGTTTATATTTGCTTATAGTTTTTTGTTATTTTCAACGCATTTAGCGGCTTCCGGTTGAGGTTGTTAATAGAGCCGGCCTGTCTGAAAGATTGCAACCTATATCTGTCCAGAACTTGAATGGTGATCTTGAAGTTTATGACACAAAGACAGAGTTAAACAGTGGTACGTTACGTTACGCTGTGGATGGATGGAGGAAATTTATGGATGATAACCAGTTGCAGTTTGGACACATGTTGCACTTCACATATGTAACTTCACAGAGGAAGATTGTGTTGAACGGTGTAACTTCAATCTAATGAAGACTGCTATAAAGTGTGTTTAAAACAGCTATGGTTTGGTTAGTTGTTTGTTAGTCTTTTGAATAGATTAACTTTTTTGGTTGTGTTTATGAACATGAAAAATTTGCGTCCTTTCCCATGGTTGACTTTATTTAGATCTTTTGTAATGATACTAATGTGACTTATTTTGTAATAGTTTTTAGATTTTGTTAGTGTTTTATATGTCTATTATAGTAAGTAGTTACAATCTTCATATTTACACAGTTCATATCTTTTATTTATTTGTAAAGATGTTATAAATCTCAATTTCCTAAAAAAAATTTTAATATAAGGTAAGCAAATTCATTTATGGAAACATATATAACAATTTAAAAACTTCTAAAATTAACGTATTACATAAATATATTTCCATATTTTTTATATTCTATCTCTATATATTATTATAGACTTCTTCCAATTTGTGATTTCTATATCCCCCTTTCATTTCTTATTGGATGATTCAATAAGAATTGATCAAAACACTCATTTTCCCTTGATTATTTCATCCTCGGTATTCAACCTTTCAACTCGGTTAGTTTGTTCAGTTTGTATTTTTATCTAATGTTATTTAATCATTTAGCATTTTATTTGAATCTGTATGTATTTTTTTTTCACAATATTTGTTTTCGCACAGTATAATTCATTTAAGTTGTGCGCTGTCATTATAATGTATCTTTATATTTATATATTTATACATATATAATACATAAATTTTATGATTTAACACTCCGTATAAAATATAGACCATTGTACACAATTAACATCTTATTGTTTTGTTAAATTGTTTATATGAATCTTTATTGATTATTGATTAAATATTACTTAACATGTGTTCCAACATACCAACTATGTAATTTAACAATTCTTTTTCTAAATTCATAGCAATGCCTAAACGACCAAAAATTGTCTCCGTATACAATGACATTGATAAAGAAAACACTCAGCATGGTAAGTTATTTAAAGTTTTACGGTTTTTTTACCTTCTTAGTTATTTGATTATATAGATAGAGATGTATATTTTTTTTATCCGCAGTTCACCGGAATGAAAACACATCCTCCGACATTGTTAACGGTATAGCACTAATTATTTCATTGTCCATTTATATTATTTTAGACCTACTTACTTAGCTCACTATTACGCTAGAATTTTTTATTAATTCTTCCATTTTTTTTGTGTCTTTTTAAAGTTCGACGAGGCAGAAGACCTTTATCAAGCATAACGAATGGTATTATTTTAAGTATATATTTTTTTAACAAAATGATAATTATTTTTTCCTTATCTACAACTAACTATTTTGATTTGTTATTGTTTGTTCATTATAATTTTTTCAATTTGTCTACGATTTTATAATAGCTGTCCTCCCAATTGTTACTCGAGACGAGGCATCTCATAGAAGAAAATTAAGAAAATTATACTTGGATAATAAGAAATCAAATGTGGGAACTACATCGTCATCCCTCAATATTGATTCCACTAATATTAATTCCACTTTCACTCCGTGTGTTACATCTGATAACATAGTCAACAGAATTGGTTTTCACAATTTTGAATCCACTCCTGAGGTGACTAATAATGTTAATCCAAGTCCTTCAAGTATTGTAACAAGTAAGTATTTCTTTATTTTAATGTTTATATATATGGGAATATGTTCTTATTGTTTTGCATCTATATTTTTAATATGCTTTTTGTCAATTGTAGCAGGTAACATTATTTGTAGTACCAGCAATCGTACAACGAGAAAAAACGATATTGGGAATAATATTTCAACTGGCATCACATCAACCACCTGCACATCATCATTGAACCGTAATTTGCAAAGGCTATCATCTGGGAAACGTAAGTTGGTATCCAAAGCACGTATTTCGTCTCCTATACCAATGATCGACTTGACCACAGATGAAACCGTAGAACGAGATCCTTATAAAGGTGTTTCTACAGGTTAGGTTTGTTAATAAGTAGTGCTACATATTGTAAAAATACTAAGTCTTAAATACGTATATCTTATTATTGTAATGAATGTTGTATATATAACTATAATAATGTTGTATGTTTGAACAGATTATTTGGATCACGGTGATCAAGTTATTACTTGTGAAGTTTGTTATGCAAAGTTATGGGACGCAGAGAAAGGAAGCGGAAGAAAAGAGGGTGGCAAAATTATGTCATATGTTATGTTGTGGTTATGCCAAAGTTGTCTTACCAGATTACAAAACCGCGACACCTTATTATAAAAGTTTATTCATGTCCAATGACAATGAAAGCAAGCACTTTTTGAAGAACATTCGACGTTACAATTCTATGTTCGCGTTTACCTCAATGGGTGGTAAGGTTGACCAAACCGTGAATACTGGTAATGCTCCTTTTTGCTATAGAATTAGTGGTGAAAATTACCATTCTATTGGTAGTCTTGTGCCACCAAACGGAGGGAAGCCTAAATTTTGTCAGTTATACATATACGATACTGAAAATGAGTTGGCAAACAGGCAATCAGTTTTTAGGTACCATTCATGAACTAATTTTATTAATAACATTTATTTTAAGTATATATTTACTTAATATTTCAATTTGATGAAACAGGTCTTCAGACAATGTTTCCTCATCATCCACTTCAGATGAAACTGATAATAAGCTGATACAACAAATCAAAGCAATGTTTGATGCCGAAAATGTGCTTGTGAAAATTTATAGGATGGTTAGAGATTGCTTCCAACAAAATCCAAATACCACTTTAAAGCTTCGCCTAATTGGCAAAAGAGAACAAGATGGTCGGACTTATAACTTACCTACTTCCTCAGAGGTTGCTGCTCTTATTGTTGGAGATATCGATAACGCACTTGAGAAAAGAGATATCGTTGTCGAGACACAAACAGGTTCATTAAAAAGAATAAGTGAATTGCATCCTTCCTATCTTGCACTTCAGTATCCTATTTTGTTCCCATATGGAGACGACGGTTACAGAATTGACATACCACATAGGGGTGTCATTGATGTTACTAACAAGAAACGTCCGAATTGTACAATGAGAGAGTTTTTTGCGTATCGTGTACAAGATCGTAGTAACCAGTTTTCATTGATTCTAAATTCCCGACGGTTATTCCAACAGTTTTTGGTTGATGCTTATACGATGATTGAGAGCGAGCGACTTAACTTTATAAGATTTCAGCAACAAGATCTCAGGTCTGATACATATGAGAATATCCGGAAACTAAGATATAACGGCATACAAGATTTGTCTAAGGTTGGAAAACGTATTTTCCTTCCATCTTCCTTTACAGGCGGGTCACGATATATGATGCAAAACTATCTTGACGCAATGGCAATTTGTAAATGGTATGGTTATCCAGACTTTTTTATAACCATTACCTGCAATACCAAATGGCCGGAGGTTCAAAGTTTTCTTAAGGACACAAATCTTAATCCGGAGGATAGGCCTGATATTTTATCTCGAATTTTTAAAATAAAGCTGGATTCAATTTGTAAAGATTTGAAAGACCGTGATTTGTTTGGAAAAGCTTCTGCTGGTATGTTTATAAATTTACTTTTTAAAAATAACCTTAATTATAATTACAAGGTTTTTTTTTTTTTTTTTTGTAGTTGTTTACACTATTGAGTTTCAGAAGCGAGGATTGCCTCATGCGCATATGTGCTTATTCATGGAGAATGATTACAAACTTCCAACTGTAGACTATGTTGATCAGTTTATTTCTGCAAAAATCCCTGATTTAAACCAAGACCCGGAACTATATACGCTTGTGAAAGACCATATGATTCACGGTCCATGTGGTAATGCTAGAATGAGCTCTCCATGTATGGTTGATAGAAAATGTTCAAAAGGTTTTCCCAAGAAATTTCAAGATCACTCAACCTTGGATTCTAACGGATTTCCCTTATACAGAAGAAGAGATGACGGTTCCTTCGTTTTAAAAAATAAAATTCAGTTAGACAACAGAAGTGTTGTACCTTATAACAAAAAGCTTTTGAAAAGATATCAGGCGCATATAAACGTTGAATGGTGCAACCAAGCGGCGTCAATAAAGTATTTGTTCAAGTATATTAATAAAGGTCCTGATAGAGCAACAGTTGCTGTGGTTCCGAGCAATAATGAAAACGAGCAAGCAGAAAATGATGAAATTAAAGAGTATTATGACTGTAGGTATATATCTGCGTGTGAAGCCTCTTGGAGGATTTTTTCTAATGAAGTTAATTATAGGAGTCCTTCTGTTATGCGTCTTCCTTTCCATCTTCCTGGACAACAAACAGTTTGTTTCGGTCCTGATAAGATATTAATCAAGTGCTAAACAAACCATCTGTGAACTCATCAATGTTTTTAGCTTGGATGCAACGTAATCAAGATCCTAACGACCATGTTGCACGTACACTAACATATGTACAGTTTCCGCGTTTTTATGTGTGGAAGCTTGACAAGCGTATATGGGTTCCGAGAATAAAAGGAAAAACAATTGGAAGAATTCATTCCGTTTCTCCTTCTACCGGTGAAGCGTACTATTTAAGAATTCTTCTTAACAAAGTTAAAGGACCAACATCGTTTGATGATATTAAAACAGTTAATGGTCGAGTGTACGATACTTTTAGAGATGTTTGCTATGCGCTTGGTTTGTTGGATGATGACTCGGAGTACATTGAGGCCATCAAAGAAGCAAATATATCAGGTAGTGCAGGTTATATTCGCAATTTATTCGCCACCATGTTACTGTCAAGCACATTATCTAGACCTGAAGTTGTCTGGGAAAGCACATGGAAGTATATGACAGATGATTTTCTGTACAGATTCTCAAAGTATCATCGTGTTTCAGGTAAAATTATAAATTTCATATTATGTTTTTGTGACAGTTACAAAAAAATTACCATTAAATTTATATGTGGTTTTGATTTATCACAGGTTTATCAATTCCTGATGAGCAACTAAAGAACTATGTTTTATGCGAAATCGAGAAGTTTTTAACTCGGAATAATTCATCGCTTCGGAGATTTTTATCAATGCCTTACCCGGATACTTCATCTTTAGATAACTTTCGCTGCCGATTGATTAACGAAGAGCTTGCTTATGACAGATCAGAGTTACAAAATGTTTATCAAGGTCAGGTGAATTTGTTAACGGATGAACAACGTGCAGTATATGAAGAAATTATGAACGCAGTTCATGGAGACAATGGAGGAGTATTTTTTGTTTACGGTTATGGCGGGACCGGTAAAACATTTTTATGGAAAACATTGTCTGCTGCAATTAGGTCAAAAGGTGAGATTGTATTAAACGTTGCATCTAGCGGAATTGCATCATTGCTGTTGGAGGGAGGAAGAACGGCTCATTCTAGGTTTCATATACCTTTGAATCTTAATGAGGATTCCGTTTGTCATATAAAACCAGACGATGATGTAGCTAAATTACTACAGCAGACCAAACTCATTATATGGGATGAAGCTCCTATGGTTCATAAACATGCATTTGAGGCTTTGGATAGAACTATGCATGACATTTTCAATATATCTAATCCATCCAGGTCTGATGTTTTATTTGGAGGAAAGGTAATTGTATTTGGTGGTGATTTTAGGCAAATACTACCTGTTGTTCCAAACGGTGGACGTCAAGAAATTGTGAATGCCTCATTATGTTCTTCTTATTTGTGGAGTAAGTGTAAGTTGTTGACGTTATCTAGAAACATGAGGTTAACTGTTGGAAGACCATCATCTGAAGTTGAAGAGATCAGTAATTTTGCAAAATGGTTGTTGGACGTTGGTGAGGGAAATATTGGTGGTTCCAATGATGGAGAAGCAATAATTGAAATACCACCTGAGCTTTTAATTGATAGCATATCTGATCCAATTTCTAGCCTGATTGATTTTGTTTATCCGTCAATTTTGGAGAATTACAATGATCGTAATTACTTTAGTACAAAAGCTATACTTGCGCCTAAGAATGAGGTTATTCACGAGATTAACGACAGATTGTTGGCAGTATTCCCTGGTGAAGAAAAAGAGTATCTTAGTTCTGACAGTCTATGCCCTACTGAAGATGGCAATGTTGATCAGCAAAAAATATACTCCCCCGACGTGCTCAATGGTCTCAAAGTGTCTGGCTTACCAAATCATAGGTTAGTGCTTAAAGTTGGTGTTCCAGTAATGTTGTTGCGAAATATTGACCAACGAAATGGTTTGTGTAACGGTACAAGGTTAAAGGTCACAAAACTTTACAGTCGTGTTATTGAAGCTGAGATAATTTCTGGTGGTAATATTGGTTCTCGGACATTCATACCTAGAATGAATTTGGTACCTTCGGACCGAAAGATTCCTTTTGCATTTCAAAGGAGGCAATTTCCAATAACTGTATGTTTTGCAATGACGATTAACAAAAGCCAGGGACAATCGCTATCTAAGGTTGGGTTGTACCTAAGACAACCAGTTTTCACACATGGTCAATTGTACGTAGCTTTATCCAGGGTTACAAGACGAGATGGAATCAAGTTACTAATACTTGACAATGATGGCAGGCCTACAAATAAAACAACCAATGTTGTATATAAAGAGATATTCAATGGATTGTGACTTTTTTATTTTTGTCATTTTTTGTTCTTCACGTTATTTGTATCATTTTTTATTATATGCGAAGAAACTTATAACGAAGTATTTACGCATTAAAGTATATTCACATTCTTATGTATTATTGAATCAATAGTTATTTCTGGTAATAATATTGGGACATGAACTTTTATTCCAAGGATCCATATTTCTCCGTCCGACAAACTAATTACTTTCAAATTATATAAAGTAACCGATTCACATATAAACAACAATAACTTATTATGTTAATATATATACATACACATATTAATCAACAACCTTTTATAGATGATACCAACATTACTTACATTCCAAAATATGGTTTTTTTTCATGATATATAACTAAATGTCTTTAAGGTTAACAACTTACTACATTTCCATAACAAAAGTAAACATAACATCATAACCACTGATTACATGTCCAAAACAAAAGTAAACATAACATAACTTGCATAATATAGTCCTCATTTCGAGTACACAAAAAACCTTCTTCATTAGCTTAAACATTTACCTTTCAACCTGCATTAACTTGATCCACGTCTGTTAAGATCAGCAGATTTCCTTTGCTTATGAATTTGAAATGCATTTTGTCACCCAGACGAAGCCCATTCTCTTTCATGAACATTGGACATCCTTCGATTGCATACCTCACATCATCTCCATTCTTTTGGCGCCTAACATTCATATCGACTGTTTTTCCCTTCATGCTCCTCACTTTTAACACATGCACTTTGTTTTTTAATCCGCCAATTCTTACAACATTAGCAGGCAATCTCTGCATGAATATGATAATTAACAATTAAACCAGCCTTATGAATGTTATAGTCTTACCGTTTATCAATTAGTGTTGAAAAAACATACCATTCTGTTACCTCCCTTTTGTGTAAATTCACAGCAACCATCTTTATCTACAGAATTCTTCCTTGCAACACGTTTTGGTGCAACATCTGATATCTTCAATTTACTGCCCGATATCTTTTTAATGTCTTTTTCCTAATTATTACAGAAACACATAATGTTTATAATAAAATATGTATTATATATTTTAATCTCTTTGAGTTAATCATAAGTAAATGTTGTTATACGTACCAACCGACTGCGTGTTCTTTTTCCAACTGTTGAAACGGTTTGCATTTCCACTTCTGTTCCGCATATCAGCACCTTACCTTCGTCTGCCTTACAATATCCCTCAATATGTTTTCCTTTTTTCTTAACCTGTTTACACAATTTCTTATTTTAGACATCAATGACCAAGAAGTAAAAAATAAATATGGCTATACATATTAAAAGTACTACTCATGTATTATTATGATTAAAATTCTTACATCTTCTTTTGGCAGTTGGTTTATCTCTTCTCTCATCACACTCTTTGTTTCCACGTTCGAGGCTTCTTCTCCACCAACGTTCTTACTCCCCTCATCTTTGTAACCACTTTCATTCTTCTATTTATCATACATTTATACTTAGTAAAATCCCAAAAGCTAATTCTAATTTATATTTATCTACATAAATGGATGCTTATTACCTCACACATAAACAGATCAACTGAATCATCGTCTTCACATAAAGTCTGTCATACAATAACATACGTAAGTAAGTCCGATTTTTTACTAAAGTCTTATAATTTAGTATAAAATACTTACAAAGTCAACGTTTTTGTAGTATGTGTGTTTAGGTATTTCCAGCACAGATTCATCATCACTTTCTTCTTTGATGTTCACATCTAACTCAACTCCTCTACGATATATCTTTATCTCAAATGTTGCGTTGTCAGTTTTCATCAACAACAGTAAATCATCCTCTTCTATTCCAAGATCATGAAATAACTTCGGACAACCTTTTGTAAAAACATAGTTATCATTTATTTTTTCCGTCTCAACTTTCCAACTATGACCTGCTGCATTTATGTTGTAACAGTCGTTCACTGGGACGTACGAGTAACATTTTGTGACATAAGCTTCTGGAAACACCTGAAAAGTAATGTAACATTTTATTGATATATATTTATGTAAATCATCTATATTTCAAGTATGACAAAATAAAAAATCATTAAGAAATAATAGTATACTTACTATTATCTTTAAAACGTTGTAACGATTGAATGTTACAAAAGATTCACCACTTATGTTTTCAACGAAGCAACTGATTTCCATACTTTTGTCCTCCATTATCCTTAATCGCAATATCGTCCTCTTTGTCAATTCAAGATCCTTTACTAAATTACTCCATCCGTCGGTTATAACAGATTCCCCACTTACACTTCTTAAAGAAACTGGCCAACTTCTACGACTTTCATGATTTATGATTATTTTTTTCCTTTGCCAATATTCTCCGTATACATTCTTAACAAAATCAATTGGCAGCACCTGCGGTTAAAGTTAGTCGTTACATAATTTGTAATACAGGTTATATATATTATTTTTTATCCTTTATACATACAAGTTTTAACGACGATGGCTCTTCTAAGATTGCAATGCATGAGGGACTCATTTTTTAAACCTGCATTATACCAACATATGGTATAAACATTTAGTGTTGAACTTCAATGGATACATATATGTTCATATCAATAAGAAAATAATATTTTAAACAGATGTTCACACACATTTTGCTGATACAATTAATATCTACAATATACATATAAACAAGACTAAAGCAACGTTTCCTGATCATTACATTTATATAGAGTATTAGAAATAAATAAACGAGTCAATTATTTTTTACCAAAAATTATCATTTTATAGTGTTCAAGATGATTTAAATATAATCTTACTTTGAATACAAATCAACAAAAAAAATTCTGGATCATAAATTTAAGATGATAATCATATCTATTCAATCATCCAAATCACACTATTAAGTAACATTTTTTCTTCATAACAATATCATCAAATCTATCAACCAAATCAAAGTAATAACCGAAATTATATACACTCAAACACATGCAATACATATACTCCTTCTTAAACACAGATAACATACAGAACTTTCGAATTAATGAAAACCTAACTCTGATTTCACGTCTAATTCTTCAATAATCGATGGAAATAAACACAATTCTTGAGTTGTTTGTAATACCGTTGATAATTTTAGTTGGTAAATGAAAGTAACCATGTTCTTACAAGTGATCGGAGTTGAAGTCGGAACTTACCTTTACCAATTTTTAGAACCGCCGGTGAACCTTTTCTTGAAGCATGTGAAGAAGGTAAGCTTATTTTCAAGAAGTTGATTTGATATATTTGCAATGATAATGATGATTGTTTTGTTAAAAGATATTATCATACATTCTTGCCGAAAATATTTATTAAAATAAAAGTAATTGGACGGTAAGTTTGGTAAGAATTTTTTACTTTTATATATTTTACTCAAAAAATTTTAATACCTATTGTCTTGTTTATTTTAGGATATAAAATTCTTATTAGATTATTAGATGTTCAATTTTTTTACAACTAATTATAAATATATTTACAACTTTAGTAATGTACAACTGATTGTTTTTTCAATTGGTCTAAACCGAATTTGAAGTTATTTGTTACGAAACTCCATGAACCATAAGTTTTAGAGTAACAAATTTTAAATATATATTGACATCCGAGAATCATATTTCTTACATACACATCATCTATCCACTTTTTTTACATTTGTAGTACGATGAATATTTTTTTTTTATATTATAACTTAAAATTGATATGATAACAACGTATTCTGTTTTCACAAAGTAAGAAACATATCATTGTTCAACACTCCAATATTCGCGGGTATTATCAATAGGCATCATTGATCATAATGTTCTGAGGTACTAACTTTACATTTATGTAGATTAAAATACATCATAATATTAGAACGAAACTGTAATAAAGAATTTACGTTTCAAAGTATAATTTATTTGTTCTTTAGCCACCCGTGTATTACACGGGTACTTAGACTAGTTAATAATATAAAAGAAATTATATTGGGTATACAATCGGGTAAACGGGCACACTTTATCGGGTAATTGGGTCGGGTAAACGGGTATATTACTAAATCCCAAACCCGTCCCAAACCCGCGAAAAAAATAAAAACTATTCCCAAACCCAATTAACCGACCCCAAACCCGTCCCAAATGTGTCGGGTTTCGGGTTTACCCATCGGGTTCGGGTTTGATTGCCATCCCTAGTTATTTTGGATGGTGGATTAGAGGTGGGTGACATGACACTGACGTGAAGGGTCATGGTAGTCATGAGGGTCAGGGGCGGACCTATTGGTGTCCGTGGGTGGGCAGGCGCACCCCTTGAAAAAAAATATTAGTGTTATATATGCATGAAATTCTCGAGCGCACCCCATGAAATTTTGCAATCGCACCCCTTGACTTTCGAAACCAACCCATAAGAAGATACCTAATTTTGATAAACTATCAAAAATCCGAAAATTTTCCGACTGGTACGTATAGACATGGTTGCAAGCATTTGGAGAAGATGATGACCTTCTATTGTAATAAACTTTTTTTTAACTAAAAGGTGTTTTTGTAATTTACCAATACATTAAAAACATAGTTTCCAAAGCAAAAAAAACTTTGGGTGTTGTGCACCGTCACTTTTCCTTTTATAAAATTGTAAAACTAATTAGTTTCTTCCTTAGATGAAAAATAAGAAGGTTTTTGTTTTCTAATTTCTTATTTAAGTTCATTTTCTTTATGATCAGAATACTTATTTTGTGACGATGTTTATTTATTTATGCTTGATTGTTAGATATAATTATTATACCCTAGTGAATTTAATAATCTATGAATTTGTAAAAAATTTATTGTAATCACTGACTTTTTAAAAAAAATACAATCTAATTAACTTTCCACTTAACTAATTAAGTTTCACTTAACCCAATTAACTATCTAACTATCTGTTAACCTTTAACCCAATAAACATACCATAACTCAAGCCTAGCCCAATCTAATAATCTAATTTGAACTAAAATATAATAACCCAACCCACCGCAATTTCGGCCACCAAACTCACGAAAACAACATCTCATCACTATTTTCGGGTGTGGTTCGATTATTTTTTTTAGTTTTCTTGTTTTATTTGGATTTTTAGGATAAATACAATTGTTAAAAAAGTTTGAAATTTTTGTTGTTTTTTTTTTTTTTTTGTTTTTTGAAACTTTAGTTGGTTGATTTTGTTGTTTTAGTTAAAGTTTAGTGTGTTTAAATGGTTAGTTAGAAGGAACCAACAATCAAAACTATGGTTTGATTTTAAAGTTGAAAAGTATGAAGTATGGCGATAATTGTTTAAGTGTTTAGTGTTGAAACTTAGTTGTATATGTTATATAGAAAAAAACTTGGTTAGAAAAGTAGTTCTAGATGTTTTGTATAGATTTTAAAAAAATGAAACCCGTAGAGCGATATTTTAAATATGTTTGTAACGGCATTTGATATGTTTTTGATAATTATATAAATTTTAGCTTGATATTCTTTTGTTTTACATGACCCGACCCGAACCTACCCGATACGACCCGATATGAACCAGATTTTATTTATATACCTAGGGGCCTAAAATCTTAAAAAATATTCCGCACCTCCATGAAAAAATTTCCGGGTCTGCCACTGATGAGAGTCATGACCACACCCAATTCCTTTAGAAACATTGGCGTACTTAGACCATGCGTAGTGGTATAACACTATAATGCCCCCACCATGGGGCGTTTTGCGCCATGTGGCGTCCTAGTCAGCAAGGGGGCATTATAGCAAAAGTGGTGTAGTGGTATAATGCCCCATAATGCCCCATTCAATCATTTTACAATCATTTCACAATTATTTTTTTTTAAATTTAAAACATAAAATAACATTCATTAATTTAAAAAAAAATTACATTACTTGAAAAAAAAAAACTAAAGAAAAAACCGAAAGTAAAAAAAAAAAGCTGAAAATAAAAAAAAAACAGAAAAATAACTGAAAAAAATAAAAAAAAACATAAAAAAAATAATATGATCTAGAGTCCATATTTTTCTTTAATTTTTTGGCGACGCATTTGCGCAAGGATCAACGCATCGCCTTGTAGATGGTCGATAGGTTTGGACAAAAACTCGATGTCCTTTTCCATTTGCCTCGCCTCTTGCATCTCGTTAAATTTTTTTGTTTCGGCCATTCGTTCCTTCATAATTTCATAACGTTGGTGGCCGAGATCTCGAATGTCTTGGAGACGACGGTTCATCTCCTCGAAATCATCCTTTAACTCGAGATCGGAAGACGACTCGAGCGTTTTTTTCCCGGCTCCCTTTCTTCTACCGGCGGGTCGGGCCAACTCTTCTTGAATGCCCTCGTCCACCGCCTCGTTTAAATCAACATTGCGGGCATCCGATGTCGGAGTTGACGGGTCAACGGAGGATGATGTTTTTGACCTTTTAGCCCGACGTCTACTACTAGACGTCATTGGGTTAACTACCGCCCACTTTGGACTTTTTCGAAGTAGCTCCCAACACTTGTAGTACGTGAAAGGGCCTTTTGTCCTCTCGAACTCCTCCAAACTCTTCGTTAAAACCCCCACGTCACCTTCACCACTCGGGCGATTATCGTAGTTACGTTGGAAGACTTCTTGAAACGCATGACACTTGTTGTTTATGTCGGTCCATTTGCTAGAAATCGAGTCTTTGTCCCGATGTTCGCCTTGACCCCACGTGCTAAAGAAGAGTGCACGAACCCTATCCCAAAAAACCGGACCCGTTTGAAAGTTTGCTACAAAAAAAAAATAATAAGTTGTTTGTTAAAAAATAAAATAACAAAGTAAGTAAAATAATATTTATATAAAATATTTACCCGTCTCTTCGTCCTCCAAAATGTCGACATACGCCCGAGTCAACGCGTATTCCTCTTCCTTCGTCCATTTGATTATATTTTTTGTACGCCTCGGTGCGTCCTTATCCTTCTTCTTATGCGACCTTTTGCCGCGTTTCGATGTTTCTTGCACCGGTTCGGGTTGCGTCTCCGGTACGACTTCCACATCGGGTTCGGCTTCGGGTTGTGACGGTTGAGACCCGCCGGCTTGACCATAGCCAAAAGTTGGAGGAACAAACGGAGGGGCGCCACTTAAGTAAGCCGCGTAACTTAAAAAGCTAGGGTCCATGTCTTGAAGGTTGAATGGGGTTTGCGGTTGGGTTGTGTTCGGGTTTGCGGGTCTAGCGGGGACACCAAAAGGAGGGCGGAAAGGATGCATGGTTGTATAAAAATAAGAAGAAAGTGGGTTTTTTTTTATAAAAGTTGGAAGAAAGTGGGAGAGTTTGTGAAGTTTTGTATAAAAAATGGTGTGAATGTGAGTTAAATATATATAGTGGGAATTATTTAAAATAAAAAAAAAATAAATAAAGAAAGTTACCGTTTGAAGCA
This sequence comes from Helianthus annuus, assembly GCF_002127325.2. Classification (NCBI taxonomy): domain Eukaryota; kingdom Viridiplantae; phylum Streptophyta; class Magnoliopsida; order Asterales; family Asteraceae; genus Helianthus; species Helianthus annuus. The sequence continues at coordinate 73,036,647 of NC_035448.2, forward strand.
ACGGTCGAAAGATGGTGGCCCCCACAATTTTAAGCGTTATTTTTAAAACGCCGGAGCCTTTTTTTTTCGAAAATCACGCCTGATAACGCCCCCTGTAATGGGGGGTGGGGCGTTATAGGGCGTTTTCGGGCAAAAATTTTTAAAAAAAACGCCCCATTACGCATGGTCTTATGATGGGCTGCTCGTTTAGGTTTTAAATGTAAAATAAAAATCAAGTGTAAAAAGAAAGTTAATAGCGATCTCAACTCAACTAAAAAATAACATATTTTTTTATAAGAGCTAGTGCAGTTGCTTCGAAGATACTCGCTAACTCTCTCAAGACAAGAATAAGCTCTTAAACTTTACCCCAAGTTCGAATCCTCCCTAACAGTGCTTTTTCCTATTATATACAAATTGATCTTAAATACCTTTATAGGAAAACCCCCGACCACCCATCAAAGTGGTGATGGTGCTAAAACATAATACATGTTGGTTTTGAACGAGTTTTCTAGACGACTATTTTTTTTCTTTTCCCTATAATATAACAAGTGTAAGTATCACGACCTAAACACAACCAAACCCCATAACAAATTTCTTTGGGGGCTACTAAACGTACCCCCTCTTGTTACTTTTCATACCCCCTTTTCATAAAATTACATTTAAACTTATCATATTTACCCCCTATACATGTTATCATTTTTTAAAAGTATTCTTTTTGTTACAAAACAAATTCAAAAGTGTAAAAAAATTATTGTAGACGTTTTTTTTTTTCAATTTTTTTTTGTTTTTTTATATTAATTAAAAAAACATATTTTTTAAAGTGTTCACTTCGATCGAAAGTCTTAAACTGGTTTTAACTTGGTTATAACATACTCCTTACACTAATTAAATTTGAACTTATATAGATTGTTAATTTATAGTTTGATAAAATTATTTTAGTACCTATTGTATATTTGTTCACTTACATAGATGGTTTGAATGATTAATATGTGCTAGGGCTATAAACATTATTTTAAAAGAAAAACTTTATTACTCTTTAATAAATAAAAATTGTTAAATATATTATAAACACATTTAAAGTATTAAAAACTATAAAAGTAAGACCTTTAACCTTTTTTTTTAAAACGAGAGTTCAAAACTTTTTTTTATAAAAAAATGTTATTATTTAATTGTAAAGATGTTCGATAAAAAATCATAATCGAAATACTATTTGAGAAAGTGTCTTTGAAAATAATATCCAAGAACTTTTAAAAAAATATGTTTTTTTAATAAAAATTAAAAGACAATATTTTTTTTTGAAAAAAAAAATGTCTGTAATCTTTTTTTACACTTTTGAATTTGTTTTATAACAAAAAGAATATTTTTTAGAATGATAATTTGTATAGGGGTAAATATTACAAGTTTTAATGTGATTTTATGAAATGGGGGTATAAAAAGTAACAAGAGGGGGTACATTTAGCCTACCCCATTTCTTTTCCCTATAGTATAACAAGTGTAAGTAAATGAGGTTTTAAAACATTGGTTGTTACATTAAATTAAAGATCTATAATCTAAGAATAACCAGCGTCTTAAGCGTTAATTGCTGGCGAATAGTGTCGGGAATATTTGATTGAAATGGTCCAAATTTCTTTCCAAAGTCAAAATCAAAATCAAAATCAAAATAGTGAGCGGCCACAAATTACATCGCTGCTTTCTCTCTCTAGAATGATTCAGAGATGGCACAAGAAGAAGACCCAACTTCCACTCATAGCAATCGTCTTCTTCCTCTTCGTCCTCTGCACCATCTTCTACAACGAACACCGCTTTCAAGAAATCCACCGGAACGAAAACCGGAAACCAAATGATATCGCTACTCGGAATGATGTCAAGAAGACATTTTCTTCCCTCAGTCGAAGCAGTTCGAAAGCTTCTGCAGGTTTGTAATGCGTTTGTGTTCATTTTTTGTTTATAATTGCTCCCTAGGGTTTATGTTCATATCCCTTCGGTTTTAAACCGTTGTGTTAAATTAATCAGCAAGTATTTGTCTTATTGTGAGTTAGATAATAGTTTTCATCTCTAAAAATGGCAGGGACTTTGGATAGATTCAGCATCTGTAACTCTACAGTAAAGTACAATGGAAGATCTAATTTGAACACACCTTTGCTTCAATCTGATGAGCAAGAAAACACGAAAGATTCGTGCAATGTGTTTTCGGGCAGATGGGTATTTGACAACATTTCGGTTCCGCTTTATAATGAATCTGATTGTCCATACATGTCTGACCAATTGGCTTGTCACAAACATGGAAGACCTGATTTGATGTACCAAAACTGGAGATGGCAACCTCATGGCTGTGATTTAAAGAGGTAATGTTTGTTTCAAGTTTATCGATATTCATAACTCAATCAGATATATAGATCATAAGTGTCACTTGATTACGATTTAGAATCAGGCATTATAAATAAGCTAGTTTGGGTTCTATATTATGATTTAATCTCAAACGGGTCAAATAAGAAAATGTAATTGAGGAAATGAATCAAATGGGCCGACGAGGTCAAACAGATCTAAACATTACATGCATTTGTTACTTCAACATTATGCGTAAAGTTGGATGGAAAAATGTTTGTCGGTCACCCGTTGACCAGTGCGTAATATGACCCGTTTTGACCACACGGGTGTGCTATTTCACATGAAATTGAGTTTCTTAATCATGTTTGAATGAATTATAGATGGAATGCAACTGAGATGTGGGATAAATTGAGGGGAAAGAGATTGATGTTTGTAGGTGACTCGCTAAACAGAGGCCAATGGATATCAATGTTATGCTTATTAGAGTCCGTAATCCCTGCCAATAAGAAGTCAATCACACCAAATGCCCCGCTTACCATATTCCGAGCAGAGGTATTTTGATTCTTTGACTTTAAGATGGAATTCATAGTTCCAATTATCCAATGCCTGTATGTTTTCTACATAGGAATACAATGCAACAGTGGAATTTCAGTGGGCCCCACTTATAGTCGAGTCAAACTCAGATGATCCAGTCAATCACAGATTGGATGAGAGAATAATCCGTCCAGATTCTGTTCTTAGGCATGCATCTGAATGGGATCATGTTGATATATTGGTTTTTAACTCGTACTTGTGGTGGAGACAAGGCCCTGTAAAGTTGTCGTGAGTGATTCATATCCGTTATATGTATAAATTTGATATTGGTATTTCAACATATATTATGATCTATAATATCGTTTTCGTCTTTATTTTAGATGGAGTAACGAGGAAAATGGAGTATGTGAAGAAGCGGAGAGCTTAGACGCCATGGAGTTGGCCATGAATGAATGGGCAAAGTGGATAGAATCTAATGTCGATCCATTGAAGAAGAAAGTGTTTTTCGTTACAATGTCCCCTACTCATCTATGGTAAATCCATTCTTTCGTCATTGGCGATTATTCAAAAAGTATTGTAGGATGCGTAGTGGTGTTAGTTTCTAACACAACGCAAACATATAACGAAATTCGTGGGTTTGGGTTCATTCTAAACGGGTTCCGGTTAACTTTTAGGTAAATCTACGAACACGTTTGGATAATGAGTTGTTTAAGGTTAAACTGATGGGTTCATGGTTGACCCGTTTAACAAGTTAATTTCTATTATTTTTTATAGAAATATTATTAAGTCATAATTTGAACTGATTGGGCATTTTGTGACAAAATTTAAAAGACAAGAAGAGAAATTAACATGAGGTTTATAGCTTAAAATTAATTATTTAACATAAATTTGTATTTTTGGTTGTAAATTTGTCATTTTAGAGCATTAATAAGCAAAGAAATCATAAAATAAAGAGTAAACTGCTAAAATGGTCCCTCATGTTTGGTCAGTTTTGCCACTTTAGTCCAAAACTCAAACCTTTTAAATTTGGGTCCCTATTGTTTCAATTTTGTTGCCATTTTCATCCAAAATCAAAATCTGGTCAGGTTTTTCAGTTAACATCCAGTTTTTTTGTCTTTTTCCTCCCTTTTAATGAAGGGCAAAATGGTCAGATTTTTTTAATTTTTTACAATAAAACGTTAAAAGACCATTTTGCCCTTCAATAAAAGGGAGGAAAAAGACAAAAAAATTGAATGTTAACTGAAAAATCTAACCAGATTTTGATTTTGGATGAAAAAGGCAACAAAATTGAAAACATAGGGACCCAAATTTAAAAGGTTTGAGTTTTGGATTAAAGTGACAAAAGTGACCAAACCTCAGGGACCATTTTAGCAGTTTACTCTAAAATAAAATTTTCAAGTTGAACGGTTGTGTTTGTGTCAACCTTCGAAAGCTTGTGTCGTGTCCGGGTTCATGTGTCTGGAACGATTTTTGGGCTCATGTCACTGGCAGACATGACCCATTTAGGGTGACGGTTTCGACCCATTTACTTATAAGTTTGTCAATTTTCACTGTGGTTTATATGAAACATGTTGAACAAAAAATGTAGCTAGAATGCAAAGTTATTATATTGAGAAAGTTGTACGAAGTCTATTTGCAATGCATGTGTCCCGATAAACCATTGTCTTTAATCACGGCTGCCGCATTAGTTTATATACAAACCATTGTTACTGAAGATGTTCTAAAACAGTATTTAACTATTTAATTAATTTGTTTGGTAGGAGTCGGGAGTGGGAACCGGAAACGGAAGGGAACTGTTATAATGAAAAAGCTCCTATCGAAGATGAAAGATATCGGGGAAGTGGTTCGGATCTTCCTACAATGAGGATGGTGGGGAATATTGTAAATAAGTTGAAGTCTAAGGTTAGTGTTATAAACATTACTCAGATGTCTGAATACCGAAAAGACGGTCACCCGTCAATCTATAGGAAATTTTGGGAAAGTCGATCGGCTGAGCAGTTGGCAAACCCGGCGAGTTATTCCGATTGCATACATTGGTGCTTGCCTGGTGTCCCTGATGTTTGGAATCAACTGTTGTTCCATTTTCTATGAATACAAAGTTTTGTGCTTCATGGCATATTGCAGTGGGTTTTTTTTTTATTAAAACAAGATTTTGAATCCTGTGCTGAATCAAAGATGGCGATTTGGCTGCGGTCAGGTCTTCGGGTGATTGATGACTGAAATGTTGTTCACAAAAGAGTAAACTGTATGAAAATGTAATGAACTTCAATTGTAACCATGTCTGGTAAATATGATCTTATATTTTATTTATTTTTGTTCACATGACAATGGTTCTTGCAATGTTAACCTTGGTTCCGGCTGGACAGGGGTGTGAATTTTGGACACTACACGAACCTAACACGTATTTTATGGGTTGGGGTTTAGTCTAAAGGGGATAAGCGGGTTGTGTTTGTGTCAACCCAGCGGGTTCGTAGGTTGACCCATTTATTTAGTGTTTTAGTTTTTTAAAATTTTTTATGTAATAACCTAAGTTATTTGGGTGAGTTCGTCGATATCTGGAATTTTAAAAATAAGTTGACATGTTATAAACATAATAACTTAAAAAAATAAATAAAATAGAGTAAATTACTGTTTTGGCCCCTATGGTTTAGTCTATTTAACGATTTAAGCTAAAAAATGAATCTTTTAACATATCGGACCCTGATGTTGCATTTTGTATCGGTTTTGGCCCCTGACACTAACTTTGTTACTTTTTTGCAGTTAAGTGTAAGGATAATTAGGTCATTATATACCTTAGGGATTGTTTTTGATAATTACAAAGTTATTTTAATATTGAGTAAATTGCCAAAATGGTCCATGAGGTTTGGTCATTTTTGCAACTTTAATCCAAAATTCAAACCTTTTGAATCTGGGTTCCCGTGGTTTCAGTTTTGTTGTCATTTTCACCAAAAGCAAATTCTGGTCATATTTTTCAGTTAACATTCATTTTTTTTGTCTTTTTCCTTCGTTGTTATAAAGGGCGAAATAGTCAGATTTTTAAAAATTTTTTTATAATAAAACGTTAAAAGACCATTTTGCCTTTTATTAAAAAGGAGAAAAAAGACCAAAAAGCTGGATGTTAACTGAAAAATCTGACCAGATTTTGATTTTGGATGAAAATGTCAACAAAATTGAAACCACATGGACCCAGATTCAAAATGTTTGAGTTTTGTACTAAAGTGACTAAATCTTAGGGACCATTTTGGCAGTTTACTCTTTAATATTTAAGAGATTATCAATGCAGTTACTCAAGTTTTTTTTTATTATTTTGTTATTTTCACGATTATTATTTAACAAAATACGTTTAAATATATAAATAAATATGTATTTTCATTAACCGTTGTTTTTATAAAAGTTCTTTTAAAAAATAATTGTTTTTTTTACATTTTGTTTAAACCATTTATCGATTTTAACATTGTTTCTTTTTAAACCATTTGCTTTTCAAAATCGTTCTTTTTAAAGTCGTTTATCTTTTAAAGTTGGGTAAATTACACTTTTCGTTCTTTATGTTTGTACCGGATTGCAATTGATAGCATTTAACTTTAATAATTACAGTCACAATCCTTTATTTGCAAAACTAATTACACATTTCGTCCTTTTACACTAACCGGTAAGGAAGATTCCATTATCGGCGCAGATTAAGGATGATCCGGTAAGAGTTAGTTCCTCTAATCTCACCTAATACACACACGCTTTTGTCCTCAAAACAAGTTCTTACTCTCACACCGGTGGGTGGTTACAAGAAGAACCCCCCCCCCCAATATTCCTCCTTGTAACGAGTTTCACGGTGTTGTGGTTGGTTTGAATGATCATCGCAGTAATCAACGAGGACGGAAGAAATTAACCTTATTTAGACGAGACACTAACCACAAGTTAACCCTCGCATTAAATTGATGTTTGTTCATTATCCCTTTATTATTTTTACTAGTTTGTCTGATAAAACTAACTGGATGTCCGCGCGATGCGGCGGGAGCGACATGTCGCATTACGATACTCGTTTTTATTGTTTTCTTATTCATATAATATTTATTGTTGCATCTTTGTGATATATATATATATATATATATATATATATATATATATATATATATATGATAATGCTTAGTAAGAAACCCTATATTCTTAGAAAACTTAGCAAACTATAATAGTGGCCATCATTTAGCCACGTAGCCCTCCCACAGTTATTGTTACTTTTTGCTTCAAGGTTATATATGTAATTTCGTTAGGCAAGATATTATAACCCATTTGAATTGACATCAGCATTTAATGCACATCAGCCCCCATCAACTCATTTGTACCATGCACCCACCCCCATATTTCTTTTACAATTTCTCATTTTATATATTCTTCAACAGAACTACATAGTCATCTTCTACTCCCCTGTTCATTTCTCCATTAATATCCATGGAGACAAATCCACCAACCTCAGAATTAATGTCGCCGGTCCATAGTTTCCCCAACCGGTTCTTTTGCAGCGACTTCCAAAATGATGATGAATTTAATGCTCCAGGTTTGTCCATATATGTAATTTAACTGTTCTCGAAGTTCTTTTTTTTTGTCTTTTACAACTTTTTAATCTAATAATCCAAACTATACTGCATGGCCATGTTCACTTTTTCCATTCGAAGCTTCTGTATACACTTATATGCATGTTGATTGTTCTCAGTCATCTGAAGCCCCTGTTAGATCCCCGGATGTTGTGATATCCAACAATTTCATGAACAACGCGTTTAATAATGATCAGGTTATGGATAATGTAGAAGGTTTGTTTTTTCTATACACTCGGTTTGTTTTTTTCTTCCCCAGATATGGCATTGTTCAAACATATTCCATAATGTTCACATGTAGCAGGGGAAGATTCGCATATGCAGGCCATGACTGTTGCTGTTTCTGGATCATCTCATGGTCCTTCTATGTTTGCTGAATCGTCACGCGGCCAGTTAGACGGTTGTACAATGCACAATGGGAGCCCACTTTATTCTCATATCACAGATTTCTAACCTTTTGTCATGCCATGTATAGCAGATTCCTAACCTTTTTCGTTTTATGATGCAGGGCCATCGAATCCATACTTTGTTTTTGATACCCCTCAGGGGGCCCGTTACTGGATTCCTAACGTCGCTGATAAGTTCATACCAGTGTGTGGGAAATCTTATCCAACTTTTGCGGATGTTCTTTCCATGTATGAACTTTATGCGTTTGAAGCAGGTTTTTTTGTAAAAAAAGGGCAAACTAAAGTCTGGAATGGAATTCCCACACACAAGTATCTTCGATGCTCAAAATATGGAAAACCACAACCAAAGAGGACTTTTGACACCCTAGATGAATCTTCTGTTAAGCACCGGAGGACCAACTTCACATGGTGTGACTGTAAGGCAAGCATACTAGTCTCGATCTCGAACGATTCATACACAGTTCTGAGTTTCAATGATATTCATAATCATGAACTTGTTGAGAGTTACAACCGTGATCTTAGCAAGATATCACGGAAGCTGTCATTCTCCACGAAACAATTTATTCACAATATGAGTCTAAACCGCATCGGACCAATGAGAGCTTATAGATGTCTTGTAGCTTTAAAAGGAGGGCATCACAATGTCAATGGGACTCCGGTGGATTTTAAAAACTTTAGCCACCAGTTGCGAATTTTTATTGGTGAACGCGACGCACAAGTTTTCCTTGAACGCCTGCGTGAGCGTTTTGACAACCTACCCAACTTCTATTTTGATTACACTGTATCAAATGGAAAGTTGTCTTCTGTATTCTGGGCTGATGAGATTTCAAAGCTAAACTACAAAGCTTTTGGCAATGTCCTCGCGTTTGACGCAACTTACAGCACAAACAGGTTAGTCCCCCCCCCCATTAACATATGTTAGGCCTGATCCCCAAGTATACAACCTTAACCCCAAAAAGTTTTACATATTGTTAACATCAAAACAATTTTTTGTTCATAGGTACAAGATGGTTTTTGTTCCATTCACGGGTGTGGATCATCATTTCCAATGTGTTACATTTGGAGCGGGTTTGATATCAACCGAGTCCATTGAATCTTATGTGTGGTTGCTTAAGGCTTTCTTGAAGGCACACGGTACTCAACCAACTCTCGTGCTGAGTGATCAAGACCCATCCATGCTACAAGCTGTTCCTATGGTCTTTACCGAATCACGACACCGTCTATGCATGTGGCATATAATGAAAAAACTACCCTCCAAGGTTAGCTTGATTTGTTAGCCCTTAACATGTGTTATTCAACATGACACAAATTTTATATGTCTTCTCACACTGTTTTAATCTAACTCGTGTTAGTAACTATTAACTTTTTCAGATCTCTGCCGACGTGCTCGATAACACTGATCTTCGGTCCTGCATTCACCGGTTGGTTTGGAATGTTTATATCAAACCTGAAACGTTTGAGTCCCGCTGGAATGACCTCCTACAAACATTTGGGCTTCAAGACCACAGCTGGTTGAACGACATGTACAACATCAAACATCTCTGGGTACCAGCCTACTTCAGGGAACTGCCCATGTGTTGCTTAATGAAGACCACCTCCCGCTGCGAAAGCTCTAACGCTGCCTTCAAGGTCAACTCAACAAGCGCAAACACCCTTGTACAATTTATGATGTGCTTTGAAAATAGGGTAGACAGCCAACGATATCGTCAACGTGTATCGGAGTACAAAACCTCATCCATAATGTTCACTGGCAATACTGATTTAGCGATAGAACAGCACGCGTTCGCCATTTACACAAACGCTGTTTTCGCGCAAGTTCAAAAAGAGATAATTAAAGGGAAGTTTTTATGCTACATCACAAACCAAACCGAGCCCAGCAATTCCAGTCTTCTGATAGACGTCACTCATTTGGATAAAAGGAACAACATCACAAACGTCTATCAGGTAACACATGTTAGGCAATTTCATTATTACCAATCCTCTAACATATGTTTGATCTAAAGGGCTTTTCTTTTTTGCTGTCTATGTTCAAAACAGGTTACGTATAACACTGTAGACCAATCCGCCAGTTGCTCATGCAGGAATTTCACACGTATCGGATATCTGTGTCGCCATGTCTTTTGCGTCTATCGATTGAAAAATGTTGAAAGGATTCCACCACAATACATAAACGATAGGTAGCGTCGAGATGCCCTCCCCAAACAGGTTTTTTCAATTTCCAGTCGATACGGAGTCAACCCACACGCACCGTCCGTTATGCGGAATGAAATCCTCGACCTCGTTACTGAATGCGTTGATGTGGCCAGAACCGATGAGGATGCGTTGGCAAAATTGGTTGACCAACTCAGGGATTTCAAGATCAATGTGCTTTCCAAGCAACCATTGTCTACAACTCAAAATGAATCAAACGAGTGTCAAATGGAAGAAATAGTTGGACAGCCAATCAACATTCCAGTCGAAGTTGCTAATCCAGAAGTTGCACGCAATAAAGGATGTGGTACTCATACTCGCATTTCTAGGCCCGGTGAGAAGGCAAAGGCAAAACCACTAAAACGTCCAAAGCAGCTTCGTTTATGCAAGCGTTGTGGTCTGTATGTCGACGACCACGACTCACGCAACTACCTTAAGGTGGCTGCAATGAAAGCAGCAAAGGCAGCTGTTGAACAACAAAGGCAGACCGCCACTGGCGACTCACCCTCTGATTAAAATCTCTATTGTCGTTTTCTAGTACTATGTAATGGGAGACTCTCTTCATTTTGGCCTTCTTACACACATGTAACAGTCTTTTGACATCATCCTGCTCTTCTCTGTTACGTGTGTAAGAAGGTGGAACTATTTGGATCCCATTAACCATAAATAGGATTGTAAGAAACTCTATGGCCTTGGCCACTTTTGTGTTTGTAGGACCGAAGATCTTTGGGGACCTCTGTTTGCTATTAATGGGCTTATGTTAATATTATCTGCATTTTGATAACTGTGTTTTTGTGTTTTATTTTTTTACAATGGCATAAAAACAGCTACTTAACACATGTTAGTCCCCATAATGCTTGGGTCTTTTCACTTGAAAGGATCAAAACATTCTGTGTTAACCACACAAAAACAGCATATATATTAAACCACGTGAGGTTATAGAATTAGCCTTCACCTCTAGCCAACTTAAACACACATTCTACTAATAGGTTACACAAAAATAAAACAGCTGCTTAACACATGTTAGTCCCCATAATGCGTGGGTCTTTTCACTTGAAAGGATCAAAACAATATGTGTTAAGCACACAAAAACAACATATATATTAAACCACGTCAGGTTATAGAATTAGCCTTCACCTCTAGCCAACTTAAACACACATTCTACTAATAGGTTACATAAAAAAAAACACATAATAAAATACCAACAAAACGACATTGGTATGTCGTTTTGTTACAACATAGGGTCATCAGGTTAACACATCTTCAACCATTTTCAACATACTAACTACCCATTGTTATCCTCCATTTATAACAAGCTTTTCATCATGGTGTGGGAAATTCCTCATCATGAAAGTACAGAGGAGAGGGGCAGCGCTCACTCTCCCATGGGTCATGGTAACACCAGGACTGGATTGTTTCGGGTGAGTTTGGACACAACGGGCAACCACATAATTCATGGTCTGGATCCGTCAGCAACCTAACCAACTCATCTGGTAGCCCCTTCAACTTTTCAGCTTCTGGAACAACGTGTTGCCTACAGCGTGACGTTTCTTGCGACACACCAGCTACATCAGTTACATTTTTGGTTCCGCTTTCTGAGGCATCGTCACCAGAAGCTACTCCATTTTTCCCGTCTTCTCGATTCTTGTGAGACACTTTTCTTTCGTAGCACACCCCGTACCGGCCCTCACATGCTTCCTTCCCCTTTTGCATCCGCTTCTCCATGCCTGGTTGGGTATCCGTAACCTTACCTTTACACGGGTCCATCACGTTACAAGACTTTGGAACCGTTAACAGTTTATGGTTAAGTGAAGTGGTGAAGTATTACAGAATATGACTTTGGTTCTTCACTACAATACTTATAGAGGTTTTCCCTTGGTACATTTAATATAGGTTTTTGTGACTTGACTTTGATGTGACCATAAGGTGCCAAAAAGCAATGGTTCCTTTTCCCAATAAAGTTGTTTTATAGACACCAACCCCTATGTTTGTAGTCTTCTGCCACCAACTTTCCCCAATTTCCAATATTTGTACTACATTTTTAGAAAGAGTGTTCCCCTTGGAAGTAGCATTTTCTCATTTTCTATAATGTTACACGTACCTTTATATAATTTCAAACAACCTCTAATAAAATATTATCAACTACGTCAATCAACTAGATTAATAATATTCTAACACATCCAACAACACATCAATATTCTTTAGAGTATAGAATTACCAACTAACTAAACATCAGATTGTATATAGAGGGCATCCTGTATATAGATAGTCTATCCCCCAAAAAGACATCGTGACCATGCCATACCCAACAAAACACCCACCCCGCAATAAGTTTAAAGCAACATCCCCAAATCCATCAAAGTACATTACATGTCTCCAAAAACAAAGCTGGCGCAATTAATGCACAATGTTGCTACAATAACTTCCATTTCACCCCCTAACACGTGTTACTCTATTCGGCAATCCTGCTTGATTTTTGGCAGCAGCACATTCACCTCCGAACATAAGATGTGCGCAGCATACCTCTTTCTCAACTTTCGCACCTCCGCCATCTTCCTCGCCCCACTCATGCTGAACCCACAGTTAAAACTTTTGTTTTTCCCCATGTAGCACTCCATGTGCCGCATCAAGAAGACCCCACAATCAGTTGTGTTTGCGGTGGTCGCCCAAGGAACCGGCATACGCTGGATGTTGCAGTACTCTATGTCATCGGCTCGCGGATTCCCAACCTCCCGAAGATATTGCACAAACATATCTTTCTGCATACACATATACAAGCCATGGTCAATAAAAAAGCAGATCCTCAATATTATCACACTGATTTGTTCAACAATTGTCAGTTTAGTAACTTACGATTTTATACGCTGTGTCCTTGTGTAGGTAGTAGACACTATCTTCTATCAACTGACCTTGTCGGGCTTTGTCATTATCAACGACATAAATCCCGGGGTCGCGTAACTCAAACACTAGCAAGTAAAAGTGTTTGTGCTCCAATATCGGGAAGAAAACAATGTCTTGATTTCGAAAGTCGGGAATATTTTCACCGCTGTTAACCGCACCTTTTATTCCAAGCCGAAACTTGTGCATCCGCGCCTCGACTCCGCCTTCCTCAGATGTTAGCATCCACGGAAACTTTAAGCACAACAGAGAAATTAATAAGGTCAAAAAGTCGCCACACTGTAATCTCTATATACATGACACTCACCACAACTTTAGTACCAAAGAATTGCCTACTGTAAGCCTCCCGTGATTTCCGTTTCTCTTGGAAGTTTAGCACCTCCGCCCAACAGTCGATAATACCATCTGAGACCTCATTACCAACGTTTAAACTCTTGAACATAGCCCGAGACGCTTCTACATGGGTAGGGCTTCTAAACAGCAACTCTCTGGTGTCAGATGTACAAATTATAAATTAAATTGCATACTTTAACACATGTTATTTATTATTTTACTAAATTTTGGTACGGTGACCCCCCTACTTACACAGCCATGTGTATCGGACTATCTACATCAACCACCGACGACGAACCCTGTTCCCTTCTGCGGAAAAAATCAAAATATAACGAATTATCTAGTGTGGAACTTGGTTGATGGTTTACCCTATTATTACAAAACAATAAACCACGTTGCAGTTATACTTACACGTTTGCCTCCATTGCCCGCTTCCTACGAGAATGCCCATTTAAAAGGTGCAATGGGCTTTCATCAGCGTATATGTACTCCCACAGATTTACCTCCTTCTTAGTTATTGGCTGACCCATGTCAACAGACCTTATATAGTAAGGTGATCTGTTTGGTTCCGCTGCCACTTTCTCTCTGAAAGGGAGCTTCCTTTTTTGGGCCCCCACTCAGCCAACATACGCACACGGGTTGCAAGCGGAATATTGTCCTCCACCTCATTCATATCACCCCCACAAAATTCCAGACCAGTTTGCCCTTTGTGGATTGCAATTTCCGGGTCATAGGAGATAACTGGTTCTACCATTATAACCATACTCAAGTCTGTGGTAGCCTCCATATCGCCTAACACATATAAAATAAATAACTCACGTAACGCAGTAAAGAATACAACACTTTTCACAGTAAATAAATGTGTTTCAGCTCACCGGAACGCTCCAGCACTGTTTCTGTCCGAGCAATATCATCCATCTTCCCACTTGTGCAACCTGCACGTTTAATGCAAATAAGTATATTATATATGACTCCTACTAACCCATCAATACTAAGTTTGTTTAATGCTCTATCGTACCGAGGTCCTGTGACACGTCCAATTCACCCCCAATTTGTGTCATTCCAAGACTCCAATTGGGGCCATCTAAATTCCGTTCATCAAAAACCGTATCACCTTCGCACACTGTGTATATGATTAACACATGTTAACTCACTATATGATACAGGTAGGGAAGCAGTCAACACATGTTAGAGCATGAAAGTCTTTACCGTTCTTTTCCGCAGGCCACACCTCTTCAGCCGCTTTCCCTTTTCCCTCGACATCCTGGGCCTTATCGAAACCTGCGCCTGTGACAGAGTCTGCCACCGCGCTACTGCACCCTTGCATATTTACATCAGTTGCATGCATCCCATCATGCTCAAACTTACCTTCTTCAGCTGCATAAAACAATCTTATCACATCTCATGCACAACTTAGTACCAGAAGCTGCATAAATAATTACCGTTAAAATCACAGTCACACTCATCAACAGCCCCCTTGCCTTTGCCATCCAGAACCACATGTTCGTCCTTATTATTAACAGCACCTTCCACAGATGCAAACATGACGCCACCACTCTCTTCTTTTCTTCCATCAGATGCAGCCCTAACTTCATTCTCAATCTTACTATCTGTAGTTGCATAAACATTTTTCGAATAAATTAGACATGGCTAAACATGGCTAAGCAAATAAAACGGTTTTCGAAGATTACCTTCATTCTCATTCCCTTCAACCTTTTTGCTATCCTTAACCTCCATCTCGACCATTTTGGCCACCTCTTGATCACAAACAAACCGTGCTTCGTAAATCTCATCCTTTTTGGCGTCATTCGCTTCTAGATCTGTGTTCTGGTGATCATTGTCATTCGCAGGCACTTTATTGTCTGTATCCACTCTATGTTCATCTTTACTAACAAACTGCATGTCCGAACCACGGTAATCTGTCAAAACAAGATGCCCCATGTTAAAACAAATAAAGTAATACAGCACACTTTTAAAGTCAGACATTCTGAAAGGGTACAGGAACTACCACGTGCACCATGCACTTCTGCTGCTTTAATACGCAGTATTGCACGCATTAAACCCAGCGGCTTATGCACTTCTTCAGCATCACTTTTATCCACGCTTCCTGCTCCTTTATTTTCTTCGGCACCACCAATACTACGGTCACCTCCACTTGAATTACCAGCATCATGAACACTCTTATCACCTTCGACGACTTCATTTGTTTTTTGCCCAAATTCACTAAACCCCAGTTCTCTCTCTTCCAGTTGCTTCTTAGTCTTGTTGAACCCTATAACATCACAGAAATATTAAATGGGTTTCAGACACGTACGCATATTAGAGGGTAATAAATTTTAACGAGCAACAAACTACGCGTTTACTTCTAAATCTAAATGTATGATTAAACTGCTAACACATGTTACAGCTTACCTGATTCGTTGCCATCATCCGTTTTTTCCCGATCAATCTTTATATTTGTCTTCGGGCAACTCGGAACCACATAGCATGCTTTCATTTCAGGAGCATCCTTTAACTTATTCAGACGGGGAGATCTCCTTACCCGCAACGACATACCACCTTCTTCCAGCTCTCCGGTACACTCAGTTCCATCAGCAACTACGCTTGATTCCCCCGCACCATCTGGTGCAACCACAACAGACGGATATTCTATACGATAATTATCACTTTAACATGTGTTAGACTAAACATTTCATTCCATAACATATAGTAAAGGTACATAAACTCTTTTCGCGCTATAAACGTACTCTTAAAATGGGAATACATGTAACAATTTACCTTTTTCTTTGCCACCATACGTGTATTGTCCACCAAACTTCATACTTGTCTTTCTTCTTTTTGCGGTCACAAACCCTTCTTCTGTCTCACTAACATGCTTTAACTTCCCGAGTCTTGCAGATCTCCTCACTTGACCCGAGTTTCCACCATCTTCCATCTTTTCAGCATAGTCTTCTCCACCATCATCTATGATTGATTGGCCCGCAACATCAGCTGCAACCCCAAAAAAATATGTCAATCAATACAGGTTGCCACACCGTCAAATGTGTTACAGTGATCACTTTAAGAATGATAACCAACACAACAGGTATAACATTTAACACGTGGTTTCGTGTTCATTTCATAAACATTGTCAGCACACCTTCTTGGGCATCAAAGTCTATTGCTGAAGATCCTACTGCTTTCAATCTACTTTTACTGATTTTCTTGTTTTGCCGGATAAGCGACTTCCTGTACAAGCTCGCTATTGGTGACCCATCTGAAAAATCGTCGTCCATGCCATCCCCTACGAAATCGTTTGCACAACGATAAATGGATTCCAAATTATTAAACTAAATAACACAAAGAATAACAGTTACTAACCAGCGTTCTCTCCTTCGTTGATGTGAAACCTTTCATTATTTCTCAAATCTCCCAAGACCGAATTGATCTTGTGTGACGCTAAATCTACTGCGTCATCGTGATCCTCACTTTCACTAACTTTCTTCTCAAACATACTTTCAAACGTTGCCTTCAACGTTTGTACTTCTTCGTCTTCATGGCTCTCCACCAATAGCGATTCTAACATACCCTCAATTTTGACTTTGTTCTTCTTTGTCACATTTATTAACTGTCGTACTATCGTCAACCTCTCCTGTTGAAAATAGTTTTCCAACATTTTCATAATAAGAATATATACTAATTGTAAAAAACACATGTTAGAGCATATAACTTTACCTCTTTACTTGCCCAGTGTTCCACGTTATAGTTTCTGGGACGCGTTAATCCTTTAAACCGTCCTAGTCCAAACCCACCAGCAAGGATTTCAAGCCTTTCTCTCTCTCTCAGTCTTTTCAAGTTCCAAAAAGCTAAAGGACACACCGCACTGTCTACCTCCATCCCCGTGCACTCAATGCTATCAACGTACAACAACTACTAGAAACAACTATCCGTTCAGCCCGGAAATAATCAACTATTCTAACACATGTTAATTATCTAAAATAATTAAAAGTACACTTACCATGAAAATCGTTAGAGGACCGACGAAGAAACTTTGTGGGTCAAGCCGATTCCAGGTATCTTTGCAAGTTCTCAGCTTTTCTACAACAAGGTCACACCAGTCTATTGTTGCAAAGTCCATTTCTTCATCCAGATACTCTAAGATTTCTTCCCGTAAACAACTTTGTTTATGACAATCAACCAGCACTGCCACAAAACACATTACAAAATCCATCCTGAAATCAAAACTGTCTTCGCCATCAGACTCATCTATCATTTTCACCATCTTTGTTGGAGGCACCATTACCCCCGGGTATCTCGACCTCCAATCCGCAATGGCATCAGTCAGCATCGGCAGCTTACCAATCGAACTAAACTTTTGTCCACCAGTCGGAATCCCTAATAACTTATGTATCACTTTCCTGATCACCTTGATATCACCGGCAGGCGTACATATCACCATCTTATCGGGATTAAAATTGTCCACAACAAAATAACCTAACTTAGCCGGCAAACCATCAACGCTGAAAGTTAGCAAACGACCAAAGCCCATTTGCCTGACTGCGTCACGTTGTTGTTCTGTCAATGCCCGTACACACTTATAAAACTGCAGTGGTGCAGATCTTGTCCTTATGCCTGGAAATTCATCCTTTTTTGCTCGCTTACGGGCTTTCTGAACCTTTTCCGGTTTGAAACCAACTACCTTTGGTTTCCCTGCTTTTCCTTTCCCATTGTCCTCTGAACCCTTCTTCTTTTTGGTCCTTAACGTCCCACCCTTCGATGTATCCGTCACTTCTGCCCTACGTACTGAAATAACATTTTATACGAAACAACAGCAACCCAAACAATTAGTCTACTTTACAACCACCGATGACAACATGTAACAATTTTTCATTCGTAACATCCAAATTTTTGAAGGGCTTAAAAAATAACTAACCACGGTTTTTTCGCATTACATTGCCAGAATTATCATCGGCGCTGTTTCTTTCCCCTGCTGATTATCACATGTTAGTGAATTTTCAAGGTCATGCCCAATTAACACATGTTAATCAAAGCCATCAATATTTAACTAACCACGTTTTCTTTTGCTTCCACACCCAGAACTATCCCCGACAATGCTGATCTTCCCTACAGTTTCAAACATGTTTACTCAGATTTAACTGGATACGCAATTAGCCACTATTATAACAAAAGGAACTTACCACTGTGCTTTTTGTTATGTCCCCGTTTGCTTTCCACATTACCTTCATTTAGCACCGATAGATTCGTAACGGAAACGATTAGCCCAACAAGACATTATACAAATTATAAACAATATTACTGGTTAACCGTTACCTGTTTTCCGTCTTTTCCCATGGCTTGGTGACACACTATCGGTATCATCATACACTGCAAGGCATCCAACAAAATTCTATTATGCACAATTTCTTATCCAACACACTATCCATATACAGATCACCTTGAACTATGTTAAGTGTTCAGAGACATAAAAATTCTAACCTAACTCCCGTTGGGTCGGACCAAAGTCAGATTGTTGTTTGGAAGGTCCTCGCTTGGGTTCGTCGGATATAATCACAACGCTAGGGCTCTCAGACCTTTTTTGCCCTAACCTGTGTTTCGAAGTCCTACATATATAAAAGAAAACAAACTCAGTTGCCATTTTCCGATAAATCGGTTGAACAAAACCACCTTTTACATGACCGATTACAACAAACTAACCTTTTAATTGAAATCTGAATCTTCCTTAATCGTTTCAGCTTCACCGACGACGACAAGATTATGAACGACTTCCTCATTCTCCAAGCTGGACACTATCGGCTTCTGTGTTAGGGTTCCGGAAGTAGCTTCTCAATGTTTCTTTTTGGACGAGAGAGAAACATGAACATATGATAAATGAGTATAATGGTCAAGAAGAAAAATTTTTGAATTGTGTTTGGAGTTGTTGATTAGACGGCTACTGCATGGCAGTGCTTTTTGTTTTCCAATGTGTATGTTGACTTCCGAAAATGCCCTTCGATGGTACTAAATGGCAGTACTTTTTATTTCTTTTTAATTTTATTCATACCAAAATAATCATAGCCATTGATCAAGTTTGTTGTAAGCTAATCAATGGTTCACAATGGGTTTCCTTAGTTTTCTTAAAAAGATAGGGTTTCTTATATAACCAAGCCCTATATATATATATATATATATATATATATATATATAGGGCTGGGTTCATTTCAGAACTCTAAATAATTGCAGAATTTTCAGAACTCCTAATAAACAATCATTTTATATATATATTTTTGTATTTAGGATCTTTGTATCATCTATTATATGTATTTTTATGATTACATACATGTTAAAAGTAGTTTACATATGTCTAATAGCCAAATTATATATGTGTGTAATAACTAATTACATATATGTAAAAAAACTAGTTTACATATGTGTAATTATAAATTTACATATAAAAAGTATAAAATTACTCTTAACATGTAGGTAATCATAAAAATACACATAATAATGATAAAATTATCCTAAACATAAAAATATATAAATAAAAAGATTGTTTATTAGGAGTTCTACGAGTTCTGTAAATATTTATTCTGCGAGTTCTGTAAATATTTATGGTTCTGAAATGATCCTTACCCTATATATATATATATATATATATATATATATATATATATATATAGGGGGCCGCTAGAATGAGAACCACCTCGAGTTGTAAGAACCGCGAGAACTACTTGATCCGGGGCGAGGTGGACCAATTTTTTTTTCAAAAACGTAGATGCATGTATTATAAACACATTCGTAAAAAAAAATTTTTAAAAAAATTACGGAACTCGTAAACCACAAACTTGTGGTGTAAAAAACTACACGCATGACACTTTTTTTAAATTTTTTTTTTACGAATGTGTTTATAGTACATGTATCTACGTTTTTGAAAAAAAAATTTGGTCCACCTCGCCCCGTACGGTGTGGTTCTCGCGGTTCTTTCAACTCGAGGTGGTTCTCATTCTAGCGGTCCCCTAATTATATATATATATATATATAGGGAGGGGCTCATGCGAGAACCACCCTTATTGTGAGAACCTTGAGAACCAATGTGAACACAACCTAAAATAGCTAAAAAAATCTAAAAAACTAACCCCCCCCCCCCCAAAAAAAAATAAAAAACCTAAACCCCCCCACCCCCCCCCCCAAAAAAAAAAAAAAAAACCTAACCCTCCCCCCCCCCCCCCCAAAAAACCTAAACCCCCCTCCCCCCAAGCTAAAATGCTAAAAACTAAACCCTCAAAAAACCTAAAAAAATCTAAATTTTTTTTTTTGAATTTTTTAATATTTTTCATGTTAAAATCGCTACTTTTAGAAGTTAATTTTTTTTTAAATTAAAAAAAAATTTTTTTGGCTTCGAAAAGTAGCGATTTTTTTATAAAAAATATTAAAAAATTCAAAAAAAAATTTTTTGTGTGATTTTTAGCTATTTTTAGGCATTTTTGGTGTGTTCACATTGGTTCTCGCGGTTCTCACAATAAGAGGTGGTTCTCGCATGATCTTCTCCCTATATATATATATATATATCAAAAGCGAAGTAATCGGGTAATCAATTTCATTGTGATGTGCATGTTTCGGTTGGTTCGGTTATTATCCTCAACTGAAGCCGAAACCAAAGTTATCGGTTAGTCTATTTTATTAATCAAGCGGTTTTCGGTTAATCACTTCGATTTATTTGGTTAGATTGACGGTTTTTAGTTTGGTTCATTTAATTTCAGTTAATAGCAAAAACCAAACTTGGGCTAAAACGTTTGCTTTGAAATATATGAAAGTGAGGTATAAATATATGAAATACAGATATTAAATATGAAATTTATGATTTGGAGGTATAAAAGCTAAAAATATATGTAAATATGAATGATTCTGTTCGGTTTAACTAATTTTAATTAAACACGAGTACAAAAAAATTGATAACCGGTTTTTGGTTAATTGGGTTTTCAATTAATTTAGCTTTTGGTTGATTTCGGTTCGGTTTCGTCTGTTTTCGGTTCGGTTTAGGTTAACGATTTAGTTATTGCTCACCGATAACCGGTTTTGGTAAATAACTAATAGATGTGCACGTGATGCGGCGGGAAACACATACATTGCCATGGTGTGCATTGTTCGGTTGGTTAGATTATTATCTTCAACTGAAACTGAGGTCATCGATTAGTCTATTTCATTAACCAATCCGTTTTCAGTTAATCGGTTTGGTTGATTCAGTTAGATTGATGGTTTTTTGTTTAATTCATTGAATTTCGGTTAATAGCCAATACCAAACTTGGGCAAAAACTTTTGATTAGAAATACATGAAATGGATGTATAGGAACTTGAAATGGATGTATAAATACATAAAATGGGGGTATATATATGAAATACATGAACTAAATGTATAAAATTTAGACTTATATGAAATATGGTGTGATTATGTTAATTTTGGTTAAACGCGGGTACACAAAAATCAATAATTGTTTTTGGTTAATTCGGGTCTTGGTTAATCAATTTTCAGTTGATTTCGGTTCGGTTTCATTTAACGATTAAGATATTACTCACCCTTAGATACTGTTAATCACGTAACATATCAAATTTTCAGTTAAAAAACTAGAGCAATACTAGTCTCAAATTAAAGAGAATAAAATACCCGTTTATATGGTGTAACTTAAAAAAAAAATATGTTAACGTACCAAAAAAATTATGATCATTTAAAAATCATGGGGGGGGGCGGGGGGAGTTAGTTTTTTATAACGGGATAAAGGGTAACTACTAACTAATTATCTATAATTTTGTTAAAAATGAGAGATTAAAGTGTAATCTAGATGAAAGGATTAAATTTACGGTATTTAATCACTTGATATTCTATAGCTATTAAACATTCTGGGATAATAATTAAGTACGTGGCCTTTAATTACCTGTAGACTAAGGCATAATCTACTGGTACTTTTTAATCCACATATCAATACTGACCAAGACAACTATCGAAACGTCCGACAAAAATGAGTAGGTCGTCATGGTACTTTCGATTTTTTTAAAACATATATTTTATAAGATATGACAAGTATACGTAAAAGAATTATAACTCTGTTGTGGAAAGGGGGGGGGGGATATAACTAATTACCCATATTGTGATAAAAAACCAAGTATTTAAGTATAATAAGATTGGGTTTTAAAATATAATTATTGTTTAAAATATCAATTTACCCTCATTTTAAGGGTATATTTATAAATTAAGAGGGAAAAAATCTTATTTTTTAGGTATTTTAAAATGGTCATCCCTAATACATTATATTATAATATATACTAAAGATTACTACACAAGATTTATCGATAATGAATATCTCACGGATGAACCTTGCACAAGTCATTGACAACCACGAATATAGTTTCTATCACGTGTAGTTGTCCTACCACCAGGATGGGTAAAAATGAAGTTCGGAACCCACATGTTTATAAAAATCAATAAGGAGCATGGTTTATATAAATAAATATTAACGTGACAGTGGGGTGATAATAATACATGGATAAATGCATTTAAGATGTTTGTCCACAAAAACAAAAAATAGTAATATTTAATACCTAAAATGTATCGTGTTATTACAACTACTAACAATTAGAATTATGATGGTTTTACTTTTCAAACAAATAGTATCATTGAGGGATTTCATGTGCGACATTTTTTCTTCAGTAATTTAAAATCTAGAATTTTTAAGATACATAACGATTAGCGAATATGTTTCTTATGGAATAGTCAATCTTTTGACACATTTTACATGTTATGCACTCAACCCAATGATTATGGTTTCATGACAACGATATTATCTGGTTCAAGTAACTTTCTTTCCATCATAGTCCACATTCACCTTTTGAACTCCCTTTCTTTTATCACACCAAATTGGGTTAGAATATGATGGTGTCCGGAGTGGTGCGGCAAAGGGTTTTGCCGCACGGCAACACCGCCGACCCCTTTGCCGCTGCGGTTTCAATCTTAATCGGTGAAAGGATGCCGCTGCGGTGAAGGGAGGAAGGAGAGAGAGAGAGAGGGCTCCGGTGAAGGGAGGAAGGAGAGAGAGGTATGTGTGTGGTGGGGTTCATGTCATCTCTCAATCAATCACACCCTTTTACTTTTTCAAAAAAAAAAAGGTTTACCACTTCACCAAGTATCTAACCACTGTCAACACTTTTCAGCATAGTTTAAACACTTTTCACTGATTGACGTGACACACTCTGATTGGTTGATTTTTTAGTTTGTCACTCTCAAGTGTCTAAGGCTATAGGGTGTGGTTGGAGCCCCATGGGGCTTTATCAAGTCCACGTAGGATCCATGTAGATCCATGTCAGCCATGGAGCACCCCTTTAATTTGTAGGGTGTGGATGGAGCCCCCTATTAAACAAAATTAAAAAAAAAATGATTGGTTTACAAGTTGTGGGCCCCACCTGATAAAGCCCTTCCAGCTCGTTACCACGGTGGCGGACGTTCAATGGCGCCCCGGCATAGCGCCAGGGGTGTGGACAATGGCGAGGGCGGGGCGCTATAGAGTGCCAGCTGGGTTGGGCGGCGCCCCCACACCCTCCAGCCTAACCATTCCTTATACCCTGATGTATATATCAAGAACAAGACACTGGCTTATTAGATGGTTTGCTTCAACACTGGCGCATTTTACATGGTTTGCTTCGTAAAAATACTTATAAAAAGATTAACTTTTGTTATATAGTTACTTTTTATCTATTATTTCCTCTTTATTATTTATCAAAACCTTCTCTAATTAAAAAAGAAATAAGAATTCTTCAAAGAGGGTTTCGAAAAAAAAAAATGCTTAGACAGACCAAAACTCACGTACCATAACATCAAATATCTATTGGAGGAGGATGCAAATTTTCTGACTGTTCCTTTTAATAAAGAAGAAATCAAGTATGCACTCTTTTGAGTGTGGGGCAGACAAAGCGCCTGTGGCAGACGGTCTCAATTTCAAATTTATTAAAAGGTATTGAAATTTATTTGAAGCTGATTTCTATAACTTGCTTGCTTCGTTTCACTGCAAAGGTTAAATTGGGGGTGGGGGGTGTAGCTCTTCTTTAATCACTCTTATTCCGCAAATCAATGACCTAGTGGGATTGAAAGATTATAGGCCGATAAATCTAATTGGGGTGATTAGTAAAACTATTTCTAAGATCCTCGCAAATCGGCTTAAAAAGGTGATAGCACCATCATCTCGGAAAACCAGACGACGTTTCTTAAGGGTAGGTACATTCTAGATAGCTCGTTAATTCTAAATAAGATCATAGCTTAGATTAAAAAAGAAAATAATAAGGCTTTCCTATTAAAATTTGATTTTGAAAAGGCTTACGATAACGTGAGTTGAAATTTTCTTATGGATATCATGGGTCAGATGTGTTTTCCTAACTTATGGTGTAAATGGGTGGGAGGGGTTTTGTTTTCGGCTAGATCATCGGTTTTAGTGAATGGGTCCCCACTTATGAATTTAATTGTTATAAAGGGGTAAGACAAGGGGACCCGTTATCTCCGTTTTTATTCATTCTGGTTATGGAAGCTCTGTCTAGCATCTTTTGCAAAGCAGGGTTGGAAGGTTTTTTTCAAAGGGATTAAAACCCCAAATAATGGGCCGATCATTTCGCACCTCTTTTATGCCGATGATGCTCTGTTAATGGGGGAATGGGACAGGGTAAATGTGTTGAATGTGGCGAGATGCCTCGGAATTTTTATATATGTTCGGGATTAAAAATAAATCTTCACAAATCCAACCTTTATAGGATGGGGGTAAATGAGGTAGATATAAAAAATATGGCCAACGTTATTGGGTGTAACACGGATAATATTCCGCTGTCCTACCTTGGGATTACGGTGGGGGCTAATATGAATAGAATCAGTAACTAGGACCCTATAGTTAAGGTGTTCAACTAAAGATTATCGGTCTGGAAAGCTAAAAGTATTTCTATGGGCGGAGGCTTACTCTGATTAACTCTGTTTTGGAGAGTTTACCTATCTATTACTTTGCATTATATAAGCTCTCGGTTGGAATTATTAAAACTCTTGAGAAACAAATGAGAAGGTTCCTATAGGAGGGTTCAAATGATGTTAATAGAATGAACTGGGTGGCTTGGAAGTGTGTTACTTGGCCCAAGAATAGGGGGTTTGGGTATTAGTAGACTTAAAGATGTTAACGAGGCTCTCCTTTACAAATGGGGATGGAGGTACAAGGTCGAAAATCAAAATTTATAGAGGAAAGTGATGGAGGCATACCATAGTAAAGATAATCAAAGAAGTTTTTTGCCGCTTAATGGTAACATCGCTGGATGTTGGATTAACATTGTAAAAAACTATATCCAAAATAAAACTTAACGAGAAGAGTTTAAACATGATGATTTTGGGTAAAATGGGGAACGGTAACGTTTTGCGGTTTTGGTTAGACACCTCGATTAGCGATTTTCCTTTTTTGGAAAGATTACCACATTTGTTTGTTTTGGAAAGGTTTAAATCTTGCAGGGTAGCGGAAATATTGAATGTGGTTCAAGATAGCGACGACTACTCGTGGAATTGGATTAGGCAACCAGAGACGGACGTCGAGCTTAAGGAATGGAAGGAAAGTAAAGAAGTTATCAACAAGGTGAGACTGCCCAACGAAATAGATTCGTGGTATTGGAACATGGAAAATCAAAAGGGGTTCTCGGTGGGGTCGGTGAAAAAGATTATCATAGTGGAGAGGGGGAATAGTTGTCTTCCTAACTTTGAATGGTGTAAATGGATTCCACTAAAATGTAACATAATGGCTTGGAGAGACAATTTAGACAGGCTTGCGACAAGAGTTAACCTGAAAAGAAGAAACGTTGATTTATCGTCGGTTATGTGTCCTTTCTGCGACGAGTACGAGGAATCGGCGGATTATCTTTTTACGGCATGCTCGATAGCTTCATGGGTTTGGGCGGCAATTAGTGCTTGGTGCAAAATTCCCCTGATCTTCGCCTTCAACTTCAAAGATTTATTAGAAATCGATAATACCTACCTTTTGGGGAAAAGAGCTAAAAAGATCATGCTTGGTTCGATTATCACTTCAGTGTGGTGTATCTGGAAAGGCAGAAACGAGGTAGTTTTCAAAGAGAATAAGAGAAGGCCGCAAGAGATTCTTGCAGAAATAAAGTGAAGGGGTTATGTTTGGATAAAAAATAGGTCTTCTTGTAAATACATTAGCTGGAAGGAATGGTGTAAATACCCTATGTATATGTTGTAAGTGTGTTTCCCTTTGCTTGTTTAGGTCGGGGGAGCTGTTTGTATTTGGCCTTTTTCCCGTTTGGTTCGGAGGTTGTTCTTAAAGAAGTTTACTTTCCAAAAAAAAAAAAAAATCAAATATTCTATTTAAGGAGGTTTCACCAGTTAATTTTTGAGTGTTTTGATTGTTTGATGGAATTTGTAGGCCAATGAATTATGCCATTTGGCATCTACTAATTTGATTTTTTTTTTATGTTTTTAATTATATATATACAAGTTTTAAAGCTATGTGTTTAAACCTCTATTGCATATAAACAGTTATGTTTTCTTCCCTTGTATTATTCTAAAAGTAAAAATCTTTTCTTAGAGTATTAGTATAAGTACCGTATGACCCTTATGGTTTGCTTTTAATTTAATAAACCTTATACTTTATAAATTTATTTAACTATTATTATTATTAGGGGGTGGGGGTGGTCATCACTCATCACTCACAACACCCAATCAAGTTCCGTCATGTCATCAACCATTTTTCCATCACTCACATCCTTTTTTAGTGGCAATGGTTATCACTCACAACACCCAACAATAAACCCTCACACTCCTCACATGTTCCATCACTCAAACCTTTATCACGTGTTAACATTATCACGAAATCTATCCATAACTCGTTAAGGTTGCATGGTGGAGGTGGAATAATTGACATATCACGCGTTGAACTTTCACCCATCACGGAGCAAAAGTCACCGCCCCCACTCCCCTTAGTACTATTATTTTATAAATCCAAATCTGATTGACTTGCGAGTTAACACGCCGCAAAGCGCATGCGTTGTTCAACGTTTCTATATCTACTTTTTGTCCGTACCGCCACAATGTGCTTTACTTTTTTACATAAGATTTCAAGTAGTGTCAACGCCTTTGCTAAACGCGTAGAATTTCTTTTTCATTTTATGTTTTGGTATAAATTTTATGGTTCAATGTTTTTCCGTCTATTTTTTTATCCAGTATAACGGTTTTGCCACAACACATGAGTCCTGAGTTCTAAGTACTAGTATAATTTTGAATACTTAATATTTATGTATTGTGTACGTATCCCAAACTCCATCAAGTGACACACATTAATCAAACATCTTTGAGCTCTACTATAAAAATAACTTTACTGTAACATAGTTGTTGCAATTAGACTTCTATTTGGACTACATAAAAATCATAATATACTTAGACGATTATTTTCATATTATAAATTAACAACATGTGTGAGCTTCATGTTGTTGTACCTCATGTTTAGAGGATCTTTTAAAAAAGTTTTTAATATTTTTCACTTCTAACCCAAAACATCTTTTCTTTTCAATTTAACCCCTTTGGTTTTTTACTTTTAACACAAAGCTTTTCATATTTTGCAATTTAACCCTAATACTTTTTTTCTTTCAACTTTGGCCCCCATAGTTTCCATCTTTCGCAAGTTTTTTTTGTTTTACGTTTCGTTCAAAATTTTGCGAGTTAACACGCCGCAACGTGCGTGTGGGGTTCAAAGTTTTTTCTTCTACTTTTTCCCATTTGAGAAGTTCGTCGCAACGTACGGGTCCTAGATCGACTTAGGTATTTTTCTATGTTTTACGTTTCAATCTAAATTTTTTGCATTAACACGCCGCAATGGGTGTGCGTGATTCAGTTATATATAATTTCTACTACTTAAAAGCTAGATTTCTTTCGGTTATCTTTCTCGATAACTTTGTGTCACACCCTTTGTTTCTTTCTACTTTCTTTGATGAAATACATTAACTCGATGTTATCCTCCTCTTTATTAAACCATCTCGGCTGAAACCTTCTTGTAAACGGTCCCATCTTGAAATAATATTTACTTTTCAAACCAATAGCATTATTGAAGGATTCATGTGTGACATTTTTTCTTCAGTATCTTACACTCTAGAATTTTTGAAGATAAATATCGAATATGTTTCTTACCGGATAGTCGATCTTTTGACATATTTAACATATAATGCACTTAACCCAAATATTATAATTTTTATGGCAACGACAGTATGTGGTTTAAATAACTTTCTATTCACCCAGTAGCGAAACTTGAGATTTCTGACCGAGGGGCGAAACTCACCAGACCTAAAAATTTCTATAAAACCGAGGAGTCGAAAACGTATATACCAAAAAATTTCTATACAAAAACTACATACTCTCCACTACTGAGCGAAAAGTTCGGGGGGTCGGCCGCCCTCTCCCGTCCCTTAAAAGCTTCGCCCATATATCCATCCATGGCATTATAGACTAGTGACATATTAAGGGTGGGATAAGGCTTAGGGACCATTAGGTCCTGAATTCAATTCCCATAAGGGAGTTTTTCACAAATTTATCGGGTTTCCTCCTGAATTGGTGTATAGCCATTATTGTTTATGTAAGTGCAGTTCCTGCCGGGTAACTGTCGCTTATCAGTTCTGGTCAACCAAAGCAGAAGTCTAAGTTAAAGTCAACGATAATGAAGAATTCTAGACTACATGAAGACCATGCACTGATCAAGGGGGAGTTTGTTAATGCACTTTGGGTGAAAAGTGCATGCCTTCCAATTGTTAGCGTCTTTATTGTACATATCTTGGAACTTAGTCCAAGGTTTATCCTTGGACAATTTGTCCAAGTTTTGGTTTAGAACTTTGGTCAGGGGTTTGGTTTTTGTCTGAGTTTTGTCCCTAGTCTATATATATGTGTTGTATAGGATTAGGGCAGCAGGAGAGACAACACGAAGAACCTTTGAGTGCTTGGTGCACCTCTCACAAGATCCCATCCATTCTCCTGGTGTAAATTCTAGAGAGAGAGAGACTATGTGTAAGTGAGAGAAAGCTAGGGTTTAGATCTTTGTGATCTAAACCAGCTTGTAGAAGATGATGTATACTCGTTTGGTATGTAATCTGTGATGATTGTATTGAAATGAATGAGTTTGTCTTGCATCTTCTTCTTCATCTACCTTATTTTGTTCTTCATGTCTTGAATCAAGTGCAATGTTTGATGTTCGTCATCGATCCGGTGTTGACAGGAAATAAGAGTTGTTGAACAATTTTAAACAAATTCGTGGTGGTTATGTGAACTTTGCCGGTGAAAAGGGTGGATACATCACCGGTGAAGGCTCTGTGTCAAATGGAAAAATCACGCTGCATAAAGTGAACTATGTTGAAGAATTGAAGCATAACTTGATGTCGGTTTCTCAAATCTATGATAACAAGTACACGATGCTGTTCACTGATAAAGCTTGCTTCGTCTTGCGTCCGGGATTTGTTGTTCCTGAAGATTGGATCGTTATGAGGGCTCCAAGGGTGAATAACACATATGTCATGGATATGCGCCCGTTGGTTAACTCGTCTGTTCCAGTGACTTGTCTACTTTCAAAGGCGACTGAAGATCAATCGTATCTCTGGCATAGGAGAATGGGCCACGTGCATCTGCGAAAGATGAACCACTTAGTGAAAAACAACTTAGTGTTGGGGGTTCCTTTACGTAGTTTCAATATGCACAACAAATGTGAATCATGTGAAAAAGGAAAAATCAAACGAAAGCCTCATAAACCGAAAACAGTTAACTCAATCCAAAAACCACTTGAATTGCTTCACATGGATCTTTTCGGCCCAATCCCTGTTGCTAGCATTGGTGGGATGTCTTATTGCTTAGTTGTCACTGACGATTTCTCACGTTACTCATGGGTATTTTTCTTAAAAACTAAGGATCAAACTGCTGGTATTTTAAGAGATTTATTCAAACAACTTGAGAAAAATTATTCACTTCCTATTAAGAAAATCCGAAGTGACAACGGCACTGAGTTTAAAAATCATTATCTGGATGAGTTATGTCGGGAAATGGGAATAGTTCATCAGTTCAGAGCTCCATATGTTCCTCAACAGAACGGAGTTGCAGAACGGAAGAATCGTACCCTGATTGAGGCGGCCCGCACTATGCTTTCTGAATCAAAATTGCCGATTTTCTTCTGGGCCGAGGCGGTAAACACTGCATGTTATGTGTTAAACCATGTGCTTACTGTCAAAAGAGAAGATAAAACGTGTTATGAATTGCTTGAAAACAGGAAACCGAACTTATCTGGTTTTCAACCTTTTGGGATTAAGTGTGTTATCAAACGCACCAAAGATACTCCTAAAATGGGAGAAGTTGGTGAAGTGGGGTTCTTTTTGGGATATGCCAATGGAACTCCAAACAAACACGTTTATAACATCAAGAAGCGAACAGTGGAGATCGTATTTGATATAACTCCTTTGAGTTTCGATCCTCCACCTTCCGAATTCGGTCCCAAAAGCGGTTATGATTATGATAAATTATTTGATTCATTTGATTTTCCTGATGTTTCAGAAGAAGATTCGGAGGTTGTATACACACATCTTGTGAACAAAGATGAAGTGGATGTGAGCTGGAGAGCAAGTATTCCTACTAATGTGTCTTCGAATGTTCCAGTCGTTGATTCTTCGACCGTAAATGATGTTGTTACTGAGCAGATCCCCAATGCAGCTGCTCAAACTACAAGTGGAGATCTATACGTTGACTTTTCAGCATATCCAAATGTTAATGCGTCTTCTGGTAATGATCAAGCTTCTAGTAGTAATGCAAATGCTGAGGGGGAGATTCAATCGAATTTGGGAAACAATCTTCAAGCTCCGGCAATCCCAGTTCCAAGAACAAATGTTCATCATCCTGTTGATAATATTATTGGGAATCCAAATGCAGGAGTGCAAACGCGAAGAAGTATTTTAGAGATGCAATGTCTGTTCTCTGCTATCAAGAAAGAAGAGATCTACAATCTTAGCCTGCATGAATGTTTTATCTCTCAAATAGAGCCGAAGAACTATCAAATGGCTCTGAAGGATAATTCTTGGTGTGAGGCGATGCAAGAAGAGTTAGCTTAGTTCGACAAGTTAAAGGTGTGGAATTTGGTCGATCTTCCAAAGGGCCAACATGCAATCAACATGAAATGGGTTTTCAAGTGCAAGAAAGACGATAAGGGTGTCGTTGTCAGAAACAAAGCACGGTTGGTTGTTCAAGGCTTCAATCAAGAGGAAGGGATTGATTATACCGAAGTTTATGCACCGTTGGCAAGACTGGAAGCTATTCATTTGTTTCTAGCCTTCGCTGCACACATGCGTATCAAAGTCTATCAGTTGGATGTGAAAAGCGTCTTCCTTAACGGGAAATTGCATGAAACTGTGTATGTGTCCCAACCACCGGGTTTCGAAGCTCCAGGGTTAGACAACAAGGTCTATCTGTTGGAAAAGGCTCTCTACGGTCTCCATCAGGCCCCTTGAGCATGGTACGAGACGTTGTCAAAGCATCTATTGGAGCATGGGTTCTCGCGCGGTGCGATTGACTCCACACTGTTCATTTTGAAGAAAGGGGGAGATTTTCTGATTGTGCAAATTTACGTTGATGACATAATTTTTGGTTCTTCAAATGAAGAATTGTGTCGTGAGTTCGAAGTGGTGATGAAGTCTAAATTTGAAATGAGCGCGATGGGCGAGTTATCCTTCTTTTTAGGTCTTCAAGTGAGTCAAGGAAAAACCGGGACGTACGTGCATCAGACAAAGTATGTCCACGAGATTCTCAAAAGATTTGGATTAGAAGATAGCTTACCCTATGACACGCCTCTCCCCGCAAATCTCAAGCTTTCACCCGATAAGGAGAAAGATCCTGAAGTGGATCCGACTCTATATCGAGCAATGATAGGTTCACTGATGTATCTTACTGCTTCACGACCAGATATTATGTTCTCTGTTTGTTTGTGTGCTAGGTACCAATCAACTCCGAAGGAGTCTCACTTGAAAGCTGTCAAGCGAATTTTCAGATATCTGAAAGGGACGCCCAAGCTTGGATTGTGGTATCCAGCTGAAGATGGTTTGGATTTGATGGCGTATGCTGACGCAGATTTCAGAGGGTGCCCGATGAATAGAAAGTCAACCTCTGGCGGCGCACAACTTCTTGGAAATCGTCTTGTCTCTTGGCAATGCAAAAAGCAAGTTGCCGTTTCTCTATCCACGTGCGAGGCCGAGTATATTGCTGCTTCAAGCTGTTGTGCTCAGGTTTTGTGGATTCAGCAACAAATGAGGGACTACGGTTTGAATTTTACTCGAACTCCTATCCTTGTCGATAACAACTCTGCCATTTCCATAACAAACAATCCAGTTAATCACTCACGCACTAAGCACATAGATGTTAGGCATCATTTTATTCGCGACTGTGCTGAGAAGGGTTTAATAGAAGTGGTTAGGGTAGACACCTTGGATAATCTCGCCGACCTGTTTACAAAAACATTCGATCGGGCTAGATTTGACAATCTGGTCCGAATGATTGGCATGATCAACCCAGAGTAAAATGCTTTCTAAACTCGCATAGAAACTTTATTTTATTTTTTCTGTGCAGTTCTTACAGCTTTCGAAAAATTGAAAAACTCCAAAAATATTTTACTTAGTTGTAGGATAAATTTCAGAAAAATACAAAAACATTTGAAAAATTTAAAATGAAGTCGTGTTGAGATATAAGGGAAATGATAGTACATCGGTTAGTCGTATCTAATGCAGGACTATGGTTATATAATCAATTAACCGTTAACTGTGACAGCTTCATTATACGTTGCATCGGTAGGTTTTACGCGTAAATAAGAACCTGTCTTTGGTATATAACATAATGAACTGCGTAACTTGTGTGGCACATCTCTCGGATATATGGTCTTGGTACCGTAATTTCGTTTGATAGATTGCCGAGGTTCTGAGATATGTGGTCTTTATGCTGTTTATCATCTGGGTTTCATGGTTGTTTCTTTTACCGGAAAATAACGGGGACGCAAGTCTAGATCTTCCATGATACCATACATACGTGTAAATATCCTTAATTCATGATGCATTCGACCCAAATAAGTGATAAACAATCACATGTCCCACAAAATTATGCGGGAGTCAAGTTCGTCTCTTTGTCTGTACGATGGTACTAACCTGTTCACGGACTTACTCCTGTGCCATTTGCATCTGAAATTCAAGTTCCTCCTCAATAAGTGATTCTATCACAAAGGACTTGTTTTCAATTCCAAATAAGTGAGTATCTCACATTAGCTTATACGTCAAAAACAGATGATAAATGGTATACTCACCAGTAAGATGATCTCTAGTGCATACCTTGATACGGGAGTATATTCTGAGGTGGGTATACATAGTTACTGTCAGCTATTAATACACTTAATTTCATATCTCGAAAACAGTGTTCGAAAGCGTGCTAAAACTTAAGTGGACCACAATACCGTTGAACGTCTTGAACTGTCAATATCATTCTAAAAGATTAAAGCTAAAATGCTATGGTTCTTGTGCTGGGTACTGACAGTAAAACCGATATGATTCCTTTGCTCCGATGTCGCAAAAAGATAATTAGTTTAAATATGTTCGTAGGTTTAATCTCCATTTCAAAAAAAAAAATTTGAAAAACGACAAAAAGATTTTGCTTTCTTGTTTCTATGTGCGAGTTATCATTCTGAAAAAATACTCTAAGGGTTGTGAACATTCTTTAATAAGGTGTTAAACATCAAATTCGGTAACTTAAAATAGGTCTTTCACATGAAATTCAGTCGTGCAAGATACATCTAAGTGTGTGTAGGTATTTTCGTCATTTTAAGGTGGAATCGATAAAATTTGTTCCAAGCAGTGATATTTTTCCATCTCGATATGTTTGTGTTTCTGAAGTAAAAAGAGTTGTTGTTGAAAGCTTCACAATTTTTTTATGAAAAGTTGAACAAGTTTAGGGGCTAAGTGCAAATTAAAGTTTCCATTGATCCGAATTTTTTAAAACATGGGTCGGTCCGAAGATTTCTTCCTTTAGGTCCGACTTTTACTCCGATAATCGGTAACCGACATTTAGGGTCCGATTTTTTTTAACCTTACTCCGGTCCGAGTTTTCAAAACATAAATTGTAGCCCGACTTTTTGCAGCTAAATTCCGAGTTTTTCAAACAAATGGTGAATCCGAATTTTAACCCAAACCGTGGACCGACCTAAATTCCCCTTCATGGTCCGATTTCTTTTTTCTTTCTTCTCTCTCATTCCTCTCTTATTCCTCTATTGTTCAAATCCTCTGAGCTTTCTCTTTTCTTTCTTCCAAACCGAGTTCACACCTTCTCTCTCACCTCCATACATTCTTCTTTCTTCTTGCAAGGTCTTGTTTGTTTGTTGTGTTTAAAACCCTAAGTCTTCTTCAAGGTATGTATCTCTACACTCTCTTCATCTCCATTGTTACAATCTTGGTAAGGATCTTAACTTAGGGCTTGGATATTCATCTTATTTGAACTTAGTGTTCATGATTCTTGTTAAATCTATGCTTGAAACTTTGTGCTTTCTTACTAATTGTTGAAGTTATTTGATGCTATTGAATTTCTTGAGGTTAGGTTTTGTAAGAAAATTTGGGGGTTTTGTGTTTGGCTTCAAGAACTTGGTGTTCTTGAGGTTGGGGTTCATGAGTCTTGAAGAATAATGAATGTTTGAGTTGTTTTGAGCTTTGATTCGTTGAAATTTTGTGAGAATGTGTTCTTGGATCTGTTGGTTAGATAAAGATTGTTGCTTGTTTTGTATGATGTTTGTAGAATCCTTGGTTGGTGGTTTGGCGCGAAACTTGGTTGTTCTTAGGAAGAAGATGAAAGAAATTTGAAAATTTCACTTTTTGATCCATCATGAAAGAAGGTTTCTTGTGTGTTGTGTTAAAATCTTTGAGATTCAACCTTTCTCTCTTCCGTAAGTTCGGAGGGTTCAAGGCCTTGAGTCCGTGACAAGATTCTAACTTAACTTCATTTCCGAGTTTTAAAACTCTCAAAGGTCCGTGTTTTACAAAACATCTCCTCTCAAGTGTTCCGAGTTTCTTTTTTAATCAAACCAGTGTCTCCGAGTTTTGTTTAAACTGCTCTTAACTCCGAGTTTCTTTTTGTTCAAACTCCTTTTCAAAGGTTCCGAGTTTTGGAATTTTTTGTTCAGTTCCGAGTTTTGCAAGTTTAATCAAAATTTCCGAATTTTACAGTGTCCGAGCTTTGATCTAAGAAACAGTTTTGCAGGTTTAATCAAAATTTCCGAGTTTTACAGAGTCCGGAGACTTGTTTCTAAGCTTTGTCCGAGTTTTAGAACCTTCAAAAGGTCAGTGTTTTAGAAACTTCATATGGTTAGAGTTTTGGAAACTCCAAAAGGTCAGAGTTTTGAAACCTGAAAGTGTCCGAGTTTTTGTTCCATGTATTACAGTTATCAGTTCCGAGTCTTCCTTAGATTCAATCAGAGTTTTGATTATCTCACTTTTTAGTTCCGAGTTTTAATTTTCATATCAGTTCTGAGTTTTTCAATGATTAATGATTCCGAGTTTTCCATAGTCCGAGTTTTAAACTATGTTATTTGTTCCAAGTTTTTAGTCAGTTCTAAGTCCGAGTTTTCTTTGAATCTGAGTTTTGGCCTCTGTTTACTTCGTTTCGAGGTTTAAATAGTTTCAGCTCCGAGTTTTGACCAGAGTCTTTTCAGCTACGAGATTTGTTCAAACAGTTTTTAGGCTCCGAGGTTTTGTTAAAGTTTCAAAGATTTCTATTCCGAGTTTGATAAATGTTGTTCAAAGTCTGAGTTTTTGGTCATAGATAGTTGTTCCGAGTTTTGGTCATAGATATTTACTTAGTTGATAAATATTTTCCAATTCCGAGTTTTAGAAGGGGTTCCGAGTTTTTTAAAAAGTCGGATAAGCGAATCTCTTAACATGTCTGAGTTTTGCATGTCTGAGTTTTGCAATGTTCCGAGTTTAATTCTCTTTAACATGTCTGAGTTTAATTCTCTTGTTTTGCATGTCTGACTGGTTA
Source organism: Helianthus annuus (assembly GCF_002127325.2). Taxonomy (NCBI): domain Eukaryota; kingdom Viridiplantae; phylum Streptophyta; class Magnoliopsida; order Asterales; family Asteraceae; genus Helianthus; species Helianthus annuus. Next base: position 73,072,970 of record NC_035448.2, read on the forward strand.
CAAAGTTCTGAGTTTAATTCTCTTGTTCTGAGTTTTGCATGTCTGACTGGTTACAAATTTCCGAGTTTAATTCTCTTAACATGTCTGAGTTTTTCAACGTTCATGATTCCAACTCCATAGTCCGAGTTTTGCAAATCTGTGCATTGTTCATTGTTCTGAGTTTTTATCCGACTTTTAATGTTCTGAGGTTTTATCCGACCTTTAATGCCGTAAAATGTTCTGAGTTTTTATCAGTTCCGAGTTTTCAACATTCCGAGGATTGAACTCAGTGTGTGATGTCCGAGTTTTTGAACAGCATCAACAGTATTCTGTTCCGAGTTTTTAACACAGTCTGATTTCACAGTCAGCTTTTGAGGTCCGACCTTTAAATCTAGTTTCGTGCTTCCGGGTTCTTCAGAGTTTCCTTTATTTCTTTGCTTGTTTCGAATTCCTTTGTACTCTAAGTACTGCTCAATGATTTGATCCGAGTTTTCAAGAACTTCTGGGTTTTTCGGGTTCCAAATTTGCTAAGAATTTCGGGTTACCTGGGGTACCAGATTTTTTAGCTAAATTTAGAAGTCTGTGTTGTTCGGAAGTTTCGAGTTATGCATGTTCCGAGTTTTTCTAGTTATTCCGGGTTACCTGGGGTACCAGATAACTAACTAAGAGTCAGAATTATGCGTAGTTTGGAAACTTGAAGTCGGTTTCGGATTTTCGAAAAGTTTTATGGTACTTATGTTGTCCGGATCAAGTGAGGAGGTGAAGAGAACACGACTTGCTTGGATTTTTGTATTGTTTGCAAAGAAAAAGGGGGAGTAAAAATTTAGAAATTCCTATTTTCTTTGTAAACCAAAAGCTCGTGGTGCTACATCGAAACAAGTTCATGTTTACTATCTTTGAGATAAACTTAGTGTTAATCTTACCGGTGGCGAAGTGTTTAAAACATGAAGCAAGTTAGAGCTCGTGTATGATTGAGTTTTGTCAAGTTTGTTCGAGGTTCAATTAAGTGTTGACGTGATGAAGCAAATTGTTCGTTTGGCAAGTAGTTGAAGGTCATGCCTTTATCGTATGCCGGTTAGAGTAGAGAAGATTAGTCTTCTTGGTACCTCTTCCAAGTTGGTGACTGACCGGATTCTCGAAATAGGGATTCTTACATTGAGGGGGAGATCAGAGACGAAAGTCATCGGGTAATTGGTGGATTTGTGAAGATACGAGATTGGATCTTGAAGATTCGAGATGAAATGATCTCAGACACTCAGTTGAAGACCTTGATCAAGATGGTGGATGTACAGTTTCAAAGTCTGGTTTGTTATTAACTTATCGAACCAAACTTCATGTCTTTGCGGAATTTGAAGTTTTTGATGTTAGGCATTGGAAATCCGACGTTTCGTTCTTCTACCGGTTAAGTTTGAAGATTAATGTATCGAGCAATATTCTTACATGTGGTTGTAGGTCGGTTCGCATTAACTTGATTCGGGAGTAGTTTGAGGGGGAGGATCTGCAGTGTTTGATGTCAGATTCTTCGGGTTTCTCAAAGCGGCCATTTAAGTGATCGTCAGCAAGTCTTTAATTAGAAGAGTTGAAGATCGCTGTGCTCTACCTAAAAGATCAAGTCTCAGCTAAAGTTGAAAGCATGCATGATATCATCAGTCAAGGGGGAGTCTGTAAGCGCTGTATTCGGTGATTGAAGATTATCGATGCCACACAGAACTGATGCAACAGTTAAGGGGGAGACTGTAAGTGCAGTTCCTGCCGGGTAACTGTCGCTTATCAGTTCTGGTCAACCAAAGCAGAAGTCCAAGTTAAAGTCAATGATAATGAAGATTATCAGAATCGCTGAAGGCATTCCGGACGACTTTCTAGTGTTTCGGATTATTGTATTGTTTTGTATCCCGGACAATGTGTTATGTCCGGGATATGTGTGCATATTGTAGATTAGGGCAAGCTGTGTGCTTCTCTCCCAACTTTTGTTCCTCCTGGTGTGCACATTCTAGAGAGAGAGTAAGACTATTAGTGAGAGAAAGCTAGGGTTTAGATCTTTGTGATCTAAACCAGCTTGTAGATGATGTATACTCCTTTGGTATGTAATCTGTGATGACTGATTCGTTAATAAAGAGATTCATCTTCTACATATTTTTATCTTGTTCTCATTTTGTTCTTCATGTCTTGAATCAAGTGCAATGTTTGATGTTCGTCATCGATCCGGTGTTTTCACAGTTTAGTGGAGATGGATATGATCAGATGGTTCCGTTAATGACACAATGATACTACAATGGTCCGTCATCCAAAATTCTTCATTAAAAAGATAATAACTTTCTATCCATCCATAAACCACATTCACCTTTTGAACTTTCTTTCTTTTATCACATCAAATTGGGTAACAATATAATGTATGTATCAAGATTATCCCATCAAATTGGGTAAGAATATAATGTATGTATCAAGAACAACACACTGACTTTTTAGATAGTTTGCTTCTTAACACCGGCACATTTTATATGGTTTGCTTTCTACAGGGGGTTTTTCTCAAATTTATTGGGTTTACTCCTGAATTATTGTATAGACATTATCGTTTAGTGGAGATGGATATGATCGGATTGTTCCGTTGATGACACAATGATACTCCAATGGTCCGTCAGTGATCCAAAATTTACCATTAGAAAAATATTAACTTTCTATCCATCCATAAACCACATTCACCTTTTGAACTTTCTTTCTTTTATCACATCAAATTGGGTAAGAATATAATGTATGTATCAAGATTATCACATCAAATTGGGTAAGAATGTAATGTATGTATCAAGAACAAGACACTGACTTTTTAGATAGTTTGCTTCTTAACACTGGCACATTTTACATGGTTTGCTTTGATATTGATGCGGGTAAAAATATTTTAAAAAGGTTAAATTTTGTTATATAATTACTCTAAAGTTTCAAATACTAAATATAAATATTTATGTGTTCTATACTTATCCCAAACTCATGGACACGGATTAATCAAACATCTACTATAGATTAACTTTAGTATAACATAGCTGCAATTGGAATTCCCATTTGGACTACATAAAAGTCATACTATAAACCATAATCATATATAATTTCTACTACTTAAAAGCTAAATTTCTTTCTGTTACCTTTTTCTATAACTTTGTAGCATACCCTTTGTTTCTTTCTACTTTCTTTGATGAAATACATTAACTGGCCAACGACAGTGAAAGCTTCAAGTCGATGTTATCCTCTTTTTGAGCCATCTCGGACGAAACTTTCTTGTAAACGGTTCCATCTTGTTCAACATGCCAACCAGCTTCTTCACAAAGTGCTTTCAACAGATCAATGGTGTCAGCATTCTTAGAAAGCTTATAGTTCCCGTAGGCTCGCAACCCGGAAAATATTTTCCTGGCCATGGATCTCCGATTTCTTTCTCGTTCACAGTTTCTTTGTCGCTCCTGATCAGAGGGAAACCGGTGTCGGGTGACCACACGGCCATCTTTGTTGATCCGGTGAACCAACCATGGACCTCTTTTCGACTTGCCGCTACAGTTCACAACCTCTTTTTGCACCATCTCCATATGATCAACTAACACCCACTGTAATTGCTAATTAGCCTTTGTGTTGGACACATTGTTATTTATAGGCAAACAAGAACAGCATGAGACAAAAAAGAGAAACAACAACACTTAGGGTTTGTGATTTTATTCTTCTAGTACAGATATTATTCTTTGATGTGTACGGTTTTTTGGCTTTCATGATTTTCCAGAATTGGTTTGACTACAGTTAGGGTGATAGTGCTTTAGTTACATGTACTTTGTGGATCAAATATTGTATTTATGGCTTGTGATTGATTCTTTCAGATTTGGAAATGTGAAACCCATATTGCAAGAAAGGGGTAGGAAAGCATGCTTTGAAAAAGTTAGGCAGCCTTTTCTTTAAGGGTGTTTTTTTGACCTTTTTGACCATGGTTTATACCATGCAAAAAGTGTATATATATAGGATAATCAAGTAAGAATAACATATCAAAATTGATTACTTATCGAGGGTAAAATTACTAAAAAAATGATTGGTAAGGGTTTGAGGAATCTCTATAAGTGCTACGATCCTTACGAACAAAATTACGTTGTGATCATGGGAGTAACAATCTTGGCCTTGGTCTTAATCACGATCATTGTGATGATTTAACGTGTCTTATGTATACTTAATTGTAAAGGTTACATAAAGATTTATGATATGCATAAGACTAATTTCCACTATATTTGTACCCTTGGGTGAGTTATTGTTTATGAACACGTAACACACATCATAATGTGTTTTTTAAGATCATTTGTATTGTAACTTGGCAGTTTTCAAACAGTCTAACAAAGATAATGAAACATTCAAGATTAACATATATATAAATATAATTCATGTGAGTTGTAGCCTTATGATAATCTCACGTAGATATAATGAATAATATACCGATGTAAAATGTAAGAAACTTCTCTTAATTGCATGTATGGGCGAAGCTTTTAAGGGGCGGGAGGGGGCGGTCGACCCCCTGAACTTTTAGCTCAATAGTGGACAGTATGCAGTTTTCGTATAGAAAATTTTGGGTATATACGTTTTCGACCCCCGGTTTTATAGAAATTTTTAGGTCCCCGCGGTCGAAAATCTCAAGCTTCGCCACTGCTTGCATGGCATATGAATATGAGACAATATGATGAAACGATGATAAATTCTATGATATGGTGAACTACTTACACCCTTTCGATCACCTAGTCGATATGTTGAATCTACATGCGCAAGATGCAACATATATGGAGTAATTAACAAAGTTTTTATAACATATAATTTTATAGTGTACATGTATACCAAAAAGCATTTAAAATATTTGTATATATATATAGGTAAACAGCTTGATCAACATTATGTGTATAATGGTTTTGATGAACTAATTGATACGGATATATAATACAAATCTCATATAATAATTACTGTTATCTTTTCAGAAAAAAATAATATTTAAAGTCACTTAATTATGTTGTAAAGAAATATCATTTACGGTGTTGTAAATATATATCATTTACGGTATATTATGTGAAAATTTACATCCATATAGGGATGTTTATATCTTTGTGATGGATCATTACAAGAGATTACTTATGTTTTATGTAGAGAGAGTATATAAATAAAGCAATGCAACTAAAATTATGTATGAGTATGAGTGTCATAAATAGATAATAAGATGGGGGTGTGGTTTAACGTCCCCTATCACCTCACTTTCTTTGGCGCCCCTCCCCCATTTCATGGGAGCTATGGGGGCGCGTTATAGGCAATTTCGTTACCCCGACGGCGAGCGCTATAGGGGTGTACATGTGGGACCTATTCATTCCCACCACTTCCCCCTTTTGATTTCATTTTTCTTATTTTTCTGTTATTTAACATGCAAGTTAACGATAAAGACCCTCGCTTATATAGTGTATACGTAACGCTGATATGGCGTGATAAAACCCTTAGGGCTTTAAACCACACTCACCGGTCTAAGGAATGACAAAATCAATATTATTACAACCAACATAGCATGTTGATTTTTTTTTTTTTAAATCTTGATAATTGATTAAAAATTGCAAGTGTATGAAGAAAACTAAAAATTATAAAGCTTTTTAATGCTTAGATATAGTCAAACTATAGATATAATAATGAAAATCTTGATAATTGATTAAAAATTGCAAATGTATATTCAAACTATGGATTAACTCGATTTCAACCTGTTTTCTAAAATGGTTTAACCCCGACACGACACGACTCAAACCATTTATATTCTTAAACTAAACAATTTGAGGATTTATGAAAACAAGCAGCTATGTAACTCCTTTAACGTAGATGTGTAGTATACCAACCGAACTCATACGAAAAGATTAATGGTAATAGAGATGAGAAATTTATGCAGAATGCCTTCACCATACCGATATCGTATGCCAACCGAACTCATACGGTATGGCATTAGGTTTTGAGTTTAGCTTAATTTTGGTGTTGGTACCATGTGGTACGATACGGTACCGGTTCATGATTTTTAACAATATTGTACTATACCGGTACCGGTCAAACATATACGATACAATATTTGATTTTGGTTTTAGCAATATTTCGGTATAGGTACCATGCAGTAGGGTACTGATTTAGTACGATACAATACCAGTATCAGTCTCATCCTCAAATGGTAACCCCATAATTTACAACTTATTGTATGAAGTTCATAGTAATAAAGATGAATCTTCAACAACTTTGGCAATGATTATAACGAAACTATTGTTGGGCAACGAACCCATGATTAGCTTTTTAAGAAATTTCCAAATGAACACTTTTAATGGCTATACATAAATGGTTATAACAAAGTTTCTGTTAGGCCATACCTAATGGTTTATGCCCTTTTAGAAATATTTTCCGTCAGATCAACATTATCACGCCTCTTAAAAAATGTGTAATGGTTAACTCCTCATAATGTCTCATTTCCATCATTACTTTCTAATTTTGTTATTTTTATAAGGCTATAGGGTGTGGTCATGACCCTCGTGATCACCATGACCCTCCACGTCAGTACCATGTGACCCACCTCTAATCCACCATAAAAAACCACTACCCTAGGGTGTGGTCATGCCCAAACCACTAGCCCCTTATTTATTTTAATTTATCTTTGCCAAAAGAAAAAAAGAAATGAGAGTAAACTGTCATTTTGGTCCCTAAGGTCTGGTCACGTATGCCACTTTAGTCCAAATTTAAAACATTTTGCATCTGGCTTCCTGTGGTTTCACTTTTATTGCCATTTTGGTCTAAAAATGAAATTCAATCATATTTCTCAAATTGAATCCTAGTATTTTGTCCTTTTCCTTAGGGTAAAATGGTCATTTCATTTTTATTTTATTTAAAGCTTTTATTAAAACAATAATTTTTTGTGAGTCCCACCACACTCCGCTTCTTCTTTTTCTACCTCCTTTCTCTTTGTATAGTCAAACTGTTAACTGCTTGTGTTGAAAATCAAAAGATGCTCAAAATACTACTCAAGATTCAACCAAAAAAGAGATTAATAGCACACAATCCACAAGATTACAATTTTACAAACATATTAACACAATATTTTTTGAGTTCATCCCCAAAAAGGCAAACCCATGAAATCAAGTTACTGAAGTGGATAAATCTATACACAAATAAAGAAAATGATGACCCAAATAGTGAAAAATAACTTCAAGATTAAAGCTTTTATCATTCTCTCTAAACAAGAAGAAAAAAACCCCAAAATATATTGAAGAAAAAGGGTGAAAAAAGATTGAAACTTGAAGAAAACCCACCTCAAATTGCAGAAGTGTTTTCTCAACTTCTCACTCTCCCTCACTATTGTTATATAAAACTTGTACACTACTCTCTCTCTCTACTCTCTCTCATGCATCAAAATCAGAGAAGATATGAGCTTCTCGGATACTCTTCTCTTTTTGTGTAGTGGGGACTGGGGATTTATTTTACTGTGGGAATTGAAGGTGGATTGTAAGAGTTTAGAGATTTGTGATTTGAAGCATTTTTCCATTTTTGAGGAGTTTGTAAAGATGGAGAAAGGGGGTGACGTTGAGCAGTGGTGGAGGTGGAGATAGATGGTGGCGGTGGTGGAGATTGATGGTGGTGGAGGTGGTGATGGATGGTGGTTGTTATGCAAGAGAGATACAAAGAAAAAGGAGGTAGAAGAAGAAGTGGGGGTGTGGTGGGACCCACAAAAGATTATTGTTTTAATAAAAGCTTTAAATGAAATAAAAAAATGACCATTTTGCCTCTGAGGAAAAGGACAAAATACCAGGATTTAATTTGAGAAATATGACCTGATTTCATTTTTGGACCAAAATGGCAATAAAAGTGAAACCACAGGGACCCAGATGCAAAAGGTTTCAAATTTGGACTAAAGTGGCAAAAGTGACCAAACCTCAGGGACCAAAATGGTAGTTTACACAAGAAATGATTTCTTGAAAAATGGAAAGGAGGACCATTGTTGCCATGGTTTAATCCATGCAAACCATGGTGGATGAAACAAGGGGGTGGTGTAGCCTTCCATTCATGTTCCTAGGTGGCAAATCATGTCCCAACCATGACCCTCACACCCTTTAGCCTAAGGCATTATACTAGAAATGTCTCATCCTCTTCATACCCATATAAAGCCCATAGGGATGGTGTTGGGAGCATTATCAAACCATTTCACACCCCTATAATGCTTAATACTCATGGTCTTATTTGTATTAATGCCCATTACTTATGATCTTATTTGTATTAACAGCTATTATGGGAAGAAATGTTTTTATGCGTGGTAACGAATTAATAAATATCTTTGTAGCTCAATAATGTTATAGTCTAAGCCCTGCCTATTACAAATATACTAAGAAATATGCACGATCTAATGAGCCTACTATGATATATTTACTCACGGGGGTCAGATGTTTAATTCCAGTTCATGGTTTCTCTTAGCTATATGATCCATCCGAGAGAGAAATTGAGGTTCAAAAAATGGTGAATGGCTGTATTAATACATAAAAGTACAACTCCTTAGTATTAGAATATGTATATCTTAACCATTGGGTGTCAGCCCAATGGCCATCAGCCCGCATTCTAACCCGGAGGTGGCGGGTTCGAGTCTTGCTCGTTCCCAATGCCCCTACGGTAGCGGATTTACCCCCAGACTCAGGCTTGCTGGGTGGCGGTCTACGAGGTGGGATCACCTCGGCGGTTGGGAGGACCGTGGAATATCCCCCCCCCCCAGAATATGTATATCTTCTATATATATTTAGCCTCATGTATTTTAGGTAGATTGGTCACGTTTCCTTATGTGTTTGTAATCTCTCACCCTATTTAAAGGGATATTGTTGGTAATGCAAGACACGGATCCTATTGCATTTACCCTTGTTATCATGGTATCAGAGCCTTCGCTCTGCAAACCCTAGCTGCACAAATCCTCGACCCTTCATCCTCTTTTTTCTGTTTCGACGGAAACCATGACTGACAAAACAACCACATCTGTTAATGATGCCAAAACTCCATCACTACATCCAGCCTATACTGTCACCAACATCCAGAACAAAGTTCGAACCCTTGACGGCACCAAGTCACTTATTCGTCATGGGTTAAGCTATTCAAACTTCACGCCAAAGCTTACAAAGTGTTGGATCACATCGATGATACAAAGCCTCCTGAAGAAACGAGTGAAGAATATGTCGTATGGGCTGAAATCGATGCTCTCATCCTACAATGGATCTATGCAACCATATCGGATGACATATTCGTTCGGGTTTGGAAACTGACGCTACGGCTCGGCAGACGTGGGTGAAGTTGGAGCAGATTTTACTTAACAATAAAGGGTCTCGTGCGGCAACTCTTGAACATGAGTTTACAAATTTAATACTTATGCAGTTCTTAATGGGACTTGGCAATGTTTACCAGTCTGTTAGAACTAATTTACTCATTAGATAGCCTCTTCCAAGTGTGAAAGAGGCTTTCTCTGTTTTGTCCAGGGAAGAGTCTCATAGAAGTTCAAATGTTAATGTTTCAAAGGAACAGAATGTTGGGTTTTTTTTCTAAGGTAAATACTGTTGTCGATAACAAGAAAAAATTTGTTAAAGGATCAAATCAGAGTTCAAAATGTTCTCACTATAATAAACTTGGTCACTCTATTAACAAAGGCTTTGAACTTAGTGGGTATCCTCCCTAGATGAAATCTAAGTCTGGTCAAGTAAAGAAGCAGGATGTTAGTAATAATGTGATTAATATTGGATTATCTAATGTTAGTAAATTTGATACTTCTAGTCTTACATCTGATCAAGTGAAAAAATGTTAAGTTTGTTAAGTCAGATACCAGATGAAGGTTCTGTTAGTTGCAATGTGTCAGGTAGGGGTTCAATTTTTTTTGTTCTTCTAGTATCAGTAATTTTGTATATTGCTTCACAAATCAAACTAGTTCCTTAAAGGATATGGGTTGGATTTGTGATTCTGGTGCCAAGCAACATATGGTTATGAGTGATAAAGGAATGATTAAAAATTAGGCATTTCTGACTATTATATAGAAGTTAATCACCCTAATGGCACTAGTGCAATTGTAACAGGAATTGGGGATATAAAATTGAATGATAAAGTTACTTTATATGATGTGTTTATTGTTCCCAATTACTGTGTTAACTTAATTTATGTGCATAAGTTGGGTAAAGATAGTAAAATAGTTGTCTCATTTGATGAAACATCTTGTTATCTTCAGGATTCCTTAACAAAGAAAATCCTGGTGATCGGTACATGATGGGTTATATTTTTGTGGTGATTCTTCTGTGTTTACTTGTATAAGTTATAATAAATTGAACCGTACTAGTCTTTGGCCATGATAGGTTGGGTCATTCTTCTGAGGTTGTATTGAATGTTCTTAAAAATGATCTTAATTTTGGGAAAGTTGATAAACATGTTCTATGTGTAACTTGTCATAAGTCTAAGCAGTATAGAGAACCTTTTCCTATAAGCGATCAAAAAACAAAGAAACTAGGTGAACTTGTTCATCTAGATGTTTGGGGTCCTTATAGAGTTAAGAGTAAAGAAATGTGTAGATATTTTTCTTACAGTTGTTGATGATTATACCAGGTCTGTTTGGGTTTACTTAATGAGATACAAGGATGAGGACTTTGAAAATATTAAACATTTTGTAAGTCTGGTTAAAACACAATCAGAATTGGTATTATTCATCAAACTACTTGTGCTTACACCCCCAGCAAAATGGAATTGCTGATAAAAAGCATAGATATTTACTAAATGTAGCGAGGGCTTTGCTTTTTCAAAGCAATTTGCCGTTAAGATTTTGGTCTGAATGTGTTCTGACTGTTGCATATTTGATAAACAGGACTCCATAGTTTGTGCTTGTTGGTAGGTCTCTGTATGAAATGGTTCATGGTTTTAAACCCTCTTTGTCTCACCGTAGGGTGTTTGGTTGTCTTTGTTTTAATACAGTTTTAAATAACAGTAATAAGTTTAGTAGCCATGCTGATAAATGTGTTCTAGTTGGCTATTCAAATGAGAAAAAAGGGGTATATATTCTGGAATCTGGAAAAAAGAAGTGTTATTTTTTCAAGAGATGTGGGATTTTATTAATCAATTTTTCCTTTTAAAAATAATATTTCTGAAACTGTGTCTGAAGGTTCTAAAGATTTGAATATGTCTAATTTCTTTGATTTGTATGAACAAAACATTTCTGAACATACCAAAGGTTTGGGTAATCCTAATGATGAAAAAGGGGTTATCATATAGATTCTAATATTTATGAGCCTCAGCAATCTAATAGAGTGTTTGAGGCTACTGTTGATAGGGTTGATAGTCATTCATCTAGTTCTCAGGAGTCTGTTAGAGAGTCTGAGAAAAATGTAGGTGATATAGGTATTTAGTAATCCAGTAGAACAAAACTTTGTCATGAGAGGACTGAGCATGAAGTGTTAGAAAGTGAGCATTATAACCTGTCTGAGGGTAGATCTTTACCACAAACATCTGGTCCTTCAGTAAGAAGGTCTTCTAGATCTTCAGTTTTACCTAGAAAATTTGATGATTTTTAAATTTAAATATGGTCTTGAAAAAGTAGTTAATTACTCACACTTGTCTATAGAAAACTTTTGTGCTAAATAAGTCTGTTGAACCCAGACATTTTTATGAAGCTTGTAATGATTCTAACTGGATAATTGCTATGAATACTAAAATTGAAGCTTTGAATAGAAATAAAACGTGGGATATTGTAGAGTTACCTCTGGGTAGAAAACCTATAGGTTGTAAGTGGGTTTTGAAGATCAAATACAAATAATCAGGTAATTGAAATATATAAGGCTAGACTTGTTGCCAAATGATATAGTAAAAAAGAAGGGGTTGATTTTGAAGAAACCTTCTCACCTTTAGTCAAAATGGTTACTGTTAGGTGTGTTTTTGTTATGGTTGTTTATAATGACTGGCCTATTTATCAATTAGACATAAATAATGCATTTCTATATAGTGATCTTCTTGAAGATGTATATATGAAGTTACATGAAGGTTATTTTTCAAAAGATGATAAAAGGGTGTGTAAATTGAATAAATCATTGTATGGCTTGAAACAAGCTCCTAGAATGTAGAATGTTAAGTTTATTAGTGTTTTGATTGAGTTAGGGTTTGTACAGAGTAAATGTGATTATTCATTGTTTGTTAAATCTTATGTTTTTGTGTTTACCGTGTTGCTTGTATATGTGGATGATATTGTCATTGCAGGTAACAGTGAACTAGAAATAGAAAACGTGAAAAAAATTGTACACACCAAGTTTTTGATCAAAGATTTAGGCTCTCTAAAATAGTTTTTAGGTATTTATCACACCCCTTTCTGCGGCGGAAGCACGAGGTGTGATCATGAAAGGTTCTCATTGCATACGAAAGGTAAACATACTACATGCTCGTAAAAATAACTTCAAATGCCCGACATTTCATAACTTGAAAACATAAGTTTAGTGTTTACATCACGAGATAGCATAAAACATTGTCTGAAAAGTTTACAACTTTATTCAAAGATAAACATAAGCTACTTCCATGAGCAAGAGTAAGACCGCGCACACATCCACTTTAGTTACCTGAAATACATGTGAGTTTTGGAAAAACATCAACATAATGTTGGTGTGAATTCATGCAGTTCTTATATTGAACGTTTGTAAACTTTGTAAGAAAAACATGGTATGTATCTTGTATAAATCAAGTATTCTAGTGTAAATCATGTATTCTTGTATAAATCAAGTTGTTAATGGGTTGCAAGGCCATTAACATGTGACACGACCTAGGAAGCAACCAAACCATAGGCATTTTTCTAGTTGGCATATTCTGAGACACAAAAGCACTGCTTGGTACTCGTTCTCACCAAGAGTGTGGCTGCCTGAAACCCGTTAGATCTAACCTTTTATTCTGCGGTCTAGGTATATTGTTGATTAATGGTGCTTATGGTACCCTATTCGTGACACGATTTCTCGTATCATGTATCATTTCTCGTATCATTTCTCATATCATTTCTAGTATCATTTCTTGTATCATCATACCATTTATAAACATTGTAACATGTATTTCACCCCCGAAGTTATAAAACTGAAAACAGTTAAAAGAAAAGGGGGAGCATGAACTCACAACTTTGCGTTCATGCGTCGTAAACTTCACCGGATTTGCTTATCTAGCTTCGTGACCTAAACGTGTTTTATTAACGTTAGTCACTAGACTTGTATCGCACAAGTACAAGTCACTATCTTTTGTATATGTTTTCTTGTGTTAAAAATAATTTATATTTTTAACTATGTGTCTTACTTTATTATTTTCTCAAAAATAATTATAAGTATCTTGTATTTTTCACTCGAATTTATGTATTTTGTCTAAAGCTTTATTTCGTGTTTATAACTTGTCCAATTTATTTATTCTATGAAGAAATATATTTTCATAAATATACTTTCTTGTATGCGTCTAAGCATGTTGTATGTGTATTTTTGTGCTTTTACTTCTTATGAGTATTTAGTGTATTTTCAAGTCCTAATGCACTATTACATGTAATACATACTACATACACTTAGCACAAAATTTGGTGATCAATATATATATATATATATATATATATATATTTCTCAAAAATATACATACTTAATATCAATTTTAGTCTTGAAGAAATCATCACTTCTTAACACAAAAATTAGGGAAACCTTGGTAAATATTTTTAGATACATTTTTAGGGAATAAGTTTCTCCAAAGCTTATATTTTTCTAAGTGTCAAAATTTATAAAAATTTCGACAGAGTTTCCCCTAAAAATGGAGGTTTCCCATGTTTTCAAAACATGTGTTTATTTTCTTTTAAAATCATTACAACAATCATCAACACATTTAACACTTACCGAGTGTCAAAATCAAGTATATTACACTATATCATGAACTTGGTGTTTTTGTAAAAACTTGTAGTAACTTACCATGTTATTTAGTAGGTTTAGTTACCCTTAAAAACATGGTTGTTTGTTTGTAAATCTCATTCTTGAAGGATTTAGTCATTTACAACTTGTAGGGTGATTTTTCTAGAAATGTTTCTTTTGTATTTTTCTTGTTTCATAAGTGTTCATACACTTGTTTTTCTAATAAAAGTAGTGTAGGTTTAAGTAAAAACTAAGATCTTCTAAAAATCATACTTTAAACTTGGTTCCTTTAGAAAAACCACTCATGAATCTTAGATTCACAAGATTACTAGCTTTCTTTGATTAATATTTTACCAAGAAATCATTCATTCCTCAAGTTCATGACTAGACAAGAAGATGATTATTCTAGGTTGTTACATAATCATCCTCCCACTTGCTAGATCATGTGTTTAATCACAATCTGGCAAGCTTTATGTGATGATCAACATCATCATTTCAACAAACAAGCATCACTTATACACTAAACACTTAGTTTCATCACTATTTCATTATGTGTAAGACTTATGTTCAAGATTCATGTTCATGTTCTTTAGTGTTCTTAAGATTTTCAACATAACAAATCTTTTAACCACTAAAAATAGAAGTAAACAAGAGTTTATAAGAATCTTACAACTAGCTTAAAGCTAGGGAAGAACACTAGTGAAATGTGGTGGATAAAAGCAAACAAATGAGGTCCTTCAAGTTCCGTGAGCACCGAGCTTCGTTAGACACCTTGTATCACCTTGTAGCACACTTGGATTGGATGGAGCTTGCAAGAAAGTGGTGGTGGTATGGTGATAAGGGGGCAGCCGAGAATGGGCAAGGGGAAGAAGAAGAAGTCTTGTGGTGATCAAGTGTGGGCTCTAACCATCTTATAATTACAAGTCCCTTTTACCCAATGAATTATATGTTTCTCAAGTACAAGGCAAATCCTTCAACAAATCTTCCTCAAATCTCAAGAGATCACACAAGATTTAATGGTGATTTTGGTGGGGCCTCCTTGACCGTCCACCACACACGGGGGGGGGGGGGGGGGGCAAAGTGTAACTCTTAACCAATTAGTTAGTTTATGATCCAATTCCAAGTATTTGGTTAGGTTAGTTAGTTGCTTGATATTTTAGTGGGTGTTAGGGTTTTCGGGGATCATAACTAGCTCAGAAATAAATAAACAATGCTTCTAGTAATATTTTTGTGTTCCGGGTAAAGTCCGGTTGCTCGGTTAGATACCGGTTCGTTAAAGTGCTAAATTGCACCGTTTAGTGTCTTTTAAGTACCCTTTTGTAACACTTTCAATTTCCGACACTTAGGGAAGTATTCTGAATGATAAATCATGAATTCTGCATAACATTTATGTGTTAAAAGCTGGTTTATAGCTGAATTTAATAAAATTATGCACTTCAAGTGCGTTTCGGGTGCTTTTTAGTGCGTATTTTAACTTCTGGAAAGCCTATATGTTAACCCTTGCATGTACTCTTGGGTTTTAATGTATTCTTGTCGTTGGACCTACACCTAGGCTCCAATTCTATTGTCTAACTGCGTTCTGCAGATTTGTTGACACAATGTGTCTTACCGGTGAGTTTACTAGTATTTCTGACGCAACGCTGTTCATTAATGCATAAAGTAATTCTTGTAGTATAAAACGTGCATGAATTCACTTGTTTAGTATGTAATCTGACAATGTTGACATTTAAGCACATAATTGTAGTCATTAAATAATTATAAAAGTGTACGGAAATTACCGGTTTGGTGCCAGTTGTTGTGACAACCCTCACAAATCCAGGTATCCGTATGAATTAATTAATATTTAGTTAGTGCTTAATTACTATGCTTGATTTCAATTATGATTAAACTGCTTTCGGTTTTCTGATACATACATACCCATGCATCACATTTTATACTGTCACTTTATTATTTACACACAAACATTAGTGACAAACTTGATGCACGAAAGCACAGTTAGCACAGTGAGCGGATAACCAAGTAAACATGCTGACAATACCAGCACCTAGACAGACATTGTTTCTGAGGCCAGTGTGAGCCAGGAATAGAATACTACACTAGTAGGGAGTGTAGGGAGGTGAGGTGTAACGCCCTAACACATTTTAACCAAAAGTCGCAGCGGAAATACGAACTTAAAAATTTTCTTTCATCATATTCATTCTAACATACTTAGAAATACATTAATTCACTCTTTTACCTTAAATACATTAATGCTTTCTATAAATTTATAAAAATCAGACATACTACTATTAAATTACGTGACCATGCACCCACATGTACAATCCATCTCTTGACTCGATCTTCAACCTTTTACACTCCATGATGAGAATCCACAGTTCTGTACAACCTGCAGACACCACGTACAATCACATCATTAGCAACCGGTGTCATCATATATAAAATTTAAACATGCATAATTAGGCGTTAACATATCATGCTTTCGCTTATGTTAGTCCATTCATCCATCCATTCAAACCACCCGCATTGGATTTTGGCGCCTACCTTCAACTTCCATCACTAGTATACCTGCATTCCCTATTTCATTCTAAATAGGAAAATGGTTAGCATCTTTAGAATTCATTCATACGAACATATCAATGTATACGCATAACAAGTCTCATTCATTTATACATATAACTATATTCCAATACATGCATACATACCCTTTTTTATTTGTACATGTGCGTACAACTTACATTCTACACAATATTACTTTCAATCCTAAACGCACCCGTCAATACATGTAATTTGCATACACTTAATTCTCCATACTTACGAGTTTATAGTCATACTCTCCTATGATTCCCAATTACTTACTTACAAACTAACCCATACCTACGCGTATAACTACTTATTTCATCTTTATGCATAATACCATCATGTAAGCTTCTTTCTTACCTATACTTAATAGAAACTATTTCTTAACCATTTTCGACACCTTTACCGTAAACTTACCTTATTACTTCCATTGTATCATACTTTCTCACATGATTCACAATAATCATTATACTACAATACATTTTACATCTAAGGTGTAGGTTCGGGATTCACTTACCTTGCGCGTCCGTATTCTCGTTCGCTTACTTGATTGAGTCTTCTTAGCCCGTTAGCCTTCAAAGCTCCCATCCATCTTGACATGATTCCTATACACTCATGTCATTACATTCACATTCTTATTAGCATATATGCTCATACATATGAACAACCATATCAAATTCACCTCTAACATATGACCCACTTGAAGCATACTCTACATCATTAATTCATTTAAACAAGCATAAGGTATACTCGACATCATCCCTAGATAATCTTCACATGAACTATATCTATTTATCCATTACCTGCATACAATTTCACTTGTTATTGTCTTTTAGACATTTCATCAAACACTTGGTGTGCGTACTACTTACCAAGCATGATGTACAAGTATTTATAACACATTCATCCTAAATTCATCAAATAGATCAACTAATTCTTTCATAATAATAAAAATCATTTCCCTAATCTTTAAATTTCCAATTTTGACCATGAACATATGGTTCCAAATCCATTATTCACTACAGTCTCATCACAACAATCAATTTAACATGTAAAACTTCACAACTTCTAACCATTACTTGACATGCAAGTGGGTTTTGCCCTAATCATGCTCATGTTCGAATTTTAGCATCTATTGGTGTCTAGACATTCATAGCAACCATTAATCGTTCTAAATGTTTGCATTACATTCACTAATTACATTAAACCCACATAATCAAACATCATCAAATCAAGAAATTTCACTTACTTGAGATCAAGAATACTTAGATAATCAGAATTCTTAGCTCATGCATTCGATTCTTCACTAATTTGGCTTTCAATTGATGGAATTTTAGAGATTTAGGGTTTTGAGAGGGAAGGAGTCCCTCCTGGTCTTCTCACGATCGCACACCAGACTCAAGTCTGGTTTCTTTCTTTCTTTTTTTTTTTTATCATGTTTATAACAATATTTACACATCTAGTCCCTCATCATTTATTCCCTATTCACTTTGGCAATTTACTTTCTAACTTAATCATCTTTCTTTTACTAACTTTTATTTTGACATAATTCTATATATATTTCCCATTTAATCTGTTAGAACATCACTATACATTATACTTTTAGGACATACGAGAATTTGGGGTGTTACATGAGGACCATAAAGCTGCGTCACTAGGAGATAGTTATACTGACCGGAAGTGCCTAAAACATACTTAAAGTGCAGAATTCTGCACTAAATACCAAAATTCAGCATTTAAGAATGCTAGTAAAGTGCAAAAACTTGGCAAAATAGTCCTAGACACTTTCCAAAGTGTTGGGAATTTAATGTGTCACTAAAAACAATATAAAAGACACTTTAAGGCTTTATTTAGCACTTTAATGGATCAACATCCAACCGAACAACCGGACTTTACCCGGAACATAAAAATATTGCCAAACATATTGTTTTCACTTTTCTGAGCTAGTTAGGGTCCCCGAACACCCTAACACACTTTATATTATAACACGCATAATAACACACTAACTAAACACTCTAAAACCAATTAGATAATTAACTAGTTCCATCACAACCCAACCCCCTACCCCCCCCCACTCGACGGTCATGGTGTGGGGGACACCCCCACCATTCTTTTGATTATTTTATTTAGTCATTGTTGGATAATAAGACATATTGTATGATGGTTAAATCTAGAACTTGGTTTATAAATTAACACTAAGGATTATCACCTTCTCTCATCAAACACCCATCCAACAAACACTCTCTTCTCCTCCTTCTTCCCCACCTTCGGCCGCCAACACCCTCCACCATACAACCACCATCAACCTTCTTTCAAGCCATTTTCCATACATCCAAAGGTGCAAGAGGTCCAACAAGTAAGCTTGGTGCACTCGGAAGCTCAAGGACCACTCTAGTTTTCTTTATCCACCACTTTTTACGCCTTGTTTCTCCCCTAGCCTTGTGCTAGTAGTAAGTGCTTAAAAACTTCATCTTGTTCTTGTTTTTGGTGGTTAATAGTTGTTTGAATGGTAAAATATTAAGAAACACTAATGAACATAAACTAATCTTGAAACATAAAAGATAAAGAGTGGATAAAGAGAAGATGTATGGTTAAATCATGCTGATCTTGTGTTATTATGATTATTACATGTTGTTTGTTAGTAGAAGTAAGATGGATCATCATCTAGACTTGCTAGATCATGTTTAAGAACATGAACTAGCAAGATGTAAATGTTAGAGTTATGAAGGATGATGAAACCATCCACACATGAACTTGAACTTGAATAAATTTGAGATTTCTTGAAAAATAAAGATGTAAACTTGTAGATCTAAGGATCTATGAGTGGGTTTTCGAAAGAACCAGGTGAAAAATACTAGTTTTGTTAAAACCCAGATCTTGTATGAACTAAAAACATTTTTAGTAAGTAAACAAGTGTATGAACACTTGTGTAACAAGAAAATTCCACAAAGAAATATTTTCGGAAATCATGACTAGAAGTTGTGAAAATACATATTCTTTAAAAATAAAGTTTTAAGAAACTAATCATATTTTTAAAGATAACAAGACCTACTAAGTGTGTTAGTGATTTACTACATATTTTTACAAACTTTCAAGTTCATGAGTTTATGATTTAGGCTTATTTTTGTCAAGATTAGTGATTAAAGATTATATGTTGTTGATTGTTAAATTATTTGATTGATTTTACAAAAGAAAATGATATGCTAAAAGCATGGACACCTCCACTTACAGAGGAAACTCTGGCGAAATTTTTCTAGAATTTCAATACTTAGAAATATTTTTTCTAACAAATGTTTACAAATATATTTTTAACATTATTTTTCTAAATAAACTTCGCCATGATTTTTATTACAAAAATACCAAGTACCGGAGGTGGATTTTCGTAAATAAAATTTATTAAATATATATTTAGAATATATATTTTATAATAAAACGCTTGTGTGATTGTTTGTTATTTTGTGCACTAGAGATATTATTTTTAGGGTAAAAATAATATAACTTGAAAATACTGTGAAATTACAACTCCAAAATAATTCCAACGCTCTCACAAAATAAATATTTAAGTTACACAAGTATTGTTACAACGTGAACTTTAAAACGTAACTTATATAGTATTTCTGAAAAATACTCTTGTATGTATATTTTGATAAGTATTATTTTGGAAAATGTATAAGGTAAAATATAATATTTTTGGGAAAAATATATATTTTGGAATTTAAAACATTTTAGACAAGTGATTTAAAATATATTTTTCAAATGAGACTTAAAAATATATTTTCGGAATTATAAAGCATACATGTATTATTACCCCCATCCTTGGGAAGGAAATATACTTATAAAATAATTAAGAAGTCTGAATACGAAATAGTTGTCTAACTATTTTCCAAAAACGTTAAACCTTAAGCCAAGGCACGACCCATCCGTCTAATAGGCATTAGTACGTGTAGGTCGTCACGCAACAGATTGAGTTGGAGTTTGGCGTTTCTGGATACGCACTTATGTGAGTTCATGTCCCCCTTTTCTCTTTACTGTTTTCAGTTTTATACTTCGGGGGTGAAATACATGCGACAATTATTACAAACATATACTTACATGGTATGGTGTTGGACCCAGTATGACCTTAACAACTTCTTTTTACGTAATATGGCAAGTGATTTCAGTATATGTGAAAAAGATGTGTGGAAATGGAAATAAGACTTTCAAGAAACAAGACCTACAGAATTATCAAGTTTATATCACTTTGAAACAAATTAGTTTAACAAGGTGATTGTAAGATTATTATCTAATACAAATGAATCTTGATTTCTGTGGGTGAGAAGAGCAGTTGGAGTTTGAGTGTTTGTATGTGAATGCTAAGCTTCAAACTCAAGTAACTTCTTCCTCTCGAGCCTTCTATTTATAGACGGATGTGGGCATGAATAAACAATTGTTTATTCATGCAATAAGTCCTACATAAAGTAGCAATTTGACATATTCATTGAATCCACCATTCAAGTTGTATTTGTAATCATGAAAACCAATAATGTCATGCTTCGGTCATGGGTGGCAGGATAGAGTTGTGATTTTAGACAAGTGGGTCTATTATCAAAATTTCTGATAAGCTACTTCATCAGAAATTCTGGTGAACAAATCATCAGAAAGTTTGATGATCAGAATTTGTCAGAAACTGATGATATTTCATCAGAAATATCATCAGATCCATCAGAAATGACCTTCTCTGATAATCCAAATCAACTCTTTATCAACTTGAGATTCTTTGTAGTAGATATTCTGCTTTTCGGTTGTCCCAACTATTTTTCTTCATCTTGCTGTGTTCTTCAGGACTGTTATCTTCTTCAGAGATCCAGTTGATTGAGATTTTCTTCAATACTTACAAATAAAGTTTCCTAACAGTTTCCCCCTAAGTATTGTAAGAAAATGAACTATCTCATGAAAAAAAAATTTCCAAACAGTGGAAACTTTAATTCTTGCAAAGTTTAAACCAGTTACTAAAGTTTTTGAAAAACAAATTACATAAAAGATAAAAATAAACAATTTCTAATTCAGCTTCACTCTTTTATGCATATCTCCTTTCTTTATCTTCTTTTTGTAGGAGATGTATTTGTTGCAGTTGTCATACATGTTTTTGTACCATTCTCTTGCTTGAATCCATTCTTCAATCATTTGCTCAATTTCTTTCCTGCTTCCTTCCAAGTTCTTTTCTATCTTCTGAAGATATTCCTGTCTTCTGTTCATGGTTCTTAAGATATACTCATATACCTCAGGGTTTGGTTTGAGTACTTACAGATGTCAACACTTCTGAACAGAGCTTTGTTATTGTCTTGATCTCTGAAGATTACACCATATTCTTGTTCTCCATCTTTGCTTGTCTGCATTATGATGTCTCCAGATCTTGCATCATCTAGTATTTCTGAGGGAACTTTTATCTTAGGTGATCTAAAGTACACCTTTTTGTTGTGCACATGCTCATAATTGATGCATAGATCAAAGTCTGAGAAAGTCATCCTTTCAAATAGCAATATTCCAGCTTTTGATATGCCATTTAATGCCCTTCTGACCTCTTGGTTATTTTTCTTTTCTTTTTCATAGTTATCCTTCATGAACAGAATGTCCAAAGGATGCAACTGGTCAGCTAGTTCTTCATCAGTCACTTTCTGTTCATCCCCCTTTTCTCTTTGAAGTGCGTATCTGTTTTGTACAAACGTTCCCCCTATATCATCAGTTGCTACTTTCACTTCTTCTACCTTTAGAATTCTCTTTACCGGATTTTCATTGTGCTTGTGAATGCTGTAAGGCCCTCTTTTCATTCTTTCTTCTCTTAAGCCCAGCCTGGTAGGAGATAGTGGTCTTGGTATTTCATCTTCTTTTGTCAAGTAGTAGCTTACCAGATTGTATTCAGGAAATATCATTACATCTTTGGCAATTTCTTTGACCATGATAGACTTGGATTCTGAGATTTTCCTCTTAACAATTTTTGACTTTGCTTCTGACTCTCCTTCCTCTTCCCATTCCTTCATTATTTGTATATTCATATATTTGCTTATTGCTGAGTCATCAGATATTGTTGGATTTGGAACAGCAGCCAGCATCTTCAAATTTGTAATTACATGAGGTTTTGCAGCTGCTAATCTTTTCAGCATTTCTTCTTTTGGAATATTTGGAGGTGGTCCCATCACTGTGTTATCAGCTTTGGTGATTGGTGTGGTTGTTGATTGTTGAGGAACTGAACTTGGAGCCTTCTAATGTGAGCTTGAATCAGGAATTTGCTTCATGAGTTTTTGAGGATCCACTTTGGCTAAACTTGCAACATTGAATTGCATTCTCTCCATTAGTTGTTGTGTTTCTCTCATCAGTTTTGAGTTGTTGGCCATGTTTTTCTGAGCTTGGTTGAATTCATCTTGAGCTTTTTTCTGATTTTCAGACCATTCCTTTGACAGCTTCTCAAGGGCATCTGTGATACTGTTGTTACTTGCCCTCAGAATGGCAATTTCTTCTTCCAAAACTTTATTTCTACTGCTTGACTGTCTTGACTCCATCACATTCACAACTTGTGTTTTGATCTTTTCTATTTCTGTGAGAATCGTTTGAATTTCTGATGCAGAAATGTTTAGTTCTGGTGCTTTTTCTTTCATCTTCTGAAGGGACTTTAATGCTTCAGAGTTATCATCAGTTTGTTTCTTTATTGCTTCCACTGATTCTGATAATATCTTCATTTCAGCCCTTGACCTTGTATTTCTGACAGCAACATATCGAGTTTTTCTTCTACTGGATTTCTTTTGCAGATTTTGTAAGCTTTTTCCAACATTGTTTCCAGATTTTCTTGATTCATGGGTTTTTCAGGGATATTTGGAACAACAAATGTTCCTGCTAACATACCAGCTGCAAACACATTTGCTGCTGTTTTGGAAATGATAGGATCACTTTTTGCTTTACCAGAATTTGGTGCAGCTTTAAGTTTACCAGTATCATCTCCACCAGTGGTGAGTGACATACTCTCATCCTGGATTCCTTATGTTCTTGAATCACATCAAGATGTGATTCTTCATAAGTTTTTAAGGTAAACATATCATCTTTTTCCAGATTTCCTTGGTCAGTTTCTTGATCTCTATCTGTTGAGACCTCATATTCCTCCTCATTTTCTGATTCAGAGTTGAGATTATAAGCACTAGTAACCTCTTTATCAATTTCAGTTTATTTATGTTCTAAGTTGTAAGAAACATTTACTGAACTTTCTGAATTAGTTTGTTTTGAGTAAGTATCAACTAAAACAGTTCTTGAGAAAGATGTACCAGCGATATGAGATTCTTCATGATGTATTACTTCCGTTGTTTCAATTTCATTGCCACCAATTTGAACTTCTTCATGAATTCTTCCAGCTATTTGTGATTCTGCATGGTGTTCCTGTGCTGACTCTTGTAGTATATCAAAATCTGGATGAATTCTTCCTTCATGAATTTGATCATTCTCAGCATCATTTGATGTGTTGGTAATCATCAGAATTCTCTCTCCTTCTGCTTCTTTTGATGATTTTGATTTTTGTTCTTCATCTCCTTCCAGTGATGAAGAGCATTTGAAAACTTCTCTGCTGGCTCTTTCTGATGTGATGTCTGACTTGTTTTGAAGTGTCTCATGTTGTATTCTGAATTGTGAATCTTGTGAAATGAAACATAGCATGCTTTTTGGCAATATAATGATATCTTTGTCAGATTCCCATCCACGATTAGAACTCCAGACCTTCATTGTGTTTGATCTCCACAGATTTTCAAGAATTGGAATTTCCATTTCTCTTGCAGCAAATGTTTCATAAATAAAAATAGAAATTAATCTCGGATATGGCAAATGTGAGATTATTTTTCCATTTTTGGTGATGATTGACCTTTTGATCAGATTAAAAATTTCTAATCCATAATCAATTCTGAACCCAGTTATGAGTCCATACATGATTGTTAGAATAGCTTGATTAATCTGATCAGTTCCTCCAATTTTTGAAGTGAGGCATTTGTTTAATACTTCCATCATCACTTGCCATATTGCTGGTAGTTCATTCCTTCTGATTGAACCAATTTTGTTGACTTTCTTGTTCTTGTAACCAAGCTCAATAATAAAGCTTAATAGCTCTTTCCTGCTTGGTGCTTCAACATAGTTATCAAGAATGGGTAGTTCAAGCCATTCTCTTACCCTTGCAGGAGTTAATGTTACGGAAACATTTTCCCATACATGGGCAGAGAGTTGGTTTTCTTCGACTTCATCAAAGGTGTGAACAAATTGTTGCAGCAGTTTTTCTGGTACTTCTTTCTCTTTTGTTAGAGCTCCTGTGATTGGACAGTTCATGAGATATTCTATCAGAAGTTGGCATCTCACATCATATTCTGAATGCTCTGTATTCATCAGCAAATTATTTTCCTTCATTGGCAGAAATTCATCATCGTCAATGAAAGGTACATCATGTTGAACAATTGGGATGTTGAGGTTTACTTCGACCATTTTGAATTAGGGTTTGAAATTTAGGGATTTTTGAGTGAGGAACAAAGTTTTGGTTTGGTTTAGAACTTGTGAGGTGGATATGATCCTTTTGAATTTTTTGCTAAGGGTTATATAGTGAAGATGATTAGCAGAGTGTTGTGGGTTTATGGAGTTGAGAGTATATGGATCGTGTCATGTAGTGGCGGTTAAAGGATCATTAATTGTCTTTTATACCGTTTGATCATGGGATGTCGGTTTTTGATTCATGATATAACCATTAGATCGTGGGTATAAAACTTTAATGATGATTAATCGTGTAATCGTGGTTGTGCCCTTTCAACTTGTTCTTTTTGTAGTTTCACTTAAGTGCTTCATCTGAATTAAAAAAAACATTATCGGTTGAATGACACCTTTCCTTCTTTGTGGACCCTACTCTTTTGAGGAGGTCCAATTAGCTTTCTTCATCTTCATTTTCTTTTTAAGTCAAAAATTCCATTTCTTTGATCGTCTTCCTCTCTTTTGATCAAATAAAGTCAATAGAAGTCAATAGAATTTGATGTATTCCCCCCTCAGTTTGTCACCCTTTCTTTTTTTAAACAAATTTCTGATTATTTGTATCAAAAATTTTCAGTTCTATCTGGTGAACTTGAATCAAATTCTGATGATTTGATGAAGTTTCTGATAAATTCTATCAGATTCTGATGATTTATCAAATCCTATCAGAATTTATTTGATTCTTACCAGATTTTCCTAAAAAAAATTACTTATCTAGCAAGATTTAAAGCAAAACATGTAGCATTTTTGATACCATATAAACATATCTACTACATACCATTTACACACATAATACCTACTTATGAAGGGTTTTAATCAATGTCTATTCCATCTGCATATTCAATCTCAAGTAGTACCCATTGTTCAGTTACTAAACCAAAATTTTTGTTTGTTGGTCTAAGTAAAGCTATGCTTGTATTTTGCTGAAGAATCAGTTCTGCTCTTTGATAACCAGCAGGAATTCCACCAAAGTCCAGCTGACTTGTGATTATCTTCATTAAAAAGCGTGGATACATCAAAAATGGCCTGCTTGACCACATGTTGCTTGCAAAGTCTCTTATTAGATAATAAGAGAAGTTGTAAGGAACTTTTAATGTGACAGCTCGGCAAATTTCTAACAACTTGTTAGATGCTTCATGATGATTTATGGTTTTCCTCGAGAAGCATGCACCCCGTTGAGTGATTAGAAACTGCCATGGTTTGATGAAGCCATTTTTGTTGATTGGCTGGGATCATTTTCAGGATTGTACCCCATGTGCTCCAAAGTTTCTTCAATCTCATCTTCTGAGAACATCAGAACATTGTTGTCATCATTGAGTTGAAGAGCTGTTCTGATGGTCTTTTCAGTTATTCTGATCGTTTGATTGAGAACTTTACTTTCAACATATATCCACCCTCTATCTTGACTTTCTGACAATTTTGCGTTTTGCCAGAATGTTTGAAGGATTTCAGGGAATATTGTTATGTTGGCAATTAGAGCATTTCCCAAGTTACTTGCCATAAGCATGTTTACCACAGCTTGGCATCCATCCCAGAGAGAACCCTCAAAACTGGTTCTGAGTCTGAGGTTGTGGTATGGATGTAAAAGAAGTGGGAAACGATCAGCTTGTAGGGTAAGCATTTTTTTTCTAAGTGAAGATCTTTATCTGTGAAGAAGGAAATGAAGAGATTTTTCTGAATGAAGGTGATTGTTTTTGCTTAATGTGGTAGACATATATAGTAAATTTTAAGAACTGTCATTAATGTTATCTACCCACTGAATCTTGTCTACCACAATCTTAGTTATTTTATTGTTTTATCAGGTGATCTTAAAAATAACCCAGATTGAACCCTTCTTCATTAAATGATTTAGGCGGCTATTTTTCAGTTTTCTATCATGATTGCCTACTGTTGTCATTTCAGTGTATTTAATGAAGAAAGAAAGAGGAAAACAATTTCTACACCTATTGATAATATTCAGAAAATCTTCTGTCATGTGACGTTTGCCAAAGAGAATAAAATAAACAAAACAAAAAAAAAATTATGAATTTGTCCATTTTGAATTATGACTAAAGGTGATGAAATGTATGAACTTGTTCGAATAATTACCAGAAATTCTGATAATTTGTTAGATTTTTCTGATGATGTATGTCACACCCCGACCACGTGGGACAACCAAGCGTGGCGGAAACGTCGGGGAGTGTTGTAACAGAATTAATTGTTTCACAACCATGTCATACAAAGTTATATTTTATTTATCAACAAGAGCGTTACATTGTCTCAAAAACAGGAAATAAAGAGTTCAGGACATAATTAAACTAGTTCTATCTTCATTTTAAGTCTCTAAGGCACAGGTCCGCCCTAGTGTCATGATCATCTTCCTAAGCGATAGCTCCTGAAAACACATGTGAAAGTAGGTACGTCAGCATAAAAATGCCT
This sequence comes from Helianthus annuus, assembly GCF_002127325.2. Lineage (NCBI taxonomy): Eukaryota > Viridiplantae > Streptophyta > Magnoliopsida > Asterales > Asteraceae > Helianthus > Helianthus annuus. The sequence continues at coordinate 73,100,377 of NC_035448.2, forward strand.
GTGAGATACATAGGTTTTGTGAAAATGGGATTCATGACTTGAGTTTAAAGAAAACGTTTAATAACAGTTAGTCATGAACCTTGTAAATTGTTTTGTTTTGTAAATCATTTGAAAAGCGATAAGATCAGATGATATGTATACGTTAAAGAATAATACATGGTTAAATAAATAACCAAGTAAAATAAGTTGGGTAAAAGAAGTTGTTTGTAAAGCAATGTCTTGTGGAAGATATGTTATTTGTATAAAATGTTATTTGTCTAAATTGAAATGATTCGAATAACGCTACGATATGTAATACCATACAAACACTTATATATAGGAAGTACCAGCGGCGTATCCACCAAGCTTGTATCATATTACATGTCTTGTTACTTAAATCATTTAGACAAACCGCCAATGTATAAAATTGATGTTTAACCCAATTGTCAAAAAGTCCTCGTATAAACCAAGTCAAATGTTAAGAAGTCCAAATGTAGTCAAGTAATGTGTAACAAATGTTATGTATTGTAAGTAAAGTATTATCACATAATACAAATGTAGAAATTTACAAAACAAAGTATTTTGAATAAATCAAAAAGTTATGTTTTGCAAAGTAAATGCATGTTACATTGATACAAACATTTATGTGGTAAGTTAACGCATACATTCAAGCCTTGAGACAGTCGGATTACCCTAAGTCAAGGTTATCAAAAGAAATGTTTTCGGATTCAGTCATTCCTTACATCCAAACAAACACGGGATGTCAGGAATGGGATTTGTCAAGTCCTATGGTACCACTACTTACTACCGAGCGGTGTAGCTAATGTTAATGAACGTATATAAGTCCCGTTTGTGCAAACCAAATGTCATAGCAAATGTAAAACATGTTATATGAAAACGATGTACTAAGTATGCTAAGTTAACATACAAAGCAGAAAAGTCATGTAAATCAATGTGCTAGCATGCTATCAGTCAACATACATAGAAGAAATGCAAAGTAAAACAATGTACTAAGTATGCTCACAATGGACATACGTAGCATAGAATGTAATGAACTCATGTACTATAATGTACTAATGAACATAACAAGCATATGATATGAAAGCATGAAAAGCATGAAAGTAGCAAGTAGGCACATGTGTTTCACCCCAAAACAGTTTGGAAAACAGTAAAAGAGGGGTATATGTACTCGCATATACACCTTGAAAGCATTTAAAAGATGGGGTTCAATGTACTCACTTGAGGTTGCTTTGAAGTCCTTGTATAACAACCAAACAATGCTAGAGATCACGGATATCAAACGGCACCTAATATAGGTAACTATGTTAATATACTGGACCTAAATCGGAGGATTGGATAGGATGAGGGTTCGTAAATCAAACGAGTATGGAGACTCATGTAATATGGTTTAACAAAGCCCACATACTAAAATGAAACTTAACCTAAGTGCTTACGACCCATTACGACCCGTTTAGGTAGCTTATGCTATCTTAACGAGTCGTTTGCATAAAACGCGTTTGGAATGATTAACGTTGTGACCATAAGGTATAACCTCGGAAGGTTATTCCCTATACAACTATGGTCACCTAATGTGTTTGGTCGGATCCTAATGATCGACCAAATGGGTCAGGTTCGAAAGTATAAGCGGTTGTTTAGATCGCTTACCTTACGACCCTATATAAGCATTATACTAAAAGTGACGAGCTAAGCATGTTAGAACATGCTTAACTAAGTTTAGAAAACAGGTTTGGTATCAAAACAAACGGTTTCGATACCTATGAGTAGTTTGGTTACAAAATACGCAAGAATGCGCATTTTGGCCGAAACTACGACTCGTCACAGAGCCTAGATAACGTGGTAATCAGTAGGTATAGTCACTATGGACTATAACCATCGTGATCACGCTCACGTTATGAAGTTCAAACGAACTTCGTGTTGACCATAAACTGGTCAACGCAGAAAGTCAAACAAAGCTTGACTTTCGGACTCGAAAAGCGAATAAAAGAACGAAAGAACACTTACGAAGGGTCCCCGAAAGCTAATCTCGATCCAGGAGCTCAGGTATGAAGCAATGGCATCAACTTAGAGCTTTTAGATCAGATTTGTGGGTTTTACACCAAAATGGGGGGGGGGGGTCTTTATAGGATATGCAAGACCGTTAGGATCGTTTCTTGAATATCGTGCCTCGATCTCACCCGTACACTTGTCGCAATGTTGTGGTGGCTTATTTTGCCCCCACCATAGGGATTTGACAAGTGGCGTTGCCCTTTGGGTGATCGAAAGGGTGTTGCAAGTTGATTAAAAACATTGAATCTGGTCTGGGAGGCTGACGCGGGCCGTGTAAAGGATCATACTGGGCTTACGCGGGCCGCCTGGGAGTTCTGATCTGCAACCAACTTTCAGAAATGACAGTTTAGGTCCCTGTTGTGGTTTGGGGCCACTTCCGACATGTTTAAGGCCTGTTAAGCCATCTTTAAGGCCCTAAAATGATGCTTAAACATTGAGGACATGAAACATGCTCAAAAATATGCCGGATCTTGGTTCGTTTGGCCGTACGATCGCGATGTTCGGTTAATTACGACGGAATGCGCATAAGCACGAAAAACGATCCAAATTGCGCGACGAATGGATTTTTCTCATGCCAAACACTAAGGAATAATATTATGATGCTTACATAAATTTTTGGATGTCCGGATGTATTTAGAACTTAAGTTATGCGCGAAAGTGCAAACTTATGCACTTTTTGACACTTTTAGTCCCTGAATGATCCAAAAGTTTATTTTAGCACATCGAACACCTCAAGCCTATTTCTAAGCTTTGTAAAGGATATTTATGGTATGTTTAACTTATGGTCATGTTTCGGAATGTCTGTTACAGCTCAAATTGGCATACTTTCGCAGTTTGTCAAGTTTAGTCCCTGTAAGCGAATTAACTTGTTTTTGCCATACCAAAGCCTTCAAAACTTATTTCTAAGTTATGTAAAGGTTATTTCAGGTATGTTGAGTATATGTTGATGTTCCGGAGTATTTGTCGCATTAAACTGAGTACGTTTACGCACCAGTTTACGTATAATTCTCCAGAAAGCGATGTAGAGTTTGAAATTGAACAAAAGTCAAAACATGAAAAATGTAAAGCATAAACAAACAAACATCGGGATCAAATAACTTTGTTTTATTGATAATTGAACTGTTCATGATGATTTCAAGCACAAATGTTACAGTCTCCCCTACTTGTGGAAATTTCGTCCCGAAATTTATTTAGAGGAAACTCGTGGAAAAAGATGCGGATATTTTGCCTTCATTTGATCTTTGCATTCCCAAGTAAACTTGGGTCCACGTTTAGATTCCCAGCAAACCTTGACCAAAGGAATGCGCTTGCGTTTAAGCCACTTGACTTCACGTTCCATGATTTCCACCGGTTTCTCAACAAATTTCAGTGTTCTATCAACACGAATTTCGTCAAGCGGTATGTGGAGGTTCTCATCAGCTAAACACCTCTTGAGATTGGAAACGTGAAAGGTTGGATGAACATTTCCAAGTTCAGGAGGTAACTCAAGTCTGTAGGCTACCTTACCGATTCTTTCGACGATCTTGAATGGTCCAACGTATCTAGGTGCAAGTTTTCCTTTCTTTCCAAATCTGATCACACCTTTCCAAGGTGAGACCTTAAGTAATACACGATCACCGACTTGAAAATCCAAGGGCTTGCGTTTTAGGTCCGCGTAACTCTTTTGACGGCTTCTAGCTGTCTGGAGGTTATCACGAACTTTCTTAACCTTATCAGTTGTCTCTAAAATGAGGGCAGGTCCAGTAAGCTGAGCCTCACCGATCTCATTCCAGCAGACTGGTGAACGACATTTTCGACCATAGAGAGCCTCGAAAGGAGCCATGTTGATGCTGGAGTGATAATTGTTGTTGTAGGAGAATTCGATCAACGTAAGATGTGAATCCCAACTACCACCAAAATCGATCACACAAGCTCTAAGCATATCCTCCAGAGTCTGGATTGTTCTTTCAGACTGACCGTCCGTTTGCGGATGATAGGTTGTGCTCAGATTAAGTTAGGTCCCCATAGCAGATTGCATGGTTCTCCAAAAATGAGAAGTGAAACGAGCATCTCTGTCAGAAATGATGTTCAAAGGAACACCATGTCGAGCTACAATTTCATCCACATAGATTTTAGCAAGTTTGTCAGCAGAAAAATCCTCACGGATTGGCAAACAATGCGCTGACTTAGTAAGACGATCAACGAGTACCCAGATGGCATCATGACCTTTCTTTGTGCGCGGAAGTTTAGTAATGAGATCCATAGTAATGTTTGCCCATTTCCAAACTGGGATCTCTGGTTGCTCCAATAAACCAGAAGGACGCTGATGTTCAGCCTTAACCTTAAGACAAGTAAGGCATTTTGATACATATAAGGCAATGTCTTTCTTCATACCAGGCCACCAATACTGAATACGAAGATCCTTATACATCTTATCTGAGCCAGGATGAATAGAATAACGAGACTTATGGGCTTCATCCATAAGCAAGGTACGAAGATTATCTTGGTTTGGGACCCATAAACGGTCCATGAAGTAATACGATCCATTGTCCTTCAGTTCTAGATCAGGTGTTATGTGATAAGGAAATTCCTTATCCATCAAACCTTGTGAAACACAAGATTGTTGAGCCTGAGAAATACGGGCTTGGATATCGGATTGAGCTTGAATATCAGATTGAACACGAACACAATGAAGCTTAGTACGTTCCTTGCGACTCAAAGCATCGGCTACTACGTTCGCCTTACCAGGATGGTAGCGAATTTCGCAGTCATAGTCGTTTAGAAGCTCCACCCAGCGTCGTTGCCTCATGTTGAGCTCTTTCTGATTGAAGATATGCTGAAGACTTTTGTGGTCAGTGAAAACCACACATTTTGTACCGTATAAATAGTGTCTCCAAATCTTAAGAGCGAAGACAACTACACCCAACTCAAGATCATGAGTGGTGTAGTTCTTCTCATGTATCTTCAACTGCCTCGATGCGTATGCTATGACTTTGTTTCTTTGCATCAGGACGCAACCAAGACCCAATTTAGATGCATCGTAGTAAACGAAGAAATCATCATTGCCCTCAGGTAAAGTTAGAACAGGCGCGTCGCAAAGTTTTTGTTTCAAAGTCAGAAACGCTTCCTCTTGCTTGAATCCCCAATCAAATGGCTTATTCTTCTGAGTTAGAGCAGTTAAAGGAACTGCAATCTTCGAGAAATTTTCAATGAAGCGGCGATAATAACCCGCTAGACCAAGAAAAGAACGAACTTCAGTAGGAGTAGTAGGCGTGTCCCAATCCTTAATCACACTGATCTTGGAGGGATCTACATGAATACCTTGTTCGTTGACAATATGTCCTAAGAATTGAACTTCTTTAAGCCAGAATTCACACTTGGTGAATTTGGCGAAAAGTTGCTCTTTCTTTAGGAGTTCCAGAGTAAGACGAAGATGTTGCTCATGATCAGCTCGCGTCTTAGAATATATCAAAATGTCATTAATGAAAACGATGATGAACTTATCCAAATAAGTCTTGCAGACCCTATTCATCAAGTCCATGAAAACAGCAGGAGCATTAGTCAAACCGAATGGCATGACTGTGAAATCATAATGCCCATAGCGAGTGCGGAACGCTGTCTTGGGAATATCTTCTTCATGCACACGGAGTTGATGATATCCAGATCGCAGATCAATCTTTGAAAAATAAGAAGCGCCTTGCAATTGATCAAAGAGATCATCAATGCGAGGTAGGGGATATCGATTCTTGATGGTGAGTTTGTTAAGCTCACGATAATCAATACTCATCCTAAAAGATCCATCCTTCTTCTTGACAAAGAGAACGGGAGCACCCCAAGGTGAAAAGCTAGGACGGATAAACCCTTTGTCAGAGAGTTCCTGAAGCTGCTTAGACAATTCTTGCATCTCAGACGGTGCAAGACGATATGGAGCTCTGGCAATGGGGTTTGCACCAGGTACGAGATCAATACGGAACTCGACTTGGCGTGCTGGGGGTAGACCAGGTAACTCTTTAGGAAAAACTTCAGAAAAATCCCGTACAACTGGAATATCTTGAATAGACTTACCTTCGCCCTTATCTGCTACAACATGTGCCAAAAATGCCACATAGTTCTTTCGCAGATACTTCCAAGCTTTAAAACAAGACATGAGTTTGAGACCACCAGCAGGTTTCTCACCGCGAACCTGTAGGATCTCACCTGACGAAAGCGGTATACGAACGATCTTCTCAAAACAAACTACCTCTGCGCGATGCTTGGCTAACCAATCCATACCCACAATAACGTCGAAGCTTCCAAGTTGCATAGGCGTGAGGTCAATAGGAAAAAGATGGTCGTTAAGGTTCATCTGGCAGTTGTGGAGAACAGAATCAAGAACAATGGTTTCACCACTAGCCACCTCTACTGTCAATGGTTTACCTAGTTTTGTTCTAGACACGCGAAGCAATGGTTCAAAAGATAACGACACAAAACTCTTATCGGCACCTGAATCAAAAAGAACAGATGCTGGCTGATTATTAATAAAGAACGTACCGTTCACCATATTATCATCTGCTTGTGCCTCTTGTGCATTCATGTTGAAGACTCGACCTCGAGCCTGATTCTGATTCTGGTTGGCTAGTCTTGGGCACCGGTTTCTGTAGTGGGTCAGATCCCCACAATTGTAGCACGAACCAGGAGAAAATGAGGTCGTGCAGCTTGACCTTGTTGCTGAGCAAGAGGCTGAGCAATTTGTTGGGCTTGGTTCTGAACTGCCTGATTCTGGTTAGCAGGAATGCGGCAGGTGGCAGCAAGATGACCATTTCTTCCACAGTTGGTGCATTGACGACACTGAAGATGAGGTGGGTGATGGCCGTTACACCTGTTGCACAAAGGTGCATTGCCAAGATAAGGCTTCTTGGCTAGTGGTTGCGTAGGCTGATTTGGTGCAACTTGAGCCTGTGCAGTAACGACATAGTTTTGGGAAGCCTTTCGCTTCCTAGACCCCCTTGAGGAACCAGAATCCTTTCCCTTCTTGTTTTGACCTTTCTTATTATCTTCTTTGTCAGACGCCTGCTTCTTACCCTCGTCACCCTTTTTGTGCAGCTTTCCCTTTCGAATCTGCGACTCAGTCAGTGTCGCTGCTTACTCGATCGCCTGACGGAGTGTGGTAGGGTTACTACCAGTAATGATGTCTTGTACCGAGTCAGGTAGGCCGTCGGTGTACCTTTCGATAGCCTTGTCGAGTGGGGCAACCATTGTTGGGCAGACTCAACTCCTCAAACCTATCAGTATATGCCCGGTGCTCGCCACTGTATTGTTTTAAGTCATCAAACTCTTTCTCCAAAGCTCGCTGTTCATCACGAGGACAGAACTCCCTCATCATAAGGGCCCTAAGTTCAGCCCATGTCTGTGCTAGAGCAACTTCTGCACCACGGTCTCTCATTACCCCGTTCCACCACGTAAGAGCCCTCTTCTGAAACACACTTGAGGAAAACTCGACCTTGCGATTGTCAGGACACTGCACGTGACGGAAAGTACTCTCAATGCTCTCGAACCATTGAAGAAGCCCAGTTGCTCCCTCAGAGCCACTAAACTTGAGTGGTTTAGCCGAGTTAAAATTCTTGAAATTGCATGGAGCATTGTCATTGTTGTTGGCTTGGTTCCATTAAGCAAATAGATTTGGGAATTGGGCAGCCATTTGCTGCGCAATAATTTCTGCCAGTTCGGCAGTCACTATCTGGTTTTCGCGTCGAGGAGGCATTCTAAAAGAGGAAAACATGAAAGGAAACGAGTGAGATGATTGGATGAAGAGAATGAGATGAAACAATTTCAACAAAAGCAAGGATGGTGGTCACGCATTGCAAAGCAAACAAGCGACACACAGTGTCTAATCAAAGTAAACGGGTCAAAAATAATGTATCGCGAAGACATGTTCGCCTATAAGTGAACACTCACCCCAAGAGTTCCCAGGTAAGAGTGACTGGTCCGATTATGTGGATTTGTACGAACACTCTAGCCTTAGACAGAAAACTCAGGGTAGAGGCATTCACTCTTCCAGTTCGCACGTGTTCACACTATTAAAACCCAAAACTTTGACGAGATTTTTGAAAATTCAAAGGGGTTCAAAACCTTATAACAGAGGGTTCAAAACCTAGTAATCAATCATCCTAGAACAGATGATTAATTTTCAAAGCGGATTCGGAATCGATGTTCTCGTTGTGGTTATCACCTAAGGATAGGTGAAGTGCATGTTTTAAAAATCTAAACACAAGATAACTTGTGTTAGGGTCCTAGAAAGTTATAGTCTAGGTCAAAGTATTACTAATAACCTAATTCCCTATAACCATTGGCTCTGATACCAACTCTTCTATCACACCCCGACCACATGGTACAACCAAGCGTGGCGGAAACGTCGGGGAGTGTTGTAACAGAATTAATTGTTTCACAACCATGTAATACAAAGTTATATTTTATTTATCAACAAGAGCGTTACATTGTCTCAAAAAACAGGAAATAAAGAGTTCAGAACATAATTAAACTAGTTCTATCTTCATTTTAAGTCTCTAAGGCACAGGATCGCCCTAGTGTCATGATCATCTTCCTAAGCGATAGCTCCTGAAAACACATGTGAAAGTAGGTACATCAGCATAAAAATTCCTGTGAGATACATAGGTTTTGTGAAAATGGGATTCATGACTTGAGTTTAAAGAAAACGTTTAATAACAGTCAGTCATGAACCTTGTAAATTGTTTTGTTTTGTAAATCATTTGAAAAGCGATAAGATCAGATGATATGTATACGTAAAAGAATAATACATGGTTAAATAAATAACCAAGTAAAATGAGTTGGGTAAAAGAAGTTGTTTGTAAAGCAATGTCTTATGGAAGATATGTTATTTGTATAAAATGTTATTTGTCTAAATTGAAATGATTCGAATAACGCTACGATATGTAATACCATACAAACACTTATATATAGGAAGTACCAGCGGCATATCCACCATGCTTGTATCATATTACCTGTCTTGTTACTTAAATCATTTAGACAAACCACCAATGTATAAAATCCATGTTTAAACCAATTGTCAAAAAGTCCTCGTATAAACCAAGTCAAATGTTAAGAAGTCCAAATGTAGTCAAGTAATGTGTAACAAATGTTATGTATTGTAAGTAAAGTATTATCACATAATACAAATGTAGAAATGTACAAAACAAAGTATTTTGAATAAATCAAAAAGTTATGTTTTGCAAAGTAAATGCATGTTACATTGATACAAACATTTATGTGGTAAGTTAACGCATACATTCAAGCCTTGAGACAGTCGGATAACCCTAAATCAAGGTTATCAACAGAAATGTTTTCGGATTCAGTCATTCCTTACATCCAAACAAACCCGGGATGTCAGGAATGGGATTTGTCAAGTCCTATGGTACCACTACTTACTACCGAGCAGCGAAGCTAATGTTAATGAACGTATATAAGTCTCGTTTGTGCAAACCAAATGTCATAGCAAATGTAAAACATGTTATATGAAAACGATGTACTAAGTATGCTAAGTTAACATACAAAGCAGAAAAGTCATGTAAATCAATGTCCTAGCATGCTATCAGTCAACATACATAGCAGAAATGCAAAGTAAAACAATGTACTAAGTATGCTCACAATGGACATACGTAGCATAGAATGTAATGAAATCATGTACTATAATGTACTAATGAACATAACAAGCATATGATATGAAAGCATGAAAAACATGAAAGTAGCAAGTAGGCACATGTGTTTCACCCCAAAACAGTTTGGAAAACAGTAAAAGAGGGGTATATGTACTCGCATATACACCTTGAAAGCATTTAAAAGATGGGGTTCAATGTACTCACTTGAGGTTGCTTTGAAGTCCTTGTATAACAACCAAACAATGCTAGAGATCACGGATATCAAACGACACCTAATATAGGTAACTATGTTAATATACCGGGCCTAAATCGAAGGATTGGATAGGATGAGGGTTCGTAAACCAAACGAGTATGGAGACTCGTGTAATATGGTTTAACAAAGCCCACATACTAAAATGAAACTTAACCTAAGTGCTTACGACCCATTACGACCCGTTTAGGTAGCTTATGCTATCTTAACGCGTCGTTTGCGTAAAACGCATTTGGAATGCATAACGTTGTGACCATAAGGTTTAACCTCGGAAGGTTATTCCCTATACAACTATGGTCACCTAATGTGTTTGGTCGGATCCTAATGATCGACCAAATGGGTCGGGTTCGAAAGTATAAGCGGTTGTTTAGATCGCTTACCTTACGACCCTATATAAGCATTATACTAAAAGTGACGAGCTAAGCATGTTAGAACATGCTTAACTAAGTTTAGAAAACAGGTTTGGTATCAAAACAAACGGTTTTGATACCTATGAGTAGTTTGGTTACAAAATACGCAAGAATGCACATTTTGGCCGAAACTACGACTCGTCACTTTGCCTAGATAACGTGGTAATCAGTAAGTGTAGTCACTATGGACTATAACCATCGTGATCACGCTCACGTTATGAAGTTCAAACGAACTTCGTGTTGACCATAAACTGGTCAACGCAGAAAGTCAAACAAAGCTTGACTTTCGGACTCAAAAAGCGAATAAAAGAACGAAAGAACACTTACGAAGGGTCCCCGAAGGCTAATCTCTATCCAGGAGCTCAGGTATGAAGCAATGGCATCAACTTAGAGCTTTTAGATCAGATTTGTGGGTTTTACACCAAAATGGGGGGGGGGTATTAATTGGATATGCAAGACCGTTAGGATCATTTCTTGAATATCGTGCCTCGATCTCATCCGTACACTTGTCGCAATGTTGTGGTGGCTTATTTTGCCCCCACCATAGGGATTTGACAAGTGGCGTTGCCCTTTGGGTGATCGAAAGAGTGTTGAAAGTTGATTAAAAACATTGAATCTGGTCTGGGAGGCTGACGCGGGCCATGTAAAGGATCATACTGGGCTTACGCGGGCCGCCTGGGAGTTCTGATCTGCAACCAACTTTCAGAAATGACAGTTTAGGTCCCTGTTGTGGTTTGGGGCCACTTCCGACATGTTTAAGGCCTGTTAAGCCATCTTTAAGGCCCTAAAATGATGCTTAAACATTGAGGACATGAAAAATGCTCAAAAATATGCCGGATGTTGGTTCGTTTGGCCGTACGATCGCGCTGTTCGGTTAATTACGACGGAATGCGCATAAGCGCGAAAAACGATCCAAATTGCGCGACGAATGGATTTTTCTCATGCCAAACACTAAGGCATAATATTATGATGCGTACATAAATTTTTGGTTGTCCGGATGTATTTAGAACTTAAGTTATGCGCGAAAGTGCAAACTTATGCACTTTTTGACACTTTTAGTCCCTGAATGATCCAAAAGTTTATTTTAGCACACCGAACACCTCAAAGCCTATTTCTAAGCTTTGTAAAGGATATTTATGGTATGTTTAACCTATGGTCATGTTCCGGAATGTCTGTTACAGCTCAAATTGGCATACTTTCGCGGTTTGTCAAGTTTAGTCCCTGTAAGCGAATTAACTTGTTTTTGCCATACCAAAGCCTTCAAAACTTATTTCTAAGTTATGTAAAGGTTATTTAAGGTATGTTGAGTATATGTTGATGTTCCGGAGTATTTATCGCATTAAACTGAGTACGTTTACGCACCAGTTTGCGTATAATTTTCTAGAAAGCGATGTAGAGTTTGAAATTGAACAAAAGTCAAAACATGAAAAATGTAAAGCATAAACAAACAAACATCGGGATCAAATAACTTTGTTTTATTGATAACTGAACTGTTCATGATGATTTCAAGCACAAATGTTACAATGTATCTGATTCTTCTTAAATTTTATCAGATTTTCTGATATCTTATCAGAAAAAAAATTTGAAATTTTTTTTTACTCAAACAGGTTACAAATCACAGAGAACTTTATCACAATTTTGACCATGATTTAGCCGAATGTACCTTAAGCCTTTATAGACTACTTTCTTCAATGGTCAGATGTTCCTTTCATTTCATTTTTTTTTAAATTTACCATTTTACCCAGCTTTGAGACAAAGTTGCTGAGTAAGCTCCTATCTCCGGTCATGTGCTTGGAGCTTCCTGAGTCGCAGTACCAGATCTGCTGCACATGATGGTCCTAAAATGAAATGATCAGTGGTTTTTAGGTACCCAGGCATGCTTGGGTACACTTTCTGATGATATTCTGGTTTTATTAACTCTTCTAGATGACCTTTCATCAGAATTTCTGTTGGATGCTGAGCCATTAACAGAATTTTTGTTTTTCTTTTGGAGATGGTGTTGAACAAGCTTCAGTATTTCAACACACATACAGGAATCATCAGAAATTTCTGATTTTCCTTCTTGTGATGGAATGTAGGCATAGTTTTGAAAAGATGAGTGAACTGCTTCTGGAGTTTTTACCAACTCTTGACTGCATTCACTTCTTTTTGGTTCAAAATTTGGCTTATCAAAGGAGTATTCAGAACATGTTGATTTGCATGTTTCAGAATCAGATTCTGATAAGTATTTATCAGAAGTCTGTTGAGTAGCTTTTACAAAGACAGTGGGTTTGTTATTGTTTGTTCTTAGATAACCCAACCCTTCTCCTTTGTTCTTTGGAGTGGACTCTATGAAACTTATGAATTCTTTTGCTTCTTGAAAACCTCTTACATTAATTTCTTTATCATTGATTTTCTTGTAAAGATCTCTTCTTTCATTTTCATAGAACTCAATTTTAGCTCTTTGATCTAAACTTTGTTCTATGAGTAATTGGTTTTCAAGAATGATTTTATTCAAAGTCCTCTGCAACTCATCAGATTTTTTACCATCTGATTGATGTTTAACTTGCAAGTTTAAAAAATCTGACATGAGCTCATTTAGCTTGTGTTCAAGATCAAGATTGTCTAAACTTACCTGTTGTCCTGAAGTCTCTGGTATGTCATCAGAAAGTGCCATGAGACAGAAGTTGGCCATTTCTTCTTCTTCATCAGAAGATTCATCAGATAGCCATGTATCTGTTCCAGCAATTAAGCTGACTTGTTGTTGTTGCTTCTTAGCTTCCTCAAGCTTCCTTTCATAGTAAGCAATATCTTTCAGCTTCTTGGTCTTACACTCAGATGCATAATGACCTTTTTGCTTGCACTTGTAACACACCACTTCAACCTTTCCCTTATCTTTAGATCTAACATCTTCTTTAGATCTATCATCCATCCTCCTTCTATCACTCCTTTGGTACCTCTGGCTTCCTCCCCTCAACCTTTGCTCAAATGTTTTGGTGAGCAGTGCTATTGCATCAGCAAAGGCTGAAAAATCTGATGATGAATCAAAAGTTTCAAAGGCCTGGCTGTTTGATGGTTATGGATCATTGGAAGTTGTTTGTCTTTGTGAGTTAGAGATAAGAGCTAAAGATCCCCCTCTTTGAATGGTTTCTTCAAATATTTCTTCCTCCCTGGGGATCAAGATGCTATATAAGTCGTGAAGACTCATGTTTCCTAGTTCTAAGGTTGAGGACAAAGTCATTGTGAGACTTCTCCATTCTCTAGGCAAAGCATCAAGAAATTTAATGTTTCTTTCATCATTTGATTTAGTTATAACAAATTTCTTTAGCTCGTTTAAAAGTTTTGTGAATGACGTGACCGTGTCGTCCCGATCAGTCAAAAACCCAATTAAACCTACGTAGCTAGGGTAAGTCGGGTATCGAATCCACGAAGAGCAGGTGGTCAGTATTGCACGAGCCGTTCGATTAGTTAGACTATTTACAAATAATATACAAGATGATTATGAAGATTGCTATTTTTATTTGTTTGTTTGGTTTTTTTAAAATGAATCGGAATGAACCGACAAATTGATGTTATCGAAAGAAAACAATGATTTATTAACTAAACTTGTAAACTAAACTACTTAATTGAAAGTAGGAATTAAGAATACGGATCACACCCGGTTTCGGTAATTGTAAGTGTTGGTGCAGTCATCTGTCGTCTTCGTCTTAATATCGAGTCTGGGTTGCGTTGCGGATCCGATCAGGCATGACATCACGAGTGACATCACCTAGGTGACATCACAAGTGATGTCATGATTCAAAAAATACAATGTTGGCCGTTTACATCATAACTTACATGTCCACAAAAAGACAAATACATGTGTTGGTCCAATGAGAGCCCAACTAACATGTGGTGGTCCAATGAGGAGTTTATGCTTGAAGGTCCATTCACAACAAAAAGGAGAGGTTTGTTTATTATGCATAAAGGTTCGCTGATAAGGCTATCATGGAGGTTCGCTTTTAATATCAACATAAAGGTTCGCTTATACGGCTAATAGTGTGGTCCGCTTTTGTGGTTTATGTAGTTTCGAGCGGACCAGAAATAGTATATATAGGTTGAATGTCATTTCATTTGTAACGATTTTCAGATCTGATACCTGTCACACCCTGGCTTTGCGGAAGCGTGGTTAATTTGGTGTGACTTCTTAATACCATAGCTTAATCATAACAAAGCTATATGAATTAAAATATGCAAGATCATCCATTGATAATAAAAATATTAAACATTGTCTTAACGGGTTAACACCCAACAACCATAACCTTGTCTAAACATTACAAATGCAAACTTAAAGTAAACATGGTTCAGGGACTGTGACTTGTCCAGGAAAGAGTCACAAGCCTCGAACCCTGGATGACCTCGGGCCTAATGCAGCGGAAAACATGCCATACCGCGCCAGATCGTTAGTTTCCTGAAATACATGTAAGTTGAAAAATCAACAATAATGTTGAGCGAGTTCATGCGAAAGTGCGTAAACAAACCTTTATCTTTATCAAAAAACCTGGTATGTAGCAAATAAGGAAAAAAAAGAGATCACCAATGGTTTGCAAGGCCATTGATATGTGTGAAGTGCAAGTAGGGATGACTCAAACCTAGCGGATTTATGCGTCGGGCACTAAGTCACCCCGAGGTCCGTTCAGCTGGACCTGGGGCTGGGCTCGCTACACCCAGATAGATCTACCGCTCCTGTCCCTCGGTCCTACTATGAGGATTAATGGCCTCAAGTTTCCGCCTACCCACTCACATGATCTAAGTAGTAAACCTCCTTACGCTAACCATACCATGTATCAAGTATTCATAATCATAGTAACATGTATTTCACCCCCGCAGTTTATAAAACTGAAAACAGTTAAGAGAAAAGGGGGACATGAACTCACAGTGAGTGCGTCACAATACCAAGTAATCCAAATATCCAACTGCTGCGCAACGACCTACATGAGCTAATTCTATTAGACGGATGGCCGTGCCTTAGCTTTATAGTTTACATTTTGGGAAACAGTTAGACAACCGTTTCTTGTATATACTTGGTAGAAAATCTCCTTCCCAAGGATGGGGGAATTAATACATGCGTGTTTATAATATTAAGTCTCACTTAATATATTTTATTTCTCATTCCAAAATATAATTATTTTTCTCAAAAATAATATATTTTCTCTTCGTGTAATACTTTCCAAAATAATATGTTGACAACATACGCGTTTATGAATATTTCCGTACAAAGCGTAAGTTACGTTTTGGCAATTTAGTGGTAATAATAATTACCGTTGTAACTTATATGTTTGTCGTAGGCGTTGGTATTATTTTGGGTTCGACAAAGTTAGTAAACATTATTTTTACTCTAAAAATAATATTTATACATTTTCACAAAATAATCATAAACAGTGTTGTGAAAAATATATTTACCGAATATATATTTATCACGTTTAGTTTTTGTGAAAATCCCACCTCCGAATATTTGTGATAAAGTCATGGCGAAATATATTTTGTAAACATTTCAAAAATAACTCTAACACTTGTAAATAATTCTAAGTGTTAGATTTTAGAAAAATTTCGCCAGAGTTTTCCCTGTAACTGGAGGTGGCCACGCTATCAAGCGTATCATTTTCTTTTACAAATCATTTCAACACTTCTTTTAAATCAACCAATCAATTTCCAACACATTAAACAAGTTTCAACAAATCATACTTGCCAACTTGTATGTAAGATCGCATTATTACATGAACTTGAAATTTTTCTAAAAACTATTGTGTAGATCTCGTTATATTTAGTGGATCTATGTATATAATAGTTTAGTCTTGTAAAAACCCCGTTTTTGGAACAAATCACTCTTTACAACTTCCCGACAACTTTTATAAAAATTGTTATTTTGTCGGATCTTTCGTTTCACAAGTTTCTACACACTTGTAGTTTAAAAAAAAATCATCTTTGTTAGCATGTTATCCAACTTATATAAAACATGATTTTCTCGACACCTGGTTCTACAAATGTACCACTTATACATACGTAGATCGGCTCGTTTTAAATACTATTTTACATGTCAAAACACTTTTACACAAGTTCATGTTTCCCGTGTGGTGGAGTTTCACCTTTTAACCCTCGTACCGCTAGAAACAAGCTTATGTCAAGATTCGTGATCTTAACAAAGTCGGGTTAAACGATGATAAGAGCCACCACATCGTAGATCGGGCCTCAATAATCAACATATTCGAATACTACGACTTTTACACGCGTTATAAGCTTTTAACCAACAATATTCGAGTTTTAGAAGACTTTATAGATTCAAAAGATGGGTTTCCGACTTTTAACCGTTAAAAATCCTTTTAACCACTTTAGATACGATCAAGAGCGAGTTTTGAATGTTATACCTCTAGCTCGGGGCTAGGGAAGATCTTTGGCGAAATTGGCGTGGATAAAAGCAAATGAACGAGGTCCTTTAACTTCTGCTTGCTTCAAAGCTCCTAATACGTGATCCCCGACACTTGTATATACTTGGAATGGCAAGACAAGAACCGAAAGATGGATGTGTGGGTGTGGGTAGTCACGGCCGAGAGGGAGAGAGCAAGAGGGAGTGAGAGTGAGTTGGTGAAATGGATGACAAGTCTTGTGTATGTGTGGGGTTTTTATAGACAAAATTTGGTTCATCGTCCAACGGATTCTTATGCTTTCTAGATATCCACAATCAACAATTAAAATATTCAAAAGTGTACTCCTAGTTCCATTAGAATGGAACCGGCCTAAAAGGGGGGGGGGGTACCCGGTTGGATCTTGATTGTTCAGTTACAGTTCAGTTTAGTTAAGTCGGTTACTTTTAGAGATTAACCCCGTTAGTTGTTTAATGCGTTATAATGCGGGTGTTTAGGGTAATCAGGGACCCTAACTGGCTTAGAAAAATACTAATAATATTTCTGGCAATATTTTTATGTTCCGGGTATAGTCCGGTTGTTCGGTCGGATAGTAATCCGTTAAATTGCTTAAGTAATCCTTTAAGCGTTGTAAATAATATTTTTAGCGACACAATTTATTCTGCAAAGTGTCAGGAATATTTCCTCAGGTTTTGGCACTTTATTAGTTAGCTAGAAGCTAGTATGCTGATAAAAGTGCTGTGTTTTGTGCTTAGAATACGTTTTAGGCACATCCAATCTCTGTATCTTATTCCTAGAGACGCAGTTATACAACCCTTGTATCCCTACACACACTATGGGTGTAGTAAAATATTTCTGGCTCATTCAGGCCTTTAGAGGCAGTGTCTGCCTGATGCTGGCTATATCAGCATGTCAAATAGGTTATCCGTCCAAATGCTACTATGCTTTTGTGCATCATGTTTGTCACTAGAGTTCAGTAAGTAAATAATGTAGTGACGGAAAATCAAAGTATGATGCAGATATGTACAAGTATCAATAATCAAGTAGCAGTTTATCATAAATCTCAGTTAAGCACAGTAATTAGGCAACAATTAATAGTTAATTAAGTCGTACGGATACCTGGTTTTGTGAGGGTTGTCACATTCTCCCCTCGTTAAATAAATTTCGTCCCGAAATTTTAAACTCTGCTTGTAGAAGCAGGGTTCTCAGGAAATAAGTGGGGGTATTTCTCTTTCATTCGGTCCTCACGCTCCCAGGTGAATTCAGGACCATGTCTAGCATTCCAACGAAATTTGACGAGCTTGACACTGCTCCGGCGGGTCTTGTTAACTTTCCAATCCGTGACCTCGACAGGTTCTTCAACGAAGTGGAGCGTGTCGTCAACATGAATTTCGTCGGTAGGAATGGCAACTGTATCTTGCGTTGGACTTCTCTTCAGATTGGATACATGAAATGTATCGTGAACACCATTCAGTTCGGCAGGTAGGTCCAACTTGTATGCTACTAACCCGATTCTCTCCAAGATCTTGAACGGTCTAATATACCTCGGATTCAACTTTCCACGCTTCCCAAAGCGTGCCACACCCTTCCAGGGTGATACCTTCAACAAAACCATCTCACCAACCTCAAACTCTAGAGGTTTCCTGCTTCGATCCGCGTAGGCTTTCTGCCGGTCACGAGCCGCACTGATGCGGTCCCGTATCTGTGCGATCTTATCTGTGGTTTCCTGTACCACTTCAGGACCAACCAATTGTCTATCACCTACGTCTGCCCAACAAAGCGGTGATCTGCACTTGCGTCCATATAAAGCTTCGAATGGCGCGGCACCAGTACTGGTGTGGTAGCTGTTGTAGTATGAGAACTCAACCAAAGGCAAATGCTTATCCCAGCTACCGCCCAAATCCATCACACATGCTCTCAGCATATCTTCTAGTGTCTGTATCGTCCGCTCGCTTTGGCCGTCGGTCTGCGGGTGAAAAGCAGTGCTCAGATTCAACTTTGAGCCAAAAGCTTCCTGGAAGGATTGCCATATCCTCGATACGAACCTTCCGTCTCTATCAGAGATAATCGAGAGAGGTACGCCATGACGTGTAACAATCTCTCTCATGTAAATTTCGGCCAGTTTGCTCGTATTATCCTTCTCTCGGATAGGTAGGAAGTGTGCTGACTTCGTTAAGCGATCCACTATTACCCAAATAGTGTCATGGCCTCTTGGCGTTCTTGGCAACTTCGTAATAAAATCCATAGAGATTTGTTCCCACTTCCACTTGGGAATCTCTGGTTGCTGCAGAAGTCCCGAAGGCTTCTGGTATTCCGCCTTAACTTTGGCGCAAGTTAAACATTTGCTCACATAAACAGCCACATCGCCTTTCATTCTAGGCCACCAATAATAATCTTTAAGATCCTGGTACATCTTATCCGCTCCAGGGTGGATAGAGTACCGCGATTTGTGAGCTTCATCGAAAATAACCTTCCTTAAACCACCAAACAGAGGAACCCAAATCCTTTTCTCAAAACATAACGTTCCTTCCTTGTTTGGTACCAATAACTTCTCCATCCCACGGAGATACTCTTCTTCAAGGTTTCTTTCCTTGAGAGCTTCTTTCTGCGCGGCACGAATGCGCAGAGGAAAGTCGGTTCGAATAACCATCTCCAAAGCCCTAACCCTTATGGGCTTGATTCTCTCCTTTCGACTTAGGGCATCGGCGACCACATTCGCCTTCCCTGGATGATACTTTATCTCGCAGTCGTAGTCATTCAACAGTTCTACCCATCGTCTTTGCCTCATGTTCAACTCCTTCTGGTTGAATATATGTTGGAGGCTCTTGTGATCTGTGAAGATTGTGCACTTCGTACCATAAAGGTAGTGTCTCCAGATCTTTAAAGAAAAAACTACTGCGCCTAGCTCCAAATCGTGTGTGGTATAGTTCTTTTCGTGTACCTTCAGTTGGCGTGACGCGTAGGCAATAACCTTTTGGCGTTGCATCAACACGCAACCCAATTCTTGACGCGATGCGTCGCAGTATACCACAAAATCATATGTACCTTCCGGTAGGGCTAAGATTGGCGCGTTGCAAAGCTTATCTTTCAATATCTGAAATGCTTCCTCCTGTTTGATTCCCCAATCAAACTTCTTGTCCTTCTGAGTGAGGAGCGTCAATGGTTGAGCGATCTTTGAAAAGTTCTCGATGAACCTTCGATAATAGCCAGCCAAACCCAAGAATTGTCGAATCTCGGTTGGCGTTTTTGGCGTTTCCCAATCTTTGATCGCCTCGATCTTGGTTGGATCCACGTGGATTCCATCTCCGTTTACCACGTGCCCAAGGAATTGCACTTCTCGTAGCCAAAACTCGCACTTAGAGAACTTGGCGTACAACTGTTCATTCTTTAGCAGCTCCAGAATAGCTCTTAAATGCTGCTCGTGCTCAGCCTTCGTCTTTGAATAAATCAAAATATCATCGATGAATACAATCACGAACTTGTCCAAGTACGGCTTACAAACTCGATTCATCAAATCCATGAACACTGCAGGTGCGTTTGTCAGACCAAACGGCATAATGAGAAACTCGTAATGTCCATATCGGGTTCTGAAGGCTGTCTTTGGGATACTCTCTTCCTGTATCCGTAGCTGATGGTATCCAGATCGAAGATCGATCTTTGAATAAAAGCTTGAACCTTGAAGTTGGTCAAACAGATCATCGATTCTTGGCAGGGGATACCTATTCTTGATCGTCAGCTTGTTCAACTCTCTGTAGTCAATGCACATACGGAAACTACCGTCCTTTTTCTTGACAAACAAAACTGGAGCTCCCCAAGGCGAGAAGCTCGGTCGGATAAATCCCTTGTCTAACAACTCTTGAAGTTGTGTCGACAGTTCCTGCATCTCAGACGGAGCAAGTCTGTATGGCGCCTTAGCCACAGGCGCAGCGCCTGGAACTAAGTCTATGCGGAATTCCACTTGCCTTTGAGGCGGCAAGCCAGGCAAATCTTCTGGAAAGACTTCTGGATATTCCCTCACGACAGGGATGTCTTCGATCTTTGGCTCAGCAGCCTTCTTATCTACAATGTGTTCCAGAAAGGCAGCACATCCCTTCTGCAAACACTTTCTTGCCTTCAGGCAGCTAATAATCCTCAACGGCATCTCACGCTTCTCTCCGTGAACAACAATGGTCTCACCATCATTGGTCGGGATACGAACGACCTTCTCATGACAAACTATCTCGGCCTTGTTACTCGATAACCAATCCATCCCAACTACCACGTCGAAGCTTCCCAACTGGACTGGTAGTAGATCTAGAGCGAACTCACGCTCTCCCAATTCGATCACGCAACCTCGAATCACCTCATTAGCTTCTACTAACTTTCCATTTGCTAATTCGATCGAGTACGGAACATCTAACTTACTAGCGGCTAAACCAAGCATATTCTTAAATTCTAACGACACGAAGCTATAATCGGCGCCAGTATCAAATAAAACGGATGCATAGCATTGGTTTACAGGGAACGTACCAGTGACAACATTGGGATCCTGGCGCGCTTCCCTTGCTTCTATGTTGAAAACCCTTCCGCGGGCTTGGTTCAATTCCGGGCAATTCCTTTTGTAGTGCCCAATGTCGCCGCAGTTAAAACATCCGGGTCTCTGCCCATATCCACCAACGTTTCCAGCTTGGTTGTTTCCCTGATTTCGATTCATGGCGCCCGCTTGGTTTGCATGATTGACCTGATTCCCATCACCTCCATGTTTTCCTTGGGGGCGGTTCCCATTACCACCACGATTATTCCTATCCCCAGGTCCTCCTTGGCCTCCCCGGCCATCACTAGCCCAACAAAAATCCTTCGTATGACCAGTCTTCCCACATGATTCACAAACTCTTAGCCTGCAACGACCAGAGTGATGTCGTTGGCATGAGTTGCACTTGGGTTGTGCACCCATATATCCCTTTCCTTTCTTCCTACCACCAGCTGTATCCTGAGCTGGCGTGTTCTGCTCTCCTTTCTTAACCACCACTCCGGTGCCCTGCTTGAAGTTCGAAAACTTTCGTTTGTTACCACCTGACGACTCCACATGAGTCTCTTTCTTCTTGGGCTCAGCTTCATCAAACTTGTTCAAACGAATTGCCTCCTCCGTAAGAGCCACGCTCAAATCAATGGCTTCAGTGATAGTTGCAGGTTTGGAGGAGGTCACCATGCTGATGATTTGAGGAGCTAATCCCCAAATGAAGCGTTCAATTCTCTTGAACTCAGGTGTGACCATGTAGGGTACCACATGCGACAAGTCGTGGAACCTCTGAACATACTCTGCTATCTTAGGACCTTCCATTTTCAAATGCCAGAACTCGGTCTCCAATTTCTGAATTTCAGCGCGGGAACAGTACTTCTTGCGCATGAGTTCCTTCAGTTCAGCCCAAGTCAGCGCGTAAGCAGCAGCTTCGCCAAGTGTCTGTACTTGTAGATTCCACCATGATAGGGCTCCATCCAAAAATAGCCCTGAGATATAAGTGACTTGTTGATCCAGCGCGCATTTGCTCATGCGAAGTACGGACTCGGTCTTCTCTGCCCAGCGGACGAAAGCAACAGCACCACCTGTGCCGTCGAAGTTTATGGGCTTACAGTCCAAGAATTGTTTGTAGGTGCACCCTGCACATACATTACATCATAGGAACGGCATTAGCATCTGCTAAAGGAATCCATTTAGGCCATGGTATGTCTTAATGACTTAGGGTTACCATGAGGAGGATTTTGGTTGCCGTAAATGTTCGAGCTACTTCCGCTTGGTCCTCCTTGCGAGGCAGCATATTGAGCAATGGCGTTAGCGATAACTTGCTGTAGTTCTTCATGAGTAGTGGGCATCGGCTGCGGTTGACGTCTTGGTGCCATCTTCTAAAGATGCGTACGTCGATTAGGCCATAATAAACATACGTATATAGTAATAGTAATAGCATATAACATCTCATGTTATCAATATATCACACACAACATCCCATGTCCCAACATCCCATGTTGCAAATATCATACATACAACATCCCATGTCACCAAACATAAATAAGCAATCAAGTGAATCAGATATGGTGAGAATACGGCGATTGTTATATATATCGAGACCATAATGTGGTAAGGGTATCAGTACGTCACTGTATCATACAATCACAAATCAAATAGGGGCTACATCACCCCTGTCAAAAACAATATCACATCAGTGTCACATACATCCAGTACATCAACAAATATCAACAAAAATCAGTATCGTCAGATGGTCTCCAAAAGGCTGTGCAGTCACAATCGCGGTCGTCTCACCCACGTCTACCACTATGGCACCGATGAGCTCTATGCGGATGGGGGTGGAGGAGGGGGAAAGTGAGCGTAGAGTAAGCGGCGTAAATGAAGCCAATCCTCCTCCATCGCCTGCTGAGTGCGAATAACAGAAGCGATCTGCTGCTCCATAGTCGAAAGTCGGGCAGCAAAGTCCGGGGGTAATGATCGAAAAGGCTGAAAAGATGAGGATGTCTGACCATGGTATGGACCTAGTGATAGTTGAGCTCTCTCGAGCTCCTAGAGTCGCTGTGTATGGGACTCATGCTGATGGACAAAGGACATCAAGACGTCCTCTATGGTATGTCCCATATGGAATGGATGATATGGATCAGTGGGTGGCATCGGAGAGGAAGGTGACCAAAGCAGTGGCGTGCTGGTGGGATCGAATGGTGCTACATGAACAGAAGATGGAACAGGTGTCATCTGAGGTACGAAAGGCATAGGCATCGGTATGTGCCCAAAGGGGTGGGCTGAAGAGCCCTCTCCAGGCCCCGCTGGAGGTACAAACGGTGGGATCTGAAATGAAAAAAAAGTATGATGTGCATCAGTGTGATGTGGTGGAAGCGGTGGAACATCCTCGTCAGCCGGTATCCAACCGTGCTGAGCCTCCTCATCGGGTGGATCCATATGCTCTGCAAATAGAGCGTGCTCAGGCTCAATGGGTACAGGATCAAAAGGAGCAATGACAGGATCAACATGATCAATATGATGGTCAACAGGGACGTCAGCAATCAAAGGTGGGTCAACAAAAGGATCAACAGCATGATCAGCAACTAACAAAGGGACATCATCAACAGGAAGATCGCCAACAGGCGGGTCAGCCAAAACGGGCTCAATAGGAACGTCAGCATGTACCAAGTCATGCTCATGCACAGGATCGAAAGCAGCTGCCTGCTCTGGGGCTACGGCAGGCTCCGGGTCATCAAAAGCCATGTCAAAATCAATCTCTGGGTCAAAGGGGTCGATAGGATCAACGGGATCAACAGGGTCCTCCATATGCTGGTCCATAGGAATATACTCAATATCGCGGTCAGGATCAAATCCTGGAGGAAAAACGAGATCGGAATCCTCAATATCGTCGTGCTCGAACACAAAGCTCGGAATGGGGGCGGCAGAAGATGCCTGATCGGGGTCCGAGTCATGAACAAAATGCTGCGTGCTCGCCTCGTGTGACGGTACAGATGCCACAGACTCAAAAGAGTCTGGGACTGGTGAGTGGACGGGCGAGTCTCCAGCTGGGGCATCAGCGATCATCAAGAGACCGCCAGCGGGTAAAGGGGCTGCATCAGGAACCTCGTCCTCAAAAGGCTCGTCCTCGTAGAGGTCAATGTCGCCGTCAGCCTCGGCGTCTGGTAATAACTCGTGTGCTGGGTATGAAGCAAGGGGAATCGGAGCTGGAATCACAACAAGGGGAAGATACTCAGCAGGTGGGTCATCCGCAGGCTCATCAGCACCCTCGGGTAGTGCGAAGGGCTGGAAATCGTCGTCGTCCGTGCTGGTGGAATCAGATGTATGCACCTTATGCTCCGAAGATGGGAGGTCATCAGATACGATAGGTAGGGGTCCGGTGGTGTCCGAGTCACCTGTGCCAGGTGAGTCCATGTGTCTGTGACACAAACACAAATATGCACAAATAATCAGTCATACAATCAGGTAATCACATAAGTCACCAAGTAAAAATCACATAATTCTCCTAGTCCCACTAGCCTCCCAGCCTCCCAGACTGCCTTTCCTAGTCCCACTAGCCAATTCTCCCAGCCTCCCAGACTGCTCTTCCTAGTCCCACTAGCCTCCCAGTCTCTCAGACTGACTCCCTAGTCCCACTAGTCAATTTTCCCAGCCTCCCAGACTGACTCCCTAGTCCCACTAGTCAATTCTCCCAGACTGACTCCCTAGTCCCACTAGACAACTACCTCGATCCATTGGATCGAGCCTCGGCCTCCCAGACCGAGCCTCAGCCTCCCAGACTGAGCCTAAAATAATAAATAAGATGCGCTCAACATTTGTTTATAAAAAGGTTTTGGATCTGGACTTAAGTGGTATGCAGTAAAAATGTTTTCGTGAGAGCCCTAGTGATCATAGTTTAGACTCGAGAAGGAATCCTAGTTCGCTATGAACCTGGCTCTGATACCAAGTTGTCACACCCTGGCTTTGCGGAAGCGTGGTTAATTTGGTGTGACTTCTTAATACCATAGCTTAATCATAACAAAGCTATATGAATTAAAATATGCAAGATCATCCATTGATAATAAAAATATTAAACATTGTCTTAACGGGTTAACACCCAACAACCATAACCTTGTCTAAACATTACAAATGCAAACTTAAAGTAAACATGGTTCAGGGACTGTGACTTGTCCAGGAAAGAGTCACAAGCCTCGAACCCTGGATGACCTCGGGCCTAATGCAGCGGAAAACATGCCATACCGCGCCAGATCGTTAGTTTCCTGAAATACATGTAAGTTGAAAAATCAACAATAATGTTGAGCGAGTTCATGCGAAAGTGCGTAAACAAACCTTTATCTTTATCAAAAAACCTGGTATGTAGCAAATAAGGAAAAAAAAGAGATCACCAATGGTTTGCAAGGCCATTGATATGTGTGAAGTGCAAGTAGGGATGACTCAAACCTAGCGGATTTATGCGTCGGGCACTAAGTCACCCCGAGGTCCGTTCAGCTGGACCTGGGGCTGGGCTCGCTACACCCAGATAGATCTACCGCTCCTGTCCCTCGGTCCTACTATGAGGATTAATGTCACACCCCGAAATTATCAGAGCATTGGCGTGACTGGACTGGTATCTTCATTGCACAGCGGAAGCAAACAATCTAAGTCTTTTAGAAAGTGAACGCCACTAAGTACTCGACTCTTCATGGTCCTCCTATTCCAACCGTGCCTTGTCTTAGAAATGCAACCTGAGAAAGAAACATGCGAAAAGTCAACATAAAGTTGAGCGAGTTCATAGTTTGTTTGTAAAAGATTTGAAGTAAATCTTTTTGTATAACCGGTTTTTGAAGTATTGTTGAGAAAACGAATTTAAAAAAAAAAACATTTTCTTGTACACATCACGCATTCTTACTTATGTATACTTCACATTTCTCTTGAGTACCCCACGTACTCAAGTTAGTTCCCGTTTTCTTGAGTACCCCACGTACTCAAGTTTAATTCAAGTTTTCCAGAGTACCCCACGTACTTCAAGTATTAATCAAGTTTTAGTATGGTATGAATTTTATGTAATTAAAGTATTCCTGTAAATATCAGGATTGTTAATGGGTTGCAAAGCCATTAACATGTGACACGACATAGGAAGTCACCAAACCTTAGGCATTTAATTGGTATATTCTGAGACACAAAAGCACTACTCGATACTCGCCCTCATCGAGAGTGTGGCTGCCCGGCACCCGTTAGATCTAACCTTTTGTTCTGCGGTCTAGGTATATTGTTGATTAATGGTGCTTCTGTACCCTATTCGTGACACGATTCCTCGCATCATTTTTCATAGCGCATCCTACTTGGTACTCGTTTCTCACCAAGCGCGCTTCCCGTATTCTTATATCACATCACACTTGGTACTCGTTTCTCACCAAGTGTGTTTCTTGTATTCTTATATCGCTACACACTTGGTACTCGTTCTCACCAAGTGTGTTTCTTGTATTCTTATATCGCTACACACTTGGTACTCGTTCTCACCAAGTGTGCATTTTATATTTTCATACCATAACTCATGTATTTGTAAACTCTTGTATTTGTATTTTCAGAAAAATACGCTTGTTTGGAAAACCGGTATAAATCATAAGCTTTTCGTAAACCATTTGTGCTCTTTGTAACATGGTTTAAAATTATATAATTCTTGTATGCTTTGCAAAAAGTGCATGTCTTTCCACCCCAAAAACATTTATAAAAGTGTAAAAATGTGGGGTTATGAACTCACCTGAATATTCCTGTGCAAGCTAGCTAATTACGACTTCGATGATGTCGTTTCCAAGATGAGATTCGCTAGCGTGCATCCTACAATATTCCTAACACGGAATATCTAATAAGTTTCTAAGCAAAAACGGTAACTACGTGTTACCGAGCTCTACCGAATCGTTAACTGAACGGTTTGACGGTAAATAGTTAACTTAATGAAAATGACCAAGTTAAACTTGTTAAGTTCCGAGAAGTCGTTTATGTATATAGGAATATTCGTATGAAAGTAATATATAATATATTGCGTCTTGTGTATATTTGCCGTATGTGTCGTCTAGGCGTATAAAATAAATATAACAGTTATATTTATTTTGTAAAAGAATCGCCGACTTGTATTGGAAAATAAATATATAACTATATTTATTTATAAAAGGATTCGAGTTCGTTTGAAATAAATATAATATTAACTATATTTATTTTTGTTGTTGTAAATGGTTTCCGAATCGTTGTTATTTTACAAGAAAAGCACGTTTTTATAATAAAACTCGTTTTATTTTACGGGTTTTCTCGAAAAACGGGCAGAGTTTCCTCTGTTTTTGGACTAACCCGACAGTAACAGTTGTCGTATTTTATCAAACTCAACAATAACTCATTCAACCAATATATAAGGTTTTACCAATACGATCAGAATAACATGTAACTGAATTATAATGACTTGGTTCGAGCTCGTTTGTCACGCGACTGATAATATTATAAAAATAACAAAATGAATGTGACGTTAAATTTTACCAAGTCTTCTCGTTGAATCGTCGAGCCGCTGACTGAGTTGACCGGGTCAACCGAGTTGACCAGCTCAGTTGACTGAGTTGACCGGGTCGACGTTTGACCGAGTTGGCCCGAGCCACAAACCCGAAGCCGAACAACATCAGGTCTGCCCCGTTGATTGACTCGCTGAGTTGCGTGAGTTGACTCGGTTGACCGAGTCAACCGGCTGAGTTGACTGAACTGGAACTTGAACGCGAAATCTGACCCGTACGCTCCGCGCTTGACCCGAGCTAAACTTGTCTGCTGCTGACCGGGTTTGACCGAACCCGAATGTTGACCGAACACGAGCCGAGACTGAAACCCGGCTCAATCGGTAACACCACCACCCCTAACTTCCATTTTAACAAGAAAAACTAACATCAGAAGTGAAAATGGGAAACAAATGAACAAAACCGAGATGGTCCGTACCCGAACCGGCTGACCTGTTGACCATCCTTTGACCCATTGTGCCGTAACAAGACTGACTTGAACCGAAGCTAATATTCAAACCGAAACAACAACACTGTAGTTGTGGTGTCGTCGGTGCCGTTAAAACGGCAAGCCACCGTCGACCGTCGCCGTCTTCTGTCATCATCATCAACACAGCAAGACATCGGAAATCTTTAAAAGAATAGTAGAAAATAAGCAGATAGGGGGGGGGTACCGTGAAGCCTGTTGGAGCATTGCACCACCACCACCGCCGCGGCGGCTCACCGTCACTGGCGTCCACCGCCACTGGTTATCATCATCTCCTTCGATCAGCATCTGTAGAACCGTCGGTCAAAAGCAAACACCGTCGAATAAAAGAACCGACCACCGGATATCAGAACCGACCGGCGGTCCGAGCCTTTGACCGCCGGTTCTCCTTCTTTCTCTTTGGTTATCTCCACCGCACCACCACCGGTTCGTGGTGGTGGTGGTCCGTTCCGTCCGTCGAGAAGGAATAAAGAAGGGGGTGTGGTTGCTGTGCTTGTCTCCGGCAAAAATGATGACCGGAGGGGTCATCGGTCCGGCTGTGGTCTTCACCGGAGAGGGATCGAGAGAGAGGGAAGGAACTTTGGGGTCTGCTACTTATTTGCAAAAAAAGATTAGGGGTTCCATCTTTTTTTTGTGTTGGTGTGTATCGAGAGAAAGTGAGGAAGTGGAGATGGTGTAAAATAACACTGATCTTTTGTGTGTATGTGTATTTTGTTGTGGGTATGAAAGACTTGATACAACCTTTATTTATAGAGTGAAATGTTTTTATTGCCTTTCATGTATACAAGTTATATTCAGGTTGCATGATTTATCCTTTGAATCAAAATCTTATGTAGAGATTTTATAAGATTTAGTAGATTTTTGTAGAGATCCCTCAAAGATTTAATAAGATCTAACCTCTTATGAGTAGGTTTGGGCTTGGGGGTTTTTAGGCTTGGGCCCGGGGCCTACAAGTCCATCTCATGTGTAAGTGGCCCGTAATTCCTACGAGACCCGATATCGTGACCCAAACTCCATAAGCATGAACAATTCGTGTAACATCCATTTTTGTCGGTGTTGTCAGTATTTTGTAAGGTATCAGTTCGTTGTCGTGTCATATTCAGCAGATTTCCGCAGACCGTCATACGCGTACCGTAGAACCGCATAGGCGTTCTTAAGCTTACTGAGGGACTAATTAAGTTAATTAGCGTCGTAAACACTGTTTATTATTGCGTAATCACCTGTTAATCACATAATTAAGCGCGTAAATTACCGGTTGTCACATTCTCCCCCTGTTAATAAAATTTCGTCCTCGAAATTTAGACTACGTTAACTCCCTAGAGTTACGTTATGCGTAGAAAATACGAATAGTACCAAAGTGAACTATCATGAAATCGAATCAAGACTTATTCGAATGATGTGAATTCAAGAACGTATAGCAAGATGAAAATGAATTCTAGAAATGATTGCATCCAATAAATGAATTTAGATTTCAACAAGCTCAAATGTACTAGTTTGCATGAAACACTCGATCATGATCAGCCCAAGCTGCAAATTCTACTGACGCCCCAAGGTGTCGTAGTGAATGAAATAATTCAAGTATAGCAGTGATCGAACAAGTATCACCTGTGTTTTGCATAAAACGTTCAATCACGATTAGCCCAAGCTACAAGTCTGTATTGACACCACAAGGTGTCGAAATCAACAAGCGACTTAATGGAGTCGTAGACTAAACAAATCTACTACGACTCAGAACAATGAACGATTGTTAAAACGAACTCGAATATGATGTTTTCAATACATCATATGGTGTCTTGAATTGAATATGTGAAATGAACAAGTTCAAACATTTGAATTTGACTTCGGCGCAAACCGACAATAATTACTTGTATTGACAAGAAAACTTTCGGCATGGTTACAACGAAAACCATGTATGTAACTTGAAAAGAAAAGAAATTTCAAGAAAATGTGTTGACTTGATAACAAGGAAGCCAACAATTTCAATAATGCGGGTTATTTGAATCACAAATCAATACTAATATTTAGCGAAACAGTATTTGAACTTCAATGAAACGCTTTATTCGAAACGAAACCACATGCGTAACAAACGATGCATGCGTAACATATGAATTTTCAAGAAATGAAGCAAATGAATATTCGCTATACTGAAAGAAATGATCGTGACACAATGACCATCAAGAGGAGTAGAGATACGAAAATCTACTCAGTAAGTGTGAAAGTCGAAATTTCAATAAAAGAAATTTAAGGACTTTACCTGGGGTTGCATGTGACGACCAATTGTTAGGTGACATTACCATGGAATGTCAAACATAGCGTATTCGTCGTGATAGGGGGAATACGGTGACTTGCGTCTTTTCCTTAGCATGGCTCGTGTCGTTTGCAGGACCGCGTGCCAACTGCCGCTTCCTGATCGATAGTCGCATGTGACGTACTTCAACCTTCGTTGACGTATAGCTTAAGTCTCACGTATACCTGTGCGCTAGCGTTTCGTTATGCGTAGGCTGCCTGCTCGGGAAGTCATAACATCATAGACAATATGAATAATAGTGTGTGCCCGATTTAATATTCGCAGTTCCTACGTGGTGACCTTTAATGAACTTCAACATGAGTTTCCGAAGGTCTTAAATGCATGTTTCCTAAATTCTCAGAGTTTTGTGTACTGTATGCGACTGTTTTGTGTACCGTGTGTAAAACACCACTTTAGCGTATGTTTGAAAACAAAATTTTAACTTTTTGTTTTTCGGCAACGGTTGGAGACCATATTCGAGTACTATGCGTACTGTATGTATTCAGGTTTTAATATTCTAAGTTCCCAGGGGAAAGTGAGGTTAGAGCCGAGGTATCTCTACAGAAACCTAATTCGCTGTAACCTATAGCTCTGATACCAATCTGTCACACCCCGAAATTATCAGAGCATTGGCGTGACTGGACTGGTATCTTCATTGCACAGCGGAAGCAAACAATCTAAGTCTTTTAGAAAGTGAACGCCACTAAGTACTCGACTCTTCATGGTCCTCCTATTCCAACCGTGCCTTGTCTTAGAAATGCAACCTGAGAAAGAAACATGCGAAAAGTCAACATAAAGTTGAGCGAGTTCATAGTTTGTTTGTAAAAGATTTGAAGTAAATCTTTTTGTATAACCGGTTTTTGAAGTATTGTTGAGAAAACGAATTTAAAAAAAAAAACATTTTCTTGTACACATCACGCATTCTTACTTATGTATACTTCACATTTCTCTTGAGTACCCCACGTACTCAAGTTAGTTCCCGTTTTCTTGAGTACCCCACGTACTCAAGTTTAATTCAAGTTTTCCAGAGTACCCCACGTACTTCAAGTATTAATCAAGTTTTAGTATGGTATGAATTTTATGTAATTAAAGTATTCCTGTAAATATCAGGATTGTTAATGGGTTGCAAAGCCATTAACATGTGACACGACATAGGAAGTCACCAAACCTTAGGCATTTAATTGGTATATTCTGAGACACAAAAGCACTACTCGATACTCGCCCTCATCGAGAGTGTGGCTGCCCGGCACCCGTTAGATCTAACCTTTTGTTCTGCGGTCTAGGTATATTGTTGATTAATGGTGCTTCTGTACCCTATTCGTGACACGATTCCTCGCATCATTTTTCATAGCGCATCCTACTTGGTACTCGTTTCTCACCAAGCGCGCTTCCCGTATTCTTATATCACATCACACTTGGTACTCGTTTCTCACCAAGTGTGTTTCTTGTATTCTTATATCGCTACACACTTGGTACTCGTTCTCACCAAGTGTGTTTCTTGTATTCTTATATCGCTACACACTTGGTACTCGTTCTCACCAAGTGTGCATTTTATATTTTCATACCATAACTCATGTATTTGTAAACTCTTGTATTTGTATTTTCAGAAAAATACGCTTGTTTGGAAAACCGGTATAAATCATAAGCTTTTCGTAAACCATTTGTGCTCTTTGTAACATGGTTTAAAATTATATAATTCTTGTATGCTTTGCAAAAAGTGCATGTCTTTCCACCCCAAAAACATTTATAAAAGTGTAAAAATGTGGGGTTATGAACTCACCTGAATATTCCTGTGCAAGCTAGCTAATTACGACTTCGATGATGTCGTTTCCAAGATGAGATTCGCTAGCGTGCATCCTACAATATTCCTAACACGGAATATCTAATAAGTTTCTAAGCAAAAACGGTAACTACGTGTTACCGAGCTCTACCGAATCGTTAACTGAACGGTTTGACGGTAAATAGTTAACTTAATGAAAATGACCAAGTTAAACTTGTTAAGTTCCGAGAAGTCGTTTATGTATATAGGAATATTCGTATGAAAGTAATATATAATATATTGCGTCTTGTGTATATTTGCCGTATGTGTCGTCTAGGCGTATAAAATAAATATAACAGTTATATTTATTTTGTAAAAGAATCGCCGACTTGTATTGGAAAATAAATATATAACTATATTTATTTATAAAAGGATTCGAGTTCGTTTGAAATAAATATAATATTAACTATATTTATTTTTGTTGTTGTAAATGGTTTCCGAATCGTTGTTATTTTACAAGAAAAGCACGTTTTTATAATAAAACTCGTTTTATTTTACGGGTTTTCTCGAAAAACGGGCAGAGTTTCCTCTGTTTTTGGACTAACCCGACAGTAACAGTTGTCGTATTTTATCAAACTCAACAATAACTCATTCAACCAATATATAAGGTTTTACCAATACGATCAGAATAACATGTAACTGAATTATAATGACTTGGTTCGAGCTCGTTTGTCACGCGACTGATAATATTATAAAAATAACAAAATGAATGTGACGTTAAATTTTACCAAGTCTTCTCGTTGAATCGTCGAGCCGCTGACTGAGTTGACCGGGTCAACCGAGTTGACCAGCTCAGTTGACTGAGTTGACCGGGTCGACGTTTGACCGAGTTGGCCCGAGCCACAAACCCGAAGCCGAACAACATCAGGTCTGCCCCGTTGATTGACTCGCTGAGTTGTCTGAGTTGACTCGGTTGACCGAGTCAACCGGCTGAGTTGACTGAACTGGAACTTGAACGCGAAATCTGACCCGTACGCTCCGCGCTTGACCCGAGCTAAACTTGTCTGCTGCTGACCGGGTTTGACCGAACCCGAATGTTGACCGAACACGAGCCGAGACTGAAACCCGGCTCAATCGGTAACACCACCACCCCTAACTTCCATTTTAACAAGAAAAACTAACATCAGAAGTGAAAATGGGAAACAAATGAACAAAACCGAGATGGTCCGTACCCGAACCGGCTGACCTGTTGACCATCCTTTGACCCATTGTGCCGTAACAAGACTGACTTGAACCGAAGCTAATATTCAAACCGAAACAACAACACTGCAGTTGTGGTGTCGTCGGTGCCGTTAAAACGGCAAGCCACCGTCGACCGTCGCCGTCTTCTGTCATCATCATCAACACAGCAAGACATCGGAAATCTTTAAAAGAATAGTAGAAAATAAGCAGATAGGGGGGGTACCGTGAAGCCTGTTGGAGCATTGCACCACCACCACCGCCGCGGCGGCTCACCGTCACTGGCGTCCACCGCCACTGGTTATCATCATCTCCTTCGATCAGCATCTGTAGAACCGTCGGTCAAAAGCAAACACCGTCGAATAAAAGAACCGACCACCGGATATCAGAACCGACCGGCGGTCCGAGCCTTTGACCGCCGGTTCTCCTTCTTTCTCTTTGGTTATCTCCACCGCACCACCACCGGTTCGTGGTGGTGGTGGTCCGTTCCGTCCGTCGAGAAGGAATAAAGAAGGGGGTGTGGTTGCTGTGCTTGTCTCCGGCAAAAATGATGACCGGAGGGGTCATCGGTCCGGCTGTGGTCTTCACCGGAGAGGGATCGAGAGAGAGGGAAGGAACTTTGGGGTCTGCTACTTATTTGCAAAAAAAGATTAGGGGTTCCATCTTTTTTTTGTGTTGGTGTGTATCGAGAGAAAGTGAGGAAGTGGAGATGGTGTAAAATAACACTGATCTTTTGTGTGTATGTGTATTTTGTTGTGGGTATGAAAGACTTGATACAACCTTTATTTATAGAGTGAAATGTTTTTATTGCCTTTCATGTATACAAGTTATATTCAGGTTGCATGATTTATCCTTTGAATCAAAATCTTATGTAGAGATTTTATAAGATTTAGTAGATTTTTGTAGAGATCCCTCAAAGATTTAATAAGATCTAACCTCTTATGAGTAGGTTTGGGCTTGGGGGTTTTTAGGCTTGGGCCCGGGGCCTACAAGTCCATCTCATGTGTAAGTGGCCCGTAATTCCTACGAGACCCGATATCGTGACCCAAACTCCATAAGCATGAACAATTCGTGTAACATCCATTTTTGTCGGTGTTGTCAGTATTTTGTAAGGTATCAGTTCGTTGTCGTGTCATATTCAGCAGATTTCCGCAGACCGTCATACGCGTACCGTAGAACCGCATAGGCGTTCTTAAGCTTACTGAGGGACTAATTAAGTTAATTAGCGTCGTAAACACTGTTTATTATTGCGTAATCACCTGTTAATCACATAATTAAGCGCGTAAATTACCGGTTGTCACAATTAATGGCCTCAAGTTTCCGCCTACCCACTCACATGATCTAAGTAGTAAACCTCCTTACGCTAACCATACCATGTATCAAGTATTCATAATCATAGTAACATGTATTTCACCCCCGCAGTTTATAAAACTGAAAACAGTTAAGAGAAAAGGGGGACATGAACTCACAGTGAGTGCGTCACAATACCAAGTAATCCAAATATCCAACTGCTGCGCAACGACCTACATGAGCTAATTCTATTAGACGGATGGCCGTGCCTTAGCTTTATAGTTTACATTTTGGGAAACAGTTAGACAACCGTTTCTTGTATATACTTGGTAGAAAATCTCCTTCCCAAGGATGGGGGAATTAATACATGCGTGTTTATAATATTAAGTCTCACTTAATATATTTTATTTCTCATTCCAAAATATAATTATTTTTCTCAAAAATAATATATTTTCTCTTCGTGTAATACTTTCCAAAATAATATGTTGACAACATACGCGTTTATGAATATTTCCGTACAAAGCGTAAGTTACGTTTTGGCAATTTAGTGGTAATAATAATTACCGTTGTAACTTATATGTTTGTCGTAGGCGTTGGTATTATTTTGGGTTCGACAAAGTTAGTAAACATTATTTTTACTCTAAAAATAATATTTATACATTTTCACAAAATAATCATAAACAGTGTTGTGAAAAATATATTTACCGAATATATATTTATCACGTTTAGTTTTTGTGAAAATCCCACCTCCGAATATTTGTGATAAAGTCATGGCGAAATATATTTTGTAAACATTTCAAAAATAACTCTAACACTTGTAAATAATTCTAAGTGTTAGATTTTAGAAAACTTTCGCCAGAGTTTTCCCTGTAACTGGAGGTGGCCACGCTATCAAGCGTATCATTTTCTTTTACAAATCATTTCAACACTTCTTTTAAATCAACCAATCAATTTCCAACACATTAAACAAGTTTCAACAAATCATACTTGCCAACTTGTATGTAAGATCGCATTATTACATGAACTTGAAATTTTTCTAAAAACTATTGTGTAGATCTCGTTATATTTAGTGGATCTATGTATATAATAGTTTAGTCTTGTAAAAACCCCGTTTTTGGAACAAATCACTCTTTACAACTTCCCGACAACTTTTATAAAAATTGTTATTTTGTCGGATCTTTCGTTTCACAAGTTTCTACACACTTGTAGTTTAAAAAAAAATCATCTTTGTTAGCATGTTATCCAACTTATATAAAACATGATTTTCTCGACACCTGGTTCTACGAATGTACCACTTATACATACGTAGATCGGCTCGTTTTAAATACTATTTTACATGTCAAAACACTTTTACACAAGTTCATGTTTCCCGTGTGGTGGAGTTTCACCTTTTAACCCTCGTACCGCTAGAAACAAGCTTATGTCAAGATTCGTGATCTTAACAAAGTCGGGTTAAACGATGATAAGAGCCACCACATCGTAGATCGGGCCTCAATAATCAACATATTCGAATACTACGACTTTTACACGCGTTATAAGCTTTTAACCAACAATATTCGAGTTTTAGAAGACTTTATAGATTCAAAAGATGGGTTTCCGACTTTTAACCGTTAAAAATCCTTTTAACCACTTTAGATACGATCAAGAGCGAGTTTTGAATGTTATACCTCTAGCTCGGGGCTAGGGAAGATCTTTGGCGAAATTGGCGTGGATAAAAGCAAATGAACGAGGTCCTTTAACTTCTGCTTGCTTCAAAGCTCCTAATACGTGATCCCCGACACTTGTATATACTTGGAATGGCAAGACAAGAACCGAAAGATGGATGTGTGGGTGTGGGTAGTCACGGCCGAGAGGGAGAGAGCAAGAGGGAGTGAGAGTGAGTTGGTGAAATGGATGACAAGTCTTGTGTATGTGTGGGGTTTTTATAG
Organism: Helianthus annuus; assembly: GCF_002127325.2. NCBI lineage: Eukaryota > Viridiplantae > Streptophyta > Magnoliopsida > Asterales > Asteraceae > Helianthus > Helianthus annuus. Next base: position 73,137,097 of record NC_035448.2, read on the forward strand.
ACAAAATTTGGTTCATCGTCCAACGGATTCTTATGCTTTCTAGATATCCACAATCAACAATTAAAATATTCAAAAGTGTACTCCTAGTTCCATTAGAATGGAACCGGCCTAAAAGGGGGGGGGGGTACCCGGTTGGATCTTGATTGTTCAGTTACAGTTCAGTTTAGTTAAGTCGGTTACTTTTAGAGATTAACCCCGTTAGTTGTTTAATGCGTTATAATGCGGGTGTTTAGGGTAATCAGGGACCCTAACTGGCTTAGAAAAATACTAATAATATTTCTGGCAATATTTTTATGTTCCGGGTATAGTCCGGTTGTTCGGTCGGATAGTAATCCGTTAAATTGCTTAAGTAATCCTTTAAGCGTTGTAAATAATATTTTTAGCGACACAATTTATTCTGCAAAGTGTCAGGAATATTTCCTCAGGTTTTGGCACTTTATTAGTTAGCTAGAAGCTAGTATGCTGATAAAAGTGCTGTGTTTTGTGCTTAGAATACGTTTTAGGCACATCCAATCTCTGTATCTTATTCCTAGAGACGCAGTTATACAACCCTTGTATCCCTACACACACTATGGGTGTAGTAAAATATTTCTGGCTCATTCAGGCCTTTAGAGGCAGTGTCTGCCTGATGCTGGCTATATCAGCATGTCAAATAGGTTATCCGTCCAAATGCTACTGTGCTTTTGTGCATCATGTTTGTCACTAGAGTTCAGTAAGTAAATAATGTAGTGACGGAAAATCAAAGTATGATGCAGATATGTACAAGTATCAATAATCAAGTAGCAGTTTATCATAAATCTCAGTTAAGCACAGTAATTAGGCAACAATTAATAGTTAATTAAGTCGTACGGATACCTGGTTTTGTGAGGGTTGTCACAATACCGAGGTATTGCCGGTGTTCCTTGTCAATGTAAACGCTGTAAAATCAATATACAAGAGGTTTAAAGTGTGATTCTAGCTGTGTACACGTCCGTTTCTTTGTTTCCGCCTCTGAAACGGATTTGAGCTCTTCCGAACGACTCGTTTAGGTCGCGAATCGATCCTACAATTGGTATCAGAGCCAGTGAAGAAGAGTTCTATACGATTTAGCCGAAAATTCTGTTCCTACACCTTTCTTTTCGAAAAAACATAACTTTTTACGGTCAGAATTGCTTTAAATTCACACAGTGTGTGCGGAATCATGAATTAACAGAACTTTGAGAATTTCAGAACTAAAATCGGCTTAAAATCGATTCAAATTGAACTTTCGCTCGAAAGTTGTTCGTTTTTTGCTGACGTCATATAGATCCGCTCCAAATAAGTACTCTGTGGTTCGCTTATTTGGTCAAATTTCTGGTTCGCGTATAAAAATTAGTCAGGTTCGCTCAAGTGGTTTCATCATTCTTGGTCCGCTCATTGGAACAATAGTGGGTCCGCTCTTAGTTACATAAGTTGAGATCCGCTTTTAAGTGAAATTTGAAGTCCGCTTTTAGTGCAATCTGTGGTCCGCTTATAAGACATTAATCTGTTTCGCTTTTGTGACCATCATAATCTAGTTCAGATCTAAAGTGTTTCAGTATCTCATGTGATAATGCATTGAGTTGGGTGAACCGTTTGATAAAGTGCCTTATTGTATTGAGTAAAACATTAAAAGTTGATCAGTTTGCATGTGATGTTATTAGTAAAACAGTAGGTCCTATCATCGAAGGTTATTTTGTCGGCCATTTTAAAAAAAAATTTGACCGACCCACTAGTGTTTGTATGCGGCCCATTTAAAGGATAACATGTGTTTGCTTTTGTCAGATTAGTCATTTAACCGCCCAATATGAACAAATCAGTATATTTGAATTTATATTAATTGTTGGGTAGTGGTTGTGTGTGGCCCAATAATATTGCTTTGCTGCCGCCCATTAATCATAAAGGTCGAATGAATGTGAATTGATAAGACTTTCAATAAATTCCCGAGCCCACTAACCTTCACGGCCCAATCGGATTTTTTTTTTTAAAAAATTGCCGCCTCTTGAAAATCATTGTTTGCCACCTATAGCCTATTATCAACAAAGAGGAATTTCATTGTTTGTCAGATTGGGGTTAGTAAATGGTCCACTAAGAATCAAAAGAATTTAATAGTTGTCGCTCAAAAATGTTTTAGTGGTTGTATATAATTGGTTAAAATTGAGGCCCAATCATCATTTAAAGAAAAATATCGGCCCACTAAAAATTTGTTGAAAATCAAAGTACCATATTGTTCAATACATGTCAGATTAGTGGTTTAGTTTTTGGTCAAATCACAAAAGGGAATTAAAGTATTGTCGGCCACAAGGTTTTATAATCATTCCATGTGAATATTAATTTTGTGGACAAAAGTTTTATTCAAATTGAGATTGCATGTGAAAGTTGATCAACCCAAGGGAAGTTCAAAGTCAGTCTAAGCATATAAAGGGAACTTCAAGGTCAGTCTAAGCATATAAAGAGAACTTCAAGTCAGTCTAAGCATATTTCTCGTCATAATCAATCAAGCTCATTCATTCAGTGGTGATTTCATTCAAACCATAGGAACGAATCCGCAAATTCTCGACACGAATTCGATTCAACTGTTACACACGTTCATAATTTGTTAGTTCGTTTGATTTCAAACTCGGTCAAGGTCGTGAGGTGTAGTGAGGTCATTTGAAAAAAATCATAGCAGTCCGCAAAGTGTGTCATCCTTCAATCCGCACAGAATATTCACCAGTTCGAGTACCATTTCGGTTCTATTAATTGATAAATCTTTAAACTGATTATGTTTTTGTTTGTGTGTTATCAGGTATTTCCCGAAGCATCATCTGCGTTTTGAGACATGGCTGAAGAGTTCTACAATGCGTTTGCGACACCCGTTGCCCCTGTAACTCCTGCTGAAGCGTTGTATAACGAGAATGAGACGGGAACTCATCAAAAACCACCGAAACTTATGTACATTGAAGATTTTCAGGGTTGGAAAAACCGTTTTGAGAATTGGGTTCAAGCTTACAGATTCGACGCATGGTGTTCATTGCTGAAAGACTATGAGAAACCAAAGAATGAACGCGGTTTGGAAAAGGGTTTCAATGATTTTACTGAAGCTGATAAGTTGAAGTACACTAGCGAGAAGATGATGATCAGCATCTTTCAGCAAGCAGTTAAAGAAGACATCTTTGTCTTACTTCAACATAACGGAACAGCTAGATCCATCTGGGAAGCTTTGATTCAGAAATTCAGAGGGAGTGCTGATATGATCAAAAACAAGAAGGCATTATTGAAGAAATCATTTGACATGTTTACTGCATTTGATCATGAAACAACCAAGCAGACTATAGATAGATACTGTCATTTAGTATCGGAAATGGGTAGGTTGGATATCAAGAAAGAGGACGATGAGTGGGTTGACAAACTAGCTGAGGCGTTACCACAGCACAAGTGGGGAACATATTTGATGGTTGTGAAACTTATGAGAAAATCCGAGAGTATGAATTTGGCTCAGTTTATTCAAAAAATCGAAGAGCAGGAGCTGGATATTCAAAAGACAGCTATCATGACAAATCCAAATGCAAAGCAAGATGTCAGTCTGTACTATCGAGGGAACAAGTTTGAGACCACTCCCAGTCAAAGACCAAAGATTAGTACTGCATTCAGTGCTGATGGTTCTGCAAGTCCAAATGCAAGTACTACAACTCAAAGTGGTGGATCTACTTCATCATTCTCAAGCTTTGATCCAAACAACAACACACCTAGCCCTCAGAAGCAAAATTCTACAAATCTGTAGTGTAATGTGACCTTGAACATTCAGAATGGTCAACATCTGTCTCCTGAGGTGGCAAAGCAACACATGGCATCTCTTGTCGCCATGTTAGAGTCATATGAAAGCTTGATAGCAGGAAGGATTGGTAATCCGATGCTTACAAAAGAAGATTACGACCAAATTGATGCAGAAGAGCTTGAGCTGATGGATGTGAAGTGGTGCTTAGCTAGTGCCTGTAGGAGAGCTGAAAAATTTCAACAAATTACTGGCAGAGACGAGTTCCGAGGAATGGCTGCTTCTCCACTTGGTTTTGACAAGTCGAAGGTTACCTATTTCCGATGTAAAGGAAAAGGTCTCTTTAAACGAGAATGTAAGAACCAAGAGACAACTGGTAGTCAAGAAAAGAGCAATTATTATTATCAGAAATCGATCTTTCATCAAATCGATCAAAAACCTCAACAAAAGGAACCGCAAACTGCTTATGGAAGAATGATTGAAGAAGCCAATAGGAAAGCTTATTATGAGATAATAGATCAAAGTGATGAGGTTGTTGCACAGGGATTTAGCTGGGACAAGTATATACCTAGTGAAACTAAATCTAATGTGGCACTTGTTACCAGGATTCTGGATCAAAATAAGGATTGTCAGAAAAGAATTCCAATATTTCCAGATCTTGGAAGTGATGTTGATACGGATGATGAGGAAGAGTATCTTAACAAATGTAGAAAAAGCATTGATCCTGACAGTTTTAATTTTTTCTATGCAGATAAAGTTGAGATGCTGAATCAGAAGAAGATTGCTCGATTGCAGAAAGAGCTAGAAGCAGCAAAGTTACTCGCTGATGAAAAGGCGAAGACTGAAGCTGTAGAAACAAAAGATGAAGCAACTGCTGAGATTGCAATAGAGAAGATTGTTGAAATAGAGAAAGTGGTCGAGAAAATTGTCGAAGTCGAGAAACTCGTGGAAGTTGAGAAAATTGTTGAAAAGATTGTCGAAATAGAAAAGATCGTCGAAGTCGAGAAAATTGTAGAAGTTGAAAAGACTGTCGAAGTCGAAAAGATAGTTGAAAAGGTGGTTGAAGTAACAAAGCCTTGTGAAAAATGTTCAGAATCTTGCAAAGAATGTGATGAGAAAGACAAAAAGATTGCTGATTTAGAGAAGATTAAGGAAGATTTACTGTCAGATGTGAAGTACGTGAAAGAGTCATATGATGTACTGAACAGGACAGTTGACAGTTTGAAAAGAGCAAATGCAGAATTTGAAAAAGCAAATGATAAAATGAGTGCAACTTTGATGACAAAGCAAAGTGTTATTAATGATTATATCGAAGATTGTGCTAACTTGAAGAAGGAGTTGGAACTTGAGAGAATCGAGAGTGAAAGGATCAACCAATTACTTTTGAGTTATACTACTTGTGATTATCTAATTGATCGTGTTTATCCTACTGTTGCAGGTCTTGAAGCGTTCAAGAAGAAAGAAAAAGAAGAGGATACTGGTAAGAAATCAAGTGTCAAGTATAACAGATGTCCGCCTCCTATCTTTGAGAGTTATTCCCCCAGGAAACCAAATGAGGAACAAGTAGACAAGGCTCTAAACATCAAACTAAAGTATGAAATCACTGATGAATTACCAGACAATATTGATGTTACATTCACAGCATCTGACACTGATCATGAGTCTGAGTTAGTTAAGAGAGTTGTTGATCAGGTGTTGGATATGGATGAAGAGTCAAAGTCGGAGTCTAAGTCTGATAGTTCGAGTTCGTCTGAGAAAAGTCCGAGTTCGCCGGTTAAGAGGGTTTACAATAAAGAATTCCTGTTATCAAAATCTAATTTGAATGACGAATCAATCAAAGTAGCATATGCATTGAATGATTCAGACAAATTATATTCTGATGAGGAATTCCCAATAAGGAGTGTCAAAACTGAAATGATCAAACAGGTTTTCAAATTAAAAGAAATTAATATTTCTGAAATAAAAGATGTAAATCTTACTGAAAAACCCAAAAAGTACACTTCAAGAGTTCAACAGAGATTGAACAAGAAAAAGGGTTACGGTTATGGTTCAGGTTATCAAAAGAAACCAAACCATAATGGTAATCTCAAAAAGAAAGGTCTTGGTTTCAATTCTTCAGAAAATTATAAAAATCAGAAAATTTATAAACCAAAAACAAAATTTGTTTCAGGTGGAAGTTCTGAAGATGAGCAGAAGAAACCGTTCTGGAAACAGTCGAATCAAGAGTTTCTTGCTGAAGTAAAGAAGAATGTGAGGAAGTTTGCTTCGAGAGTTGACCGAAGAACCTGTTTCAAATGTCAATAAGTTGGACACATAGCATGGAATTGCCCCAAGCCCAACTACCAAAAACAGGGAGTTTCTTCTAATTCTATTTTGAGAAAAACTTGTGTTGATAAGAAAGAACAATCTGTAAAATTTGTTAAAAAGTTTGAAAATTCTACTTCTGAGGAAGGAGAAAGTTCAAAAAGGTTTTACAAAAGAAGAGGTGATTTAAGTAAACAAAAATGGGTTGTTAAATCTGAGGGTAATTCTGACAATGAATCTGATTCCATAAAATCAGAGGAGTCATTGGTTGATAAAAAGATTGTGAATTCCGTTCCGGTGTTGAACGATGAGAATTTTTCGTCACTGTCAAAGGAAAATTTGATGAAGAAAGTTGGAAAGACTGAGATTTCGAATCAATTCTTCGCTGATAAAGGAGAATTTGATGTTGAGAAGGCTTTCAACGGGAAAGTCAAACACATTTTTGGGAAGATGGTTGATAAGAAGGTAAAAGGTGCTAAAGAGTTTTATAAATCAAAATGTTGGTGGGACAGATGTGTTCCAAAGTCACCCAAGGCTGGTGAGGCTTGGGTGGACATTATGTTTGAGTAAAACACCGGAATTGCCGGAGATCCCAAGTTGGTAATCGTGGATCAGGAATCGGCATCTTTCATGTTTAATTAGGATGATTTGAAAATGTTTGAAATTGTTAAAATTTTTCATGTTGAAGGACTATGACGCAGCTTCCAGGTTGGTAAGTGAGGAGCAGGTATCGGCATCTTTCTTGAGGAAATTACTACGGTAATGTCAATCATGCAAACGGTAAAAAAGGTTTGTTTGTGCTTATTTACAAGTGGTTAGATGAAATTGGTTGTGCATAACTTGTGCATATGGTAAATCAAGGACATTAATTTGTACTTGCATTTTCCTACAAGTGATTGAGACAAGATGATGAACCACATCCCTGAACTTAGTATTGATATACTTACAAGTGGTAAAATCAACCAAACTTATTTTCCGGAAAAATCATTTTGATTAAAACAAACTTAAGTGTTTTGAAATCTAAATGAGAAAATAGTTTGTTGACAGGGGGAGTTCTGATTGTTATGCCACGTGAATGGCGAATTGATGCAATTTGATATCGGTTGTCATGTTTCTGTACAGTTTGTTTTCAATTTTCGTTAATGTGTTTGCATTTTAGGGGGAGTAGAAAATTTCAGAAAATCCAAAAACATTAGAAAATTTGAAAAAGACAAAAACATGATAAAAACCAAAAATGAGTTTGTTGTGAAAAAGAGGAAATGATAGTACATCAGCGGACTATCACAACATGCTAAAGAATTGGAAAGATTAAAAATGATAAACAATCTTACTGTGGATGTGTCAGTAGATTTTTGCACATTTAATAAATTGTGACGAGATATAAACCTAAATTTCAAACTTGCTTGTTCTGTGGGTTAACACAAACTTGGATATATAGGTAACCCCTGAAATCTTGTTTGAAAGGTCCCTTATTCTGAGATACTAGGTCTTTATGCTCAGTGATATCTGGGGTATTATCCCGGGACTTCTGCTGTATGGAAGTACTGACCTAGTCCCCGGATAATACTTTCTGCAAATGCTTGATAAAGCGCCGCCCTCAGCAAATCGATGAAACAATAAAATTGATAGTCATTGCTGTTGTAAAAAAGATCCTCTAAAGGGGACCCACCAAAAGTCAAGCCGTCATCTCTCTGCTGAACGGAAGTTCTGACCTGAGCTCTCACGGTTTCGCACCTAACCCCTTACAGATATCATCTGTGGTATATTCACCTGTAAGACTGAATATTGGGATCTGGATACGGGAGTATATTCAAGTAGTGGGACACACGGATAAGTTTTAGTTTCTAAAACATTAATATCGTATCTCGGATCAGTTGAACATTGTGTGAAAATTTAAGTGGACCAGTATACTGACAATCTAGGTAAATTGTTTAGAACTTAAAATGAAATGAAGCTTAACGGTGTTGGTGATTTGTCTCATAAGCTGATATGATCCTCTTACACAAACTCACAAAAATATTGTCCGTAAATATTTCTTTACTGCATCTTATTTCTCTTATGTCAAAAATCCAAAAAGATTTTTAGTGTGTTTTAGCATAAATTTTTGAAAAAGTCAAAAAGATTTTCGACAACTGGTGTTGGAGAGCTAATTTTCAAAATTCCGGGTGCTAAACATGATGAACTGATGGTTTGGGAGAGTGTGTTATTTTGAAAATAAAAATTATATCTCTTCAAGTGGTTCTTCAAAGATTAACATTGTAAAATCATTCTTTGATTGTATAATTTCTGCGAATGATTCATTAGATATTTTCATATTATCATCGGAAGATTTATTTTTGGGTAGAGGATGTGCAGGTTTCTAAGAGATAGAGATCCGGTTTCGGTAATTGTAAGTGTTGGTGCAGTCATCTGTCGTCTTCGTCTTAATATCGAGTCTGGGTTGCGTTGCGGATCCGATCGGGCATGACATCACGAGTGACATCACCTAGGTGACATCACAAGTGATGTCATGATTCAAAAAATACAATGTTGGCCGTTTACATCATAACTTACATGTCCACAAAAGACAAATACATGTGTTGGTCCAATGAGAGCCCAACTAACATGTGGTGGTCCAATGAGGAGTTTATGCTTGAAGGTCCATTCACAACAAAAAGGAGAGGTTTGTTTATTATGCATAAAGGTTCGCTGATAAGGCTATCATGGAGGTTCGCTTTTAATATCAACATAAAGGTTCGCTTATACGGCTAATAGTGTGGTCCGCTTTTGTGGTTTATGTAGTTTCGAGCGGACCAGAAATAGTATATATAGGTTGAATGTCATTTCATTTGTAACGATTTTCAGATCTGATACCGAGGTATTGCTGGTGTTCCTTGTCAATGTAAACGCTGTAAAATCAATATACAAGAGGTTTAAAGTGTGATTCTAGCTGTGTACACGTCCGTTTCTTTGTTTCCGCCTCTGAAACGGATTTGAGCTCTTCCGAACGACTCGTTTAGGTCGCGAATCGATCCTACAGTAAGTCCTAGGGTTCCTACATGTTTTAATTCAACTCAATTGCATACGATTAGTGGATTTAGTGTACCGTGACTTAGGTGCCAATAACTATCAACGTCCCGAAGAACGGACAAGAATGCACTTTGTAATCAACACAAGTAAATCCTAACCACGACAACGCATAACTACACATAACCATTTCGCAAAGTCATAACTTTTAACATCGTTCGACAATTTACGAATACGAAACAAATGTAAACTATTGTCAATGGTTTCAAAAATCAATACAAGTTGTCACAAAGTCGAATAAAAGAACAAATACATAAACCCTAGAAAATACAACTACCTACACCGGGGTGAAACCGAAGAGACTAGCCGCTCATGGTTGGGTGGACACGATCACCGGCCAACGAACACGAACACGGAGCCATGACCTTGAGTCTTCAAGAGTGGTGGAGGTTAGGGTTTGAATGGTGGATGAAGATTATGGTGATGGTGGAATGATGGAGATGGTGATTTTGATTAGGGTTAGGATGAAGATGGTGTTAGTGGTGATGTTAGAATTATTAGGGATGAATTTGATGATCAAGAATGGTTCCAAGGAGGTGTTTTTACCTCCCAAGGTTCGTAACCCCCGAAAAATGGTCAAACAAAACGTTATAACTCGTCAAAGATCAACAAGAAACAAGATTTCGCGACTCAGCAAACGGAGGCCCGTCGCCGACGGCCATAGGGGCGTCCCCGACGGCCTCTGGTTTTGCCGGTTTTGTCCGAAACTGTTTTCTTCATAACTTCTTCGTTATAACTCTGTTTTACTCACCGTTTTCGCCCACGTTCTCGTAATTCAGCCCTCTATCATGCCATCTTCCAATATATTCATTTTAAATCCATTAACATTCCACAAAACACATCCAATCTTCGTGATTAACCCGGTTTTGTTCATTTCACATCCCCGGTTGATCCGATTCGCGTCCCGGTGCTCCGTTTAGCTCCCGATTAGCTCCTTAAACTCTTTTAGACCTGTAAAACACAAATCCCATTAAAAGTAGGCTATTCAAGATTAAAAGCTATGTAAAAACATCAACTTAAGCACAAACGATCACCGGTTTTCGACCACGTATCACATCCCCACACTTGTCTTTTGATTGCCCTCAAGCAAATTTGTTTTTTACTTTCACGTGGGTCGAACGAGAAACACACATCCCATCCCCGAGACTAGAGTTAAGGTCTAAAGTCATACCCGGTTCAAACTTTTTACAATTTACGAAATATCTAACGGTAAAGTGAATAATCACATATAAAATGGTTATCGAAGATTAACCCGCCTTTGAAACTAATAAATCATGCACACCCCTCACAATGTTCTCTCCACTCGGTTTAAATTTTGGCTAATAGATAATGAATTAGCACTTTTCAAGTAATCACTCAAAACCGATTAGAACACGTACCCGCATAGGCTTGCAACTTAATTGTTCTCCACCACCGAACACGAATACTAAGTACAAGTCATAAGGTCTTCGGAGGGTTGTAATGGGGTTAGGCGAAGGGTAGGAAATAGGATATTTAAAGTGGCTAAGGTGATGAAAATTTGATTTTTATTATAAAACAACTATTCTAAACATAACTAACTATAAACATCAAACTACAAGGCAACAACTTTAGCCTTTTATTCAACAACTACTAACTCATATTTTTGTTCTTTTTTTGATGATTTTCTACTCTTTTTTCGCAACATTTTCTGATATTTCTTTTTCTCTTTTTTTTCAGCAAACAAAAAATTCACAACTATACAACTTAACTCCTATAATCGAATTTTCATCACACGGGTTTAAAAGAAAAAGGTTTAAGGTTACGGGCTAAAGGGTGGTCAAACGAAAGGATTAGGCTCAAAATTGGCTACTAAGGGATAAATTTTTGGGTAAGGATAGAAAAATGGTGTAAAAAGAAAAGGTTTACCTAATGCCTTAATCATTCTTATGCTTGTATTCGGTCTATGGTCTCAAACATATCAAAAGCCGCAAGTTCTACAATACGTGACTAATGGTCCACTCAAACAAAGAAAACACAAATATGTAATTCTATGATGTAAAAGTGGCTCAAAACCTCACATATAAAGGGTATGGTATGTAACATGCATGATGTGCTAGTTTCTTAGGCGAATTATTCCCAAATAACCACCCACTAAATACCCGTCATGCTATTAATTTGAACTTGACCATGACAAAAGACCAAATGGGTTGTGCCATCCCTAGTTGACTTAGTTACTTGTGCTTTTAAGATCGCTTTTGAAACAAGAATTTTTTTGAAAAAATTTTGAAATTTTCCCCCCATCCCCACACTTGAGGTAAACATTGTCCTCAATGTGTAGTGTTTAAATGAACGGGTCAAAAATCGAAAAATTTTTACTATCTCCCTCATCCCCACACTTGAGGCAAACATTGTCCTCAATGTGCAAGAACTAGAGTTTTAAAACGCACAGGGGATGTGACACAGCTAACCTCTCCAAAATTTCACCCTGGAAAATAAAATACAATTTACAATCCACTTATTTTAACTAAAAAAATCAAAAGTAAAAAGGGAACGTATGCACCTGATTTTTGGAGCTCATTCCTCGTGTGCTCTTCTTCTCTTCAAGAAAGCGGTCGTCCCACGAACATAATGTACCTACAAATTTTAACCCTTGTGTAGAAGCATGCTTCTCACAACCATTAAAATTTATTAGCTACCTAGTTCTACCACTTTTATGAAAATATTACCACGTCATACATTAATTTACTTTGATTTATGTGGAAAAATAATTTACAATAACAACAACCCTAACTCACTTTCGTAGGAATCACGGTTGCATTTAGCTTATGCAACAAGCCCTTTTAAACCACCCGATAGCTCGAGAGGACGAGTAGGTCTCGTGAGGGTTATATAGGGAACACACCCACAATGTTCATTTAACTAGGAAAAAAAATAAAACGAAAATAATACAAACTCTACAACAATTATACCTGACTTACCTCTCATGGCGGTCGAAGTGCACATTTGCCTACCGAGTTTCCAACATACGCTCGGTAATTAGCATGCCGAATCCATACTCTTTTTATTATACTCGGCATGCATATTGTACAACTTTGGGGTCGCTTCTTACTAAACTGGCCAATGTCTTGCAACGCCACCCTTCGAATCATTAAACCCGAACCCGCATCCCCAACTTTTTTGGTTGGAATGATAAGTATGGGAGAAGGATGGATATGAACGTGGGCATCTTTCGGATCCGACTTGTCTCGCGGTGTGATGTCTTCCGCTTGGTTCAAACATTCCTTTTCTTGATCGGGTAGATCGATAACCTCTTCCACCACCTCACCATCTACTATTGTACCATTAGCCCAAACCTCTTGGTCTCGCCTAAGTTGGGCCATCTCCTGGGTTAGTTGACCAACCTGAATAACCAAAGCCTCAAATGATCTGTCTCTCAACTCGTCTTTCTTTTTCATTTCTAGCATCATGTCCATGATCGTATCGAGCTTAGAGTGTAATGAATCTTGAGGCTCCTCGTATGTCGGTTGAAGGGAGTCATGATAATAGTCATCATACTCCTCCTGATAACTTGAGAAATGTGGCAAGTTGGGTTCATAGTTGTTGTAACCCCGTTCTTGCTCATAATGGTAACCCATCTCTGCATAGTAGTATTCTTGATAATTTGGGGGTGGTGGTGGTCTACTGTATGGAGAATGCGAGGATGGACCATTGAAATCTCCATAATCCGCCCTCCTATATTCATACAGTCCGCTGAGGTAGTCTTCCCGATCCTTGTTGGCTTGAACTTTTGCGTGGAAAACGGAGCAGTCTTCTAAATAATGCTCTCCGCTTCTGCAACGCTCACACGGATCATCATCTACCCAATTCATACTGAAAGATGGTACCTGCAAAACATGTACCTGCAGAAACAAACTCGACCACCCAAAGTAAAATCACAAATATACAAGAAAAAGGAAAGAAAATAAACTAAACTAAAATCGAACAAGCAATGAAATACTAAGCGTACTAGCTCCCCGGCAGCGGCGCCATTTTGACGTGACCGTGTCGTCCCGATCAGTCAAAAACCCAATTAAACCTAGGTAGCTAGGGTAAGTCGGGTATCGAATCCACGAAGAGCAGGTGGTCAGTTACACGACCCGTTCGATTAGTTAGACTATTTACAAATAATATGCAAGATGATTATGAAGATTGCTATTTTTATTTGTTTGTTTGGTTTTTTTAAAATAAATCGGAATGAACCGACAAATTGATGTTATCGAAAGAAAACAATGATTTATTAACTAAACTTGTAAACTAAACTACTTAATTGAAAGCAGGAATTAAGAATACGGATCACACCCGGTTTCGGTAATTGTAAGTCCTAGGGTTCCTACATGTTTTAATTCAACTCAATTGCATACGATTAGCGGATTTAGTGTACCGTGACTTAGGTGCCAATAACTATCAACGTCCCGAAGAACGGACAAGAATGCACTTTGTAATCAACACAAGTAAATCCTAACCATGACAACGCATAACTACACATAACCATTTCGCAAAGTCATAACTTTTAACATCGTTCGACAATTTACGAATACGAAACAAATGTAAACTATTGTCAATGGTTTCAAAAATCAATACAAGTTGTCACAAAGTCGAATAAAAGAACAAATACATAAACCCTAGAAAATACAACTACCTACACCGGGGTGAAACCGAAGAGACTAGCCGCTCATGGTTGGGTGGACACGATCACCGGCTAACGAACACGAACACGGAGCCATGACCTTGAGTCTTCAAGAGTGGTGGAGTTAGGGTTTGAATGGTGGATGAAGATTATGGTGATGGTGGAATGATGGAGATGGTGATTTTGATTAGGGTTAGGATGAAGATGGTGTTAGTGGTGATGTTAGAATTATTAGGGATGAATTGGATGATCAAGAATGGTTCCAAGGAGGTGTTTTTACCTCCCAAGGTTCGTAACCCCCGAAAAATGGTCAAACAAAACGTTATAACTCGTCAAAGATCAACAAGAAACAAGATTTCGCGACTCAGCAAACGGAGGCCCGTCGCCGACGGCCATAGGGGCGTCCCCGACGGCCTCTAGTTTTGCCGGTTTTGTCCGAAACTGTTTTCTTCATAACTTCTTCGTTATAGCTCCGTTTTACTCACCGTTTTCGCCCACGTTCTCGTAATTCAGCCCTCTATCATGCCATCTTCCAATATATTCATTTTAAATCCATTAACATTCCACAAAACACATCCAATCATCGTGATTAACCCGGTTTTGTTCATTTCACATCCCCGGTTGATCCGATTCGCGTCCCGGTGCTCCGTTTAGCTCCCGATTAGCTCCTTAAACTCTTTTAGACCTGTAAAACACAAATCCCATTAAAAGTAGGCTATTCAAGATTAAAAGCTATGTAAAAACATCAACTTAAGCACAAACGATCACCGGTTTTCGACCACGTATCAGTGAACCTTTGACATGTATCATTTAACTTTTCATTAGGTAAACTTTTAAACCTTTCATAGGATGAGACGTTGTTTGTTCTCTTGTTTCTCTTCATCCTTTCTCCTCCTTCACAAAGATTTTCCAACTGATCCCATATTTCCTTGGCTGATGCACAAGCATCAACTTGTGAAAATATGTCATTAGGGATGGCCATTATTAAGAGTGATTTTGCTCTTTCATCCTTAACCACCAGATCCTTGTCTTCCGGGCTCCAGTTTATTTCACTTTTTGGAGCACGAGAGGCAGGGATTCCTGGTGTTTGGTCAGTTGCTGGAATTGCTGGTATTTCAGTCATTGGTATATGTGGACCCCTTTCAATGGATTGAAACAGAGCTCGGTCATGATCATTAAGGAAATTGACCATCCTGATTTTCCATTGGGGTATTCCTCTTTGACCAGAGTTGGAGGTTTGGACATAGAACCAATGTTAAAAGAATTATTCCAGGTTTGAAAGCTGGCCATATTTAGAAAAAAGAAGAGCGATTGATCGTTTGAAAATAATTTATTCAATCTGCTCTGATACCAATTGTTGGACCCAGTATGGACTTAACAACTTCTTTTTACGTAATATGGCAAGTGATTTTAGTATATGTGAAAAAGATGTGCGGAAATGGAAATCAGACTTTCAAGAAACAAGACCTACAGAATTATCAAGTTTATATCACTTTGAAACAAATTAGTTTAACAAGGTGATTGTAAGATTACTATCTAATATAAATGAATCTTGATTTCTGTGGGTGAGAAGAGCAGTTGGAGTTTGAGTGTTTGTATGTGAATGCTAAGCTTCAAACTCAAGTAACTTCTTCCTCTCGAGCCTTCTATTTATAGACGGCTGTGGGCATGAATAAACAATTGTTTATTCATGCAATAAGTCCTGCATAAAGTAGCAATTTGACATATTCATTGAATCCATCGTTCAAGTTGTATTTGTAATCATGAAAACCAATAATGTCATGCTTCGGTCATGGATGACAGGATAGAGTTGTGATTTTAGACAAGTGGGTCTGTTATCAGAATTTCTGATAAGCCACTTCATCAGAAATTCTGGTGAACAAATCATCAGAAAGTTTGATGATCAGAATTTGTTAGAAACTGATGATATTTCATCAGAAATATCATCAGATCCATCGGAAATGACCTTCTCTGATAATCCAAATCAACTCTTTATCAACTTGAGATTCTTTGTAGTAGATATTCTGCTTTTCGATTGTCCCAACTATTTTTCTTCATCTTGCTGTGTTCTTCAGGACTATTATCTTCCTCAGAGATCCAGTTGATTGAGATTTTCTTCAATACTTACAAATAAAGTTTCCTAACATATGGTTAGCGTAGGGAGCGTTTATACTACTAGAACATGTGAGGGGTGGCTACAACACTTGAGGCCATTAATCCTCGTTGTAGGACCGAGGGACACAAGAGTGATAGATCTATTTGGGTGTAGCGAGCCCACACCCGTGAGGCCGGGGAGGCCCATAGAGGTGACTGTGTCTTACAGCCGAAGCCCGGGAACAAATTTGCTAGGTTTGAGTTTCCCTGCACTTTCTCACACATACCAGTGGCTTTGCAACCCATTGGTGATCTCTTTTTCCTTATTGCTACATACCAGGGACTTTTATACATACTTTAAAGGTTTATACATACTTACTGTTACATGAACTCGCTCAACTTTTTGTTGACTTTTCAAACTGCATGTATTTCAGGAAATTAATGGATCTGGCACGGTATGCATCACGTCAAGCTGCTAGGAATAATGATGTCATCCGAGTTTAGGAAATGTGGCCTTTGCCTGGACGGGTCACAAGTCTTAAACTGTGTTTTTATTTCATGTCTTTCGTTATGTCGTTGAACATGTTTTCATTATGTCATGGTTGTATTTGGTTTGTTGTGTCGACTTTTTTTAAAAACAATGTTGTTGTGTTTTACTTTTAAAAACTTGATGAATGGATGAATATCATGGTTTTATTTTCATATAGCATTATTGTGATTATGCTATGGTATTAAGAAGTCACAACAGATAAACCCACGCTTCCACAAAAGCCAGGGTGTGACAGCTTGGTATCAGAGCCAGGTTCATAGCGAACTAGGATTCTTTCTCGAGTCTAGACTATGATCACTTGGGCTCTCACTGTGACAACTGTGATCTGTAATCATCGTATTATGTAAAACAATGTCCGTTATCAATAAAACAATATGCTTTGGTGTTATTATGTGTATTTTGGTGTTACTATATGTGCAATTGTGTTTATTAATTTTACAATTTGATTCGATACCGATTTCAAGCTTTAAATCACTTTCTGTAAGGTTATACGCAAACTGGTGCTTAAACGCAATCAGTTTAACGCGACATACACTCCAGAACTGTGACGTAAGCCAAATATACCCTAAATATGCCTTACATAACTTAGAAATAAGTTTCGAAGGATTCGGTATGGCGAAAACATGTTTATTTGAACTAAAGAACTAATTACGATAAAACTGCGAAACGAACATTGGTGACCGCCCGGATAATATTTAAATCCCACAAATATTCTGTTATGATTAAAATTTTATTTTAATCAGGTTCGTGTTGAAAAATAAATTAAAAACGTTATTTTTCAAGTTTAAGCGCGTACCGTGTGTTCCTACGCGACACAGTGCTTACACTGCAAAACGCAGACAACGCAACAAACCCAGGAATATGCCAGGAATATGCCAGGAATATGCCAGGAATATGCTAGGAATATGCTATTTGGAAGGTCTATAAATACCACCATTCCATCACTCCATCATTCCACACTCAACACTACACTCCATCTCCTCCCTCCTTCCCCAAATCGGCAGCCATCAACCACCACCCTACCACCATCATTCGACCTTGTTCCATCCATTCTATTGCCATACAAGGGTGCAAGGAGACACACAACGAAGCTTGGTGCGTTCGGAAGTCGAAGGACCGCTCTCGTTTTCTTTTACCCACCACTTTTCTACACTCGAACTCCCCTAGCCTTGTGCTAGTAGTAAGTTCCTTAGATCTTCATCTTGTTCATGTTTTTATGTGGTTAATGATGTTTAAAGATCAAAAGATGGAAATCCTAATGAACATAAACAAGTCTTGAAGTGTAACTAACTAAAGATGGAGTATGGTTAAAGTAGTTTTAAAATGATGAATGAAATATGATATTGCTTGATAAATCTGATACAAATAAGTAATAATCTGCTGTAAGTATTGTTGTGATCGCTAAACATGTTAACGGAATCAATCGAACGCACTTTATGATGATAAGAGACTGAAAACAGCATGCTGATCTGCTTTTCTAGCCACCTTTAACTGGCTGTAACTGCATCGTAACTTAACAAAAACTTTATTTTCTTAAGTCTATAATGTGTTATTACAAAATACGGTTCTAATGACACCAGAATCGTAATTTTTGGACCCCGTTTACTATTTTTAAAGTGCCTTTCCGTAACAGCAGCTTAAGCTGAATTTTTCTGCTGAAAATGTGCGTCCTATTTTCAATCATAACCTAGATTCTGTGTAGGATTAGATCATGAAACTTATACTGTTGATGGTCACTGTTGTCGCCGTGACCCTGCAACTGGAATTACATCAATCGGACTTGCGATTAATTTTTAGTGAATTATTCCGTAGACTGCGGTCAGAAAGTAACAAATCTGACTTCAGTCCGGGAAAATGAATTTTTATAAAATAATAGTAATGAACTAGACCCCGATATTTTTACACAATAATATATGTTTCGTGTAAGATGTTCTGTAAAAATTTGGGAATTTTTAGAATAAGTTAACCATTTTATTTAAATGTCCGAAAACAGTCCAGTTTCATATACATTAAAACAGAAGTGACATAAGTAGTAATTGCATGCCAAAGTGTGGTTCTTGATTATTAAAAATCATTCTTATTTAATTGAGGGCGGATAAACAATTGAGGGATTGTGTTAACGTTTAAAAACGCACCCGAAGGTGAGTACATAGTTCCGCTATTTTACTGTTTTCAATTGTTTTGGGGTGATTCATATGTATCAAAACGATTTCGATGATTTAACGATGGTTTCACAACGAGTAAGATGGTTTATATCAAACTAATAAAGATTTTGATAATGTGAACGAGCTTGTTGGTTGTAATTACATAACAAATGACATTCATTAATTTCGGCCAAACCGACCAGTATTAGGTTATGGTACCATAGGATCCGACAAATCTCGTTATCAGACCGGACCCATGGTTATGTGTGGGTTAGGTGGGTAACGACCGAATCTGATGATTGTTAACTTACCCTTTGGTGGTTTGTTAATACGAGAACAAGTGGAACGATGAACGAGTCACAAAGGTTTGAATGTTGTTAACGAGACGACCAAAAGTAGTTTTCACAATTAAAACGAGAACGATTTGAACAATTGACACGATTCGAATGATTTAAACAAATGAACGATGATCTATAACAAGTACGGGTTGAACGATGTCACATAACGATGTTACAAATTATATAAACCATACGAGTTTTATTACGAGAACGATTTCCGATTTGGTGTACAAAAACAAATGTTTTGGAGTAAGATTCATGGCATCGAGGTTTATAAATTATAACCAAACTGTTGGCTTGGTTATTTATTTTACAATACAAATATTTTACAAAAACAAGGTTTTCTAATGTCGAATAACGAAGTTATACGAGTTATTTCGACATGCAAACGAGCCATGAATCTGACACTCACGCAAAACCTATGTACTCGCCAGCATTTCTTTGCTGACTTTGTTTTTACATATGTTTCAGGTGAAGTTGCTTAGTCTTGATTGCGAATAGGAAGCGTGCTCACTTAGGACCGGACGAGGCCTTAGTGATTTAATAATGATATTAGTCTATGTTTGATTTGCTTGTTTAACTTTAAAACAATGTTTAATATTTAATGAAATGAAACTCTTCGTATCCATGGTTTGAAACAATAATTCTGTTACAACACTCCCCGGCGTTTCCGCCACGATTTGTCGTTTTACGTGGTCGGGGTGTGACACTCACGAAAACATTTTTACATTGCATACACTAAAACGTCCAGATCCAGGACACAAAACATTTTTATGAACAAAAAGTACAAACACTTTTTCAAAATTTATGGTTCAGTCTTAGAGACTGGGGGAGTTCAGCCCTAGAGGCTGGGGAGGTTCAGCCTTAGAGGCTGGGAAGGTTCAGTCATAAAGACTGAGGGGCCAATCTTAGAGATTGGGGAGGTTTAGTCTTAGAGACTGGGAGGTTGGTCTTAGAGGCCAGGGAGTTAGTCTGAGAGGCTAGGAGGTTCAGTCTGAGAGGCTGGGAGGGTAGTCTAGGAGACTAGGAGAATTACTTGTTTGCTTTATGGTGACTTACATGTTTATTTGATCTTATGTTGATTATTTGTGCATATGTGTGGTTGTATTACAGACATCATGCCATCATCCTCAGACACGGGAGTTTCGGATACCCTGGATCCTATGGCAGTTGTGTCTGATGACGAGATTCCGTCAGAGCGAGAGGTCTACACATCTGACACCACTAGTACTGATGACGACGATTTTCAGCCCTTCGTGCTACCAGACGTCGGAGTTGAGCCTGCTGATGGCCTTCCTGCGGGGGATTTACCTCTTGTGGTGATCCCTGCTCCTATACCGCTTGCTGCTTTTCCAGTAGTAGATATGCCGCTCGATGTCGTTTCTGATGATGACGTCGATCTGTGAGGAGGATCCGCCTGAGGCTGACTATGAGGGCGGGGCCCCTATTGTTGCTGAAGTCATTCTTCCCATTGCTGAGGCCCCTGTAGAGGAGCTTCCTGTTGGTTCACCTGTCCCAGATTCATTTGAGTCTGTGGCGTCTGCATCTTTGCACGACCTGGGAGTGCAGCATCACCTCCTGACGCCAACCCCGACATGGCGTTATCAACTACACCTGCTCCCGCACACGAGTTCGAGTTTGACCACGAGGTCGATGATGATTTTGATCCTGTCTTTCCCCCTGACTTCGATCCTGACCAGGAGATCGAGTTTATTCACTTGGACCAGCCCTTAGAGGCGCCCGTAGATCCTATTGATCCCTTGTTTGATATGCCTGCTGATTTTGATATGGATCTTGTTGATCCTGAGCCCGTCATGGCCCCTGAGCCGGTCGTTGCTCCTGATCCTGCACTAGAGCCTGACCCTGTTCATGATGATGCACCAGCTTTTGTACCACCCATTGCTGACCCACCAGTTGTTGCTCCACCGCTGCTGGATGATCCTGTTGTTGATGCACCGTTCCCTGCTCCCGTGCCAGTATTGTTTGACCGTGCACCTTTTGCTGCTCATATAGATCCACGATATGCCGACACCCGCAACGGGTGGATCGATGACGATGACGATTACCCACCATTCGTGCTGCCTGTTACTCCCCTAGTTGCACCCATGTCTGCACCTACTGATATCCCATTGTTTCCCCCACACACCACAGACGCTCACCGCACTGATCTTCCCGTTACGTTCCTTCAGGACATACCGCCACCTCGTCCTGGAGAGGGGTCATCGAGGCAGCCGCCTGTTTCTGCTCCCCCCATGTTGTCATCACCTTTTCCGTTCACATCTCAGTTTCCTCATGTTGCACCACCTACTGCACCATCTTTCATTCCATCGAGCTAGCGATTTCTATGGACTACGCCCCCTATCATGCCATTGTCTAATCCGTACCATGTTGGGTACTCTACGGAGGACATACTTACCTCCTTGATGATACAGCAGGATGCATTGACTCGTCGTATTCAGGAGTTGGAGAGAGCTCCACGACCACCTTGCCATTGTCAGACCCCCTTTGCAGCACCACACACTCCACGTCCACTTTCCCCTGATTCAGACGTCTGTTTCTTGACTTCTGAGCAGCAGATAGCATATTTGTTGTGCGTCTGTCGTGCTTTAGAGGAGGACTGGTTACATATGCGTCGCTTGCTTTTCTCTCGTTTTCCTCCTCCTCCGCCATCAGCATAGGCATTTTTTATTCGACGCAGGTAGACTTTTGGTGAGAAGACCGCGATTGTGCCGACTATACAGCTTCTTGAACACCGCATTTTGATGTCATGACTTTTGATGTTTAGTTTTTGGTTGTTGTTGTAGATGACTAGATAGTTCGGACAAGGGCGATGTGGCCCTTAGTCACTTTTGATGTACGATACAGTTACAGAACTTGTAAACATTGTACTGTGGTCTTGATTTTATGATAGCGCAATCGTAGTATTCTCATTATATGTGATGTTGGATTGATTGTTTTAATTCTATAACATGTGATGTTATGTGCTTGATGAATGTTATTACGTACGTATACTATTTACTTACTATGACCTGACCAACGTGAAACATCTTTTAGAAGATGCCTCCAAGACGTGACCCGCGCATGCCCACTAATGAGGCAGAACTCCAAAGAATCATTGCTGCAGCTATCGCACAATACGCTGCCTCTCATGCAGAAATAAGTGGAAATATCTCGCACAACCATAGCAATAACAATCCACCCAATGGTAATGTTAAGTTGTTTGAGATATACTATGATACATTTGGATATTTATAGCACGCCCGCTAATACCATTTGTAAATCCTAACGTTTGTGCAGGGTGTACTTACAAGCAATTCCTCGATTGCAAGCCCGTGAATTTCGACGGCACAGGAGGTGCTGTTGCATTTGTTAGATGGGCTGAGAAGACTGAATCTGTCCTTAGAATGAGCAAGTGTGCTCCCGAGCAACAAGTGACCTACATCTCAGGGCTGTTTCTGGATGGAGCCCTATCTTGGTGGAATTTGCAAGTGCAAACTCTAGGGGAAGCTGCTGCTTATGCGTTATCATGGAATGAGCTGAAGGAGCTCATGAGAAGGAAGTACTGCTCACGACTGAATTGTGGCACCTAAAAATGGAAGGTCCTAAGATTGCAGAGTATGTTCAGAGATTCCATGATTTGTCCCATGTAGTGTCGTACATGGTCACACCGGAGTTCAAACGTATTGAGCACTTTATCTGGGGATTGGCACCTCAGATCATGAGTATGGTTACCACGTCCAAGCCTACAACAATCACAGAAACCATTGATCTCAGTGTGGCTCTTACTGAGGAAGCTATTCGATTGAACAAGTTTTCAGTTACCGAGCAGAAGAAGAAAGAGACTCATGTGGAGT
Organism: Helianthus annuus; assembly: GCF_002127325.2. Classification (NCBI taxonomy): domain Eukaryota; kingdom Viridiplantae; phylum Streptophyta; class Magnoliopsida; order Asterales; family Asteraceae; genus Helianthus; species Helianthus annuus. The sequence continues at coordinate 73,159,825 of NC_035448.2, forward strand.
CGTCTGGTGAAAACAAAAGGAAATTTTCAAACTTCCAGCAGGGTACAAGCAATGTGAACAAGAAGGGTGAATCAAGCACACCGGCCAGAGCTGCAACCGGTGTTGAGAATAAAGGAAATGGTTATATGGGTACTCTGCCCAAGTGTAATACGTGCCAGCGCCATCATACTGGCCAATGTAGATTGAGGAAGTGTGAATCATGTGGAAGGAACGGCCACACGAAGGATACGTGTTGGGCCAGAACTGGTGCTGGGCGTACTGGTAATCGAGGTTATGGGAATGGTAATGGAAATCGCCAGCAGGGAGGAAACGACGGAAATGGAAACCGTGGAAACGTTGCGAATCAAGCTGGGAATGGAAATCGCAACCAAAACAACACTCAACCTGGAAACAGAGGTGGTAATGGTCAAGGACCCGGATGTTTTAATTGTGGAGAAGTTGGGCACTTTAAGAAGGAATGCCCAAAGCTGAATCAAGCCCGTGGAAGAGTGTTCAACATAGGAGCAAGGGAAGCGCGCCAGGATCCCAACGTTGTCACTGGTACGTTCCCTATAAATCAACGCTTTGCATCTGTTCTGTTTGATACTGGTGCCGACTATAGCTTTGTATCGTTAGAATTTAAGAGTATGCTTGGGTTAACTGCTAGTAAGTTAGATGTACCATACTTAATTGAACTGGCGAATGGAAAGCTAGTTGAAGCGAATGAAGTTGTCAAAGTATGTGTAATTGAGCTGGGAGAACGCGAGTTCACTTTGGATCTACTACCAGTCGAGTTGGGAAGCTTCGACGTGGTAGTAGGGATGGATTGGTTGTCAAGCAACAAAGCCGAAATTGGGTGTCACGAAAAGACCATTCGCATCCCAATAGAAGATGGAGAAACGATCATGGTTCACGGAGAGAAGAGCGATACGCCTCTGAGAATCATTAGCTGTCTGAAAGCTCGAAAGTGTTTACAGAAGGGATGTGTTGCCTTCTTGGCACACATCGTGGATAAAGAAGCTGCTGAGCCGAGGATTGAAGACATCCCAGTTGTAAAGGAATATCCTGAAGTCTTTCCAGAAGACTTGCCAGGATTGCCACCTCAAAGGCAAGTTGAGTTTCACATCGACTTAGTTCCAGGCGTCGCGCCTGTGGCTAAGGCACCCTACCGACTTGCGCCTTCAGAGATGCAGGAGTTGTCGACGCAGCTCCAGGAGCTGTTAGACAAGGGATTCATCAGACCAAGCTTCTCGCCTTGGGGAGCTCCAGTTTTGTTCGTTAAAAAGAAGGATGGTAGTTTTCGTATGTGTATCGACTACCGAGAGCTGAACAAGTTGACAATCAAGAATAGATATCCTCTGCCGAGAATTGATGACATGTTCGATCAGCTTCAAGGTTCAAGTTTCTACTCAAAGATTGATTTGCGATTAGGTTATCATCAATTGAGAATTCAAGAGGAGAGTATTCCTAAGACTGCTTTTAGAAATCGTTATGGGCACGAGTTTCTGGTGATGCCGTTTGGGTTGATAAACGCGCCAGCTATTTTTCATGGATTTAATTAACAGAGTTTGTAAACCGTACCTCGACAAGTTTGTAATTGTGTTCATCGATGATATTTTGATCTACTCGAAGACGAAGGACGAGCACGAACAACATTTAAGAGCTATTTTGGAGTTACTTAAAAAGGAGAAGTTGTATGCCAAGTTCTCGAAGTGCGAGTTCTGGTTACGTGAAGTCCAATTCCTTGGACATGTGGTTAATGGAGATGGAATCCACGTGGATCCCACAAAGATCGAAGCGATCAAGAATTGGGAGTTTCCGAAAACTCCAACCGAGATTCGACAATTCTTAGGTTTGGCTGGTTACTATCGAAGGTTCATTGAGGATTTCTCAAAAATCGCTCAACCTTTGACTTCCCTCACCTAGAAAGACAAGAAGTTTGATCGGGGAATCAAACAAGAAGAAGCATTTCAGTTGTTGAAGGACAAGCTTTGTAATGCACCGATCTTATCACTACCAGAAGGAACGGATGATTTCGTGGTATATTGTGATGCCTCGTGTCAAGGTTTGGGTTGCGTGTTGATGCAACGACAGAAAGTTATAGCATACGCGTCACGCCAGTTGAAGGTTCACGAAAAGAATTATACCACGCACGACTTGGAATTAGGCGCCGTGGTATTTGCGTTAAAAATTTGGGGACATTATTTGTATGGTACGCGATGTACAATCTTCACTGATCATAAGAGTCTACAGCACATATTCGACCCAAAGGAGCTTAACATGAGACAATGACGCTGGGTTGAATTTCTGAACGACTACGACTGTGAGATCAAGTATCACCCAGGGAAGGTGAATGTGGTCGCCGATGCCCTAAGTCGAAAGGAAAGGATCAAGCCCATAAGGGTTAGGGCTTTGGAAATGATTGTCCAGACAGATCTCTCACTGCGCATTCGTGCCGCGCAGAAAGAAGCTCTTAAAGAAAGGAATATTGAGGACGAATACCTCCGTGGGATGGAGAAGCAGTTGGTACAAAACGAGGAAGGAACTTTATGTTTCATGAAACGAATTTGGGTTCCTCTGTTTGGTGGATTGAGAAAGGTTATTTTCGATGAAGCTCACAAGTCACGGTACTCAATTCATCCAGGAGCGGATAAAATGTACCAAGATCTTAAGGATTTCTACTGGTGGCCAAGGATGAAAGGCGATGTTTCCGTATATGTTAGCAAGTGTTTAACGTGCGCCAAGGTAAAGGCCGAGTACCAGAAGCCTTCAGGTCTATTACAGCAACCTAAAATACCCAAATGGAAATGGGAACAGATTTCAATGGATTTCATAACGAAGCTACCAAGAACGCCCAAAGGTCACGACACTATTTGGGTAATAGTAGACTGGTTGACGAAATCTAGGCACTTCTTACCAATCAGAGAAAAAGATAACACGAGTAAACTTGCTGAGATATACATGAGAGAGATCGTTGCACGTCATGGAGTGCCTCTCTCAATCATCTCAGATAGAGACGGAAGGTTTGTGTCAAGGATTTGGCAATCCTTTCAAAAAGCATTCGGATCTCAGTTGAGCCTGAGTACAGCTTTTCACCCGCAAACGGATGGACAGAGCGAACGAACGATTCAGACTTTAGAAGATATGCTGCGAGCTTGCGTTATGGATCTAGGTGGAAGTTGGGATACTCACCTGCCATTGGTCGAGTTTTCGTACAATAACAGTTATCACGCAAGTATTCAAGCCGCACCGTTCGAAGCTCTTTATGGACGTAAATGTTGATCACCGATTTGTTGGGCTGACGCAGGAGATAGACAGCTAGTTGGCCCGGAAGTGGTCCAGGAAACGACTGACAAGATTGCACAGATCCGAGAACGCATCAAGGCGGCTCGCAATCGACAAAAGTGTTATGCAGATCGAAGAAGGAAACCTCTGGAATTTGAGGTAGGAGATATGGTTTTGTTAAAGGTTTCACCCTGGAAGGGGGTGGCACGCTTTGGAAAGTGTGGGAAGTTGAATCCGCGTTACATTAGCCCATTCAGAATCCGGCATAGGATTGGACTTGTAGCATACAAGTTGGACTTACCTGCTGAACTTAACGGCGTTCATGATACATTCCATGTATCAAACTTGAAGAAGAGTCCAACACAAGAAACTATGGTCATTCCTGCTGACAAAATTCATGTCGACGACACGCTCCACTTTATCGAAGAACCCGTCGAAGTTACTGATTGGAAGATAAACAAAACACGCAGGAGTAGTGTCAGGCTCGTCAAAGTTCATTGGAATGCAAGACATGGTCCAGAAATCACATGGGAACGTGAGGATCGTATGAAGGAAAAGTACCACCATTTATTTCCAAAGACCACTGCGACTAGAAGTAGAACCTAATATTTCAGGACGAAATTTTCTTAACAGGGGGAGAATGTGACAACCCTCACAAATCCAGGTATCTGTACGAATTAATTAATATTTAATTAGTGCTTAATTACTGTGCTTGATTTCAATTATGATTAACCTGCTTTCGGTTATCTGATACATACATACCCATGCATCACATTTTATACTGTCACTCTATTATTTACACACAAACATTAGTGACAAACTTGATGCACGAAAGCACAGTTAGCACAGTGAGCGGATAACCCAGTAAACATACTGAAAATACCAGCACCTAGACAGACATTGTTTCTGACGCCCGTGTGAGCCAGGAATAGAATACTACACTAGTAGGGAGTGTAGGGAGGTGAGGACCATAAAGCTGCGTCACTAGGAGATAGTTATAGTGACCGAAAGTGCCTAAAACATACTTAAAGTGCAGATTTCTGCACTAAATACCAAAATTCAGCATTTAACAATGCTAGTAAAGTGCAAAAACTTGGCAAAATAGTCCTAGACACTTTCTAAAGTGTTGGGAATTTAATGTGTCACTAAAAACAATATAAAAGACACTTTAAAGATTTATTTAGCACTTTAACGGATCAACATCCAACCGAACAACCGGACTTTACCCGGAACATACAAATATTGCCAAACACATTGTTTTCACTTTTCTGAGCTAGTTAGGGTCCCCGAACACCCTAACACACTTTATATTATAACACAAATAATAACTCACTAACTAAACACTCTAAAACCAACTAGATAATTAACTAGTTCCATCACAACCCAACCCCCCCCCCCACTCGACGGTCATGGTATGGGGGATACCCCCACCATTCTTTTGATTATTTTATTTAGTTGTTGTTGGATAATAAGACATATTGTATGATGGTTAAATCTAGAACTTGGTTTATAAATTAACACCAAGGATTATCACCTTCTCTCATCAAACACCCATCCAACAAACACTCTCTTCTCCTCCTTCTTCCCCACCTTCGGCCGCCAACACCCTCCACCATACAACCACCATCAACCTTCTTTCAAGCCATTTTCCATACATCCAAAGGTGCAAGAGGTCCAACAAGTAAGCTTGGTGCACTCGGAAGCTCAAGGACCACTCTAGTTTTCTTTTATCCATCACTTTTTACGCCTTGTTTCTCCCCTAGCCTTGTGTTAGTAGTAAGTGCTTAAAAACTTCAGCTTGTTCTTGTTTTTGGTGGTTAATAGTTGATTGAATGGTAAAATATTAAGAAACACTAATGAACATAAACTAATCTTGAAACATAAAGGATAAAGAATGGATAAAGAGAAGATGTATGGTTAAATCATGCTGATCTTGTGTTGTTATGAAACCATCCACACATGAACTTGAACTTGAATAAATATGAGATTTCTTGAAAAATAAAGATGTAAACTTGTAGATCTAAGGATCTATGAGTGGGTTTTCGAAAGAACCAGGTGAAAAATACTAGTTTTGTTAAAACCCGGATCTTGTATGAACTAAAAACATTTTTAGTAAGTAAACAAGTGTATGAACACTTGTGTAACAAGAAAATTCCACAAAGAAATATTTTCGGAAATCATGACTAGAAGTTGTGAAAATACATATTCTTTAAAAATAAAGTTTTTAGGAAACTAATCATATTTTTAAAGATAACAAGACCTACTAAGTGTGTTAGTGATTTACTACATATTTTTACAAACTTTCAAGTTCATGAGTTTATGATTTAGGCTTATTTTTGTCAAGATTAGTGATTAGAGATTATATGTTGTTGATTGTTAAATTGTTTGATTGATTTTACAAAAGAAAATGATATGCTAAAAGCATGGACACCTCCATTTACAGAGGAAACTCTGGCGAAATTTTTCTAGAATTTCAATACTTAGAAATATTTTTTCTAACAAATGTTTACAAATATATTTTTAACATTATTTTTTTAAATAAACTTCGCCATGATTTTTATTACAAAAATACCAAGTACCGGAGGTGGATTTTTGTAAATAAAATTTATTAAATATACATTTAGAATATATATTTTATAATAAAACGCTTGTGTGATTGTTTGTTATTTTGTGCACTAGATATATTATTTTTAGGGTAAAAATAATATAACTTGAAAATACTGTGAAATTACGACTCCAAAATAATGCCAACGCTCTCACAAAATAAATATTTAAGTTACACAAGTATTGTTACAATGCGAACTTTAAAACGTAACTTATGTAGTATTTCTGAAAAATACTCTTGTATGTATATTTTGATAAGTATTATTTTGGAAAATGTATAAGGTAAAATATAATATTTTTGGAAAAAATATATATATTTTGGAATTTAAAACATTTTAGACAAGTGATTTAAAATATATTTTTCAAGTGAGACTTAAAAATATATTTTCGGAATTATAAAGCATACATGTATTATTACCCCCATCCTTGGGAAGGAAATATACTTATAAAATAATTAAGAAGTGTGAATACGAAATAGTTATCTAACTATTTCCCAAAAACGTTAAACCTTAAGCCAAGGCACGGCCCATCCGTCTAATAGGCATTAGTACGTGTAGGTCGTCACGCAGCAGATTGAGTAGGAGTTTGGCGTTTCTGGATACGCACTTCTGTGAGTTCATGTCCTCCTTTTCTCTTTACTGTTTTCAGTTTTATACTTCGGAGATGCGACAATTATTACAAACATATACTTACATGGTATGGTTAGCGTAGGGAGGGTTTATACTACTAGATCATGTGAGGGGTCGGTACAACACTTGAGGCCATTAATCCTCGTTGTAGGACCGAGGGACACAAGAGTGATAGATCTATTTGGGTGTAGCGAGCCCACACCCGTGAGGCCGTGGAGGCCCATAGAGGTGACTGTGTCTTACAGCCGAAGCCCGGTAACAAATTTGCTAGGTTTGAGTTTCCCTGCACTTTCTCACACATACCAGTGGCTTTGCAACCCATTGGTGATCTCTTTTTCCTTATTGCTACATACCAGGGACTTTTATACATACTTTAAAGGTTTATACATACTCACTGTTACATGAACTCGCTCAACTTTTTGTTGACTTTTCAAACTGCATGTACTTCAGGAAATTAGTGGATCTGGCACGGTATGCATCACGTCAAGCTGCGTAGGAATAATGATGTCATCCGAGTTTAGGAAATGTGGCCTTTGCCTGGACGGGTCACAAGTCTTAAACTGTGTTTTTATTTCATGTCTTTTGTTATGTCGTTGAACATGTTTTCATTATGTCATGGTTGTATTTGGTTTGTTGTGTCGACTTTTTTTAAAAACAATGTTGTTGTGTTTTACTTTTAAAAACTTGATGAATGGATGAACATCATGGTTTTATTTTCATATAGCATTGTTGTGATTATGCTATGGTATTAAGAAGTCGCACCAAATAAACCCACGCTATATTATGGGATGACTGGATGTATACCTGTACTAAATCCTATTGAACCAAACTTTGTTATTACTGCGTTGTGTGAGAAAGAAAGTGGAAACTTGATAAATGTAATGGGTTATCAAAGGTTAGTTGGTAGACTAATCTATTTGTCTCATACCAGGCCTGATACAACCTATTCTGTGCATGTTTTGAGTCATGCATAAACCCACCAGAGCGCATTGATTGTTAGCTGTTAGAGCTTTGAGATACCTTAAAGGTGCACCTGGTAAGGGTATATTCATTGGTAAAAGTTCTAGTATGATTTTAGTTGCATATGCAGACTTCGATTGGGGTAAATGTTTGGTTTGTAGGAAGTCAGTTACATGTTATTGTATCTTCTATGAGAGTCTTTGGTTGCTTGGAAAAGTAAAAAGTAGGCAACGGTATCACGGTCCACAACAGAAGCTGAGTATCGTGCAATGTGCACTTCAACATGTGAAATGATGTGGTTAATTAATTTGCTTAATGAATTAGGGGTTAAAGTAAATTGGCCTGTTTCGTTGTATTGTGATAACACAACAGCATTATCAATAGCTGCTAATCCGGTTTTTCATGATAAAACAAAGCATTTTGAATTGGATTTATTTTTTCTGAGGGAACAAATACAGAAAGGTTGTGTTAAAAACCATTGGTATTGAAACAACTAAACAAGTAGCTAATGTTTTTACAAAAAGGGCTGCTTATTTCTCAGCATAATAAAGTATGTGACTAGTTGCATTTAATGAATGTCTTTAACAATAAAAGTGACCGGGGGGGGGGGGGGGTTGTTAAAAGTATTAGATGAATATGTCTAGTTTGTTAATACATAAATATTATTAACACACTTTATTGTTTATTGTATAACATGTTATGCTGGTTGACTTATGCTGCTGGGCTTGAGTTGGGCTTATGGAGTATATAGGAGCATTAGGCTTATCATGTCAGCATATAGGAGCATTGGAGCATTGGGCTTATTGCATCAGGTTTTATGCCTCGGTTAAATATGGAGATAAGAGATCTAATCTGATGGCTGTTATGAGAGATAAAGAGATAAGATATCTAAGCGTATGGCTGTTGTGCGTTCGGGTTAGCTCTGGGTTTTCCGGATTCAAGTGGAGTATAAATGAACTCGTCACATAGATGAGTTCATTCATTCAACATACTTTCCAGATACTTTCTCTCTCTTAGGTTTTCTCATTGTTAGCTTGTTCTTGTTAGTTTATTAGATCCTGTGTTGAGATCTAATAGGTGATTAGCTGTGACAACCCTCAAAATTTCCATGTATCCATACAATTTATTAATGATAATTAAAGTGCTTGATGACTGTGTTGAATCACTTAACTGCTTTCTGATTTCTGTGTTATACTTACATGTGCTTGTTAACATACTAGTAGTGTACAGAAAAGTGACTAAATAGTCCTGTGTGCTTTCCTAAGTGTTGAGAATTAAAAGTTTTACAAATATATATATATATAGGACACTTTGCGGATCAATTAAGCACTTTAACGGAACAACACCGAACCGAATAACCGGACTTTACCCGGAACACAAAAATATTGTCAAACACATTATTTCTATTTTTCTGAGCTAGTTAGGGTCCCCGAACACCCTAACACACTATATATTTAATAACACTCACAAGACACTAACTAAACACTTAACTTCCTAACTAAAGCACTAACTAGACATTGAAATCCAACAAGATACCCCCCCCCCTATGGCGACGGTTACATGGGTGACCCACCCATTGAATTCTTTCATTATTTTAATTGATCATGTTGATAGTTAGGGAACATATTACAAATGAGTCAATAGTGTTTGAAGTCTATAAGTATTAACCATGAGACCACCACTCTCTCACTTCACAACACACTTCCAAACTCACCCAAACTCTCCCTCTCTTCTCTTGATCGGCCGTGAGCCCCCACACCACCATCACCACCTTCAAGTTTCATTCCAAGCAATCTCTAGTCATCCAAAGGTGTTAGATCATACAAACGAGCTCGGTGTGTTCGGAAGCTCAAGGACCTCTCTCATCTTCTTTTATCCACCACTTTTCTACACTTGAACTTCCCTAGCCTTGAGCTAGTGGTAAGAACTTAGATCTTTGCTTTTTTTCATCTTGTCTAAGTGGTTAATAATGTTTAATGATCAAAATGATAAGAACTCTAATGAATCTTGTGAAGAAGTATTGAACATAAACTAGTTGGTGATAAAAGTATGGTTAAAAGATGAAGAAATTATGATATTCATGTGTTGTGATGATTGTTGGTTGTTGTTACTTATGTAGTTGATGGATCATCATATGGTCTTGCTAAATCATGATTAAAAATATGATCTAGCAAGATGAGAAAGTTAGAAATGTGTAGGATGATGGAATCATCCACACATAAACTATGAACTTGAGTAAATAAATATTTTCTTGAAAAATAAAGATCAAAGAAGGTTACAATCTTGTAGATCTAAAGATCCATGAGTGGTTTCTCAAAAGAACCAAGCGAAAAATATAAGTTTCATTAAATATTGGACCTTACAAAAACTAATCACATTTTTGTTGGATAAACAAGTGTAGAAACACTTGTGTAACTAGAAACTTTCATGAAGAAATATTTTTAGAAAATATGGTGGAAGTTGTAAACACTTAAAGTCTTTAAAAATAAAGTTTTTAAAGAACTAATCACAATTTAAAGGGTAACAAGACTTACTAAATACACTAGTAAGTTACTACATATTTTCATAAATTTTCAAGTTCATGAGTTTATAGTTTATGCTTGTTTTTGACAAGTTGATAAGTAGAAGTTGTATATTGTTGATTCGTGATTGTTGAATGATTTGTACAAAAGAAAATGATATGCTTATAAGCATGGACACCTCCACTTACAAAGGAAACTCTGGCGAAATTTTCTAAAAATCCGACACTTAGAAAATACTCTTCTAACAAGTGTTTACAAATATATTTTTAAGTTTGTTTTCAAAATGAACTTCGCCAAAGGTTTTGTTACAAAATACAAAGTATCGGGGGTTGACTTTTACAAGTAAAATGGATAAATATATATTTAGAATATATATTTTATATTAGAACACTTGTGCGAATATTTGTTTATTTTACCGTTATATTATTTTAGGGTAAAATAATATATAACTTAACAAAGTGCATTGACGTTTAAATTGTGTGATATGTGATAAAAGTAATGGGTAGATAAACCATACGTGTTGTGCATGAGAAATTGATTGTTATCTGTACCTTATTAGGACGTGCTTGATTTCCTGATTTTTAGAGTAACTAGTCTAACCGAGCAAACCGAGGTGAGTTCACACTTTTCTACAAAGCATGGAAATTCCCGGTGGGAATGGGAATGGGTTCAGGAATAGGGATTCCTCGTCCTTGGGACGTGTTCAGGAATGAGAATTCCTCGTCCTGTTGGGACGGAATTAGACTTACTGGACTAGAACTCTATCAGCGAAGTCCCTCCCTTTATATCGACTTAATCGCCGAGGCTATGGCGAGCGGGTCATTAGTTAATAGCGCTATTATGTTTAACAAACCTCACACCGTGCCAGTCGGACGGGCGTGTACTAATGGACTATGGCACGTCGGTGATGATAGACACCGACGCTAGGGCACAAGTAATTTTCGTTAGTAGTCGATATGATAAACGAGTCTGGTAGTTTAAATAATGGGGTAACCCCCACGGCCAGAGTGCCGGGCTGGATAGCCAGGGATGATGGACATGGGATGGTTAACTAATAAACGTTTTCGAACTATGGGGTAACCCCCACGGTTGGATTGCTGATTAAGATTAAACTACGTTTTTGGAAACAACTCTGAAATGGACACCCAACCGTGAACTCACTCAACTTTGTTGTTGACTCATTGTTACATGCTTTGCAGGTCGCTAGATGCTATGGGGCTTGCACATGGAGGTGGTCGTTGTGGGATGCGAACTGTTATGTCCCGTACTCAATAAATAAACTTTATGAACTTATTAAACTTACGCTTTGGACTTTAAACTTATGAAACTTATGTTTTGGTTTAACATCTTATGCTTCCGCTGTTTAAATTGAACTTGGTTAACTAGCTTTTGGTCACTAATTGTATTATGGTTGGTTTAATTTACTTAATTACGTTGTTTAATATGATTGGTGTCTTGATCCTGGTCATGTCACGCCTCCAAGCGGTGATACTCCGCATGGTGGATTTTGGGGGTGTGACATTAGCAATTCTTGTTTGAGAGTGTTGTAGATCATCGTGTTGATGATCTGCTTGAAAGAGGAGTATGAAATTTTCTCTTTGTATCGTTTGTTTAAAAGTAATAAGAGTTGTTGAGTTGATACATCTTCTTTTTGACAGATTCTATGAAAAAGGACTAAAAAGTTGAGTAACAATGCTCTCTTGAGGAGAAATGACTAAAATAATCACGTTTAGCTAAAAATAAGAACATCTTAATATGGTATTAAATTTAGAAATGAATGTTTGATAACACTTTTATGTATAATACCACACAAAGTGATGAAAACACGAACCAAGATAAATGATACAAAAATCTTTAATTCTAATTGCATCCTAATTATATTCTGTTGATCCAATCGATTCGATTGATTACTGATGCGTGTCGTGTGGTATAGGTTTTTATATATATTTTAAGCCCTTTTACACTTTTTAGCCAAGTTTTAAATTTATAAAACACGATATTTACAAACACTAAACACACATATGGGCAAGTGTACCCATCGTTGACGTAGTATAGTGTTGGTAAGATACCGAGGTCGTCAAAGGACACAAGAGCTTTTAGTACCGGTTTATCCTCAAGGTCTAATCAAATCAAAAACGTTAGAAAAGGTTTAAAACTAGAAAAATAAAACTAACTAAAATGCTAAAAAATAAAATAAAAGTAAAAACATATAGACAAAATTAATCACTTAGATCCGACTCGTGTGTAGTGTAACCTTTGATTATTTCCGCACTTTTGCACTTTTTAAGAGATTATCTTAGTTATTGTAGTAGGCCCCTCTTTTGAAGGTGACGTTACCACAACCTAGTAGTTTGAGTCAGTAAGGATACAATCCTAAAGGGTCTGATTATTGAAAGATAATTAATTAAGTTATTAATGCATAATGTGGTAGGCCCCTCTTTTGAAGGTGACGTTACCCTCGACTAAGTAGTCTGAGTCAGCAGGGATACAGTCCTAAATAGCCGGGTTAAAGTATTAATAGTAGCCTACTTATGAGGGGATCAAAGAGTTTGGATGTGACAACTCGAGTTTCCGAGATTCCACTTTCGCATTTATTGCACGTTCACTATTTGTTTAGTTGTTTATTTGCACAATTGGTTTACTTTGTAACTGTATACGTTTTGGTTCAATAAAGTGTATTGTGATTGTGCATGGTTATGTGTTAAGTGTTGACAAATACTTGAATGTGGTGATGAAACTGTAAATTGTATATCTTGTGCATCTAACATGTAATAGATAATACTTAAGGGTGTTTAGTGCTAATAGTGAAACTTTAATCATTCTTAACCCTAATCTCCTTCACTAATCATTCACACAATCATCATACGTACCTAAGATTCCTCTCCAATTCTCTCTACAACCATTCTCTTCATCATTGGCACAAGTCTTCTACATCAATCTTGATCTTTCAATCCATTTAGAATCAATCCAAGGTAATTGTTCAATAAGGTCACAGTGAAGAACCGCTACCCTCTTCCACGTATTGACGATTTATTCGACCAGTTGCAAGGGTCGAGCTACTTCTCCAAGATTGATCTGAGGTCAGGGTATCATCAGCTGAGAGTCCGTGATGAGGACGTCTCTAAGACAGCATTCAGAACTCGCTACGGTCACTACGAGTTTCTAGTCATGCCATTCGGGCTAACGAACGCGCCTGCAGTTTTCATGGATCTTATGAACAGGGTGTGCAAGCCTTATTTAGACAAGTTCGTGATTATTTTCATCGACGACATTCTGATCTACTCCAAGAGCCAGGAGGAACACGAACAGCACCTGCGTCTTATCTTAGAACTTCTGCGAAAGGAGCAACTGTACGCCAAGTTTCCAAAATGCGACTTCTGGCTTCGTGAAGTCCATTTTCTAGGCCATGTGGTAAACAAGGATGGGATTCATGTTGATCCATCCAAGGTAGATTCGATCAGAAATTGGCCTGCGCCTCGCACTCCAACGGAAATACGCCAATTCTTGGGTTTGGCGGGTTACTACAGACGGTTTATCAAAGACTTCTCGAAGATCGCACAGCCGCTTACACTACTGACACAGAAGGGTGTCACCTACCATTGGGGAGATTCCCAGGAAACCGCTTTCCAGTACTTAAAGGATAGGCTTTGTAGCGTACCTATTCTCTCATTGCCAGAGGGCACGGACGATTTTGTGGTTTATTGTGACGCATCGATACAGGGTCTTGGGTGTGTATTGATGCAACGGGATAAAGTTATTGCCTACGCTTCTCGTCAACTCAAGGTTCATGAACGGAACTACACGATGCACGATTTAGAGCTGGGAGCTGTTGTTTTCGCGCTTAAGATATGGCGACACTACCTGTACGGTACCAAGTGCACTATTTACACCGATCACAGGAGTCTCGAGCATATCCTTAAGCAAAAGGATTTGAACATGCGACAACGAAGACGGGTCGAACTTTTGAACGATTACGAATGCGCTATTAAGTACCATCCAGGCAAAGCCAATGTTGTGGCTGACGCCCTCAGTCGGAAAGACACTACACCTAAGCGCGTACGAGCATTGCAGCTCACCATTCAGTCTAGTCTTCCAACACAGATACGAGATGCTCAGGTAGAAGCATTGAAACCGGAAAACATCAGGGCTGAAGCCCTACGCGGCTCAAGGCAACGGTTAGAACAGAAGGAAGACGGCGCTTACTATGTAACAGGGCGTATTTGGGTCCCACTTTATGGCAACCTGTGTGAGCTAGTGATGGATGAAGCTCACAAATCGCGCTACTCGGTACATCCAGGGTCGGATAAAATGTACCACGACATCAGAACTACTTATTGGTGGCCTAGCATGAAGGCCCACATCGCTACCTATGTCAGCAAGTGCTTGACCTGTGCAAGAGTCAAGGCAGAGTACCAGAAACCAGCAGGCCTACTCCAACAACCAAAGATACCACAGTGGAAATGGGAGGAAATTTCCATGGATTTCGTTACTAGCCTACCTAGATCCCAGCGTGGGAACGATACTATTTAGGTGATCGTGGATTGACTCACCAAGTCTGCTCACTTCTTGGCAATCAAGGAAACAGACAAGTTTTCCACATTAGCAGACATCTACTTGAAAGAAGTGGTCTCGAGGCACGGGGTGCCCACCTCTATCATTTCGGATCGCGATGCACGATTCACGTCAGAACTATGGCAAGCAATGCATAAGGCTTTTGGCTCTCGGTTAGATATGAGCACGGCTTACCACCCTCAGACGGATGGGCAGTCTGAGCGCACGATTCAAACTCTAGAAGACATGCTTCGGGCATGTGTCATCGATTTCGGCAACAGCTGGGAAAAGCATCTCCCTTTAGTGGAGTTTTCATACAATAACAGTTATCACACCAGCATACAAGCCGCTCCATTTGAGGCATTGTACGGGCGTAAATGCCGGTCACCTCTCTGTTGGGCAGAGGTGGGGGATAGTCAAATCACGGGTCCAGAACTTATAGTGGACACCACGGAAAAGATTGCACAGATAAGGCAACGCATGGCGGCAGCACGCGACCGTCAGAAAAGCTACGCGGATAAGCGTAGGAAGCCATTGGAATTTCAGGTCGGGGACCGGGTTTTACTTAAAGTCTCACCCTGGAAGGGTGTGGTTCGTTTTGGGAAACGGGGCAAACTCAATCCGCGGTATGTCGGACCGTTCGAAATCGCTGAAAGAATAGGCAAAGTAGCCTACAGACTAAACTTACCAGCTGAACTCGGTGCAGTTCATAATGTTTTTCACGTGTCGAATCTGAAGAAGTGCCCGTCAGATGAGACCCTCATAGTTCCTTTGAAGGAGCTCACTATCGACGAGCGGTTGCAGTTCGTCGAGGAACCTGTTGAAATCACGGACCAGGATGTTAAGGTCCTCAAGAACACGAGAATCCCTCTTGTTCGAGTTCGTTGG
Source organism: Helianthus annuus (assembly GCF_002127325.2). NCBI lineage: Eukaryota > Viridiplantae > Streptophyta > Magnoliopsida > Asterales > Asteraceae > Helianthus > Helianthus annuus. The sequence goes on from NC_035448.2 coordinate 73,175,243, forward strand.
AACTCCCGTCGCGGCCCAGAGTTCACCTGGGAGCGTGAAGATCAAATGAAACTCAAGTATCCCAAGTTATTCGGAACCAATGCAACCACTACTGAGGCTGAAGCTACTACTGCAGAATTTCAGGACGAAATTCCAAATCAACGGGGGGATGATGTGACACCCCAGGAAAACCAGTAAACGATACAACTTACCTAGCTTCCTCAGTAACCGCATGCTAAATTTCGGGACGAAATTTCTTTCAAGTTGGGGATAATGTGACAACTCGAGTTTCCGAGATTCCACTTTCGCATTTATTGCACGTTCACTGTTTGTTTAGTTGTTTATTTGCACAATTGGTTTACTTTGTAACTGTATACGTTTTGGTTCAATAAAGTGTATTGTGATTGTGCATGGTTATGTGTTAAGTGTTGACAAATACTTGAATGTGGTGATGAAACTGTAAATTGTATATCTTGTGCATGTAACATGTAATAGATAATACTTAAGGGTGTTTAGTGCTAATAGTGAAACTTTAATCATTCTTAACCCTAATCTCCTTCACTAATCATTCACACAATCATCATACGTACCTAAGATTCCTCTCCAATTCTCTCTACAACCATTCTCTTCATCATTGGCACAAGTCTTCTGCATCAATCTTGATCTTTCAATCCATTTAGAATCAATCCAAGGTAATTGTTCAATGATTTCTTGTTGTTAAGCTTTGATTATATGATTCATGAAAAACCCTAGTTCTACATGTAATGTTTCTGTGTTTATGGATTCTGATTACTGAGAAATGAATATGATTGGTTATATGCTCGATAGATTGTTCATGTAATGACTGTTTGTTGTTAATCATCGATTGATAGATTATGGATTCTGCAAATGCATAGGAATGAATTAGGGTTTCATGATCGTGAAAACAAAAACGTAACTGTTACAATGAAAGTTGAATGCTCGCAAGATTTGATTGATGTTGGTCCGACCTTTGAATGTTATGCTTAAAGTCCGAACTTTTGAAGTGTTAATGAGATCCGACCTTTCAATACTTATCCGACCTTTTTCATGCTTAACATAGTCAGACTTTCATGTATGCTTAATGATGGTCCGACTTTTGCTAGTAGTAACATAGTCCGACTTTTGCAAAAGTATAAAGATCAGACTTTTATAGATATCGCAAAGTGTCCGAATTTCATAAGGCATAAAGCCTTGTCCGAGTTTTGTAAGGGGAGCCCCTGTCCGAGTTTTGTGGGGGTGCAAAGGTCCGAGTTTTAAGGATGGGGGTATGAATCCGAATTTGTAATGGTAAGTGGGATCCGACTTTTATAAAACCACAAGGGTCCGACTTTTTATAATGCTTCAAGGGGGAGTCCGACTTTTCTAATAAACAAGGGGTCCGACCTTTATAAGTTGTAAGGGGTCCGAGTTTTGGTTTAAGGGACTTAGTCCGAACTTTGTGATAATATGTGTGTTGTTCGACTTTCTTTGATGTGCTTTGTCTAAATGTGTTAACCTTGTTAGTATGTTAACCCTGTTGATGTGTTAACCCTGTTACGTGTGTTAACGCTACTGTGCATGCTAGTTCTGTTAATTCTGATTAACGTTGTAACACGGTTAAACTTACCAAGACTGTTGATGAGTAACTGAGTTAAAACAAACTGAGAAAGCCTTGAATGTAAAGCTTGAGTTGCATGAATGTGATTAGCTGCTTATGTGATACATGATGTTAACTGTCAAACGCTTTGTGACATAGATTACATGCGTATCATTACGAACATGAACTGATTTAATACACGTGCACACTATAGGACTTGACTGATTACTTGTGAGCGCATAACCTAGCATACCGAGCAAACCAAGGTAAGTTCACACAGCCAAGGCATGGGGTTCCCAGGGTGAGAATGGGTTTGGATTATTTACTTGTACTTACCTAGCTTATGGAACTTAGTTACATGGTGCTCGGGTGAGGAAGGGTTATTGATAAGATACGACTAGACTAGTGATACTAATAGAACTGATCTTCGCACACACGCCGGGGTTGGCTGCGATAATATGACTAATCTTCGCACACATGCCTAGGAAGGCCGCAAACTATACACTAAACTTCGCACACATGCCGGGTGGTCGCGATACAAATATACCTAGTCTAGAATACTTGGGAATTTTCCCTAATATTCGCATACATGCCTAGAGGGCCGCGATACGAACTAATACGACACATGACTTAATGAACGAACACAAGGCTTACTATACTATTACAATTACTGAACTATTAACTGTGAACTCGCTCAACTAGTTGTTGACTCTCTGCTGCATGCCTTGCAGGACCTTAGGTACTTATGGAGCTTGCACAGGGAGGAGCAGGTCGTTGTGGGACATGGATCGAGGATGCCATGTTAAACATTTAAACATTTGAACTTTTGATTTACTTTGGGTTTTCATACTTATGCTTCCGCTACTCAAATTATGTTTTATTGAACACCAGTTATATTGTGATGGGTTGTAATGAATACGCTTAATATTTAAATGCTATGTTCGATATGATTGGTGGCTTGATCCTGGTCATGTCACACCTCCAAGCGGTGGTACTCCGCGTGTGGATTTTGGGGGTGTGACATTGGACCCCCGCCATCCAATACCGGTGGGTATTGAAGGAGGTCCTACTAAATTTGACCCAGGTCCTTTGCAGGATCTATACACTGAACAATGGCAAGACTCTTACCAAACCATTCCCTTAACCCCCGACCAGGTAGCCAACATATCTCCATATAGAACGTGGAGATATGAATGGTGAAAATCTTTTATTTTATATAGACAGTAAAATAATGCCAAGACACCACGGACAAACGATAAGGAAGAATCACCTTCAACATAAGAAACTAGTTATTAAAGTCATTAATACATAACCAAATAAAAAGTCCGAAAAGATTAAAAACAAAAAGTATTACACTAAACACTTGTCTTCACCAAGTGATGTAAGAGACTTAGGAAAACATGGCCTTTGATTGTCAAGAACTCTTACGATCAATCTTGGATCCCGAGACGACTCACACACTCTATGATGGATGATGGTGGTGGATGATGGTGTTGTGAGGGTGGTGGTGGGTGGGTGAAGTGTGAAAGAGGTGGTGTGCCAAGGGATGGTTTGCAAATGAGCCAAGCACCCCTATTTATAGCCTGAACAGCAGCTCGGGCATGGCCCTGTGTCCATCCTTCTTCTCTTTCTTCATTAATTGCAGTTTGTCTGCATTAGTTGACCAGCCCCCGTGTCCGCTGGCACGACCCCGTGTGCAGAAGCGTATCTGTACTATCAAGATTTCCCTAGATTTTGCGAATCTTAGAGGTGACCACGGCCCCGTGTCCGCTGAGCACGACCCCGTGGTGGGTGATAGAAGCTTCTATAACTTTGTCTTTTCTGCTGACACTTGGGCATGCCCCCGTGCTCAGCGAGCACGGGGTGTGTTCAGTCTTCTGTTCTCTTGTTTTTGCTTGGGAAGATGCTGTCGGGGGGGTCGGGCATGCCAAGTTTGTCCCTTTTCTTGTATTTATGTTAGATTTAGCTGCCTTTTTGCTTCTTTTGTTCGTTTGAGCTCATTTAATCCTGAAAATACAAAAGGAAGACAAAAACACACTTTTTCCAACATTAGTACTAAAAAAGGGTTAGTTTTATGCCATAATTGATGTAATTTATATGTTGCATTTTGTGCACATCAAATACCCCCACACTTGAATCTTTGCATGTCCTCAAGCAAAACTCTTTATAATGTGGCTTTACACTCCCAAATGGAATAGGTAGAAGAGAAGGTTTTTGGGCCTGTTATAGAGTGTCGGGGTTTCCAAGATTCTTTATTAAGTTTTATTTTTATTTATTTACAATCCTATTTGTCATGATTTATTTAAAACATTACATAAGATAAATTACTTATTAGGGCATAACATGCCTTTTTAAAATTCTATTTATATACAAGTTCACATACCTCATGGGGGATCACTCAACACTCGGACGAAGATGTATTTTAGTGAATCACTCGAGAGCGGCATGGAACTTTCTCCTACCATAAGCTTGCCAAGCAATTAATCCTCCTCCTTTTTAACTATATACCTTTGTAAATATCAAAAGGACTTTTGGGGTGAAGGGTTAGGCTTGGGCTAAAGGTGGGTGGTTGGGTTAGTGGTTAGTAAAAGGGCGAAAGGCGTAAAAAGCGTCGGTTTTCGTAAGACTTTTTATTTTTCATAACTTTTTATTTTGATGAAGTATTTCTTTCAAACAAAGTTCTTTTTGATAAACTTGTTTGTTTATTTCTTTTGGCTTCATCATCATTTTTTTTATAAGCAAGTCATAAGAAAAACCGAGCCTTGTTACTAAAATAAAGGGTTTAAAATGAAAAAGGGTTTTGGTGGGTAAAAGGGTGTTTGTTTTGGGTTAAGAAATGAAAAGGTTTAGGCTCAAAGGGGTTAACTAAGGGGATTTTGGGTAGGTGGTAAAAAAAAGAAAAATAATGGTGTAGAAATAAAAAGGGTTAGTCCTAATGCCTCTATCATTTACTTACTCGGGTTTAAGTTGGTAAGGACTGGGAATGTATCGTCGTGGTAACTTCTAGAGTCGTAAGAACCAAACGGCTATTGACACAAGAAACGAAAAATGAGCATTTAGTTTAAAGATATGTATTTGTATGCTCAATAAAGGCTCAAAACTCACTTTTTGTGGGAATGGTTTTTATGTGATCAAGTATATATAATCAAATTTTAACTAAACTTTTCATGCCGTTTCATAATTTTCTTATGTTGGTTCTTTTTATCACGACGCTATCGGTTGTAAATTTGTAAAAATATAACCTTTTTTTAGAACTTGAAATTCCCAAATTAAACCTAGACAAGTAAAAAATGAAAATTTTTTGAAAAAAAATTGGGGTGATTAGCGGTTCCAATAGAGTTTTGTGTAAGACTTGTATTTAGGACTTGCAAGATTCAAGGTTTTAGCATCCCCCCACACTTAAATTACACATTGTCCTCAATGTGTCCCAAAAATAAGTTTTTAGGTTGATTGAATGTGTAAAAAGGTGTGAAAAAGCAAAATTTTATGTTACTGGGCGTCTGGACACGGCCCCGTGTTCAGATCGCCAGTAACAAAAATTGTTAAAAAGAAATAGAAGCCTGGGCACGGGGGCGTGTTCAGTGAGCACGCCCCCGTGTCCAGTTACCTGAACTGGGCATTTTCTGCAGATTATGCAGCACGGGGCCATGTTGGGCGGGCATGGCCCGTGCTGAACTTGCTGTAATGAAGAAAATTTTGTCAGATGGCTCTGTTTTTGTGCATGGGGTGCTGGTTCAAGTTTCCCTTGTTATCCTTCACCATCTTGAGTGTGTTTTACCCATTACAACATCATCCAAACACCAAATTAACTAAAACCATCATTCATTAAAACATAGAGAGAATTACATAATATTCCTAATAAGTTAAAATTCTAGATAAATAGGTCAAAAGAAGCACAAGAAGTTCAAACCAAGAATTTCTAGCCTAAAATTTATTCTATTAGCAAAATTTCCGAAAAGATAATTCTCTCGGTTGGATGCGGCTTGAAGAACTTCTTCCTCCGGGCATGGGTCCCTCACACGTCGGCGAGCCACTCCTCTATCTCCCTTGGGAGAAGAAAGGCGGGCTCATTGGCATCGGGTTGAGGGGGTGCAACCTCCACCGGGACTTCTTGTAGATCTTCAAGAGGAGGCTCTGCTGGAATGTCATCCCACCCGGTAGGATTGTTGATTCCAAGTGCTAGGTTCCAATCCTCTTGGGGGAGGATTGGTTCCATGGGAGGTGTTACAAGAATGTTTAACCTCTCGTGCAAGAGGTTAATTTCTTGAAAACTGTTTTCCAGCCCCACCGTAAGATAATTTATACGGTCTATAAGGACCTCCTCTACCGATGTCATCTCATCAAGCGCCTCACGTAATGTCATCACGTAACGTACGAGAGTTGCTTCAATTGAAGACCTTCTTTCCCTTCGACTGTTTCTGGAGTGCGCAGAAGAGGTTCCACTGTTTTGGCTTGACATTCTAGGATGGTATGTGAGAAGATCCTCGCAAATCTCTGTCCCTGGATGGTTTAAATGTGCAGGATTTTTGGCTGCATTTATAGAAAACGACAACACGCTGCACACGGCCCCGCGTCCACACGGCCCCGTGTCTGTTGGACGGGATTCTGGCACATTTTGTCCGTTTTCTGACAAAAAGTCAGAAAGGAATCTTTTGGTGGACACGGGGGCGTGTTTACCTGGGCACGGCCCCGTGTCGAGAGGCTGTTTATGAAGTTTGTCTATTTCTAAGGAACTTATCCGTATCGGGCGGTTCCTTACTGGATGGAACAACCTCAAAGTGCCTAAGATACCTTAATTGCTCTAGATTAAGACGAGAACGCAAGAGGTTGTCGGTGAGGGTGATTCATATGCTAAACGTAGGTGGACAAGTCCAACCCTTTCCCGGGCTCTCGTTAAAGAAGGTGTATGCCGAATCGCTCAGGTCTATCTATGTATGCACCGAATAAAGTCGATGGAGAGTCCTTCACGGCACAATCGGCACAGGGACGACTATCGCTCAAGTCTTCGCTAGAGTTAAAGGTGATATCGGGAACAACGAAGTTGTTTTTATTCGAATGTGATCCCAACAATTCTTCTTGGGTATCGTCTTGAGATGAATCAATGAAATCCATCTTAAGTTCTTTTAACCAATTAAGAATTAGATCTTCTAATTGAAATAGTTCATCAAGAAGCATTTCTCCTAGAAGGTCCGGTTGAGAGCATTCGAGGGAGAGATAGGGATTATTTTTACTTTCGCCCCTCTTAAGGCTACAGGAAAACAATGGGTCTATATAGTGGGGCTTATAATTTAGAAAATAACATTCTAATTCTTTATGAGAGCCACCACATATTTGACACCATGTACCGTAAGAGTGCCGAAAGTAAAAAATATCAGTATCACTCATGTTTTGTCAGAAATTACCAACCGTCGGGATCTTACGGTTCTGTTTTCAGTAACTAAAACTTGGGCACGGGGCGTGTTGAGTGGACACGCCCCCATGTTCAGCTTACTGTCTGACTTAAAACAGGATTGCCAGTTCCAAAGATTGGGCACGGGGCGTGTTCAGCGGGCACGGCCTATGCTGAGTTCTGCAGAAGCTGAAAAATTAAGAAAATCCTAAAAAACAGAAAAATAAAAAAAACGATTAGGCCGTTGATTCCTAACTTTCTTAAAATCCTTGTGTCCCCGGCAACAGCGCCAAAAACTTGATGTGTGTCGTGTGTTATAGGTTTTTATATATATTTTAAGCCCTTTTACACTTTTTAGCCAAGTTTTAAATTTATAAAACACAATATTTACTAACACTAAACACACATATGCGCAAATGCACCCATCATGGACGTAGTATAGTGTTGGTAAGATACCGAGGTCGTCCAAGGACACAAGAGCTTTTAGTACCGGTTTATCCTCAACGTCTGATCAAATCAAAATGTTAGAAAAAAGGTTTTAAATTAGAAAAATAAAACTAACCAAAATGCTGAAAAATAAAATAAAAGTAAAAACAGATAGACAAGATGAATCACTTGGATCCGACTCGTGTGTAGTGTTACCTTTGATTATTTCTGCACTTTTGCCCTTTTTAAGAGATTATCTTAGTTATCGTAGTAGGCCCCTCTTTTGAAGGTGACGTTACCCTCAACCCAGTAGTTTGAGTCAGCAAGGATACAATCCTAAAGGGTCGGATTATTGAAAGATAATTAATTAAGTTATTAATGCATAAGATGGTAGGCCCCTCTTTTGAAGGTGACGTTACCCTCGGCTAAGTAGTATGAGTCAGCAGGGATACAGTCCTAAATAGCCGGGTTAAAGTTTTAATAGTAGCTTACTTATGAGGGGATCAAAGAGTTTGGACCCCCGCCATCCAATACCGGTGGGTATTGAAGGAGGTCCTACTAAATTTGACCCAGGTCCTTTACAGGATCTATACACTGAACAATGGCAAGACTCTTTCCAAACCGTTCCCTTAACCCCCGACCAGGTAGCCAACATATCTCCATATAGACCGTGGAGATATGAATGGTGAAAATCTTTTATTTTATATAGACAGTAAAATAATGCCAAGACACCACGGACAAACGATAAGGAAGAATCACCTTCAACATAAGAAACTAGTTATTAAAGTCATTAATACATAACCAAATAAAAAGTGCGAAAAGATTAAAAATAAAAAGTATTACACTAAACACTTCTCTTCACCAAGTGATGTAAGAGACTTAGGCAAACATGGCCTTTGACTGTCAAGAACTCTTACGATCAATCTTGGATCTCGAGACGACTCACACACTCTATGATGGATGATGGATGATGGTGTTGTGAGGGTGGTGGTGGGTGGGTGAAGTGTGAGAGAAGTGGTGTGCCATGGGATGGTTTGCAAATGAGCCAAGCATCCCTATTTATAGCCTGAACAGCAACTCGGGCACGGCCCCGTGTCCATTGGGCATGGCCCCGTGTCCATTGGGCATGGCCCCGTGTCCATCCTTCTTCTCTTTCTTCATTAATTGCAGTTTGTCTACATTAGTTGACCACGCCCCCGTGTCCGCTGAGCACGACCCCATGTGCAAAAGCGTATCTGTACTATCAAGATTTCCCTAGATTCTGCGAATCTTAGAGTTGACCACAGCCCCGTGTCCGCTGAGCACGACCCCGTGGTGGGCGATAGAAGCTTCTACAACTTTGTCTTTTCTGCTGACACTTGGGCACGCCCCCGTGCTCAGTGAGCACGGGGCGTGTTCAGTCTTCTGTTCTCTTGTTTTTGCTTGGGAAGATGATGTCGGGGGGTCGGGCATGCCATGTTTGTCCCTTTTCTTGTATTTATGTTAGATTTATCTGCCTTTTTGCATCTTTTGTTCATTTGAGCTCATTTAATCCTGAAAATACAAAAGGAAGACAAAAACACTTTTTCCAACATTAGTACTAAAAAAGGGTTAGTTTTATGTCATAATTGATGTAATTTATATGTTGCATTTTGTGCACATCAATTACACCGAATGAAACAACATAATTGAAATACAAATACAAATAAGAGACAGAAAAAAAGTTAAATCAGATTACTAAAGAGACAGGAAGAGAAGACAATCACCGATTATGATATTCATACGATGTACTCTCATTCACACCTCTTTTATATATCATATATCTATATAACTATATAATACATCTCCTTAGGACTAAGATGTAATTTTACCCCCTAATTTTAAGACGTCATATGAAACGTCAGTGCATTTTTCGTGAGTTTCATCACAAGCTTCCAAATATGCCCCCTTCACCTAGGTTTCAATGATTTTTTACATTTCTTCCAAATATAACCCCCAAATCCATTACTTCTTTGCCCTCAGGAAACCTAGACGTCCCTCATAATCAATCGGAAGAGTGAATGTCAAGCACACAAAACGTCCAATTTCATTCAATCACGACTGAAGAGCCTGCATAACCCCCATTAAATCGTCCTCTCAAATCCCCCTTGCAGGTCCAAATCCCCCTTGCAGGTCCAGGTTTCCGCGGAAGTGACTACGCGCGGGTTCCCCACCTCACTAAGCCCCTTTATTGAAGTTAAAAAATTTCAAAGATCCCCATAAAAGAAAATCAACAATCCCTTCAAAGATCCCAATCAGATTATTGGTAAAGTTCCATTCTTTTTTAGTTTTTCAAGTTAAAAAACATATTTTAAGTGATGTTATGTGAATTATTTGTGTTAGATGTATGTTATTTGAGTAATTTTAGTGATTTTTTGCAAGTTCTTCATATTCTGGCATGCGGGTATGTCAAGATTTTCTTTCATCAGCGGTTATTGTGTCAAAGTTTGTAACTTTATCTAAATTTAGAATATTATTTGTTGAATTTCTTGAAGTTTATCATCAATTGGCATCTAGGTGTGTCAAGAATTTCTTGCATCAGTGGTTCTTGTATCAAATGTGACAACTCGAATTTCCAAGATTTCCTATTTCGCATTTATTGCACGTGCATTTATTGTTTAGTCGTTTATTTGCACAATTAGTTTGCTGTGAAACTGTAACGTTTTGGATACAATGAAGTGTATTGTGTGATTTTGCATGGTTATGTGTTAATTGTGAAAGACTTGTCAAATGCATAAACTTGGTGGTGAAACTGTGAAATTGTTTGAGATGGTGCACTATTGTAAAATATAATAATAAAGGGTGTAAAGAGTTATTAGTGAAATCTAAATCATACTTAACCCTAATCTCCTACCCTAATCATTCACTAATCATTCACAAAGAATCAAAACACGTACTTTCACCTCCTCTAATCCTCTCTACAACCATCTTCTCATCATTCTTGGTTTCATAAGTCTTTTGCATCAAGTTTGATCTTTCAATCCATTTAGAACCAATCAAGGTAATTGTTTAATCATTGTTGGTTGTTAGTTGTTGATTGATTGATGCATGTAAACCCTAATTCTTCACATACTAGTTCTGTAGTTATTGATTGAATCCTGATGATTGTGAAATGATACTGATTAGTTGTGTAATTGGTTGCTTGATATTAAGATATGTCTGTTATGATGAAAGTGTTTATTGTTGATTTGATTCTGCAGTATGAAAGCATGAATTAGGGTTTTGATCGCACGAATATAGAACGTAACTGTTCTATTCCTGTGAAATGATTTTTGGAAGTTAACGCATGATAAAAACTCTGAGTATGATGGATTTGGTCCGACCTTTAATAATGTAAAAGGTCCGAGTTTTAAAGGGACTTGAAGTCCGAATTTTATGATGATTGCAAGGGTCCGGGTTTTGGTACAAGCATCATGAAGTCCGAATATTATATGAGGATATGAGAGTCCGAGTTTTTCATACACATGGATCCGAATATTGTAATAAGTAAAAGTCTGAGTTTTATGTATATTGCAAGGAAGGTCCGAGCTTATGTAGTGGTCCGAGTTTTAGACAAAAGAAAGCCACTGTCCGAGTTTTATATGAGAGCTCAAGGATCCGAGTTTCTTATGTGTGGTGTGTCCGAGCTTTAGGCTTTAAAGCCTTGTCCGAATTTCAAAGGGCATGGCCCTTGTCCGAATTTTGTAAGGGAAAAGTCCCCTTGGTCCGAGTTTCAAGTTCCATATGTCCGACTTTTAAAACTTGGCTAGGGTCCGACTTTTGTAGTCCATATTGGTCCGACTTTTGTAATTTTATCTAAGGTCCGACTTTTAGCTCATGAATGAAGTCTGAGTTTCATGTTATGTGGTTTGGTTCAAGTTTTATATTACATGGATCAGAAGTTATAAGTGTTGTTATATATAGCCCGATTTTATAAAGATGATATTCATTGTCCGACTTTTTAAGGTTGATATGCATAGAGCCGCGTAACTTTGGTAGCTTATAACTCTGTTAATTGATAAACTATGTTAGATAGTAAATCCAGTTAAACATGTTAACTCTGTTATGACTGTAAAAATGTTATCTCAGTAGACATGTAACATTACTAGTGTGTGAATCCTCTTAAGTATGTTAATTTGGTGAAGTATGTTAACTGCATGTTCTTCCTATCAAACATGAATTGTATGAAGATGATTAACTGGTTGTAATGCCTGATGTTAACTGTTACACACACTATGTGACGAACTTTGCATGCGAAACCTTACAAACATGTACTGACTGTGAATACATGCATACTCTAGGCTTTGATTGATTCCTTGTGAGCACTTAACTTAGCATACCGAGCAAACCAAGGTGAGTTCACACAGCCAAGGCATGGGGTTCCCAGGGTGGGAATGGGATTTGATTATTTACTCGTACTTACCTGGATAATGGAAATTAGTGATATGATCCTCGGGTGAGGAAGGTTATTGATAAGATACTACTAGACTAGTGATACTAATAGAACTGATCTTCGCATACACGCCAGGGTTGGCTGCGATATTATGACTGATCTTCGCACACATGCCTAGGAAGGCTGCGAACTATACGCTAAACTTCGCACAGGTGTCGGGTGGCCGCGATACAAATATACCTAGTCTAGAATACTTGAGAACTTTCCCTAATCTTCGCATACATGCCTGAAGGGCCGCGATACAAACTATTACGATACATGACTTAATGAACGAATACAAGGCTTACTAAACTATTACAAATACCGAACTATAAACTGTGAACTCGCTCAACTAGTTGTTGATCCTCTGTTACATGCCTTGCAGGTCGTTAGATACATGGAGCTTGCACAGGGAGGAGCAGGTCGTTGTGGAGCATGGATCGTGGATGCCATGTTAAAACATTTAAACATTTGAACTTATGTTACACATTGGGTTTTCATACTTATGCTTCCGCTACACTTTGAAACTATAATTATGTTTTGAACACCTATCGTATTGAATGACTGGTTTACATTTATTTTACTTGTTAATTAATTACATGTTCAATATGATTGGTGGCTTGATCCTGGTCAGTCACGCTCCCAAGCGGTGATACTCCGCGGGTGGATTTTGGGGGTGTGACAATGCTACCTTGGTTTTAATATGGGAAAACGTTTTTATTAAAACCAGACTATAACCAGAACAATGCTCTCAACGATCCACAACGACGCTTCGCTCCACGTGCAAGATGTTGGACTCTGTGCCCAAGACACATATTAAATTGATGTGGCTAGTACGTTATGATCCAAGTCGAGTCATACCCAATAACAAGCTAGACAAACACTTATATTATTTATTTGTGATATGATCAAACAAATAAATATTAACACTTACAATATTTAGAAATTGGTTTTCTAAATAATTACACTTGAGAAACTAATAAATTATATGGATAATTTATTTTGAGAGAATATTTTATTTTGTTATTTAATGGGTTAAATAACATTATAAAAGATTACATAAAGTCTTGCAAACATATGGTGTATAATTTTATAAAAGTTATAAAATTAATCAAGACTTAAATTTATAAAAGAAAGATTTGAATTTTTTTTATAAAAATACAAGTGGGCCGCCCCCCCCCCCCCTCATGGGAATTCCCAAAAGATTTTTGCCCCAATAACATTTCATGCAAGATGTCATATTTAGATGGCTCTTGATTGGGTGAAAATTTGGTCCAATAAACATACATGCAATTGCATGGATTTTGATTGGGCATGTAGGGTGGCAATTTCTCTCACTTCCTTTAAATGTATTTTGTATGACAAAATGGACTAGAGAGAACTTGGAAGACTTGTGTTATTTTGCTCTCAAAATCGGCCATAGAAGGGTTCCAAGGAGCTCTTTCGGTTTCGTTTCAAGTGTTAAATCCTAGCTATTTCGTGGTGTTTTGTTGGAAGCTTGGGGTATACAAGCTTGAGGTCTTCTACTCTTGAAGACAACCATTCTTGAAGCATCATCCGTTTCATTCTCATTACTCCAAGAAGGTAGTTTTTCTAAACACCCTATGGTTATGTTTGATAGTATGCATCTTCATATATGGATCCGGGTTTTTGGGATTTTGCATATAAATGGTTTTATATCTTTTAAAAGTAACATGTTTTAAACATTATTTCCGCTGCGTTTTTATTTCATATGGATGAAATTGCTTTGATCAACATGTTAAAATCCCATCAATGGCATCTAGAGCCGCTTATGTGAGTGCATACTTCAATAGATTAAAAATTTCGGGTTTCGGGTTTGAATAAAACCCTATGGCCAAAAATTTTAACATGGTTAACCCTTTGTTTTTCAAGATTATTTTCTTACATGCATAAGAGAATCTTGAAAAATTTATTTCATATGGATGATTTGTTTGTTTGGACAAAACTTACCTTTTCGGTTTTTTGAACATAGCCGAAAATGTTTATAAAAGGGAACCATTTTTTTTATGCTTCTTGAAATTAATATATATATATATATATTTGGATATATATTTTGGTGCATATGACCTAGCCATGACCTTGTGTTGAATGATTGTGTTGTTATTTATTATTTCAATGGGTTGTAATAATTATTATTTTGTTCTTCCATTAGAAGATATGTAATTTATTTATTTTCATTTGGTATTTAAAATAAATAGATTAGGTGCATTTTATTTTACTAGAAAAATGTATTAGGATATATTTTGTAAAAGAAGATGCACACAAAAATGAGCTTTTGGTTTGGACCATAATATTCGGTCCAAAGAACTTCATCGTTCTCAACGGGATGCAAACCCGATAACCAAAACTCATTTTTGGAGTCCAAAGGAGTTTGGAGCTGAATATAAAAGACTTTTGGAAGCTCAAAGAAGGTGGAGAAATCACAACACAAGAAGGAGACTTGAAGCATTTGGATGCGGGATCAAGTGGGAGTTCAACGACACATTGCTTGTGTCATTTTTCACCCTTTAGGAAGGACCTTTTGGCACACTTGTTTCGGCTAACAAGTGTTGTCAAAATAGTTGGCTATGGTTATGCACCTATTGTTATGCTTGTGTGGTTGCTTATTTTGTTGTTTAGATGATATGTCGATATGCATGACTTAACAAACTAATAATCAACAACAAGCGTAAAATTGGTTCTTAACAAAATCATTAAAATGGTTAATAAAAGGTTTTATTAAAAATTAATGATTTTATAATAAAATGGGTTTTATTAAAAAGAACCTTGAAAATTAGTTTCACTAAAGTACCATTAATTTGAATGCATGCAAATGTATGGTACATAATATTTTCTAAACTAGAATTTTTGAAATATTGAAAACCCTTTTATAAAACAAGTCAAACACCATCCTTTTATACAACACTCGAAACACTTGGGAACTCTTATTGTGGGATAAAGGTCACCTAACCACATTTGAGGGAACTTGTATGTTCGAGGTGGGTTTACCATGTTTGTGGGATAAAGGTCACCTAACCACTTATGTGTATAAACTCACACGTGTGTGTAAGTTGGACGACTTGATTTGGAAACCATGAACTTAGGGTCACCAAAGCATGGGGAACAAAGGTGTTGATGGGATTAAACATGCCAACTAAACATAAAGATGTTTAACCGATCCCATATGGCTAGAAATTGCAAAGAGTTGCAATTGTCAAACGTTGACTACCTTGTTAATTTAAATAGAGGGATAAAGGTCACCTAACCAATATTTAAATGTAACGTTGGATTCTAGATTTTAATTATTAATTGTCTTTAAGACACAAAAGGGTATTAATGATTAAAATATAATAATATCGAAAATACTAAAATTGAACTTGTTAAATTTTGTAGATAGCCGCTAACAATGCAAACCCGATTACCCAAACCGTCCGAAACCTATCACTAAGAACCATCCTAGAAAAGGATCGTCTCAACCATAACAATTTCATGGATTGGTTTCGAAACTTGAGAATCGTTCTCAAGCAAGAGAAGATATCCTATGTGTTGGATGATCCTATTCCCGATGAACCTAACGTGGAAGATGTGGAAGCCTACAACGATTGGGTTAAGTATACCGAGGACTCCATGCAAGCCTCATGCCTCATGTTGGGAACTATGATTCCCGAAATTCAAAAGGATTTTGAACACCATGGGGCATACGACATGATTACCCAGTTAAAGGAAATGTTCCTACAACAAGCAAGGGTAGAACGCTTCGAAACTGTTCGGGCGCTTCATGCATGTCGAATGGAGGAAACCCAATCGGTATCATCTTATGTTCTCAAGATGAAAAGCCACATTGATCGCCTCGAACGGCTAAATTGTCCCGTCTCCAAAGAGTTGGCTACGGATTTGATCCTCAACTCTTTAACAAAGAAATTTGAGAGCTTTGTTATGAATTACAACATGAATGGATGGGACAAGAGCATTGGTGAGCTTCATGCAATGCTCAAAATGGCCGAAGCAGGAATGGGCAAAAAGGCTTTACCCGTCCTAGCGATCAATGAAGGAGGAAACAAGAAGAGGCCCCACCCCGACTCTAAAGCAACCTATGCTAAAAGAAAGGGGCACGTCAAGGGAAAGGGAAAAGGAAAAGCTAAAGCAGAACCAGCTAAACCAAAAGAGAAGAAGCAAAAGGTTGCTACGAATGACCCATGTTTTGAATGTGGTGAGATAGGACATTGGAAGAGAAATTGTCCGACCTATCTCAAAGAGTTGAAAAACAAGATGGATGCAGGGCAAACCTCAGGTACTATCTTTATGATACATGTTGAGCTTAATGTTATTTCTTCTAACACATGGGTACTAGATACCGGATGTGGAACTCATATTTGCAATTCGTTGCAGGGGTTCAAAAGAAATAAACATTACAAGAAAGGGGACGCTAGTCTCTTTATGGGCAACGGAGCAAAAGTTGAAGTCGAAGCTCAAGGAGACTACGTTTTAGAACTTCCAAGTGGTTTGGAAGTTATTTTGAAGAATGTTTTATATGCTCCTAGTTTGACTAGGAACATAATTTCTGTTTCCCTTTTGAGACAATGTGATTTTAAATTTGAATTTGTTAACCAAGACATTTATGTTTCTAGGAATGATGTGTTTTATTTTAAAGCTATGTCTTTAAATGGTATTTATGAATTAGATCATGATAACGCATCATACGATAGCTCAATGTACCAAGTAACCAACAAGAAACTCAAAATGGATTTGAATGATTCCTATCTTTGGCATTGTCGCCTTGGACATATAAGCAAGAATCGCATGCATACACTTCAGAAAAATGGTCTTTTAAATACAAATGAAGATAATTCATTTGATGTATGCGAATCTTGTTTACAAGGAAAAATGACCAAGACGCCCTTTAGTGGAACATTTGTAAGGGCTAAGGACTTATTAGGTATCATACATTCAGATGTATGTGGTCCTTTTAAGCCGATGACTAGGAATGGTGAAAGATACTTCATTACCTTTACCGACGACTATAGTCGTTATGGTTATGTGTATTTACTAAAACACAAGGATGAAGCATTTGAAATGTTCAAAGACTTCAAAAGTGAAGTAGAAAATCAACTCAAGAAAACAATCAAAGTCCTTCGCACCGATAGAGGAGGTGAATACCTTAGTGGTACTTTTCAAGATCATCTTAGGAGTTGTGGGATTATCTCACAACTTACTCCACCTGGAACACCACAACACAATGGTGTATCTGAAAGGAGAAATCGAACTCTATTAGATATGGTTCGATCTATGATGGCTAGAAGCACATTGCCTCTATCATTTTGGGGTTACGCTTTGCTCTCCGCAATCCGTATATTAAATATGGCCCCAACCAAGAAAGTGGAAAAGACACCTTTTGAAATATGGCACGGAAACCCTCCATCATTATCATTCTTAAGGGTTTGGGGTTGTGAAGCTTATGTTAAGCAATACACTCCAAATAAATTGGAAGTCCGATCTACTAAGTGTATCTTTGTAGGTTATCCTAAAGATGATATAGGATACTATTTCTACGACCCAACTGAGCAAAAGGTATTTGTTGCTCGAAAGGGTAAGTTCTTAGAAGCTAAGTTCCTTATGGAAGGAACCAGTGATAGAACAGTGGAACTTGAGGAGGATCAAGAACCACAAGACGATACATGTTTGGTTGATACTAGCACTCAACAAGAGGTTGTTGAAAACGATCAAGAGGTTGATCGAAATACACAAAATGTTCGCAGATCTGGTAGAATTAGCAATCCACCTGAAAGATATGATTTTTCATGGATGGATGCTACGTGGTAGATTCAGATGAACCAACCACATACCATGATGCAATGTCAAAATCCGATTGCGACAAATGGCTTGAAGCCATGAACATAGAGATGCAATCCATGTATGACAACCAAGTTTGGGAATTGGTTGTGCCACCACTTAACTCTAAAGTAGTTGGAAGTAAGTGGGTTTTCAAGAAGAAAACTGATATGCATGGTAACTTGGATACTTACAAAGCAAGACTTGTAGCAAAAGGTTTCACTCAAACTCAAGGGATTGATTATGATGAGACCTTCTCGCCTGTGGCGATGCTAAAGTCAATCAGGATATTATTTGCCATAGCCGCATATTATGACTATGAGATCTGGCAATTGGATGTCAAAACGGCATTTCTCAATGGATATCTTGATGAAGATGTCTATATGGTTCAGCCTGAAGGTTTTGTCGATCCAAAACATCCTGACAAAGTATGCAAGTTAAAGAAATCAATCTATGGATTGAAACAAGCATCTAGAAGTTGGAATCACCGTTTTGATGAAGAAATTAAGAATTTTGGATTCATCAAGAACGGCGATGAAGCTTGTGTGTATAAGAAGGCTAGTGGGAGCATCATCACTTTCTTAGTACTGTATGTCGATGACATTCTACTATTTGGGAATGACATTCCAACCATGGAAGGTGTAAAAGCTTGGCTTGGAAGTTGTTTTTCCATTAAGGATCTTGGTGAAGTAGCCTACATTCTGGGAATAAAGGTCTATAGGGATAGATCAAGGCGCTTGATAGGTTTAAACCAAAGTGCATACATTGACAAAGTCTTGAATAGGTTCCAAATGGAGAACTCTAAGAGAGGTTTTGTACCTATTCAAAAGGGGACAATTTTGAATACATCTCAATGTCCAAGCTCAAATGTAACACCTCGAAAAATTTCGTCCAATAATGTCTTGACACGTGTCATAAGGTTCCGTTATGTGAAAACATACTTTAGAGGGACTAAAAGTGACAAACAGTGAAAACTATGGAACGTAAGGGTCCAAAGTGTCAACAATGGATAAATAGGCTCTATGATAACCCCACATAATGTTTATAACCTTTAACGGATGGTTCATAGATCATACGACGCGGAAATTGCACAAAAGTGAAGTATTGTAAACTATAGGGGCCAAAAGTGTCAACATGTTGAATTTATACCTCTGAGTGAACTTTTGGCAGACCCGAAGCTTTGTATAGCTAAAATATACTCACTAGAATATGTGGTAAAAATTTCATGAAGTTTCGTCAACGTATGAGAAAGTTATGGCCAAAACCGTACTTAAGGGACTAAAAGCGTCAACGTCGAATTTCATGGCTTTTCGGTTGAGCGCAAAGTTATCCGAGGGCATTACCATGTTGGTAAAAGTCCTAAGGTTCTTAGAAACCAAGTTTGGGGGTTTACGGGGCGAGAAAAGTAGCCGAAACATCGCGTACAAGTTCAGGGGTCAAAGCTGTCAATATATGAAAGTTGTTGGCTGATCAGGAGGGTCAGGCGGCCCGCCTGGGAAAGCCCAAGCGGGCCGCGTGGGTTGCCCAGCGACAAAATTCGCAAAATGGATGGATTGAGTCCGAATTTGAGTTGTTTACAGCTCACTTGCACCTCCAAATGACCCAATAACATGCCTTGCATGGCTACTACTACAGTGACCTCGAATTTATGGCTTTAAATCAGATTTTGATCACATTTCTTGGACATTCTCAAAGTAAACAAGTGCTCTCAACATTCAAGAACTTCAAGGCAGCTTCCTGGAGACAATCTGAGCAACAAGGCCGACTCCTAGTGATTTTTAAACATCTATAGGACCTTTGTAAGCTTTCAATTCGTTCTATAATCCGTTTTTGCTTTGATTATTGCTAAAAGTCAAACTGGGTGTTCATAAGCTTTGACTTTCTGATTAAACAGATTTCTTTCAGTCATTTCTCGAATTGAAACTTGTTATAGATTGGTATTTATGTGGGAAACAAACCCTCTAAAGGGCACTATCTGAATCCCACTACATGCATGCTAAATGTCGAGTCAAACCTATTTCTAAAAAGTCAACAGAAGCGATTTTTGTGAAAAATAACATGAATAATGATATAGATGACATGCAATCTGATTGATCATCATAAATAACTTGTAATACATACAAGAATGTGTTTTAATCATCATCAACTCGACAATCTATAGTATAGCCACGAATCGGAACCGAAAGTCTTGTAAAACGATTATTTCGTAGACTATCGATTCGGATTCGTACATGCATGTTCGAGATCTGTATTGGAAAGTATTTTTGACTATTTTTATTTTAGTTAAACTTTCTGGAATTTTCTTTGATTAAGTCTATGCTTAGCCTATTCGAATGCATGTTTCCGATTTATGCATAAAGTTGACTATTTTGCCCTTTTTGATTTAAAACGGGATTTTTGGAAAAGTGAAAGGATAGAAATCTTTATTTCTAATATATGAACTTGCACCGAAAATTTCGGATCAGTTGGTGGTCCAGATTGTGAGTTATGGCCATTAGCGTAAAACTATATTATAAATTTACATAAACGGTCCTTTTTGCGTAGAACCCGTTTCTGGCCACGTTTTGGTATAAAACTTTTTACCAACTGATGTATTATAATATTCTGGGAATTTTGATGATTTTTAATTAATTTTTGGCTGAACGGATCTTAGATCGCCTAGTTATTTCGGGTTATGTCGGTTTTGACCGTTTAAGCCATAAAATGAGTTTTACACATCCTTTTGACCCGAAACCTTTTTCTACTGGTTTTATATGATGAATAAATTATTTTAAGTATTCTGGAAATATAAAAATCTCAGATTTAATTTGAAAACCCGAAAACGCCCTTAAATCGCATATTTAGCGTTTTAAGCGCATAGTAAGCGTTATACTTGTTTTAAACATATAAGACCTATACCTACTGATGTGTTTAGCATATTTTCATATAAAAACAGAAAGTATAAGTATATGAACTCAGATTTCCAGTTTTGGCATTTTTAGCCCTTGTGAAATTACTAAAATACCCCTACGGTGCATAGTTTGATTTTAAATAATAAATTTGATATAAGGGTCATACCCTACTGATATAATATGTTATATTAAGTATATTTACTGTATGAACCAGACCCAAAACTCAGATTTCTAATTTTACTCTTTTATTATCTTTTAAATGACCAAAATGCCCTTCTAAGGCATAAATTGAGTTTAAAATTATTCCGGGCAATATAGAACATAACTTACTGATATAATATCATATTTTAAGCATACTATCTCAGGGAACTTGCATTTGAATCATTGGTCTACCCGTATCGCCCTTTTCGCGACCGGTTCGGTTTACGTAACTAGTTTGCGTAAATTGACCGAAACGGGTCAAACGATATCATTTTTGTTTCAAAATCCAGAATGTACTTAGTATACCCATATTATACAAGTATTCAAACTTGTCGGGTCTAAATCACATTCTATCCGGTCTTTCGCTTAATCGTGCGTAAACCGTATCATTCCTAAAACTAACCGGTCAAAGCTTAAGCTTAAATAAAAGGCCGTTAGGAATCTAATAGGTTAATTATAAACCTTTGTTCCAGATTAGGAGGCCCGGTAAAAGCTACCAACACTTATCATTTGTGACTTATACTTGCTCAGGTAAATACATTTTGACTTATTTTCCCTATACGGGCTTGGGGTACGGTATTTAAAATACCGCTTGATCGGGCGCACAAGTCCTGCGCCTTATGGGTGTACAGTCTTGAATAGCTTGTGCGACTTCGTTTAAACAGTCTTGTCTTACTTAAAGGCTTTGGGGGGTTATTGACCATGTCCCGGATATCCTTGGCATTATCTTACGAGATGGCCACGACCAGAGCACGGGGTGTAGGCGTACACTCGCCGTGTATAACTCTTTAATGTGGTGTGTCAGTTAATTCTTAGCCCGGACAGCAGATCCCGGGCCACCAGAGATAAAAGTGCATGTAATTCGTTCACAAGTTTATATTATATAATTATCCCAAGTTAATAAAAATATTTATGCCTTGTGCATTTAAATCAATTTTCAATCATTTTCAAAATGAGTCAGTCGATTTGTATTTACCAGTGTAAACTGACGTATTTTCCCAAAAGGTTAAGTGCAGGTACTATACGGAAATAGGCTGGTTGTTTCCTAAGAGCGTCCACTATAGTCTCGCAAGCTTGGACGACAAATATCTGTTGAACTATTTTATCTTATTTTATTTGATCCGCCTGTGGATCCATTTCAACTATTGTGATAATTATTATTGCATTTTATTTTAAGTTGAAATGTTTCTATTCTGCTTCCGCTGTGCATTATTATATTGTGTTGATTGTCTATGACGACGCCAACTACGTCACGTACCCCACACCGGGCCCACCGGTGACACGTGGAAATCGGGGTGTGACAGGTTGGTATCAGAGCCAACGCTGAGTGAATTAAACACTATCCTAATGTGTTTAATCTCAGTTACACAAATGCACATTCCTCGAATTTCGAGTCTAGACAAAGAACTTAGGAAATGTTCAACTTTTCGTTTAATTTATTTTTATTATTTTGCATTGTCTTATATATTTTGTTGTGCAACTTGTTTGACTTTTGACAGGATCACTATGCCGCCCCGTATGAGAGGTCGAGGAGGATTTGCTACGTCTCACGACCATGAGGCAGGGCCCTCACATAGGCGAGCACCATCCGCCACGCACAACACAGCCGCCAACGACCTTTGGAGGTCTTTCGCCGAGCCTGCCAGACACTCGGTGTCCGCCAGCACTTCACCGTCTTTACCCCACTCGTTTGGGCCCCACTCGGAGAATGGGCCCCATGGTTCGCATGGATCCTACATACCTTTGCATCAGTCACCGCACCAGTATCCAGCACCAGCCTACCAGGGTTTATATAACCCTGATGCTTTTGGGGATGAGCCAGTGGGCCATAACCCACTTGGACCGGAGGACCACTTTTCTGGTGGTCACGAGATGGACGTCGACGAGGATACGGACCCCTCGCTACCGCCATCAGGTACGCCTAACCATCCGATTGAGATATCGGATGGGTCGCCATTTAGGGGATCACCCTACAATGGTGGGGACAGCTTTCAGGAGAGATTTAAGCAGCATGATTGGTATTTCACCCCCAGCCACAACTCTCCGATGCTCCAGTCTCACCAGGTTTCGCCAGTGCACTCGCAGCACCACTCGCAGCAGCTTCAGCAGCGGCCGCCTCTACCGCAGGACCTATCTGAGGCCCTATGGCGTGACGTGATCACTCCGTCACCACCGCCGCCACCAGTCTTACCTCCTCCGCCTCAGAGGCCTAGGAGGAATGCGCGCATGTCTACGCGCGGAGGGATTCGCATAGGCACCCCTCCACATGTTAGTAGCAGCCGCTACACGTCTCTTCCCGGGGAGTCTGAGACAGGGGAGTCTCAGCATCCCGTATCAGAGGTTACTTCTGTACCGATTCCGCCTCTGCCGCCGCAGAACTATGGAGAGCCGATTCCGGCTTATGCTAGTGCCGCTCAGTTCAACCCGTTCGAGCATGTTTTTCCTCAGGGTTATGATTACACGGGAGACCCTTATTGGCAAGCTGTGAACTACAGCTCACTCCCACCCAGTGGTCCATTGGGAGACACTTGGACTGCTGGGCAGTCTACTTTTGGTTACCCTCCGGGTTACCAGCAGCCACCGCAGCCGCAGACGTACCAGCCGCCGCAGCCGCAGCACTTCCAGCCACCGCCACCGGCGCCTATGATGTCGCCGCCGCAGGTTCAGGAAATCCTGCATGGGATTGATAGCATGCGACGGGAGTTGCAAAGTGATCGTCGTCACAACCGTGGCATGTTCAAGAAGGTGTTTGACCTGCTCAAGGGTAAGAGCAAGAGGGATCATTGAATCCTTCGATTATTGTCTCATGTACTTATGTCCCTGTGTGGACATCTATCCTTGTACTCTACCCCTGTGTGGGTATATCTATCTTATTCTACCCCTGCGTGGGTATGATATTCTGTTAACCCCTGCGTGGGTTTGCTTTGTTTTATTTTGTTATTGTTGTTAGTTGTTTAGCCCCTGCGTGGGCATGTTATTCATGTTATTCATGTTATTCATGTTATCCATGTTATTTCAAAGTCCCGTTTAGGGCAATTATGTACTGGTATTTTATTTGAAATTTGAAATGATTAATTTGAATTTCTCATTTTATTTATATGCATGAATATAATATTAAAATAATGGAAAATATCAATTTTTACTTGATTTGCCATTTTATAAGAATCTTAGTAAGGTATAACCTAGCTTGAATGCCTTATTAACAGGCCTGGCCCTGATGGTAAAACCTGGTTGAAAAGATTCAACTCCCTGTTAACATCTGAGAACATGTTAACATTCTTGACTAAGCGTGATTCGTAAAATCACACATGTCACCCTTTTTAATAAATTATCTACAGATTTTATCTGTATACAAGTCTATTAATGACTTGATACCTACGGGTTATGACTAGGTCATATAATGGCAGTTGTGGTTTATGATCCCCTGCCTAGTGAAGAATTATCTACAGATTATATCTGTATACAAGTCTATTAATGACTTGATACCTTCGGGTTATGACTATGTCATATAGTAGCAGTTGTGGTTTATAACTCCCTGCCAAGAAATGAATTATCTACAGATTATATCTGTACACAAGTCTATTAATGGCTTGATACCTACGGGTTATAACTATGTTATATAATGACAGTTGTGGTTTATGACTCTCTGTCTAGTAAAGGATTATTTGTTTAATTATACAATTTATAATCCTATAAAAATCTAAATTATAATTTAGTAATTGTCCGTTGTGACTAGGCCTATGGTGCCGATATATATTTTCATTCCTTGATTGCTAATAAGAGCCTGAATGAAATTTATTAAATTAACTACTAAGGTTTTTGATACCATGGTTAATAAATCGTCTAGGACGATAATACTGTTAGGTTCTAAATTAGACCTTGTCCTTTATTGTAGCTTAAAGCTACGATGGCCAAATCGGAGGAAACCAACAGTCATTCTGGGGAACACTCAGATAATGCAAAGATTCACGTTACCGGTGCAGAATTGCAAGCACTGATAGATAATGCTGTCGCCAAGGCTATGGATAGGCAGTTCAAGGAATCTAGTGGTACTCAGAGTAGAACCCGCACAGTGACGCATGTCAAGTCTAAGACTCATTCAGGGGCTCATAGTAAGCCGCCATCTAAAAAGAGTGAGCCGAAGAAAGTTGAGGATGATAATCACTCCTCCAACCACAGCAGCGTCCCAAAGCAGGAGATTAAGCTGAAACATGACACGTACAGCAGGTCCTGTACGTACAAGTATTTTGTGTCTTGCAAGCCCAGAGATTTCACTGGGGAAAAGGGAGCCGTCGACTGCATGACGTGGATTGACGAGATGGACACTGTAGTTGATATCAGCGGGTGTGCTGATAGGGACGTCGTGAAGTACGTGTCCCAGTCATTCAAAGGAGATGCGTTAGCATGGTGGAAGTCACTCCTACAAGCTGCCGGTAAGGCCACACTGTACGGTTTGTCATGGGAACAGTTTGTGGCCCTGATTAAAGAGAACTTCTGTCCGCAATACGAGGTCGAACGAATCGAATCGGATTTTGTATCCTTAGTTATGAAGAACCTCGATTGTCAAGCGTATCTTACTACGTTCAACACGTTGTCTCGTTTAGTGCCTTACTTGGTGACCTCGGAGCCGCGTAGGATTGCTCGATTTATTGGGGGTCTGGCACCGGAGATAAAGGCGAGTGTTAAAGCTTCAAGACCTACAACATTTAGATCCGTAGCAGATCTATCCCTCTCCCTCACTCAAGACGTGGTTAGATTGAGAGCTATGAAGAGCTCTGAGGAGAACAAACGGAAACGTGAGGATGACACCTCACGAAGATCTGAAAAGCGACATAGAGGGAACAACGACCACAGGAAAGGGTCGGGGTCTAGGAAAAGTGATCATCAGTCGGGTGAGAAACCCAGATGCAAGATCTGCAGGAGGCACCACTTTGGGAGATGTCGTTTGGAAACGAAATCCCAGTCTTCAGAGAAACGATGTGGAATCTGCAAGTCCACAGACCATAAGGCTGTGGATTGCAAGAAGATGAAGGATGCAACGTGTTTTGGTTGCAACGAAAAAGGTCACATTCGGCCCAACTGCCCAAAGTTTGCAAAGAGGGCCGAGGAAGGGAAGAAGACTAATGCGAGAGTCTTCAGAATGGACGCAAAGGAAGCAGTCCTTGACGATAACGTCATTACCGGTACGTTTCTTGTAAATGATGTTTTTGCTAGAGTCTTGTTTGATTCAGGAGCTGATAAGTCGTTTGTAGATGATAAGTTTTGTAAACTATTGAACCTTCCTGTTAAAACCTTAAGTGTGAAATATGAGGTGGAATTAGCCGATGGAACCATAGAAACCGCCTCGACTGTTCTAGATGGATGTGTTATATCCATTAGGAATCATTCTTTCCCGTTATCCTTGCTTCCCTTTAAGTTAGCTGGATTCGACATAGTGATAGGCATGGATTGGTTGTCAAGTAACCAAGCCCAGATTTTGTGCAATAGAAAGCAGGTGATAGTTAAGACTCCGTCTGGTGAGTCACTTACTATTCAAGGAGATACCCAGCATGGATTGCCTGAGCAAGTGTCCATGCTCAAGGCATCCAGGTGCATGCAGAAAGGATGTGTCATTTATATGGCACAAGTCACCATTGATGAGCCGAAGCCGAAGATTGAGGATATCCCTGTTATTTCGGAATATCCTGAAGTGTTTCCTGAAGAACTACCCGGTTTGCCACCGGATAGGCAAGTAGAGTTTCGGATAGATATCATACCAGGTGCAGCACCTGTAGCAAGAGCACCATACCGATTGGCACCAACGGAGATGAAGGAGTTGAGGACGCAGTTGGATGATCTATTAGCCAAAGGTTTTATTAGACCTAGCTCGTCTCCTTGGGGAGCGCCAATCTTGTTCGTTAAGAAGAAGGATGGTTCGATGCGTCTATGCATCGATTATCGTGAGCTTAACAAGGTCACTATCAAGAATCGGTATCCGTTACCCAGGATCTGTTCGATCAGTTGCAAGGAGCAAGCTATTTCTCCAAGATTGACCTAAGGTCAGGATATCATCAGTTGAAGGTCAAGGAGGAAGACGTACACAAGACAGCGTTTAGGACTCGTTATGGACATTACGAGTTCCTAGTGATGCCGTTTGGGCTCACTAACGCACCAGCCGCGTTCATGGATCTCATGAATCGCATCTGCAAACCCTATTTAGATAAGTTCGTTATCGTCTTTATTGACGACATCCTTATCTATTCGAAGAGCCAAGCTGATCATGAGAAACACCTTCGTTGTATTCTCAAACTTCTGAATCAAGAGAAGCTTTATGCCAAATTCTCGAAGTGTGAATTTTGGCTTCGAGAAGTCCAATTCCTTGGACATGTTGTAAGCGAGCGTGGTATCCAAGTAGATCCCGCTAAAGTCGAAGCAGTCATGAACTGGCAGGAGCCGAAGACTCCTACCGAGATTCGCAGTTTCCTCGGATTGGCAGGATACTATAGGCGATTCATCGAGAACTTCTCAAGGATTGTTGCGCCCCTAACTTCGTTGACTCGTAAGAAGATTAAGTTTGATTGGGGCCCTAAGCAGCAGGAATCCTTCGACATTCTGAAGCAGAAGCTGAGCAATGCGCCAGTGTTGACATTGCCTGATGGAATAGAGGAATTTGTGGTGTATTGTGACGCATCACATACGGGCATGGGTTGCGTACTCATGCAGAAAGGCAAAGTCATTGCCTACGCTTCTCGACAGCTAAAGGTGCACGAGAAGAACTACACCACCCACGATTTGGAATTGGGTGCAGTTGTATTTGCTTTGAAGCTATGGAGACATTACTTGTATGGAACCAAGTGTATAATTTATTCGGATCACAAGAGTCTTCAGCACTTGTTCAATCAGAAGGAATTGAACATGCGTCAAAGGCGTTGGATGGAAACTCTAAATGACTATGATTGCGAGATACGATACCATCCAGGCAAGGCAAATGTGGTTGCCGACGCCTTAAGCTTTCAATTCGTTCTATAATCCGTTTTTGCTTTGATTATTGCTAAAAGTCAAACTGGGTGTTCATAAGCTTTGACTTTCTGATTAAACAGATTTCTTTCAGTCATTTCTCGAATTGAAACTTGTTATAGATTGGTATTTATGTGGGAAACAAACCCTCTAAAGGGCACTATCTGAATCCCACTACATGCATGCAAAATGTCGAGTCAAACCTATTTCTAAAAAGTCAACAGAAGCGATTTTTGTGAAAAATAACATGAATAATGATATAGATGACATGCAATCTGATTGATCATCATAAATAACTTGTAATACATACAAGAATGTGTTTTAATCATCATCAACTCGACAATCTATAGTATAGCCACGAATCGGAACCGAAAGTCTTGTAAAACGATTATTTCGTAGACTATCGATTCGGATTCGTACATGCATGTTCGAGATCTGTATTGGAAAGTATTTTTGACTATTTTTATTTTAGTTAAACTTTCTGGAATTTTCTTTGATTAAGTCTATGCTTAGCCTATTCGAATGCATGTTTCCGATTTATGCATAAAGTTGACTATTTTGCCCTTTTTGATTTAAAACGGGATTTTTGGAAAAGTGAAAGGATAGAAATCTTTATTTCTAATATATGAACTTGCACCGAAAATTTCGGATCAGTTGGTGGTCCAGATTGTGAGTTATGGCCATTAGCGTAAAACTATATTATAAATTTATATAAACGGTCCTTTTTGCGTAGAACCCGTTTCTGGCCACGTTTTGGTATAAAACTTTTTACCAACTGATGTATTATAATATTCTGGGAATTTTGATGATTTTTAATTAATTTTTGGCTGAACGGATCTTAGATCGCCTAGTTATTTCGGGTTATGTCGGTTTTGACCGTTTAAGCCATAAAATGAGTTTTACACATCCTTTTGACCCGAAACCTTTTTCTACTGGTTTTATATGATGAATAAATTATTTTAAGTATTCTGGAAATATAAAAATCTCAGATTTAATTTGAAAACCCGAAAACGCCCTTAAATCGCATATTTAGCGTTTTAAGCGCATAGTAAGCGTTATACTTGTTTTAAACATATAAGACCTATACCTACTGATGTGTTTAGCATATTTTCATATAAAAACAGAAAGTATAAGTATATGAACTCAGATTTCCAGTTTTGGCATTTTTAGCCCTTGTGAAATTACTAAAATACCCCTACGGTGCATAGTTTGATTTTAAATAATAAATTTGATATAAGGGTCATACCCTACTGATATAATATGTTATATTAAGTATATTTACTGTATGAACCAGACCCAAAACTCAGATTTCTAATTTTACTCTTTTATTATCTTTTAAATGACCAAAATGCCCTTCTAAGGCATAAATTGAGTTTAAAATTATTCCGGGCAATATAGAACATAACTTACTGATATAATATCATATTTTAAGCATACTATCTCAGGGAACTTGCATTTGAATCATTGGTCTACCCGTATCGCCCTTTTCGCGTTCGGTTCGGTTTACGTAACTAGTTTGCGTAAATTGACCGAAACGGGTCAAACGATATCATTTTTGTTTCAAAATCCAGAATGTACTTAGTATACCCATATTATACAAGTATTCAAACTTGTCGGGTCTAAATCACATTCTATCCGGTCTTTCGCTTAATCGTGCGTAAACCGTATCATTCCTAAAACTAACCGGTCAAAGCTTAAGCTTAAATAAAAGGCCGTTAGGAATCTAATAGGTTAATTATAAACCTTTGTTCCAGATTAGGAGGCCCGGTAAAAGCTACCAACACTTATCATTTGTGACTTATACTTGCTCAGGTAAATACATTTTGACTTATTTTCCCTATACGGGCTTGGGGTACGGTATTTAAAATACCGCTTGATCGGGCGCACAAGTCCTGCGCCTTATGGGTGTACAGTCTTGAATAGCTTGTGCGACTTCGTTTAAACAGTCTTGTCTTACTTAAAGGCTTTGGGGGGTTATTGACCATGTCCCGGATATCCTTGGCATTATCTTACGAGATGGCCACGACCAGAGCACGGGGTGTAGGCGTACACTCGTCGTGTATAACTCTTTAATGTGGTGTGTCAGTTAATTCTTAGCCCGGACAGCAGATCCCGGGCCACCAGAGATAAAAGTGCATGTAATTCGTTCACAAGTTTATATTATATAATTATCCCAAGTTAATAAAAATATTTATGCCTTGTGCATTTAAATCAATTTTCAATCATTTTCAAAATGAGTCAGTCGATTTGTATTTACCAGTGTAAACTGACGTATTTTCCCAAAAGGTTAAGTGCAGGTACTATACGGAAATAGGCTGGTTGTTTCCTAAGAGCGTCCACTATAGTCTCGCAAGCTTGGACGACAAATATCTGTTGAACTATTTTATCTTATTTTATTTGATCCGCCTGTGGATCCATTTCAACTATTGTGATAATTATTATTGCATTTTATTTTAAGTTGAAATGTTTCTATTCTGCTTCCGCTGTGCATTATTATATTGTGTTGATTGTCTATGACGACGCCAACTACGTCACGTACCCCACACCGGGCCCACCGGTGACACGTGGAAATCGGGGTGTGACATCAAAGGATGAGCAAGAGAAAATGAAAAGAATCCCATATGCGTCAGCTATAGGATCCATCATGTATGCAATGATATGCACCAGACCGGACGTCTCATGCGCCTTGAGCATGACAAGTAGATACCAACAAAATCCAGGTAGCAATCATTGGATGGCTGTTAAAAGCATATTGAAATATCTTAGGAGGACTAAGGATATGTTCTTAATATATGGATCTGGTGAGGAGGAACTCGTTGTAAAGGGTTACACGGACGCGAGTTTCCAAACCGATCGAAGTGATTCTCGATCGCAATCGGGGTATGTCTTCATTTTAAATGGAGGAGCAGTCTCCTGGAAGAGCTCAAAACAAGACGTGGTAGCATTGTCCACTACAGAATCAGAATACATCGCCGCTTCATTGGCAGCCCAGGAAGCTGCATGGCTGAAGAAATTTATAGCTGACCTAGGGGTGGTCCCTACCATTCAAGATCCCCTAGAGATCTTTTGTGATAACGAGGGTGCGATTGCTCAAATCAAGGAACCTCGTGCGCACCAAAAGACTAGACATATCGAGCAGAGATTCAACTACATAAGGGATGAAGTTGAAAAAGGAAAGATATGTATCCGCCAAGTTCACACCGATCAAAACATTGCGGATCCACTCACGAAGCTCCTTGACAGAGGAAAACATGAGGGTCACACATTGTTCCTTAGGACTTCGATATTCTAGTGATTGGATTTGATCAAATTTTGTATTTGGATATTGAAACAATTGTTATTTTAACTCATTTATGGTATTTTGAGTTACGTTTCATATTAGCATGTTTAAATCTGTGAATAACTTAATTATTCTAAATGTCCGTAGTCAATCATAATTGTGGGAACAAATATGAATGTAAGACTATTATGAACTTGGATTGGTGGATATTCATTTAGAATGAATATAGAGCAAAGTGTTGCTGCCAAAGTTCATAGATATTTGTGGGATACAAATATTGGACTGACTCGCTCTCAAATATTACTGCATGGAATCATTTGTGATTGATCATAAGTAAATTTTGAGTTAAGGCGAATATCATAGTATCCTCTGACCTGAGATACATATTGGGTCTTGATATTCACCAAATATTATGCCTTGACTTATTTCTTCGCTGTCAGTAATATGACAGTACATAAGGCTGAGCTCAGGTGTGGTACAAGGTGGTTGTGAGAGACGTATGTAGTCAAGAAGGGATTTGTTCCTCTTATTCGTTGAGAGTAAGATGTCTAAGGCCTGATAAAGTTAAATCAACAGAGAGTGATCACTCTATGTCTCTGGATTTAGCATGACATCTGTAACGAAAGGATAAATGATAGATTCACCTAAATCATGTTCAAGTAAGGGACTTGAAAGGGATGATGTTATTGAATGGCAAATATAGTCATACGTATTGGGGGTAGTAAACCGTAGTTAGGCGTCATTTACTGCTTGAATCAATCTTCTATGTATCTTGTGCAAGTGGGAGATTGTTGGACTCTGTATGCCCAAGACACATATTAAATTGATGTGGCTGGTACGTTATGATC
This sequence comes from Helianthus annuus, assembly GCF_002127325.2. Taxonomy (NCBI): domain Eukaryota; kingdom Viridiplantae; phylum Streptophyta; class Magnoliopsida; order Asterales; family Asteraceae; genus Helianthus; species Helianthus annuus. Next base: position 73,207,108 of record NC_035448.2, read on the forward strand.
CAAGTCGAGTCATACCCAATAACAAGCTAGACAAACACTTATATTATTTATTTGTAATATGATCAAACAAATAAATATTAACACTTACAATATTTAGAAATTGGTTTTCTAAATAATTACACTTGAGAAACTAATAAATTATATGGATAATTTATTTTGAGAGAATATTTTATTTTGTTATTTAATGGGTTAAATAACATTATAAAAGATTACATAAAGTCTTGCAAACATATGGTGTATAATTTTATAAAAGTTATAAAATTAATCAAGACTTAAATTTATAAAAGAAAGATTTGAATTTTTTTTTTATAAAAATACAAGTGGGCCGCCCCCCCCCCCCCCCATGGGAATTCCCAAAAGATTTTTGCTCCAATAACATTTCATGCAAGATGTCATATTTAGATGGCTCTTGATTGGGTGAAAATTTGGTCCAATAAACATACATGCAATTGCATGGATTTTGATTGGGCATGTAGGGTGGCAATTTCTCTCACTTCCTTTAAATGTATTTTGCATGACAAAATGGACTAGAGAGAACTTGGAAGACTTGTGTTATTTTGCTCTCAAAATCGGCCATAGAAGGGTTCCAAGGAGCTCTTTCGGTTTCGTTTCAAGTGTTAAATCCTAGCTATTTCGTGGTGTTTTGTTGGAAGCTTGGGGTATACAAGCTTGAGGTCTTCTACTCTTGAAGACAACCATTCTTGAAGCATCATCCGTTTCATTCTCATTACTCCAAGAAGGTAGTTTTTCTAAACACCCTATGGTTATGTTTGATAGTATGCATCTTCATATATGGATCCGGGTTTTTGGGATTTTGCATATAAATGGTTTTATATCTTTTAAAAGTAACATGTTTTAAACATTATTTCCGCTGCGTTTTTATTTCATATGGATGAAATTGCTTTGATCAACATGTTAAAATCCCATCACAAGACTCAACATCCTAGGTAATAAGGTTTGTGTTTATTGCCTACATGCTAGAATTACATAGAACTTTGCTCGTGGTATGCTTAGATTACATTACTTGCTATTCGTTATTACATGAGAACACCTATGTGCTTACACTCTTCTGTCATCGCACTACTCGCGAACCATTCTCACTTACGTTACATTTGCTATGAAGATCATGGCCGGATATATCAACATGACACAAGCCCAGTTGACGGCTCTCATTAACGAACGAATTGCTGCGGCACTTGCAGCCATACAAGCAGGAGGTATACCCTGCAGTCGTAACTAGGATCTTTAGATCCTACACTCCTAAACCAACACTTGTGTTTAACCTTGCCCTATTCTTATACACAATAGGTCAACACGCTCAGTCACCTGTGTGCACCTTCAACAACCTCAAGGATTGTCGACCTAGTACCTTCAGTGGAACTGAGGGAGTTGTAGGCCTCCTCCATTGGTTCGAGAGGCTCGAAACTGACTTCGAGGTGTATGATTGTCCTGAGTCACGTAGAGTAAAGTTTGCTTCTAGAACACTCGAAGGTGCTGCATTAACCTGGTGGGAAGCACAGGTTCAGATGTTAGGGCTGGCAGCTGCTAATGCCACCCCCTGGAACGAGTTCAAGGACCTAATTAAGGAAGAGTTTTGCAGTAGAGAAGACATCCACAAACTAGAGGTAGAGTTCCTCAACCTACAGATGGTGGGGTCTGAAATTGAAGTTTATACGAAGAGATCGAATGAATTAGCCACATTTTGTCCCACTATGGTAGACCCTCCCACCAAACGCATCGAACTGTATCTCAAGGGTCTGGTGCCCGAAATTCAGAGTCATTTGACCGCAGCTAACCTTGGTACTATCCAGCAAGTCACTCGGCTTGCTCATTGTCTCACAGACCAGGCAGTAGAACAAAACAAACTACCGAAACGTGTTAAAGCTGATACTACATGTGCTTCTAGTGATAACAAACGCAAGTGGGATGAAAACCTGAGCAAGGGATTAATTTTGGTCCAGCCTCTGACGCAGCAGCAAGAGATAGATGACTACCAGAGCCCCAGACAGCAGTTTTCTAGTAGTCATGGGCAGAAAAGATATCGAGGAATTCACCTTTGGTGCAACAATTGTAACAGACACCACGGTGGCCAGTGCAACAAGGGTCGTTGCCAGCGGTGTCTCAAGATTGGTCATGAAGCTAAGGATTGTCGAAACTCACGTCCTGTAACTCAAGAACAACAACGACCGCCTCAATCTCCCCAGAATCAGCAGCAACAGCAGAGTTTTAAAGGATGTTTTCAGTGTGATGCTAAAGATCACTACAAGAGGCATTGCCCACGAATAAACCAGGACCAGACTCAGAACCACGATCATGGAAACAGGAACGTAACAATGGGTAAATTCCTTCTTGATGACTTTTATGTTACTATCTTGTTTGATTCGGGTGTAAATACCAATTATATGACCTTGAAAGTTAGTCAAATATTAAAATGTGCACCAACTACCTTGAACACCAAACCTGTCGTAGTATTAGCTAATGGTAAAAGTCTAGAGGCCACACATAGTTCAGGGTTGTAATCTTATCCTCGCCAGTCAGACATTCCCTATCGACCTCATTCCTATAGTTCTGGGCAGCACCCATAACTCGCGCACCGCATCGCTTAGCTCCACCAAAATCGGAAGAACTATCGACGCAGCTACAAAAACTCTTGGATAAGGGATTTATCCAGCTTGCCTCTTCGCCTTGGGGAGCTCCAGTGTTATTTGTGAAAATAAGGTGACAGTGAAGAACCGTTACCCTCTGCCGCGTATTGATGATTTATTCGACCAGTTGCAAGGGTCGTGCTACTACTCCAAGATAGACTTGAGGTCAGGTTACCATCAGCTGAGAGTCCGGGACGAGGACGTCTCCAAAACCGCATTCAGAACTCGCTACGGCCATTACGAGTTCCTAGTCATGCCATTTGGGCTTACGAACGCGCCTGCAGTTTTTATGGATCTTATGAACAGGGTGTGCAAACCCTACCTAGACAAGTTCGTCATCGTCTTCATCGACGACATTCTGATCTACTCCAAGAGTCAGGAGGAGCATGAGCAGCATTTACGTCTTATCTTGGAACTTCTTCGAAAGGAACAACTGTACGCCAAGTTTTCAAAATGCGACTTCTGGCTTTGTGAAGTCCACTTCTTAGGCCATGTGGTGAACAGGGATGGGATTCATGTTGATCCATCTAAGGTAGACTCGATCAGGAACTGGCCTGCACCGCGTACACCGACAGAAATACGCCAATTCTTGGGTTTGGCGGGGTACTACAGACGATTCATTAAAGACTTCTTCAAGATCGCTCAGCCGCTTACATTGCTGACACAGAAAGGTGTTACCTATCGTTGGGGTAACACCCAAGAAATGGCTTTTCAGTACCTGAAGGATAGACTGTGCAGCGCACCTATTCTCTCATTGCCAGAGGGCACGGATGATTTTGTGGAATATTGTGACGCATCGATACAAGGGCTTGGTTGTGTATTGATGCAGCGGGATAAAGTTATTGCCTACGCTTCACGGCAACTCAAAGTTCATGAACGGAACTACACGACGCATGATTTAGAGCTGGGAGCTGTTGTTTTTGCGCTTAAGATATGGCGACACTACTTGTACGGTACCAAGTGCACTATTTACACCGATCACAGGAGTCTCGAGCATATCTTCAAGCAGAAGGAATTGAACATGCGTCAGCAATGATGGGTCGAGCTACTTAATATTTACGAATGCGCCATCAAGTACCATCCAGGCAAAGCCAATGTTGTAGCTGACGCTCTCAGTTGAAAAGACACTCAACCTAGGCGTGTACGAGCCTTGCAGCTTACTATTCAGTCTGATCTTCCTACACAGATACGAAATGCCCAGGTAGAAGCATTGAAACCAGAAAACGTCAAGGCCGAAGCCTTACGTGGAGCAAGGCAAGGATTAGAACAGAAGGAAGACGGCGCCTACTATGTAACAGGACGTATTTGGGTCCCACTTTATGGCGGTCTACGCGAACTTGTGATGGATGAAGCGCACAAGTCTCGCTACTCGGTACATCCAGGTTCGGATAAAATGTACCACGACATCAGAACTACATATTGGTGGCCTAGCATGAAGGCCCACATAGCAACTTACGTCGGCAAATGTTTGACGTGTGCAAAAGTCAAAGTGGAGTATCAGAAACCAGCGGGCCTACTTCAGCAGCCCAAGATACCGCAATGGAAATGGGAAGAAATTTCCATGGATTTTGTTACGGGCCTACCCAGATCCCAGCGTGGGAATGACACTATATGGGTGATCGTGGATCGACTCACCAAGTCTGCACACTTCCTGGCTATTAAGGAAACGGATAAGTTCTCCACTCTCGCAGACGTTTATCTTAAAGAAGTTGTTTCGAGGCACGGGGTGCCCACCTCTATTATTTCGGATAGGGATGCACGATTCACGTCAGAGCTATGGCAAGCGATGCACAAATCTTTTGGCTCACGATTAGACATGAGCACAGCATATCATCCTCAGACGGATGGGCAGTCTGAGCGAATGATCCAGACTCTTGAAGACATGCTTCGGGCATGTGTTATTGATTTCGGTAACGGCTGGGAAAGGCATCTCCCTTTGGTGGAGTTTTCGTATAATAAAAGTTATCACACCAGCATACAAGCCGCTCCATTCGAGGCATTGTACGGACGTAAATGCCGGTCACCTCTCTGTTGGGCAGAGGTGGGGGATAGTCGGATCACGGGTCCAGAGATTGTAGTGGACGCCACGGGAAAGATTGCACAGATACGACAACGCATGGCGGCAGCACGCGACCGTCAGAAAGCCTATGCAGACAAGCGTAGGAAGCCTTTGGAATTTCAGGTCGGGGACCGGGTTTTACTTAAAGTCTCACCCTGGAAGGGTGTGGTTCGTTTTGGCAAACGGGGCAAACTAAATCCGCGGTATGTCAGACCATTCGAGATCATTGAGAAAATAGGCAAAGTGGCCTACAAGCTAAACCTACCAGCTGAACTTGGTGCAGTTCACAATGTATTTCACGTGTCGAATCTGAAGAAGTGCCTGTCAGATGAGACCCTCATAGTTCCTTTTAAGGAACTCACTATCGACGAGCGGTTGCAGTTCGTCGAGGAACCAGTTGAAATCACAGACCGGGATGTTAAGGTCCTCAAGAACACTAGAATACCTCTTGTACGAGTTCGTTGGAACTCCCGGCGTGGCCCAGAGTATACCTGGGAACGGGAAGATCAAATGAAACTCAAGTATCCCTAGTTATTCGAAAACCGTGCAACCACTACTTAGGCTGAAGCTACTACTGCAGAATTTCGGGACGAAATTCCAAATCAATGGGGGGATGATGTGACACCCCAGGAAAACCAGTAAACGATATAACTTACCTAGCTTCCCCAGTAACCGCATGCTAAATTTTGGGACGAAATTTCTTTTAAGTTGGGGATAATGTGACAACTCGAATTTCCAGGATTTCCTATTTCGCATTTATTGCACGTTCATTTATTGTTTAGTTGTTTATTTGCACAATTACTTTGCTATGAAACTGTAACGTTTTGGATACAATGAAGTGTATTGTGTGATTTTGCATGGTTATGTGTTAATTGTGAAAGACTTGTCAAATGCATAAACTTGGTGGTGAAACTGTGAAATTGTTTGAGATGGTGCACTATTGTAAAATATAATAATAAAGGGTGTAAAGAGTTATTAGTGAAATCTAAATCATACTTAACCCTAATCTCCTACCCTAATCATTCACAAAGAATCAAAACACGTACTTTCACCTCCTCTAATCCTCTCTACAACCATCTTCTCATCATTCTTGGTTTCACAAGTCTTTTGCATCAAGTTTGATCTTTCAATCCATTTAGAACCAATCAAGGTAATTGTTTAATCATTGTTGGTTGTTAGTTGTTGATTGATTGATGCATGTAAACCCTAATTCTTCACATACTAGTTCTGTAGTTATTGATTGAATCCTGATGATTGTGAAATGATACTGATTAGTTGTGTAATTGGTTGCTTGATATTAAGATATGTCTGTTATGATGAAAGTGTTTATTGTTGATTTGATTCTGCAGTATGAAAGCATGAATTAGGGTTTTGATCGCACGAATATAGAACGTAACTGTTCTATTCCTGTGAAATGATTTTTGGAAGTTAACGCATGATAAAAACTCTGAGTATGATGGATTTGGTCCGACCTTTAATAATGTAAAAGGTCCGAGTTTTAAAGGGACTTGAAGTCCGAATTTTATGATGATTGCAAGGGTCCGGGTTTTGGTACAAGCATCATGAAGTCCGAATATTATATGAGGATATGAGAGTCCGAGTTTTTCATACACATGGATCCGAATATTGTAATAAGTAAAAGTCTGAGTTTTATGTATATTGCAAGGAAGGTCCGAGCTTATGTAGTGGTCCGAGTTTTAGACAAAAGAAAGCCACTGTCCGAGTTTTATATGAGAGCTCAAGGATCCGAGTTTCTTATGTGTGGTGTGTCCGAGCTTTAGGCTTTAAAGCCTTGTCCGAATTTCAAAGGGGCATGGCCCTTGTCCGAATTTTGTAAGGGAAAAGTCCCCTTGGTCCGAGTTTCAGGTTCCATATGTCCGACTTTTAAAACTTGGCTAGGGTCCGACTTTTGTAGTCCATATTGGTCCGACTTTTGTAATTTTATCTAAGGTCCGACTTTTAGCTCATGAATGAAGTCTGAGTTTCATGTTATGTGGTTTGGTTCAAGTTTTATATTACATGGATCAGAAGTTATAAGTGTTGTTATATATAGCCCGATTTTATAAAGATGATATTCATTGTCCGACTTTTTAAGGTTGATATACATAGAGCCGCGTAACTTTGGTAGCTTATAACTCTGTTAATTGATAAACTATGTTAGATAGTAAATCCAGTTAAACATGTTAACTCAGTTATGACTGTAAAAATGTTATCTCAGTAGACATGTAACATTACTAGTGTGTGAATCCTCTTAAGTATGTTAATTTGGTGAAGTATGTTAACTGCATGTTCTTCCTATCAAACATGAATTGTATGAAGATGATTAACTGGTTGTAATGCCTGATGTTAACTGTTACACACACTATGTGACGAACTTTGCATGCGAAACCTTACAAACATGTACTGACTGTGAATACATGCATACTCTAGGCTTTGATTGATTCCTTGTGAGCACTTAACTTAGCATACCGAGCAAACCAAGGTGAGTTCACACAGCCAAGGCATGGGGTTCCCAGGGTGGGAATGGGATTTGATTATTTACTCGTACTTACCTGGATAATGGAAATTAGTGATATGATCCTCGGGTGAGGAAGGTTATTGATAAGATACTACTAGACTAGTGATACTAATAGAACTGATCTTCGCATACACGCCAGGGTTGGCTGCGATATTATGACTGATCTTCGCACACATGCCTAGGAAGGCTGCGAACTATATGCTAAACTTCGCACAGGTGCCGGGTGGCCGCGATACAAATATACCTAGTCTAGAATACTTGAGAACTTTCCCTAATCTTCGCATACATGCCTGAAGGGCCGCGATACGAACTATTACGATACATGACTTAATGAACGAATACAAGGCTTACTACACTATTACAAATACCGAACTATAAACTGTGAACTCGCTCAACTAGTTGTTGATCCTCTGTTACATGCCTTGCAGGTCGTTAGATACATGGAGCTTGCACAGGGAGGAGCAGGTCGTTGTGGAGCATGGATCGTGGATGCCATGTTAAAACATTTAAACATTTGAACTTATGTTACACATTGGGTTTTCATACTTATGCTTCCGCTACACTTTGAAACTATAATTATGTTTTGAACACCTATCGTATTGAATGACTGGTTTACATTTATTTTACTTGTTAATTAATTACATGTTCAATATGATTGGTGGCTTGATCCTGGTCAGTCATGCTCCCAAGCGGTGATACTCCGCGGGTGGATTTTGGGGGTGTGACATCAAAGATTCTACCTTCTCACCAACACAAACAACGATAATTCCTTTAAGCTTTCATCAATGGCGTTTCAAGATCTGCTTATGTCATACAAACAAGAAAGAGGTTGAGCTAGATAGATACTGATTCCTAATGGCAGCAGTTTTACACAACGGTAACAAACCCTACATCTGATGTGAATGAATTTCATTATTTGATGAAATAAGTGTTTGGATTTCTTATAATTGTAAACTATTATTGAGTCGGTGTGTGCTGTTTGTTTCAATTTGTTCAATTTGAAGTTGAATTTCAACATTTGGGAGTGAAGGAAGTATTCAATTTATTTTTTTATTTATATTTTTAATATTTGATTCATTGGTTTTAACGGTTCGGTTTTAGCTATTTAATGGTTGCAAACCTAAGTGCGGGACCGTCGGCTTGATGACCATAAAGATGATGTAGCATATGCTCGGAAACTCGAACGAAGAAAGGAAGATCGTCATAGGGAGATACTACGTGAACGAGAAAGAGAACGAGAACATGAAAGAGAACGGGACCGCTTGCGTGAACAACAACAGGAACGAGAACGGGAACAGGAGTGGGAACAAGAGCGTAGGAAGGAACGTGAAAGATGGGAGAGGGAAAGAGAACGGGTGGGGGTACCCTACATTAATCAACAAAAGATTAAAAAAATAGAAAATAGGCATCTGTCAAAAAAGAAAATAGGTCGTTGTAGTTCAAGAATCAATTGTCCCTTTATAGTTTGTATTGACAAGCATTTATTCGTTTTCAGGTCGTGTGCATGCCTGGACCAAGTTTTTGGATGTTCAGAATTCATTTGCTCAATTTTAAGTCGAAACATTGATAACCAAGGTGTTCCAGGGAGTCCGGTCGGTGGGGGTCATGAAAGCGGTTGTGAACACTCGAATTCCAACATCGAAGAGCAGGATAGGAGCTAACATAAGCCATCAGTTTGTGAGTTCATCAGTCGAATTCTTTGTATCATTATTGGTTTTTGTTAAACATTTTGAGGTTGTTGCTGAGCCAAATCTATTTGATTTGGTTTATTCTTGCTAAACTCTTTTGTTTTGTATAATTTTGTCATTAATATCTGAAAGAGATGCTCATGTCTTATAAGAACTAGAAGGTGGTTTATTGGGTTCAGGTGGTTTATTGAGTTAAATTTGTATTTTTTTTTCCCACATGGAATTTGGAACTGATATAATTGTTTCTTTACTTGTAGAGGAACTCTACGAAGCTCTAAATCTTATGCTAGAAAGCGACTTGGATGCCGAACAAAGGATGCTACCTTCACTTAAGCTCCTTAATTGTAGAGGAACTCTATGTACCATCCTTAATTGTCCTTCTTCAGTAGGTGATCATTTTAGGATGTTAAAGGTGGACTGCTAATGTCAATCTTTAACTTTGTTTACAGTTACTTAACTCTAATGTATCTTGTGTCGTGGCGCCTTCTCGAGAACGCAAGATGCATATGGGATATTTTACTTCAAATTAACAATTTGTATATCGTTTTCTGACCTAAGGAGTCGTTCAGAGAAATTCGTGTCCGAATTAAGAGGCGGAAACTAATAATTCGGTGCAATTGACGCTGTATTCACTTTAATATTGCTGTTGTATTGATTTCTTGCAAGTTTACACGATCAGACAGCACTTCGGCAGAGTACCGGAATAATACACCGTTCACTATGTGTGTGGATCGCCCCTCCTATATATAGAAGTTCTGGACCGCTCATACGACATGCCGTATGAGCGACCCTACATGATGACCCAAAAGTGATCCAGACACAAGACTCTATAAGCGATCCTGACACTCCATGACATAAAAGCGACCCTAGAACTATGAACATATGAGCGATCCATATACAAAACACTATTCTAGGATTCTGTGTCATTTCCGATCTTCTCAATCTTCATGACTTGATGAACGACGTAGTCAGCAGACGTAGGTGCACTAACAAACTCCCCCTCGGATGTTGACGGAGTCTTCATCAATGTCTTCATTCCAGTCTGCATTTGCACATGTCTATCTACTGTCTTCATCAGTCGACAATCTGCTTTTGAAAAATCTGTCATTTCAAGAATCCTCGTTCTCTATCTTCATCATCAACAAACTCTTCTCTCTTGAATTTTGACACGGTGTCTTCAGACTCCCCCTCTCACACAGCTGGGATCGTAGTCTGGAATTCAAACTTTCACTGGTTCTGAGATCATTAACAGGCTCTTATCAGGTTCAAAATCGTAATCTGACTCCTATTCTCTCTCAGGATCAATACCTGGCTCAAGTCCTGCACAATCTCTACCCAACCATAAGTTTCTACAACGATTAAACTTTTCAACAATTTAGAAACTATGTTGAACAAATACAGTAATGATTTTGCATTCAAGAATATTACTGATTCTTATCAAAACAACTTTACCATCTACACAAACACTCTCCAAACCAGTTCTTCAAGTTTAGCACTTTGAATTTCGAAAATCAGCATCTCAACATCAATTGTCGAAAATCTTTTTGATTTTTCAAAATTTATGCTAAAACACACTGAAAATCTTTTTGGATTTTTGAATAAGAGAAAATGCAGAAATGAAATATTTACAGACAGTATTTTTTGTGAGTTTGTGCAAGAGGATCATATCAGTTTTGAAGCATATCACAAACACCGTTAAGCTTGATTACATGATAAGTTCTAAACAATTTACCTAGATTGTCAGTATGTTTGTCCACTTAAATTTTCAACACAAATTTCAATCGATTCGAGATATGATATTAATGTTTTAAAGACTTAAACTTAATTGTGTATCACTCCACTTGAATATACTCCCGTATCCAGATCCCAAATATTCAGTCTTACAGGTGAGTATACCACAGATGATATCTGTAAAGGGGTAATGTGCGAGGGCCGTGAGAGCTCAGGTCGATACTTCCGTATACGCAGAGAGATGACGGCTTCGACTTTTGGTGGGTCCCCTTTAGAGGATCTTTTGTTACAACAGCAAAGATTACCAATTTTATTGTTTAATCAGTTTGCTGAGGGCGGCGCTTATGTTTCAAAGCTTTTTGCAGAAAGTATTATTCGGGGACTAGGTCAGTATTTCCATACAGCAGAAGTCCTGGAATAATACCCCAGATATCACTGAGCATAAAGACCTAGTATTTCAGAATACGGGACCTTTTAAACAAGATTTCGGGGGTTACCCATATATCCAAGAATAGTTACCCACGAATTAAGTAAGTTTGATTTAGGTTTATATCTCGTTTCAATTTACTAAACGTGCGAAAATCTACTGACATATCCACAGTAAGATTGATTATCACATTTTGTCTATTCATTTCTTTAGCGTGCTGTGATAGTCCACTGATGTACTATCATTTCCTCTTTTATGCAACAAAAACTCATTTTTGATTTTATCATGTTTTTGTCTTTTTCAAATTTTCTGATGTTTTTGGATTTTCTAAAAATTCTTACTCCCCCTAAAATTCAAATACATCTAAAGAAAATTGAAAACAAACTGTACAGAACATGACAACTGATATCAAAACACCTCAATTCTCCATCCGTTTGGCTTAAACAATCAGAACTCCCCCTCACAACAAACTATTTTCCCATAATGATTTCAAAACACTTAAGTTTGTTTTAATCAGAATGGTTTTTCCAGAAAATAAATTTCGTTGTTTTTACCTTTTGTGAAATGGGGTTCAAATCATCACTTTGTTTACCAAATTCTTGAATGATAACTAAATCAAGTCCAATTTAATGACCCTGATTTAACCACTTGAAAGATCTACACCAATCACAACTATTCAAACCACTTGTAGATTTAGCAATTCAAGCTCTTCAAACCTGTTTTTCAACCAATTACCATCTTTAGGTTGAATTCTCAAGGTGCCGATTCCTACTCCTCGCTTACAAACCTGGGAGTTCCGGCAAGTCCTGCAACTTCACAAACAGATTTAGAAATATGCCGATTCATGATCCGCAATACCATCTTAGGATCTCCGGCAAGTCAGGTTTTCATTCTTGAAAAAATATATCCACCCAAGCCTGACCTTCCTTGGGTGTAATCTCATCTTTTTCATTGTTTCTTTCAACCGACCTGTAAACCCATCCTTTGGAAGCATAAAAATCCTGAATGCTTTGGGCCTTACCACTGACCATTTTTCCAAAGATGCGTTTTACATTTCCGTTAAAAGTTTTTTCAACATCAATTTTCTTCTTGTCAGAATAAAACTGATTTGAAATTTCAACTTTTCCAATTTTAGATTTGTAATTTTTAGCACTTAGTGGCGGAAAATTCACATCGTCCACTTTCGAAACTTGTCTTACAATCTCTTTCTCAACATGTGGCTCCTCTGATTTTATGGAATCAGAATCATTACCAGACTTTTTACCTGAACCTTTTACAACCCATTTCTGATTTGTAGCATTGTCTATTCTTTTGGAAGCACTCTTTGAGCATTCTCCTTTTTCATAAGTCGAATTTTCAAAGCCTGTGAACTTCCGGGTTGACAGTTCAGTTTTCTCAACAACTTTTTCTTTCATTTTTCTTGAGATTTCTTGTTTTGGTCGAAATGTCTTTGGACAATCCTTCGCAACATGACCCACAGCTTTACACTGAAAACAAGATCTCTTTTCAACCTTCTTCGGATCTTCCTTCTTCTTTATGTCCTCTTGCTTCTTAGCAAGGAATTCTTGATTCGTTTGATTTCTGAAAGATTTTTCTTTTTCAGCTTCTGTTGTTTTTCCTGCAACAAACATTGTTTTTGGTTTATAAACTTTTTCATTTTTATAGTTTTTCTGTGAAATAAAACCAATACCTTTCTTTTTGTAATTACGATCATGGTTTGGTTTCTTTTGGAAACTATAACCACAATTGTAACCCATTTTCTTGTTGATTCTTTGTTGATCTCTTGAAGTGTATTGTTTAGGTTTTCCATTAAGATTAAAATCTTTTATTTCAGAAATATTAATTTCTGTTATTTTGAAAACATTTTGAATCATTTCAAATCTGACACTTCTTATTGGAAAACTTTCATCTGAATATAATTTGTCAGAACCTTTCAAAGTATATGCCACTTTGACTGATTCATCATTCAAATTAGATTTCGAAAGTAAAAACTCTTTATCATAAACCCGTTTGTCCTTTTTAACTGTTGGCTTTGACGCACTGGACTCAGACTTTGACTCGGGTTTTGACTTCGGTTTTGATTCCTCATTGTCATCTGTGTCTAACACCTGATCGACCATACTTTTTATCAACTTTGACTCATGATCAGTGTCTGATGACGTATATGTGACATCAATACTTTCTGGTAAGTTATCCGACGACCCAGACTCCCATTTCAAATTGATTGCCTGATTGACTATTTCTGAATTTGGATTTCGAGGTGAATATCCATTTTCGACTGGGGGCGGACATCTGTTATAAGATACACTCGGTTTCTTACCAGAAGTCTTCAATTTTTCTTCATCTTTTGTCACGGTTTTTTCTTCTTCAAATATCTTCACTTCTTCAAAAGTTTTCAAATCTTTCACCACTGGATAAATCCTGTCAACAACAAAAGTAGAACATGAGTAACTGTCTAATAATTTCTTTACCTTTTCAGTTTCTATCTTTTGTGTTGCCAACTCAAGCTCGAGATCTGCACATTTCTTAATGTTATAGTTCGCCGTATCAAGCTATCTTAGGTAAGCTATCTTCAACGTATTCATAGCTTCAGCTTGTTCACCATCAGAATCTGTATACTTGTTGATTTCTCTGTTCATTGTGTCATACGATTCTTTCAACTTGTGAATGTTGTGCAACAGCTCATTGTTCTGCTTAATCAGTGAATCACAGTTCATGCACTTTTCTTGGACCATGACCGGTTCAGCATCCACTTTAATTTCAAATTCAGGAACTTCTTTCACTGTCCTGCCTGAATTTAAAAAATGAGCTCTTCTCAATTTTTCAGCTTTCGATTCTTCCTTCAATCTCTCTTCCTCTTCAGCCTCCTCTTGAATCTTTCTTCGTCTCTCTTCAGCAGCTTCCATGACTTTTCTGCATCTTTCTGCACATTTTAGATCATAAGCATTAGCAAAGAAAGCATGAGAAGTATTTTTGGCCATAAAGTCTTGATCTGTACAGAAATCATCCCAAGTAAATCCTTCAGCCAACTTCTCGCCATTTTGTTCAGCTACACACACTTTGCTTTCTTTTGGAAGATATTTTTCCCAGGTAAAATTATCATATTTTCCCTGACTAACAACACATGCCTTTTTATCAACCACATCTCTCCCATGAGCTGTTTGTGCCTGATGCTGCTGTGCTGGTTGAGTGATTTGATGATAGATGGCCTTCTTATGATAATCATTGTTTCCGAAAGGATTCTGGGCACCGGTAGCTTCACGGTTTTTGCATTCCCTCTTGAAATGCCCCTTCTCCCTGCAACGAAAACATGTAACTTTAGATTTGTCAAAACCTAAAGCTGAAACATTTGCATCACGAAAGTCATCATGGCCGGTAATTTGTTTGAACTTTTCAGCACGTCTCATCACACTCGCCATACACCATTTTATATCCATCAATTCCATTTCTTCAGCATCAATTTGATCGTAATCCTCTTTCGTGAGCATTGGATTTCCGATCTTTCCTGCAACAAAACAACTATAAGATTCTAAAATCATCCCTAACAAAGACATTTGATTTTTAGCAATATCTTCAGTGTAGTCTTGATCATTTTCAAGGCTTAACACAATGTTACACTGAAGTTTTCTACCATTCTTTGTTACAGAGATGTTAGGATCAAAAGATGAAAATCTTGTGCTGTTGCTTGATCCTTGTGATGCTGTCTTCTCAGCAAAATCTTTAACACTATAAGCAGTTTCGATCTTAGGAGAGAACTTTGTTGAATCAGTAGCACCATGCTTGTAGTACAGACTGATATCCTGCTCTCCATCGTAGTTCTTCATCCTAGCGATCTTTCTTTGCTCCATTTCTTGAGCTTCCAAATGCTTTATGAAGTCCCCTAGTTTCATCTTTTTGTATTCTGCTTTGTTGGACTTCAGCATCATCAAAAATGTTCCCCGGATTTCATATGGAAGCGCATCTGCAAGTTTTTCAATTAATTCATCAGTATCTTTCTTAACACCCAACTTTGTCATATTTCTCACCAAGTTACAATATCTATCAATAATCTGCTTGGTGGTTTCATTTTTCAATCCTCGAAACAAATCAAATTCCTTTTTCATGAGAGACATTTTGTTCTTTAACATGTCATCACTTCCCGTAAATTTGGCTTCCAATTCTGTCCAAATTGAATATGCAGTTCCGTCATGTTGAAGTAAGATCAGAATATCTTCTTTTATCGCCTGCTGAAGTAGACTCACCATAAGTTTCTCATCTCGATATTTCTTCTTGTCTGCAGTACTCATCTCTCTAAGTGTTAGCGGAGTACCATTCTCAACATTGTCTTTTGTGGGTTTAGTATATGGTACTTCGGTGTGTTCCCACGCATCAAGATGATAAGCTTCAACCCAATTTCCGAATCGTTCCGACCACACGTTGTAATCATCAATATCCATGAGTTTTGGTGGTTTTTGAGACGTTCCGGTTTCATTTTCAATCAAAGCACTTTGGGTAATCGAGGCTGGAGTAGCAAAAGCATTATAAAATTCCGTATCCATCGTTCAAATTGTTCACAGTTTCACAAAAGCGACTGGAATATACTGTCTTAATAAGCGGCCCAAAAATTTTCAAATAAGCGGTTCACACACTATGTCAGGTCGAGCGATCCGGCCAATAAGCGGTCCAATAAGATTGACTGATAAGCGGTCCAAGCAATGTCTGAAAAAGCGATCCAAAGTTGTTCGTACGAGCGATCTAGAAGCTGTCAGATGAGCGGTCCAACTATCACCTGTTCGAGCGGTTCACAACAATTAATTCGAGCGGTTCACAACAATTCGTTCGAGCGGTTCTCATAAATTGTTCGAGCGATCCAGAATTTTGTCTGTTCGAGCGGTTCAACCTTTAAATTTTGGAGCGATCCAAATACAGTGTCTGAATGAGCGATTCAAGGACTAAAATTTCGAGCGATCCCACTTAAAATTGATCTTATGAGCGGTTCAAACATGCAATTTTGAGCGGTTCAAAGGCTTTCGTCACCTAATGAGCGATCCTGAAATAACAAATCACCTAAAATCTTTGTTTCTACTTCGATTTTAGTTCTGAAAACTTGAAGGATTTGTTAATTCATGTTTCCGAGTGCAATGTGTGATTTTGAGCTTGTTTTACCGTGAAAAATTTTGAAAAAGTGAAGAAAGTGAAGAAAAACAGAAGAATAGCAGCTACAATGGCAAGAACTCCTCCTCCTGAGCTCTGATACCACTTGTAGGATCGTTTTCTGACCTAACGAGTCGTTCAGAGAAATTCGTGTCCGAATTAAGAGGCGGAAACTAATAATTCGGTGCAATTGACGCTGTATTCACTTTAATATTGCTGTTGTATTGATTTCTTGCAAGTTTACACGATCAGACAGCACTTCGGCAGAGTACCGGAATAATACACCGTTCACTATGTGTGTGGATCGCCCCTCCTATATATAGAAGTTCTGGACCGCTCATACGACATGCCGTATGAGCGACCCTACATGATGACCCAAAAGCGATCCAGACACAAGACTCTATAAGCGATCCTAACACTCCATGACATAAAAGCGACCCTAGAACTATGAACATATGAGCGATCCATATACAAAACACTATTCTAGGATTCCGTGTCATTTCCGATCTTCTCAATCTTCATGACTTGATGAACGACGTAGTCAGCAGACGTAGGTGCACTAACAGTATATTTTGTAGCTTTTTTGTTTCTTTGTTTACATGTTTCTTTGCAAACAGAGCCTTCACCTATCTTAGTTTCTGTCTCAGAGATATGACATTATGTTCAATGGTAGAAGTCAAAATGGTGTGGAATGTTGAAGGCTTTTATTAAGATGTAGTAGTCTCTTCGTTTATTCTAACTTGGAACAAACCTTGTTCTTGTAAAATTCCTAAAATAGATAACACTGATAATTTATTCTACTTTGCATAAAGACTTCTAGACTTCAACGAATGACCACTTCATTACTGAAGTTATTTGTATGCATGTTAAAGTTATTTGCTGACAAAAAGAGTCACTATATCATGTGCATTTTTTTCCGTCACATATCGTTGGCTCCGCCGCAACGCGCGGGTTTCCCACTAGTATATTAAAAAATGGTTCCTTCGTTGATCCGCAACCCGATCAACTTGATGTATGATATTCATACGATGTACTCTCATTCACACCTCTTTTATATATATTGAAAAACTAGGTTAGAACCCCGTGTATTACACGTGTTGAATAAATGTAATTCTATATATTAAATAATAAAAAGTTATATTTTTATGAACCCCGTGTATTATACAGGTTAAATAATATATATTAAATAATAAAAAAAGTTATATCTTTAAAAATCATGTGTATTACACAGATTAAATAAATGTAATTTTGTATACTAAATGCTAAAAACGTCGAATCTTTAAAAAAAACCCGTGTATAATCGGGTTGAATAAATCTACCAAATAATAAAAAAAATTACATCCTTAAAAACCCCGTATATTACACGTGTTGAATAGATCTGAAAAGAGTTATATCTTTAAAAACCATGTGTATTACACATATTAAATAAATGTAATTTTGTATATTAAATATTAAAAACGTCGTATCTTTAAAAAACCCGTGTATAGTCGGGTTGAAAAATCCAACAAATAATAAAAGAATTACATCCTTAAAAACCCTGTGTATTACACGTGTTGAATAAATCTAATTTTACATAGCAAATGATAAAAAGTTATATCTTTAAAAACTTCGTGTATTACACGGGTTATATAAATATAACTTTGTATAGTAAATAATAAAAAAAAGGTTATATTTTTCAAAACCCCGATTTTACACAAGTTGAATAAATATAATTTTGTATACCAAATAATAAAAAGTTATATTTTTAATAAATTAGGATAACATTTAATATTAGTTTATTATTTATATATCTATATCTATATCTATACTTGTCACACCCCTAATTTCCACGTGTCACCGGTGGGCCCAGTGGGGGAGTATCGTGACGTAGTTGATATCATCATAGTCAAACAACACAAATTATAATGCACAGTGGAAGCAATAAAATAGATTTATTTCAACCATATAAAATGTAATATCCAGTATCACATAGTAGCTGAAATAGATCCACAGGCGGATCAACATAAAACGGAAAATTGTTCAACAGATGAATGGCATCCCAAGCTTGCGAGACTCTAACGATGCTAAGGAGTAGCCAACCTATTACGTGTAGAACCTGCACTTAATCTTTTTGGGGAAAATACGTCAGTTTACACTGGTAAATACAATTTAACTGACTCATTTTGAAAATGTTGTAAAAATTGATTTAAATGCTCATGGCACAAAACTTTTTATAACTTGGGATAATTAATTAAATCTAATCTTGTAAAAGAATTACATGTTTGTTATGCGTTTGACGGGTGGTCCTTTGGACAACCCTTAAGCATGTTAAAAGATGAAATAATCCTCCATGTAACCGTGTAATTATCTTGAATTAGATAACTACGATGCTTATGTTTCAGGTACGATTTAGGAGCTAAAAGATGGATCAAAGGCAGTTTTTGGAGGCTTTGGTGGAAAACGGGTCGAGAGGAGAACAAAAGAATAACAAAGAAGTTAAAGCAGCCGAGTACCGTAAATTACGGTTCTACCGTAATTTACGGTAGACCGTTTTCCATTTTATTTCCCACCGTAACACAGACTATTGGTGCCGTAACAAATTGATGTCCACCGTAAATTACGGTGGAGCCGTAATTTACGGTGGAGCCTGCGAGAAAAAAACGTAACTGCCATTGTATAATCGGTTTTGGTGTGTCTTTTCACATTATCTCATCATTGGACGGTTCTTGGACACCTTGGGGACGAATTTTGGCTTGTGGCTTGTTTTGTGAACAATTTCAATCATTCGGTTTGTGCTTTTGATTTGTATGAACAATAGTTTGATGTTGATGATGATTCACCAAGCCATGTCCGGCTAAACTCTTCGGTGATCATCCTAGGTGAATGTTTCTGAAACTTTTGTGTGCTTAATTTCTGCATTTCTAGAATGATATCCTGCATTGCTTGAATGTCATGGTGTATGTTTGATTGTTTGTAGTTTGTTAATCAATATTGCAATTTCTAGTCTTAATCGTACGTTCTTGGTGTCGTTGGCAACCGAGATATCACGGGAAGGGTTAGGGTTGGTTATTGGTTAATAGGTCATCGGGAAACAACCTCGCGTTATCTAATCCGAGTACTTTGTTCCCTTTTATCACTTCAATCACATATACACGAGTTATGTCTATGTAACTCTTTCTAGTGAAATTACACACAACTGTTTAAAGAAACTGAAACCTAGGGTGATCATTGTTCTCTCCTAATTGTTTACAACCAACTTTGATTTGAATTAGTTCTTAATTTAGTTTTCTAAAACAACAATCCACAATCTTGAATTTTAATTTTCTGCAATTTAGTTTAATATTAGTTTAAGTACGAAGCTATATAATCGACACATCTTCCACATACTCCCTGAGTTCGATACCCTACTACCACTAACTACAGTTGTTTAGGGATTAAATTTGCGTGACCCACGACATCACGTCAAATTTTGGCGCCGTTGCCGGGGAATTAGTGCGCTTGGTGTTTTTTTAGCTAGTTAGTTAGTTGTTCTTACTTTTCTAAAAAATATAAAAATCCCAAAAATATTGTTCTTTTTATTTTATATTATTTTTGTTAGTTTGATATTATGCTCGGGTATTTTGTTTGTGCTTGTGCAGGCTTTTGAATCATGGATCGAGCTTATCAGCTAGAGTTTAATGAATTTCAGGATGTCGAATTCTCACAACATAACCGACCAATGCATCAACAAATGAATTTTCAAAACAGACAATTACCGACTCAAAACCAATATGCTAGATATGATGTAGATGAAGTGAATGGGTATTACGACCAGTTTGGATGTGAAGAATATAATGATTTTGTGCCTCCACAACAGCAGTTTATTCAAAGAGGTCAGAATCGGATCAATTTGGGTCAGCAAAGATTTAATAATGCTCAACAGAATAGTTATGGAAGATCGAGTGGCTCAGCTGAAGGTTCGAATAATGAGATGATGGAACTATTGAAACAGATAAAGCAAGGGTTTTGCAATTATTCGAGCTATCAAGGAGATCAAGATAACTATGAAAGCAATCGGCAGACCCAAGAGAATGAGCAAGCGGGTCAGCATGAGTCGGATGATAACTCCATCAATGAAAAATTTGACACGATCATGGAGTTATTGAAGGATATTCAGAAAAGTAATGAGGTCAGAGATAGGCAAGTTAAGGCATTGTCACAACAGGTTGGACAATTAGCTGAAGAAGTGGCTATCATCAGAAGAAATCAAGATCAGCTTCTTGGTGATTTTCAGGAAAATACATCTCACAATTCTTCTCACACAAGTGTCCACATAGATGAGGTAAGTACTCCTTTTTCTGAAATTTCTATTGTTGAAACTCATTCACCCCAGGGTGTTGAGGGTGTGGTAGATGAGATAAATGGATCTGAGTGTAAGAATGGACATGATCAGGAAATTAAAAGTTTTACAAAATCTATAAATGGTTCAAATGGCAAGTTTTCTGAAATTGGTAATTTTAATGTAAAAGTTCCATTTCCAGAAGCTTTAGTCGCAAATGAAAATTTAAGTAAACGGGCACCACCTAAGGGTGAAAGGTGGGAAAGTTTTGAAAAAATAAAAATAAATAAACCGTTTCTTAAACGAATTAAAGAGAGCCCTGATCATGTTGAGTGTTTAGAAGAGTTAAGTAACCATAAACGACGTCACAAATTTCCTAAACATCTTAATCTAACTGCTAGTGTGAACGCCGTTTTGATGGGTATCTCTCCCCTGAAAACTCAAGATCCAGGAACACCTGTTATTTCAATACAAATTGGTGATGTTAAATTAGACATGGCTTTGTTGGATCTTGGGTCTTGTGTGAGTATTTTACCGGGGAGTTTATATGATCAGTATGATTTTGGGCCACTACAAAAAGTTAAAAGCACAGTGGTGTTGGCTGATCAAACTCCTATAGGTCTTAGGGGGATTATAAAGAATGTGATTGTAAAAGTTGGTGAATTCTTTTATCCCGTGGATTTCCTAGTGCTCGATTGTGCTAAGAATACACAACCAACTGTTATTCTGGGCAGACCGTTCTTAGCTACAACAAAGGCTATTATCAATTGTGCTGAGGGAACGGTCAGAATGAGGTTTGGGGATACGAAAATGAGTTTAAAGTTGTTTTCTAGTTCACCTAATCACAAAACTGACAGATGTGGATCTCCTGAAAAGGAGAATCAAACAGAGAAGAAAGAATGTTTTATGACTGACAGGGTACATGAAGATAAAACAAAGAAAAAGTCAAAGAAAAGGAAAAGGAAAAATGCTAAGGAAGTTCTTGAGTTCAATTGTTACAGAGAAGCTTGTAAATGGTATGATCAGGTATGGGAAGAAACTGGTGGTGGGAATAGAACAAACTCAGGAGCGGAAGGAAGGAAGCACCCTACACGTCCACCATGATTTGCAGGTATGGTCTGGCTGAAGACCCATAAACTTAGCGCTCTCGGGAGGCAGCCCGAGGATGTAGAGTAGTGTGTTTTGTTTGGTTTTGCGTGTGTGTTCTTGCAGGTTACTAAGTTAATCGTCTCAACGGATGCAATTATCCAAGTGTGGGGATGTTTGGTGAAACCCCAGGTACATTTTTGGTATGGGGGAACGAATTTCAATTACATTCACACATCTTTCAAGCTACTCTATGATGTCCAATCAACTCGGGATGACAACTGATGCGGTGAAGACAACTATGAGCGGCTAGGCTCTTCGTGGCTTCCTTCAGGCGGACGGTTCGTATTAGGTTTTTACTTTTCTCAGTTATACTAAGGTTTGGATGTATTTTTGACTTTGACAACGTTGTATGAATACATTGATGTGTCGGTTTATTTGAACTATTTGCATGTGTTTTGAGTTCTTGCTTTACAACTTGTTCGGTTGATGACAAAACCTAGTAACTTGTTGAGTGACATAGAGTAGGTTGACTCACGCTAGTAAATAGGGTTAATCAAATTATAAAAGATCTGATGACAAAGACCTATTTTTGATTACCATATTAAATTAACCAACTTTCCAACATCATGTCTATGTGATGGCCAATTAACTGAGTAGACTGAGTTTAGTGAAACCTAGAACCTGAAGTTTGGAGGAAGTTACGCTTAATAAATCTGATATATTTTCTTGTAGTTAGTTTTTTTTATCTTCTTTCAAATAAATCAAAACCCCCAATTCTAGATTAGTAGTAGTTAATTAAATAATTTAGCTAAACACTAACCACATATTCCCCGTGGATACGATACCCTACTTACGCTATCTACTTAGTTTAATTAGGTTTTTGCATGACCCTTACGACAGTCATCAAAATGGCGCCGCTGCCGGGGTGGGCTTATAGTGGTTCAATGCAAGAGGTGATCGAGAGCCAACGCCCTCCGGCGTCCATTTTTGATACTTGGTCGGGGCCGGAGAGGACGTTGTATGATCAAAACACAAGGAATAGTGCAAGCATAGAGCGGTCGTTAAAACATAGCTTCGATCGCAATGAGTCATGGAACCGTACCCATGCATACTCTCGAGAGGTGGATGCTAATAACAGATATCATGATGATCAAATGAGGCGGATGCATGCGGATTGGCATGCCGGAAGGCCGGTTGTTGAAGATCCACAACATGTGGACTATGCTTCATTGCCGCCTTATGATGGTAGCATTTCTTATCCGACTCCACCACTCCACCATTCTCAGTGGCTTGACCCAAGGCGACAGGAGGGACCGCAACAACAAGAGGGGAGTAGCAGCGGCGCATTCGGATTTGGAGAGTGGAATGATATGATGTCATCCATCTTTGGACCTCCGGGACCGCGCTACTATTGATCAGGTGGTATTCTCTTGTGTATAGTTTGTATATATTTGTTGGTTTATGTTGATTGTGGTTGGGAGGATGGGTGGTGATTAATCATGTGGTTGATTGTTGGGTTGGCGCTTGTTGGTGGTGTCGTTTTTTTTTTTTAAAAAAAGAAAAAAAATATAAAATGAAAAAAAATACAAAAAGAAATTTGGGGTTTGAGAAAAGAAGCTTTTGTGGATGTTGATTGGGTTAGTGATCAAAGCCTCCCAAAGCCATACATTGGGGTCAATGTATCCCAAGTGTGGGGATGGGGGGAATTTTTTGAAGATTTTTGAAAAATTTTAGGCCAAGCAAAATAATGTGAAATCTTGACGCCCTAATTTATCCCCAAGTTAATGCACCGGCAACCCTTGACACCTTTTTCATTCTTGGTGAGAGTTGTAGCCACACGTGTACATAAATAACCTTTGATGAGAGTGGCTACGGGTGGGGGTGCGTTAGAACTTGTGCTTGAATGCGATTTGAATCCTTAGTTAGACATGAATGTAGAAAGGATAAGGGCATTAGGTAGCCTCGTCGTTGGTGTGAGCGAGTGTGGGATTTGGGGGGTTGGACCTCATAAGTTATATATATGAGCATGGTAGTGAGAGGGGCGGGGGTTTGGTCATTTAGTTGCCCATTTTGTACCTTTAAAGCTTATCGTTTGTTCCCCCTAGCTACTTACTTGAAAATCTACCCAAATTTGACCCGGTCTTATAGTATTAGTGATAGAATTAGTAGTTTTGTGAGTTTGAGGTAGTTTTGGTTAATGTGTTATCGTATGATTGAAAAAAAAAAGAAAAAAAAAGGGAAAAGCAATGAGAAAAAGAAAAAAAAGAGAAAGAGTTTCATTGTCTTGTATATAGTAGTGCATATTTGTTAGTTGGTTTTTGTATTTGTAATAAAAAGACCGGGTCGAATTTTCGTTACTCATATATATTCCATTTCCTACCCTATACACCTAGCCACGTTACAACCTTGAAGTCCCTTTGATTTGCGTTCATGTTTGACCCATTTTGGGAGAATGATCGATTCAGGTACAAGCTTATGATTGTGCAACCACCTGTTTGCCTAGTGTGTGTCTAGCTTATATTTGCTAGTTTTCACTTGTAGCCGAGAGGAGAGAATTTGAGAGGGGTGCATTGCTGGGGTATTAAAAAGGGGTTGGTAAAGAAAGTGCATGCTTGCTTGGTTTGATTTGATCACTTGTTTTGAAACCATGTTGATGAGTTGCTTGGGACAAGCAACGGTTAAGTGTGGGGATGTGACGGGTGGTCCTTTGGACAACCCTTAAGCATGTTAAAAGATGAAATAATCCTCCATGTAACCGTGTAATTATCTTGAATTAGATAACTACGATGCTTATGTTTCAGGTACGATTTAGGAGCTAAAAGATGGATCAAAGGCAGTTTTTGGAGGCTTTGGTGGAAAACGGGTCGAGAGGAGAACAAAAGAATAACAAAGAAGTTAAAGCAGCCGAGTACCGTAAATTACGGTTCTACCGTAATTTACGGTAGACCATTTTCCATTTTATTTCCCACCGTAACACAGACTATTGGTGCCGTAACAAATTGATGTCCACCGTAAATTACGGTGGAGCCGTAATTTACGGTGGAGCCTGCGAGAAAAAAACGTAACTGCCATTGTATAATCGGTTTTGGTGTGTCTTTTCACATTATCTCATCATTGGACGGTTCTTGGACACCTTGGGGACGAATTTTGGCTTGTGGCTTGTTTTGTGAACAATTTCAATCATTCGGTTTGTGCTTTTGATTTGTATGAACAATAGTTTGATGTTGATGATGATTCACCGAGCCATGTCCGGCTAAACTCTTCGGTGATCATCCTAGGTGAATGTTTCTGAAACTTTTGTGTGTTTAATTTCTGCATTTCTAGAATGATATCCTGCGTTGCTTGAATGTCATGGTGTATGTTTGATTGTTTGTAGTTTGTTAATCAATATTGCAATTTCTAGTCTTAATCGTACGTTCTTGGTGCCGTTGGCAACCGAGATATCACGGGAAGGGTTAGGGTTGGTTATTGGTTAATAGGTCATCGGGAAACAACCTCGCGTTATCTAATCCGAGTACTTTGTTCCCTTTTATCACTTCAATCACATATACACGAGTTATGTCTATGTAACTCTTTCTAGTGAAATTACACACAACTGTTTAAAGAAACTGAAACCTAGGGTGATCATTGTTCTCTCCTAATTGTTTACAACCAACTTTGATTTGAATTAGTTCTTAATTTAGTTTTCTAAAACAACAATCCACAATCTTGAATTTTAATTTTCTGCAATTTAGTTTAATATTAGTTTAAGTACGAAGCTATATAATCGACACATCTTCCACATACTCCCTGAGTTCGATACCCTACTACCACTAACTACAGTTGTTTAGGGATTAAATTTGCGTGACCCACGACAGCGTTCAGTGCCGGGTTTAAGGTTAATAGACACACCACATAGTATAAATCCGCGGCGGGAAACCAACGGTTATACCTGATTTATATGGACACATTGTCGGGTGTACGCCTACACCCGCGTGTCAAGGTCGTGGCCATTTCGTAAAATGATGCCAAGGATATCCGGGACATGGTCATTAAACTCCCAAAGGCGTAAAACAAACAAAACTAAATTTTAAACGGGTCACATTGATAATACCCAACTACTAATGAGTTAGGGTCAATTGCCCGACCAAGCGGTATTTTATATACCGTACCCCAAGCCCGTATAAGAGAAAATAAGTTAAAAGTATTTACCTGAGTAAGTAATAACCACAATAAGAAAATGCAAGTGTCTTTTACTGGTCTCCTATTCTGGAACGAAGATTTATAATAACCTATTAGAATCCTAACGGGTCTTTAATATAGCCTAAGCTTAGACCGGTTAGTTTCAAGGAATAATTACGGTTTAATCGCATGGAAGGCGAAAACCGGGAAGGAATGTGATTTAGGCCCAACAAGTTTGGATACTTGTATAATATGGGTAAATTGATCACATTCTGGATTCTGAGATAAAGATGATATGGTTTGACCCGTTTCGGCTATTATGCGTAAACTAGTTACATAAGCCGATCCGAACGTGAAAATGTGTAACGGGTAACCATATAAATCATATACAAGTTTCCTGAGATTATATGCACCAAATATGTTGTGATATCAGCAAGATATGTCCTATTATGCCCCAAATGATTTTAAACTCAAATTACGCCTCATAGAGGCATTTTGGTCATTTAAAAGGGTATAAAAGAGTTAGACTAGCAATCTGAGTTATGTATCTAAATAAATCAGTAATTATACTCAGTTTATCATGTTATAACAGTAGGGTATCATATATATGTGAATTTTATTAATTATAACCATCTTATGCACCGAAAGGGCATTTTGGTAATTTCACATAAGCCTAAAAGGTCAAAACTGGAAACCTGAGTTTCAAACTCTAGCTTACTGTTATAATATAGAATTTTACTAAATACATCAGTAGGTATTGACTCTTATACATATAAACTAGTTTTGACATAGACTATGTCGTAAAAATGCCTAAAAAGGCGATTTGGAGCCATTTCCGGGTTTTAAAAGAAAAGCTGATATTTTTATAATTCCAGAAGTCTCAAAATAATGTATTTAATATAACAAATCAGTAGAAAAAGGTTTGAGGTCAAAAGGATTTATAAAACTCATTTTATAGCCCAAAAGGGCAAAACCGGCATTAGCCGAATTAAGCTTAAAATTCTAAGTTATGCTCATCCTAAAAATAAATAAAAATATTTAAAATTCCCAAAATATTATTATATATCAGTGGGTATAACGTTTTGTATAAAAATTTGGGTTTAGATAGGCTATATGCAATTTATGCTATTTAATTACTAAAGAAGCTCTTAATTACGCTAATGAGCCTAACTTAAATTCTAGACCTCAAACTGAACTCAAATTTGGGTTACAAGTCTAAAATTCAGTAGCTAAGATGTCTACCCTTTTATATTTTCAAAAATCATATTTTATGGACATTTGGGCATAATGGTCAACATATGGGCATTTAACGGAAATTTGCATAATAATTAGACAACTAGTGAACTAAGCCGTATAATCACAGAGGGTTATACTAACATGTTACTAGGTCCAAAAGAAGCTCTAAGGCAATCTTAATCTTGACTAAAATGGGTCAGAACTAAAAGTCAAAGAGAAAGTCAAACTATGCGACTTTCGGTTCCAAACCGGGTCTAAACAGAAAATTGTCGAGTTGAACATGTTGGGACATGTTCTTACATTAGTTACCAAGTTATATTAGTGATCAAACAGGTTGCATGTATCCTACATTGCTAATTATGTGTTAATTCGGATTTAAGCATTCTGTTGACTTTTTAAAGTATGCATTGACTCGAAATTAACATGGTTAGAGTGGGATTCTGGAAACACCCTTTTAAGGGTTTGTTACCCATATAATTACCTACTTAAAGGTATTTTTAATTCGAGATATTACTGAGTAATTATTGACTAATCTCGAAGTCAAACCTTAATTACGACGGTTTGACTTTTAGTTAAATAACTAAGTTAAAAGGGATTAAAAAGGATTAAGAACACTTACAAAGGTCCTAATTAGGGTTAGAGACTTAATGAGAACTTGTTGCTGTCCAGAAAAGCTCCAGAGAAGTCTTGCACCAAAGTCCCAAGTGAGCAAGTGAATATGGTTACAACACAAGTCCTTATATAGTGAACTATAAGGTACAAGATCATGCCAAGCTAGCCTAGAATGGTTACAAGATCAACCCAGGTGTCCCTAATAGGATAAATACTGCCTAGCAAGTCCCTAGTTTCGAAAACCATTCATGAGAGGCGGTGCAACAGGCTGAACAGGCTGAACAGGCAGCTGTCCATTTTCTGCTGCCAGCGACTGGCTTACGGACCGTAAGCCTAAGCTCTTGCGGTCCGTATGCTCCTCTTGCGGACCGTATGCTTGAATGGTTGCGGTCCGTAACCACCTTTGTTGAAATCGCCCAGGTATGTATCTTACGGACCGTAAGCCTAGGCCTTGCGGTCCGTAACCGGTGGCCAGAAGACAAAAATTTTTACAAACTTCAAGCCTTGACCATGCAACTTCGTGGACTCCGAATCTCATGCCATCTTTTCCAGTTGGGGGACCAGTTTGCTCAGCCATTGCATGCTTAGCATGCTTTTACAATCCTTGGCATCTTGTAACAACTTAAAGTGACGGAAAATTTCCAAGTTTAAAACCTTGGATTCTTACAGACGCTAAACATGTTTTATTAAGTTAGTTCCAATCTTTCTTAGACAAGAATTTAAATCAGGATTTTAGTAGTAATATCCTTAATGACCCAATTTCCATATAAAAGATGGAATTTTATTTATTTAGGAACAACCGGTTAATATATAACAGATGTTTGTCAAACAATTTAAGGATCTTGGGATTTTATAATTTGGGTCGTTCAGAGGTAATTTAATAACATGTCGCCCTTGGGTCGTTCAGAGGTATTTTAATAACATGACGCCCTTTTCAAATCCTACCATACATCTTTATTTGATCCGGGTTCCTGACACGTTTGTCCCTCATGACACGTGTCTTTATTTCATTGGGTACGAATTTTCGAGGTGTTACAATACTATATTATAATGCATGAGGGAGGGGTATT
The DNA here is from genome assembly GCF_002127325.2 of Helianthus annuus. NCBI lineage: Eukaryota > Viridiplantae > Streptophyta > Magnoliopsida > Asterales > Asteraceae > Helianthus > Helianthus annuus. The sequence goes on from NC_035448.2 coordinate 73,235,774, forward strand.
TTAAGATACCTAAAAAATAAGAACTTTTCCCCCCTTTATTTATAGAAAGACCCCTAAAATGAGGGTAGTTTGGTCTTTTAAACACTATTTATTTTTTAGCCCCAAAGTTTATTACACTTAAATCCCTAATGTTTTAACAAAATTTTAGATAATTAGTTACAATTCACCCATCCACAACAAACTTATAATTTTTTTATGTATTCTTGACATATCTTATAAACTATATTGTTTAAAAAAATCCAAAGATAGCATGACGACCTACACATTTTTGTCGACGTTTCAATAGTTGTCTTGTTCAATATCGACGCACGGATTAAAAGGTACAAGTCGATAATGCTTTAACGTACAAGTAATTAATACTTGTGATCTAATGCACCTAATCTACAAAGATGAGCTCCATCTATGCAAACAAAAACAAAAAGAATTAAAAGTACTGAAACATAAAATGAAGATATTATATGTCACATTTTATTTTATTAAAACTACCTAATATCTATAATTAGTTTTAAGATTTTATAAGATATATCTAAATATAAATATTAGGTAGTTTTAATAAAATAAAATGTGACACATAATATCTTCATTTTATGTTTCAGTACTTTTAATTCTTTTTGTTTTTGTTTGCATAGATGGAGCTCATCTTTGTAGATTAGGCGAATTAGATCACAAGTATTAATACTTGTACATTAAAGCATTATCGAGTTGTGCCTTTTAATCCGTGCGTCAATATTGAACAATACAGCTATTGAAACGTCGACAAAAATGTGCAGGTCGTCATGCTATTTTTGGATTTTTTTTAAACAATATAGTTTATAAGATATGTCAAGAATACATAAAAAAAAATTATAAGTTTGTTGTTGATGGGTGAATGGTAACTAATTATCTAAAATTTTGTTAAACCTCAGGGATTTAAGTGTATAAATTTAGGGATTAAAAATAAATAGTGTTTAAAAGACCAAACTACCCTTATTTTAGAGGTCTTTCTATAAATAAAGGAGGGAAAAGTTCTTATTTTTTAGTATATTAAAATTGCTCTCACTCATGCATTATAATATAGTATAGATAGATGGTTCCTTCGTTGATCCGCAACCCGATTAACTTGATGGGCCTATTGGACTGGGCTAGCTGATTGGGTCCGCTGGCTTGAATCCATTGGCTTCATAAGACCATGGGGTATGGTGGGGCTTGGGTTGGGCATTGGTTGACACGTGGAATTTAAAAACTCAAGGCTTCAACCCACTTTTGAAGGGGGTACGGTGAGCGTGGCTTGGCTGGCGTGGCCAAGCCACATCAACTTTTTTTTAATATATATATATATTTATAACCAAAAACTACTAAACATACAACATAATTATTAAAATAAACATACAAAATAATTATCAAAATAAAAACCTATCATTCTTCGTCGGTTTCGAACCCAGGAATTGTTGAAACATGTTCCACCAAATCAGCTCGAAGGTTGTGATGTATATCCCTTGAATTTATTAAAAATTCATTTGCCGCTTTATCTTCGTCTGTTACGTTACCTGGTTGGGGGTCATCATCATCATAGTAGGTTACGATCGCTCTACCTTCATCCTCCAAAATCATGTTGTGAAGAATGATACATGTGTACATCACGTTTCCAATTTAATCCTTGTCCCATAGTCGACAAGGCATTGCCAATATTCGCCACATTTTCTTCAAAACACCGAATGCTCGCTCGACGTCTTTACGTGCAGCCATCTGGACCCTGTTAAACTTTAATCTCTTTGGATCTGCGGTACCGTGTCTTGTGAACGATTTTACGAAAACCCCCCACTCTGGGTAAATCCCATCAACTAGGTAGTACCCGTACACGTAATCAACCCCGTTTATAAAGAAAGTTCCTTTGGGTCCTATACCATTTACCCGATCATTGAAAAGAGGCGAGTGGTTTATGATGGTAATATCATTATGTGAACCTGGCATACCGAAGAACGCATGCCATATCCAAATATCTTGGGACGCAACCGCTTCAAGCATGATGGCTGGCACCCCGTGAAATCCACTAGTGTGAGCGCCTTGCCATTGGGTAGGACAAAGTCCCAAGGCTATTTCATACAATCTAAACTACCTAGCATCCCGGGTAGCCCATGATAATCTGCGTGATGTTCCAATATTTGTTGCATGTCACTAAAGGAGGGCTTTCTCAAATATCTTTTCCTATAAAGTTCTAGAATACACAAACAAAAGTTGTGAAGAGTTTCTCTAGCTACACGTGCAGACATTTTTAAATAGTCATCCATAATGTTCGAACTATTGCCGTATGCTAACTACCTAAGTGCGGCTGTGACCTTTTGCCACGTACTAAATCCTAATTGCCTGGTTACATCGGGTTTTTGTTGGAAATAAACATATTTCTCCTCAAGATCTCTAGATATCCTTAAAAATAAGTTTCTACCCATACGAAAACGACGCCTAAACATTTTTTCATCATACTTAGGTTCTGCTGAGAAGTAATCGCTTACCAACAAATCGTTAGCGGTGTGCATTTCACGAGCGATGTACCTTCTCCTCCGTTTAGGTTGTTGAGTCTCTTACTCATCGTCTTCGTCTTCCACGATAGCTTTCACCACCGCCGCGATCGTTTGTAGAAATATTTCCGCACCATCGTCAGATGATGATGACGATTCACTATAACTTGAAGAACTAATGGCAATATTGTGTTTTATGTGTTTGATATTGTGTGAGAAAGATGTTAAATGTGGTAAGTATTTATAAAGGAAAAAAGATTTTTTTTTTTAAATATAGACTCCAACAGCTAGTTTGAAAGGGCCATTCACAACCCGCCATGTCAGCTTGCTCCCCCGCCCCACGCCCAGCTTGAAACCCAAGCCCCAAGGGCCACGCCCCAACCCAAGCCCACCCGGGATGGTGGCTTGGGCGTTTTCCCCCCAATCCATGCCCCAACCCAAGCTCCATACCCCATGGCTCAATATGAGTGTAGTGTTCATGTCCTAAGGCCAAACGGGGTGGACACGTTATGGACCGTGATAAATTTCTATCACTCGTGGAACACCGCCCCGCCCAATTCCATTACGAGTGATGAAGTATAACGAGTTATATATATAACGCGTTGAAGTATTGGGTGATGAATGAGTATCTTGTACATTGTGCATTAATACTTGTACAATAGAATCCCTTCACTAGTGATACCACCCCCTATATTTCTATCACTAGTGATAGAATAGTGGGTGATGACATGTCATGATTTTGTTGGATAGTTGGAGTGATAGAAATCTATCACTAGTGAACCACCCCTCCTCCCCTAATCTAGTGATTGGTTGGTTAAAAGATGTTTATCCATACTAATGGTTTAGTGAACGTAGGCCACTAAAAACAAAGTGGAGATATTTGAATGGACATCTATGGCGTTAAATTTATTTAGTTAGATAACAAAATCTGCATCTTCTTCCCAGATTCTGCAAATCATGAGCACTTGTATCTTCCAACGCCAACACCAACACCATCATCGTCATCTTCTTCTTCTTCCTTCACAACATGATACTCGTTCTTTCAAGCTTCAATCCTTCACACAAATCCCCAGTTCTTCACTTCGGTTTCGAACCCTATCCTCCAGGCAAAACCCTAGTGCAAAACCCTCTCTTCAAAACCCCCAATCTGATTCCCAAATTGCTTCAAACGATGACGATCTTTATTCACCTTCTGCTTCCACTGAATCCAACCCATTCGTCTTGACCTTGTTAATTCAAGGCTTCAGGTATAATTAATTTACTATATCTTCTCTTACTTAACTTATGTTGTTTCTGGAACTTATACTATCTCCTGCTCACTTGTTTTTATTCATGTGAGTTGATTATTTTAGTGTGTAATAGGAAGGAGACGGCTTTGTTTACATCAAACAAGCTAGGAGACTTTGTTTTATTCGAATATGTGTATGATTTAGTTGTTTTGATTTGATCTGGAGTGCAGGGAGAAGCTTGGGTTTGATGAACTTGGAATGGAGATCATGTCCATTGCATTGCCTGCAGCATTAGCTCTTGCTGCTGATCCAATTACTTCACTTGTTGATACTGCATTTATCGGCCATTTGGGTAAACTCATTCTCGGTTTTCTTTAGTTTCAAACACATTCAATTGCATCAACTGAAAGTTTGACTTTAAAGTTATCGCGTTACTCTCATACACGCGTTTGATTAAGAGTTTTGTTTGTTGTTGTAGGTTCTGCTGAATTAGCTGCTGTTGGTGTTTCTATATCATTATTTAATCTAGTGGCAAAATTGTTGAATATTCCTCTGCTCAATATCACAACCTCATTTGTTGCTGAAGAACAGGCAGTATCAGTCGAGGCCGATGACGGTTCTACTTGTGTCAACCAGGGTAACGATAAATTCTGTATTTATAGCAACCAATTCTAAATTAACTTGCTATATACGTGTTATCATTATACATAATTAAGCTAATGATTGTGTTGTTTGATTTTGTTTGTTCAGATGATGTGGCTGGCCGTCCAAACAAGAAGTTTTTGCCGTCAGTTTCAACTTCTTTGGCCATGGCTACTACCTTTGGCATTGCGGAGACCATAGCACTTTCATTCGGTTCTGGTTTCTTATTGAACACCATGGGTATACCTGTTGTACGTGTTAAATGACCAAAATACCCTTATAACACGATCGTCTTTCACATTATACGATTTAACCAGGCATTGACAAAGACAAAACCTTTTTTCAGGATTCACCGATGCGAGTACCGGCAGAGCAGTTTACGTCCATAAGGGCGTTTGGTGCTCCAGCAATTGTATTAGCTTTGGCTGCACAAGGAACTTTCCGTGGCTTTAAGGATACTAAGACTCCTCTATATGCTATTGGCAAGTATATTGTCATTCCAAATACGATGCCATAAGATCATCATGTGCATATGATATTTATATCTTAAAAAAATATTTTGCTTGTGGGCATCACAGTTGCGGGAAACCTGCTAAATGCAGTACTTGATCTAATATTGATTTTCTTTTGTGGACTTGGTGTTAGTGGTGCTGCAATTGCGACGGTAATTTCCGAGTACGTCATGCTGTCATCATCCTCTTGTAACTTCACTGTATAATAATCTTTTACTTTTCTTACAATTGAATTTGAACTTATGAGTAGATATCTGACCGCCTTCATCCTACTGTGGAAGTTAAATGAAGAAGTAGTACTTGTTACTCCAAATATAGATGGTGAAAAAGTTGCTCAATATTTAAAATCAGGTATGTTTTCGTAACAATATATAAGCAAGTGATTATAATACTTCATTTTCTCATTCATACATACAAGCATGGTATTTTGCAGGGGGGCTTTTAATGTCTAGAAGCTTTGCTGTACTTGTGACTATGACTCTATCTACATCAGTGGCAGCACGGGAAGGGTCTGTGCCAATGGCGGGTCACCAGATCTGCTTGGAAGTGTGGTTGGCTTTGTCGTTGCTAACGGATGCTTTAGCACTTGCAGGACAGGTAATTAGTTATCTTTTACCTGGTCCCATTGGTTAGCAGGGTATTGGTGGGGCCCCTGACTTTTCTGGTGACGGGCTCTCATGGTTATCAAGTTACCAAAATAAACCTTAAATATTCTGTTATAGGCGATTCTTGCTAGTAGTTACTCACAAAGGAACTACGGTGAAGCACGGAGAGTCATATACAGAGTTCTGCAGGTTAGGGATACTTTTCATATATTTACTTGGCTTAAAATAAGAGTAAATTATAAGTTTTGTCCTTTACGTTTACATCAAATTGCAGGCGCTGTCCTTTAGCGCAAAAGTTGACAAGTTTTGTACTTAATGTTCTAAAATCTTTGCACGTTATGTCCTTTACGCCAAACGGCCCAAACCCAGTTAGATTTTTTGGTTAAATCAGATTACACAAGGGTATTTTAGTCTTTTTAGCCATTTATTTAATATTATTTTAAAAACTAAAACAAAATATTTTAAAAACTTATCACCACCACCATTAACCCACCACCACATCGATTCTCTGTCTCCTACCATCTCCATCAACACACCACCACCACAAGGAAGTGATCTCAAATTGAAGTAACAGTGATAATCAAATTAGGAAGAAAGAAGATGTGATTCTATTGATTTACGGGAAAGGTTACACTAAGAAATCAAATCAAACAACATAGAAAAGGCGATTTATGAATCCTCATTATCTCTTCCAACACTTCATCCACTGATTTTGCACCCAAATCCATTGTTTCACAAACCCTAATTTCAAAATTCATCAAAATAAATATAAAACAAAAATTATCGAAAATATTTATAAAAAAAAACAGCAATTAGAACTAAAAAAAGTAAAATTTAATGTAATGACTTACAGAGAAAAACAAAATGCAGCAAATTTGTTAATAGAACTTGAGAAAAACGTTGAAACGACAGATCCTGAAGCAACGGGCGCCACCGTCTCCACCGTCACTAGTCACCACCCCCACCGGAACCCTAACCCCAACCACCCCATCCACCATCACAACCCCCACCGGAACCCTAAGCCCAACCACCACCATTAAAACCCACCACCCCATCCACCATCACAACCCCCAACCGTCTCCATCATCACCACCTTCACCGAAACCCTAATCCCAAAGAACCTAAATCACCAACCACCACCACCACATCCACCATCACAACCTGCCACCATCAACCGCTCAACTTGATAGAGAGAGAGAGAGAGAGAGAGAGAACAGATAGGATCAAAACTTTACAGATCAAAGAGATTAGAGTGATTTACCGTCGAATTGAAGAAATCTTCGGTGAAGATGGAGGAGCAGAGCGACGATTTATGGTTTAGTCGGCGTTGATTTGAATATTCTTGCTGATATAGTTTGGTGCAGAAGTAGAGCTGGAAGAAGAATATGCATACCCTTCTTCAAGAATGGTTATTGATGATCATTAATTCTGGTGATTGTGAAGATTTCTGCAATAAGTGAGAGAAGAGTAAGCTGTGTTAGATTATTTTTTATAAACTAGTCCCTACATGTAAGTTATTTTACAGTAGCCCCTGAAGAGATAAAATGACAAGAATACCCTCATGTGCAAGTCACATGACCAAATTTAACCAAAAAATCTAACTGGGTTGGGCATAAAGGACATAACGTGCAAGATTTTAGAACATTAAGTACAAAACTTGTCAACTTTTGCGCTAAAGGACAGCGCCTGCAATTTGATGTAAACGTAAAGGACAAAACTTGTGATTTACTCCTTAAAATAATTTGGCAATAATAATATGACTACTGATCCAACTTCCTCTTTTCGATGATGACCAGATTAGCTTAATAGCAGGATGTAGCTTGTCCTTTATCTTGTTCTTCGGGTTTGGAGATCTATCTTATTTGATCAGCACCGATTCAGAAGTTCTAAATATTGCAAAATCTGGTACCTTGGTAAGAAACTGTCTTTTTTTTTTTTTTTTTTTTGTGGTTGATGTTTCGGCTTTTTGAGGGGTAAGAAATTTAATTATTTTCCCACATTTGTATGATTTAGTTTGTAGTTGCATCTCAGCCGGTAAACGCTGTAGCTTTTGTACTTGATGGGCTATATTATGGGGTTTCAGATTTCGGATACGCTTCATATTCTATGGTAACTTGCCATTCTTCAGCCCACTGTGTGATACCTAATATTGTAATTTGTCAACTAGATTCTCAGGCCTCTAGTCTTGAATGATATACAATTTGCAGGTGGTAATCGGATTAGGAACCTGTGCGTTCTTTCTTCTTGCTGGTCCTAAATTTGGTCTTGCTGGAGTGTGGACCGGATTGTTTGTATTTATGACATTGCGAGTAGTGGCTGGAATCTGGAGGTAAGTTTATTCACTCATGGCTAAAAATGAAACAGGTTGAAAGAGGTCAAACTAAGAAGTTTTTAAACAAGTGTCAATTGGGTTAGACCGAAATGGTCTCATGTTAAAACAGGTTAAATGTCCAATCACATTTTTGGCACCAACATTTCTGACATTAGATCCATAAGCATTACCAATGTTTATATTGAACATATGTTTTGGATTGTGTAAGTTCTATTTAATCGGTTTGTGGACTTCACAGGTTAGGAACAAAGAGAGGGCCATGGAAACTTGTTTACTCTGAAACTGATCAAGAAAACCGATGATTTATGTTGAAACCGTGGCCAGAAAACAGTTTTTCACAATGATTTCTCGGCTATCATACGAAGCAAATTCTATTGGTTTCCAGGCGGGGGATTTCAGATACAAAATATGTATTTGAAGTGATCATATACAAGAACACAGGCAGAAAACCCGAGGGCGCCTTTAAAGAACACAAGAATTTGAAGAACAAACGGTTATGCACCAATTTATGGACCCTAGTGGATCTACAAACCAAATTATATACATAAAAATGGGTTACTAGATATCATGATAACAAGAGCAAAGAAGCTATATTTGAAATGTTTCATGACTTGTTTACATTGTATAGACTTCACTTGAAATTTGTTACCTAATCAAGTCATTTACTTTGCTTCTTCATTTCTCTTGATTTGTATCATCTATAGTGGTTTTAAAGTAGATACAACACGCATAAATAACCAGAGAAGGCTAATAGCATTTTTACATGGAAAGATTGAGGTAAATAATTCAGTAGTTATCAGTTTTAGATTCATAATTTAATCAACTTAAACATAACGATCTATCAATCAAACATTGAAGTTGATTTGTGATCTGCAAATAATGTTTCGACATCTAACTGCACTATTTTGATAACATAAAACACAACCATTAACACTATCTTATGTCATCTATCCCCTCTGTCCTCCACCGCAACCAAGTATTAAAGGTCTACTGGTTATAAACTCCCAATCGCTTGCCTAAGCCAAAACCACATCCCAGGTTTCACCAGACGCTTGTCTTGTGATCAAGTCACAAAGTGACCATTGCTCTTAAAAGAAATGGGAGTATCATACTTTCGAAAAATAGTAAAAACGAATGGTTGTGCCAATACATTCAGATCCATTTGGGTCATACAATGGATCAATTCGGCTGGATACAAATTGAACAACCAGGTGACTTTAAGCAACATAAAATGAGGTCCAAACAGGCATTTAAGCACACATATCTTTTAATATCTTGTTTATCATAGATGGATGGTACTTCTTAACATCTCACAATCACATAAACCGGTTTAAAAATAGGATTCAACCTCATTTTAATTGAACTTCAACCAATACATACATGATTGAACCAAAAACATCATCATCATCATCAACCCAACAATGCCCATAAAAAAATCATTCAATTCCTGCAACTTTACACCTCAGCTTCATATTATGCTTCTCCTGTACCCAAACATAACAAAACCTTATCACAACATTCTCATCAAAACACAAACAAACTAACTAACATACTAACCTGTTCAAGAAGCCGAGCGGACGACTGCTCAACAACCCGAGCCAACCCATTCATCTTCTTTATCATATTACCATACAACTCCTCCAACTCAGCAGTGTAACCAGCAGCCTCAGACCCCATCAAACTCTTCAACCTCCCAACATTAAACCCTTCATCACACACCAACCCAAACTTGTCACTCTCAACTTTACCCTCATCCTCAACCATACTCTCACTCCCCAAACCCTTCACCTCAAAGGGCAAATCCGGAAACCGAGAGTTGGGAGTAAAACTACCATAATGCCCTCGGAAAGCAGGGCCCAAATTAACAACATCTAGGGTTTTAGCCTCAAACAAACCAGTAGAAGAACGGAACTGAAACGCCTTGTATTCATGAGTATGAATTAACTGGTCCTGGAACGGCGTCGTTAAGAGGATGAATATACAGTTAGTCAAATTGAAAGTGGGATCGGAGGAGAGAGAAAGGGTGAGGGAGGATTCTCGCATGGAGGGGCGGAGGGGGGTTTTCCGTCGGCCGGAGAACCAGCCGATGAGGGGGTCGGGGGAGGAGGAGATAAGGTGGTGGAGGGAGGGGGAATGGAAGGTGGTGGGTGAGGGGGCGGAGAAGAAGGAGGTGACGGTGGCGATGAGGGTGGGGTGATCATCGGAGGGGGAGGGGTCGTCGGAGAGGGTGGAAGGGGTGAGGTGGGAGATGCGGCCGAAGAGGAGGCCGTCGAAGTCGGCGGGGGAGGAGGAGAAGCGGTGGAGTAAGGAGGCGAGGGTTGGGCCGGAGATTTGAATCTTGTGTAAGGAGGAGAGGTCATCCATGGTGGGGGTCTAGAGAGAGAAGTCAAGAATTCAGAAATGGATCGATCATTCAGATTAGTTTATGCAATAAGTCGCATCGAGAGTGGGAGGGAGTAGGGGTGTTTAGGAGTGTTCATCGAATCGAATTTTCGAATTATTCGAATCGAATTATTCAAATATTTTTTATTTTCTCTTGAAGTCGTATTCGATTCGAATTCGATTAAAATCTACCAAATTTGATTCGAATTCGTATTCGAATAAAAAACTCAATTCGTATTCGATTCGTATTCGAATACAAATTCGAATTCGAATCGAATTCGAATAAATTCGATTTGATTTAGATTCTTTAAAAACATATAAAAAACTATCAAAATGAAACATAAATTTTAAAACAACCATAAAGCACGATAGCATATTAAAACCCGATTCAAGAGTCGTACAGCGTCAGGAGCGAGACCACCAAAGGTATCAAACGCAAACGGGACAAACACATGTTGATTCTCCCGGCAAGCTTTGTCATGTTTTGCCACTTTGCTCGCCTCTGCCTTGAGCACCGCTTGCCCTACGACAAAGCCCTTGTCCTTGAGTCCGACAAGGGGGGAGACTCCAGTTAGATCTACACAAGCGTGTTTCCCCCCTTCCCATCCAAACACAAGGATGTCCGCCGGGCGTAAAGTGGACCTCCCCTCTAAGGGGTCAGTAAGGAAATTTACTGGAGCCTCCTTTTTGGCAGAGATCCCGGCCCGCTTAAGAACATCACATAACACATCTCTCACCCAATCATGCCGATATTTAAACCCTGGTAGCTCTTTACAGTGGATCGCGTGGTCGCCGAAAGAATCCAAACACGCTTTGCGGCATACCGGACATGGCTCGTCAACTGGGAACAAAGGAATCATCAGTCGGTATCTAAGGATAGCACGGTATTCCACAGCCGACATGTGTTGCCCCAAGCCTTCAATTGGTGTGACAGACAGAAAATCCTGAGCATGTGGGGCACGTAGACATTCAAACACAGCTCTTTGCCGAGGGGATAAAACAAACTTCTCTTCAAACCTCTTGACAATTTCTCCATATAAGGCATTCGCCAGAATTTTCTGGGATTTAGGAGGGGCGGTGTCTTTAATGTAGAAACCGCCAATATCAAGGTCGGGAAGAGAACTATGCAAAAGGTCCAACGCACTCTTGTAATCGGAGTCTAAAACATCCCCACCACATTCTCGGAGTATGTGGTCTTGTAAACCCCAAGATTGGGCCCTTGAAGCCACGAAAGCATATGAAGAGGCATCCTCGGCCGTACAAATCCCTAAGCCTCCGAACCGGGTCGGGAGAGAAGCCAACCTCCACTGGAGATCACCAAAAATGGCACCCCCACAAACAACAATATCCTCTAATGCTCCCCGGAGGCCTTCATCAAAAACAGAGACAGCTCCCCTGACCAAAGAAGGTTGACACGTTCGAAGACCAAACAACAATTTAGCAACACTCATACAAGAACGAAGTAAGAGGAGCTCGCTCTGAGGGTCCCGTAGGCGTTTAAGGCACCTCATCAGCTCGACTGCACAGTTCGCTCTTTTAAGAGCCATACCACTAATAAACTCTGCATCACGACTAACGGCACCCCCCAGGAGTTTCACACCCAACATCGGCCTCCCAATCCCCTGAGGGAATAAGCCCTCCTGAACCTTTACACCATTGCAGGTTGGCCAATAAACTTCAGTTTTCTTTATATTAAGTTGAAGCCCTAAGGAAGGACCCTCAGCTCTGATGATATCTAAAGCATTAGCCACTTGGGTGGCATCTCCAATAAGCGTTCCGTCATCTAGGTACCAGGCGTGAAATAGAAGTTTGCAGCGATCCCTTATTCGGTGAACAAGGGGGTGTAGAACAAGGGCAAAAAGGAGGGGCCCCAAGGGATCCCCCTGCTGAACGCCAGTAGAAGACCAAATATACTCATCCCCCACATATAATCTAGCTGGTTGACCATATAAAAAATCGACCCACGTAGAAATAGAAGGACACCTTTTCCTGACCTCGTACAGTAGGGCTGTCCTATCAACCAAATTAAAAGCGTTCGAAAAATCAACAGTAAGCATAGCAAGAGACCCATCCTGGTGGTACTCGATAAGGAACCTGTTCGCACTATGAAGAACGGCCTCTGCCCCACACGGAATCCCTACCCCAAACTGGAAATCGCCAAGGTATTTGGCCATCTCCTTCCCAACACCTTTCATAGCCACCTTGGAGATCACCCTCCTCCAAATCGACCCAACAGCGATAGGCCTAATCCCATTATCCGGTTTGAGAAGAGGTGTAAGAGGAGCAGAAGCAACAAACTCCGCCAGACTCCTCGGGCACCTCCCCCCCAAGCACAAATTAACCATAGCTGAAGTAGCCCTAAGCAGGCTATCAGCAATCACAGACCCCTCCCCACAAAAAGCATCTAAAAGATGTTGGACCCTTAAGCCGTCTCTCCCGCACGACGTACGACTCTTGAATCGGGTTCAAAAAGTCGTTAATAGTAATTCTTCGTCGCTAAAGGTTTCAAACTTTGTATTTAGTAGAATTGGTTTTTCTATTCAAAAGGGGGTGGCGGCGCAACTTGTTGCCCGACTACCTGCCATTGCTTTGTAATTGCCCTTTTTCATGTGGAATGATATAAATTTACATATTAAAACAGTTCCAAATAAAGTATAATAAATCTAAATTCAAAACGTGAAGTTGGGAATAACCACTTCACATTACAAGTTAATATTTTTACGGTTAGAAATGTATTGATAGATTTGTTACTTAGATTTTAGTTATGGGCCATGTAGATGGTTTGGTAATGGGTCATTTTAATTCTTGGAATAAATTTTGAAAATAATTTGTAGTATAGCCTAATAAAAGTTATATATGTATTATATATAAAAATAATAACTAAAATTGTATAATTTTTATTCGAATTTCGAATCGAATCGAATTTGAAGTTGTAAATTCGTATTCGATTCGTATTCGATTTACTTGACTCGAATTGAATCGAATTCGAATTCTTATAATCGAAACGAATTCTTGATAATCGAATCAAATTTAAACGAATTTCGAATTTTTCGAATTCGAAATGAATTCTGAACACCCCTAGGGGTGTTCATGAGCCGATCTGATCTGATCGAGGGTCTGCTCATGCTCGGATTGAATTACAACCGATCTGATCCGATCGGATCGAATTTACAAAACCGAGCACAAAAGTGATGCTCATGCTCGGATTGAATTTGAATTGATCGGATCGTTTTCGCTCGGTTTTTATCAAATCCTAGAAAAAACGAGTGGATCGTTTTCGCTCGATTGAATTATAAGGCTGTGTTCAACAAAAATAAATCCTAACTTAACTAAAACATGTCCAACACTTTATTAACGATATGCAGATCTTCGCACAATCAGATCTTCGAACAATATGCAGATCTTCGCACAATCAGATCTTCGCACAAGTACAACCGACGACGAGAACAATATGCAGATCTTCGAACAATATGCAGGCTTATTTTAGGAATTTGGGGTTAGATTTGTGTGTGTGTGTGGAGCAGCGATATGCAGATCTTCGCACAATCAGATTATGACTATGAATATTGTTTTAGGAATAGGATTTAGGGTTAGATTTTGATATTAACTATTAAATGGGCTGAATATTTTTTGGGCTTTTAATTTTTTTTGGGCTAGTATATTTTTTGGGTTTTTAATCTTTAAAATCTATAATACATACATACATACATATATACATATATATAAATTATTAATAAAAATAATTCGAGCAAAACCGAGCGATCGACGAGCGAGCGGACCTTTGCTCATGCTTTGATTGAATTTGAATCGAACCGATCCGAGCGGCTCATTTACAAACTGAGCGGGAATCGAACGAGCATTTTTCAAGCATTTTTCGAGCGATCGTCGAGCAGTTTGGACAGCCCTAGGAGGGAGGTTTAATTTGTTTGATTTCTTTTTGGCTTGTTAGTCCTTCGGTAGTGGGACATTATATGGTGTTGGTACGGTGTATAGCGCCCCATAGCGTCCGGACACCATTACAACCGGCGCAACAGGGTATGAATTTTGAATTCTCGCGAAAATTATAACGCCATGCTTCATCCTCCCCTACTCACACACATATATTTACATACATACATATGTATGTATGTATGTATGTATAATAGAAGGGGTTATATAACCCCCTTACCACTACACCCTCTTGTAATATAAACCCCCATAAGGCTCCCCCTTGCACTTTTTCACCAATTGTCGCATAACCCCCACCAAAGAGCTTTACGGAGCTTTATGACCACATGGCCTTATGTTTGGTCGCTTTTGTTTCGACTCATTACTGTATATACACTCGCTATAGCAACCGAAAGATAAAACAAAAAAAATGTTATATTTGAGCCGGCTCGGTTCCACACTATGCATCCGAAATTTGGATGGGTTCGTTTTGACTTTTGTTACCGTACTGACACCTACTATAGCAACCGAAATGGAAACCCTAAAAATATTTTATATTTGACCCAACTCGGTTTCGAATAAAGTTTATATCAAAACTGTTTTTTTTTTGTTGAAAAACTAAAGAAGTTGTATATTTCTCTTCTGTCACTCAAAAGGAGAACAATACAACACTAAAATAGATAAAAAAAAAAAAAAAAAAAAAACCTAGAAGCTTAAGTGTTGGTGTATGTTATGTGACAACAACATTGGTTTGGCCTTTGGATATTAATCAAGACTTGGATATGAAGATCTCAATACTAGTCCGAGTTTATGAAGATACATTGAAGTCCGAATTTGTTGAAGCCCATACCCAGTCCAAGTTTGTGTAGATCAGATGATTTCCGAGTTTATGAAAATCCTCATAGATTCCGAGTTTGTGTCTAGTCCGAGTTTGTAAGTCTTCAATGTAGTCCGAGTTTGTGTTTTAATATGTATTCCGAGTTTGGTCTTTGTATTAGTATCCGAATATGTGTTTTGTATGTACATGGGCCTAGCCCAGTCTGCATGGTTTTGTAATATAAACAACACTATGCTTTAGGGTTTAGGTTAGACACTAGAGAGAGCAGTTACAGAGAGTTAGAGAAAACACAGAGAAAGGCTGTAAGTTCTTGTGATCTTGAGTGATTGTAAACATTGTGTTAGATAATCATAGAAGATCGGTTTAAAGTGTTTTGCCTATTCTTCATCATATTACTTGTTTATGCGTTTGTGTGATCTATCAAGGGGATTCTGCACCCTTAGTTGATTGTCAATCTCGTAACGATCCATGTGATAGGGACCTACAATTGGTATCAGAGCTTTTGCTCTTATTGTACGGTTCGAGATTGATTTCCAGAAATAAAGTTTTTGGTTGAAGAAATTTTGCCGTCGTCATTCATCTTTGGTCATTAGGGTTTTCCTAAGTTTGTGGGTGAACTCGCATTATCGTGAAGTCACAGTTTTGCGATTTACCAAAACCACACAAGTTTAGGAAGTACGGATACAATTTCGAATTTGTTACAAAGTTCTGAACTTATCACAAGGTTTCGAATTTATAACAGTTCTGAACTTATCACAAGGTTTCAAATTTATAACAGTTCCGAACTTGTCAGTTTTCCGGAGTTGAGAATCTGTTCTGGATTTGTTACTGGGTTCTCCGAATTTGCTGAGTGTTCCGAAGTATACCAGTTCCGAATTTGACATTATCCGAATTGCATTGTTTTCGAATTTATACTTTAACCAAATTCCAATTTTAACTAAAATTTGGATTTAAGACCTTCGAATTTAGTGAGAAGTCTGGACTTAATTAGTTGTCCGAACTTACCCTGTTCTGAATTTGTTAGGTTGTTCCTGTTCCGAATTTAGACATATTCCGAATTTAATCACTTAAAGATTCCGAATTTAAGCTAGTATCCGAATTTGGGGATTGGTTTGTATATTCCGAATTTGAGATTTGTGCTATAGTATTCCGAATTTAGCACTTGGTACACAAAGGTGGAAGTTTAACCCGCTGACGTATTCGGTTATAAATGTTTTTAAGTGTATAATTTGTTCTGTGAACACTGACTGCACATTTAGAGTCCATTGATTTAAACAAAAAGGCACGAAAATCCCGAAAATGATTTTGGACATTATATATCATTGGATTCGTAATCTCGAGACGAGTCTAACGGTACATATTAGTAAAAACAAGTTTCGGAAAATTTTTAACCGTTTTTAACCAGTCGGTTGCGTTAAAAATGTCGAATATGTCAAATATGAATGAGTTGTTGAGGATGGAGGATGAAGTTGGCACTACTAACAAACCGCCAAAGATGATGAAGGTAGAAAATTACCTTACATGGAAAGACAGGTTTCAGTCTTTTGTTGAATACAAGGACACATGGATGTGGCTCTGTATTCAGGGTGGGTACGTGAACCCAACTCATGAGTTTGAAGGCAGACAACAGATCACTGCATATGTTAATATGGACGCCGAACAGAAAAATATGTATGAAGCTAAGAAGAGAGCCCTTGCTGCCATAAAAATGTCATTACCTGATGACATTAAACACACTTTTAAGAGATATACTACCTCAAAAGAGATGTGGCATGCGTTAGAGAAGAGGTATGTGGGCAATGCTGATGTGAAAAAGAATAAAGTTGACCTACTGAAGAAACAGTTTGTTGTTTTTAAATGCATGAGAAATGAGTCTCTAGAAGATATCATCACGAGGTTTTATCATTTGATGTAAGAAATAGACAACTATGACATAGAAGGATACACTAACACTGAGATAAATAACAAGTTGCTAGATGCTCTACCTGCTAAGTGGGATATTTATACTCTCATGATAAAGGATGAGGCTCATTACGAGACTAAAGATTTAGAACAGGTTGTTGGGAAACTGAGAGCTTATAAGCTCAACATGAAGAAGAAGGAAACATGGTATGATCAGGTTCAAGATCTGGGAGTTTACAAAGGCATTCCATCTTCATCTTCTCATAATGCTTCTAGTGATTCAGCAACTGCATTTCTCTCATGTGAAGATGATTATGTTCATCTCGTATCACATATAACTTCCAAGAATCATTCTCTTTTATATATGCTCCGATCAATTCAAATGCACAGTTAATTTTTTTCATGCCAGTAGCTTTACTTGTACCTTTAACGGACCTATACACACCACCATGTTCACACATTAGTATGACTCTACAATAACCATTTGGCTTTGTTCTTGATCTTTTAGTCACGATAACACAACCAACATCACGTGCAGTGTTTTGAATCCATTCCATCATCTCTTCGCGAGATTTGAATGCCTAAACATAAACTAATATTAGAGTTGGGACATATGACTACAAACATTAGCAATACAAGCTTATAATCATAACTTCATCCTTTAAATAAAGCTTATACCTAATCGGTAGAAAATACGAACATCTTTTTGTATAACTCTTGATGTCGAACTGTGATAAACCGTACAAACTAATATCAGAGGCATATACTCGAAAGCAATTTCTAACATATGCATCAATATAGTACATAATATAATATATTAATTAATATGTAAATAAATGAAACAAGGTTTAAGAATCTCTTATACGCTGATTTTTTTATTCTAAAAGTGTGAATTTACTTTACGTCTGATGTATCTTCCAACAATTGAGAAGTTAAATACTTTTTTCTGGTAGAATACATAAGCCGCACAACTACGGCAAATACTATAAAATAATGGTTTCTTTGTAAATCAACTACAAACAACATCTGCTGATCGATTTGTGATAAATAATTGATCTGGGCAATTAATTCTTAAAACGACTCAAACAAAAAAAAATAACTATATTGATGAGAAAGATGAATACATACCAAGAACGCTCAATCAATTAGAACTTTGATGAAAATCAAAGTTGAACTAAATTGTTTTTCAACGTCTCTCTTAATCTCCTTCTTTCAGGAAGGATATAAACAATAGGGATATTTTCTTATGCAATTTAAAAGAAAAATAGAAATTACAAAGGTTCATTGTTTTTATTTACAAACTTCAGGGGGGCGGTGTACGAATCCATATATGATATAATAATTACAAATCTTCCACCTAAATGTAAACTCAACTTGTTTACAAATCGAGCTAGATGAGCCAGCTTAGAATCAAAGAAGACGTATACGAATCCACAATCTACGAGCTGATCTTGAAGATGAGAAGAGCATAATCTGAGATGATAGATCTGAAATCATTTTCAAATTTCAATGGTAGACCTCACCTGAGTGTAACAGAAACACAAGAACAGGAACATCGGTAGACGCAGACAGAAAAAAAAAAGTCAAATCTTAGTGGAACTGATGGAGATGTGTGCCAAACAGGCGAAGACAAGTGAAACACGTACAGCTGGGGTGAAAATGGTATGGAAAATGGAAATTTTTTTGGAACAATCGGTGGAGATGGCTGTCTTGATCTTGGTTGTCAGGAGATTGGAATCGAGTTTTAAACGAGTCAGCTCAGTTCGGCTAAAAAATTATAAGGGCCGGTTTCGAGCTACTTTCAAGCCAGGTTCGGGCCACGGCTCTTAGATGATTGTATTGCGAGTTTTTAGCTAAAATGACTTGATATGCAAGACATTTAGACCTCGGGTACACCATATATGATATAATAATTTAACACCAATAAATAATAATTTTTGAGAAGAAAATAAAGATTTAGATAACCATGACTACTGCAGGCACTAATTCTTATTAATTTGGTACTTGGGATTTCAACAGTTTACGGTACAGAGTGGACTCAGTGAGCCAACTCAGTAGGCAACAATAGTATTTAACACTTCAACTTAACTAGTGGCACAAATAAAGTCATGGATGAATTTCCTGCCAATGCAGCAGCTTCACTTGAAAAGATGCTTAGAAAGTGGAGCCATTCCACCCCAGGAAAGAACCCTGCAAAATAAAATAATCTCATCAATAAAAGTTAAAAAAAAGATAATATCTATATTTCATTAAAAAAAATACAGGAAAATAATACATATATTGCTGATGTAACTCAAATAGAAGAAAAAGGTTTCCCAAGAAAACCAGTGTTTTTGTAAAACTTAATGCGGACCAGCCAAACAGGCCGGGTTGCGTTGGCTCTGAGTAATATCTAATAATGCTTTTCCAATCTTTATCAGAAATGTAATGATAAAAACTATACTGGTATAATAAAGGGATAAATTGTGTAAATAATAACCAAGCTTGAAAATTGTTCTAACTAAAAAGACCACTCAAGTTTCACTATTATTCCTCTGTTCTGTAATTTTTCATACATGTTTGAACTGTATGACCAAATTAGAAGACGTCTTTTCTTTCGTCACAATTACCTCTTATTTTAGGTTGTTAAACATGAAGCAAATAATTACAAAAGAGTATCGGGGTTTCATGTTTGTTTCATTCAGGCTAATTCTAAAAAAAAATCATGACATTGGAACAATATTGAAATTTGAGTGGAACACTGAAAAACTTTGTTACAATTAGGTGGAACATTCCGTATAATAAATCTATCTTAATTGTTAGATTAAATACATTTAAGAAGTTGCAAACAATGAAATAACAAACAGGGGGACTTCGAACTTGACCTGTTTCACTTCTAGGTATGCTTTTAAGTTGTTTTATATTTGACTCATTGGATGGACCTAGTAAAACCAACATCTCTAGTTATTGATTGGAAAACAGTGAAGGGTGATTTACATGAGATCTAGGACTGGTGTAAAGCATGAAGACAGGGTGCATTTTCTTGAGTTTGATAGGCCTAAATAAATACACACGAAAACTAAAATAAGAAAATAAATTGACAGGCAGGGATATTAACATGCTGAAAGGCAACTTGCCTTGGTGTCATAGAATTTGAGATAGAAACGCGACTTAGGGACGGACAATTTGGTCTCAAGAATTTCTGCAACGGCAGCACTCAACTTCTTGTTTACATCAGCATTAAGCCCCCCGATTGAGACTAATTCCCCGTAGGCTGCTGGCTGTTCGTTACCACCAAAAGAAATTGGTATAGAACCCTTCAACACAATCATCACATACTGTGCAATACAAAACCATGAGTTCATAAAGTAACTTAATCATGTCACACATACTTCCTTAAACATACATACATACATAACCCTTCAACACAGCACAATATAAAAACAAAAAAGTTCCAACATCAGACAGGCTAATATTATTATATGAATCTTGATGTTATATAAACCTACAAGTGTAGTGCTACTGCTGAGTTAGGTTTTACACATGTATAACAGAAGACGGAGTTATATGTGTGTGTAAAGAGAGAGAGAGAGATGATACCGCTTCGGGTTTTCCGATGATTTTGGCGACGGCGGAGGTGGCGTCGGAAAGGATGGAGGAGGAGTCAAGTCCGTCGAGGTTGACGTTGGTTGACAGAGTCAGGCACGGCATCTTCTTCGCTCTCAAAACCCTACCCTGAAACTAACCACTGATGATGATTACCTTAAGTTGTTGGTGTATTCGGCGGATTGATTACCTTATCTCTTACCAAACCTATGATTCTTATATATTATTTTAGAGTAAATTATTTTAGAGTTAATTACACAAATGGGTCCTGTGATTTATACATAATTTCGCTTTTGGGTACTAACTTCTTTTTTTAACAGGTTTAGGTTCTATGGTTTCAATTTTGTAACACCTTTGGGTACTAACACCAAAATTAGTTAATTAATGACTAAAATACCCTTGCATTTTTTTTAAGTTTATCAATGTAACACATTTGGGTACTAACACCTAATTTTATTTAAGTTTAAATCAATTTTACAAAATCTATTTATTTTTTTATTTTCATTATTTTATTATATCTCTTAATTAACATAAACTCTATTTATTTTTTCTATTTTCATATTTTTATTTGTTTCTTATTTAACATTAAATCTACTTGTTACACCAGTATTTTTTTAAATAGATTTTTTAAATAAAATCTACTAGCTATATAGTTTTATGTAAATTAAATTTTTGTTTTCAATTTTGGTTGAAATGATTGATAATAATAAATATCTTTCATGTAAAAAAATTTAAGCCTTTTTTTAACTTGTTTTTTTGTTCATTTACATTTTACTATTTTAGAAAGATATTTAATTTACATAAAACTATATAGCTAGGTATTTTAGATAAAACTATATAGCTAGGTATTTTAGATAAAACTAAAAAAATTTAAGCCTTTTTTAACTCGTTTTTTTTTTTTTTGTAAAATAGATATCTAATTTACATAAACTATATAGCTAGTAGATTTTACTGGTGCAACTAGTAGATTTTATGTAAATTAAATATCTTTCTAAAATAGTAAAATGTAAATGAACAAAAAACGAGGTAAAAATGGCTTAATTTTTTTACATGAAAGATATTTATTATTATTATTATTATTATTATTATTATTATTATTATTATTATTTTTATCAATCATATATATTCAAAATTCAAAACGAGTAAGGTTTACATTATTTAAAACTAGTAAGAAATTTAATTTACATAAAACTATATAGCTAGTAGATTTTATTTAAAAATCTATTTAAAAAAATACTGGTGTAACAAGTAGATTTTATGTTAAATAAGAAATTTAATAAAAATATGAAAATAAAAAAAATAAATAGACTTTATGATAATTAAGAGATATAATAAAAAGATGAAAATAAAAAAAATAAATAGATTTTGTAAAATTGATTTAAACTTAAATAAAATTAAGTGTTAGTACCCAAATGTGTTATATTGATAAACTTAAAAAAATGCAAGGGTATTTTAGTCATTAATTAACTAATTTTGGTGTTAGTACCCAAAGGTGTTACAAAATTGAAACCATAGAACCTAAATCTGTTAAAATAAAAAGTTAGTACCCAAAGGCGAAATAAGGTATAAACCACAGGACCCATTTGTGTAATTAACTCATTATTTTATGAGTTCTTGTGTTTCCGCTACCTCTAAAATCAAAAAGTTTAACATTCTGGGTTTTTAATCACTTATTTTTAACGTTTTGTGTCTATGTGTTTTAATTCTTTTAACCATCTGAGTCCAAAACAAAAGGTACAAGTATTAAATATAATTATACTAGGTGAGAACCCTGTGTAATACACAGGTTAAATAAATGTAATTTTATATACCAAATAATAAAAAACTATCTTTAAAAACCTTGTTTATTATACGGGTTGTATAAATGTAATTTTATATACCAAATAATAAAACAATACATCTTTAAAAATCTCGTTTATTACATATGTTGAATAAATGTAATTTGATATATTAAATAATAAAAAAGTTATATCTTTAAGAAACTCGTGTATTGTATGAGTGAAGTAAATTTATTTTTATATATTAAATAATGAAAAAAAGTTACAATTTTAAGAAACTCGTGTATTGTATGGGTTGAGCACATATAATTTTATATACCAATCAATAAAAATTTATCATTTTATATCTTTATAAACCCTGTGTATTATGAAACTTTTGGACTAAACTAACAAAATGACCCAAACCACAGGGACTAAAATGCATTTAAATCTTTACATCATATTAATTTATATTTAGTGTATGTGTTTTGTTAATTTCAAGCTAAATAATTTTGAAATCTAATAAATATTATAAAAGACTATATTATCTACAAATTGTTTAAATTTATATTAAATTTTATTTTATAATTATCTTTTAATTAATATTAATATTAATTAAGTAGCAGATAGGGATGAGAAAACCAAAAAAATAGATGGCTCCAATGAATGACATGTGTCCCTTAATTGGTTTCTTTTATTATATAGTAAGATATAGGGTTATTGGATTTTAATAATCCTAAGTTTCACCTGTTGGCCGATAATATTCCAATTAAAATTTTTTTTTTCAATGATCCCAACTTGTAAGAATTTGACCCTTATTGATCCTTTTCCAACATAGGTGCACTTAATTTATTTAAGGAGACTGCAGGTGCACTTAAATCTATTGAGTATGTCAAATTCTTATATGTTAGAAAAAGATTAATACAGCCAAATTTTTGTAAGTTGGAATCGTTAGAGTGAATTTTTAAAGTTGGGATTTTTATCAGCGAATAGGTAAAACTTAGGATTTTTAAAATCTAATAACCTTATATATAAATACACAGAAGACCCTTAGAACATTTCCGCACCCCATGAAAAAAAATCATGGGTCCATCATTGCACTTAGTATTAATTTTGTTACGTATGGTACAAGTTCTCTAGGCAATAATTCTTAATTTGGCCACACTTATTTTTGATATTTAATAAGATTTCACTACATTCAACTCACTACGTTAAATATTATCTATTTTTATTTACATTTACTTGTCACGGCTCCCCGACCCACCCTGGACGGAGTCGGGGGCCGCGAGGCAGTTCCCGGTGATACCCGTGGTATTTAATTTATGCGACAGCGGAAGTCTTTGATTAACATGATCTTTTCGCCGGAAATTACTTGTTTAGTATATTACATAAAGTTTAAGGGATAAATCCCAAAATTTACAATAAGTCGATTTCACACAGAAATCTTTATTTTTCCAAAACATGTTTTATTTATTTACAATGAGCCACTTCCCTGAGCTTGATAGTGCTTTACTGCACTTTTCCTGGATCACACAGATCACCTGAAACATGTTTGAAAAAGGTTTTTGTCAGCGGGGAAATACTGAGTGAATCATTCTGTTTTCTAAAACGACCCGTTAGTTATTAATTTACAGTATTAAGAGCGATTACAATGTTTTTATCAACCAATTATCAAGAATGGGTATTTGTCACTCGACCGGATCTGTGACTGTGGTCATACCACTATTGGGTCCCGTCGCCCCAAATAGTGACGGCTCACTCACACAGAGTGATACTCACTCACCTAGAGTGATAAAAATAGTAATGTGCACAATACCCCACATACCAGCTGTAATTTGGTGATTACAAAGACTTAATCCCTGTAATTATAACCTTGAAAATAATTTGAGGTATTGTAATACTTACTTACAAACTGTGAGAAAACAGTTTAAAAAGAAGAATGACTCACATTGCGGATTAACGAGCAAATAGATATTGCCTACTGATTAGCCTTGATTGAACCTAATTTAACACAATGCACACACAGGCAGGTTAGTAACTAATACAGCAGTTACGTCAATTCACGAGATTAAACCTTCACAACGATTAATCAGTGCAATACTCGGTAATTCAATCGGATTCACAACGAATAACAGAGCATAGTCCGAATTCGAACAGCACTCTAATATTTAAGTCGAAATCACGACGAATAATCAAAGTACAAGCTCAATTTGAGCAGCACCTGGACTATCGTTGGATAGTTATAATCGATCGGACGTTGAATCGTAATAGCGATCGAGTTATTACCCTGATTGCGGCAGCGTTTCGATAATCGTGTGTGTTGTGAATCTGTTTCGACTATAACTCAGTGCATAAGGTGAGTTTGGACGTCGAAGTAACACCAAAATTCAAGTGCCACTGCCCCCTATTTATAGCTGAAAAATGTGCTCCCTCGCGCCACGCGAAGAAGACATGTGTACCCGTCGCGTGGCGCGACGGGTCTATTTCTTAGCCTAGGTTGTTTCGTGTCCTAGATAGCCTTGCTGAGTAAGTTAAACGAACAAATTTCGTTTCTACAGCAAATTTAGAGGATAAACATCCACTAGGTTTTAACCCCCCTGAGTTTTAGGGGCCCTGATCCTGATTCCGATTGTTATGAAAATTTTAGGGTTTATGCGGAATTATTTGGGTTTCTCAATTAGGGTTTCCTTAATAGCTAATTACCATCCTAATTATCGATTTTCGTGACAGTTGTTACATTCTCCCCACCTTAAGAAAAATCTCGTCCTCGAGATTTATTAGAATAGATGAGGATATTTTCGCTTCATTTCTGATTCCAGCTCCCAAGTGTATTCTGGTCCTCTCCTGGAATTCCATTTGACTTTGACCAACACCAGTCGTTTGTGTTTGAGAAATTTGACTTTTCTATCTTTGATCTGTAGTGGTTTCTCTATAAACTTCAACTTTTCGTTCACCTCTACATCTTGAAGAGGTACTACCAGGGACTCATCTGATAGACATTTCTTGAGATTGGATACATGAAATACATCATGTACTCCAGATAATTCTTCTGGTAGTCGTAAACGATAAGCAACTGGTCCTATTCGTTGGCTTATTGGAAATGGTCCTACGTATCTGGGACTCAGCTTTCCTTTCTTACCGAATCGTACTACTCCTTTCCAAGGAGAAACTTTTAAAAGTACTTTATCTCCGATTTGAAATTCTAAAGGCTTGCGACGGTTGTCTGCATAGCTTTTCTGACGATCTCGAGCTGTTTTCAGTCTTTCCTTGATCTGAGTTATCTTGTCAGTAGTTTCTTGTACAATTTCAGGACCTGATAATTGACTTTCTCCTATTTCTGCCCAACATACTGGGGTTCTGCACTTGCGTCCATACAGTGCTTCAAATGGTGCAGCTTCGATGCTTGAATGATAACTATTGTTATAGGAGAATTCAATTAATGGCAAATGGCTATCCCAATTACCACCAAAGTCAATTACACATGCTCGGAGCATGTCTTCTAGAGTTTGTATTGTCCTTTCACTCTGTCCGTCTGTTTGTGGATGATAAGCAGTACTTAGATTTAGTCGAGTTCCCATTGCTTTCTGAAAACTTGTCCAGAAATGAGATGTAAAACGACTATCTCTATCCGATACAATGGAGAGCGGGACTCCATGTAGGGATACTACTTCGTCCACGTACAGTTGTGCTAACCTTTCCATGCTAAAGGTTTCTTTCATTGGTAGGAAATGAGCTGACTTGGTTAATCGGTCTACGGTTACCCAAATAGCATCATTACCTTTTCTGGTTCTGGGTAACTTGGTAACAAAATCCATTGTTATGAGTTCCCATTTCCATACAGGCATTTCTAACTGTTGTAGTAGTCCTGAAGGTTTCTGGTGTTCAGCTTTAACTTGTGAACAAGTTAAGCACTTGGATACGTATTCGGCTATATCCTTTTTCATTCCTATCCACCAGAAATTATTCCTTAAATCTTGGTACATCTTATTATTTCCTAGATGCATGGTATACCTAGATTTATGAGCTTCTTCTAAAATCTTATTTCTTAACTCTCCTTGCTTAGGTACCCAAATTCGTTTCTTATGGAATTTCCAAATTCCATCATTTCCTTGTTCTAGTTCTTTTAGGTAACCTTTCATTCCTTCAGCATCATCTTTGATTGCTATTTTCTGAACTTATTTAATTTGTGCCATTAAATCTACTTGTAGATTTAACCTCAGAGCATGGACTCGTTTCTGTTTCTCATGGTACTTACGACTTAAGGCATCTGCAACTATATTTGCCTTTCCTTCGTGATATTGGATATCACAGTCGTAATCGCTTAGCATCTCCATCCATCTTCTTTGCCTCATGTTTAACTCTTTTTGCCCAAATATATATCTTAAACTCTTATGATCTGTATAAACAGTAAACTTACTTCCATACAGATAATGTCTCCATATCTTAAGGGCAAAAATTATGGCTCCTAGTTCTAGATCATGAGTCGTATAATTTTCTTCGTGCTTTTTCAATTGTCTAGAAGCATACGCAATTACCTTCTTGCGTTGCATTAACACACATCCATAGCCTAATTTTGAAGCATCACAATATACTTCAAAATCTTCTATTCCCTCGGGTAAGGCTAAAATTGGTGCATTTGTCAATCGGTGCTTTAAAATTTTAAAAGCTTCTTCTTGTCTATGTCCCCATTCAAACTTAGCAGCTTTACAAGTTAACTTAGTTAATGGTACGGCTATCTTAGAAAAATCTTTGATAAATCGTCTATAGTATCCAGCTAAGCCTAGAAAACTTCTTATCTCCATAGCTGTTTGTGGGACTTTCCACTTTGTAATTGCTTCTATCTTAGCAGGATCTACATGGATACCTTCATGATTTACCACATGTCCTAAGAATTGTACTTCTTGCAGCCAAAATTCACATTTCGAGAATTTGGCATAAAGCCTTTCTTTTCTTAACAAAGTTAAGAGAACGTGTAAGTGTTCACAATGTTCTTTTTGGCTTTTGGAGTAAATAAGTATATCGTCGATGAAAACGATCACAAATTTATCCAAGTATGGTTTACAGACTCGATTCATCATGTCCATGAATGCTGCTGGGGCATTTGTTAATCCAAAGGGCATGACTGTAAACTCATAATGACCATACCTAGTTCTGAAGGCAGTTTTAGGTATGTCTTCTTCTTGTACTTTCAACTGATGATATCCAGATCTTAAATCTATCTTAGAGAAATACCTAGCTCCTTGCAATTGATCAAAAAGATCATCAATCCTAGGTAGTGGGTATCGATTCTTAATCGTAACCTTATTCAATTCTCTATAATCGATACACATTCTCATCGATCCATCTTTCTTTTTCATAAACAGTACTGGTGCACCCCAAGGGGATGAACTTGGTTGTATGAATCCTTTGCTTAATAATTCATCTAATTGCTTTTTCAATTCTAGCATTTCGGTAGGTGCTAATCTATATGGTGCTTTGGCTATTGGTGCAGTACCTGGAATTAAATGAATTCTAAATTCTACTTCTCTATCAGGTGGTAACCCAGGTAATTCTTTTGGAAAAACGTCTGGGTATTCTGAGACTACGGGGATGTCCTGGAGTTCCTTATCTTTAGTGTTAATGATTACTGAAATCATATACACCATTTCCTGTTTTCTCGAATAACTAGCCAATTTCATTACTGATATGAATTTCAATGGCTTTCGAGGTTTATTTCCAGTGATCAAAATTACTTCTCCTGTAGGGGTTTGAATTTCTACTGTATTTTTGTCACATAGGATTCGTGCATGGTTGGCTATTAACCAATCCATTCCTAATACTACATCGAATCCGGCTAAATTCATTGGTAACAGATTTGCAGAAAACTTATGGCCTAATAATTCTATTTTTCCTTCTTGCCAGATTTTATCTATGTTCACAGAATTTCCTTCTGCGGTTTCAACTGTGAAAATTTGCCTAAGAGTGGTTAATGGTAACTTAAGAGCTTGACAAAATGAAGTATTAATAAAACTTTGGTTCGCACCAGAGTCAAATAATACTTTTGCAAACACATCATGTACTAGGAACGTACCAGCTATCACATCTGGAATGAGTTCGGCCTCTTGAGTGGTTAGCTGGAATGCCCGCGCATTTCTCTTGGTTGCTCCTTCAGCTGGTTTGGTTTGGTTGGCTACAGGTTTAGCTAATTTAGGACATTCAAATTGGAAATGACCTCTTTCTCTGCAATTATAGCAAATTCTTGTTTTCTTCCTGCAGTCTTCTTCCCGATGTCCTTTTGCCTTGCAAAAATTGCAAACTATATTGCATTGTCCATAATGCTTCTTTTTGCAATTTCTGCAGAAAGGAGGTGATGAGGATTGCCCTGTTCCTCTTTTCTTGATATTACCCATACGAAACCCTTGGGTAATCTTCTGAGCTATTTCCTTCTTACGATCTTCCTCTCTTGTGCGTACCAACTTATCCGTTAGGGTATTAGCTAATTCTACCGCATCGTCAATAGTACGAGGTCTCGCAGCTTTAACGATGTTTCGGATTTCACTAATTAACCCCCAGATGTAACGAGAAATAAGTACTGGTTCTGGCGAAGCCAGTGTTGGCACCACTCTCGCGTATTCAAAGAATGTCGAAGTATAGCCCCGGCAATCTACACCTAACATACGATGACTCAGGAACTTGTTTGCCATTTGTTCCTTCTCGTATTCGGGACAGAATTTTCTTTCTACCAGACTCTTAAATTCTTCCCAATTCATTGCATAGGCTACCCTTCTTCCTTTTGCCTGGAGGACCGTGTTCCACCATTCGAGTGCTCCTTCTTTGAACAGATTTGATGTATACATCACTTGATCCTCTTCAGCACATTTGCTTATTGCAATTACTGCCTCGGTTTTCTCTAACCAACGCAGTGTTGCAGTTGCCCCTTCATTACCTGCAAATTCTGCGGGTTTGCAAGCAAGAAATTCCTTGTAAGTGCAACCAGGCGTTGCAGCTTTTATTCTCTTAGGGAGTGGGGCCTGTTGCGGATCATGATCATCATGATTGCTGCCTCCATTTATGCTGTTACTGCCGTTATCTTCTGGAATACGTTTACTAGGAATTAATTGTGGTTCGGCAGGTTTCTGAACAGCAGCTACAATTTCTGGAATAGCATTGGCTATCCCTTGGGCGATAAAGTGCTCAATATCTTGTCGGGTTATATATTGATCTTCCTGTTCTTGCTCAGATTGATTTACTTCATTAATTGGTTCATTGTTAGCGTTTTCCATCTGCTAATTAGTAGGAATTATTAGTGACTAACTTAATAACAAATTTAGCACAGATGAACATATAAATTACTACAACATACAAACATAACCAAAATTGTCGATTTCTCGACTGTCATTTTGTTATTGTATATTGTATATGCATCCGTACACACCGTATTTTACAGAGTTTTATTGCCCATTTTACAGAATTTTAAGTTACTATTATACAATACGGCTTTCTGTGGTTTAACTGACGGTTCTAGTAACGATGCTCCCTCTCATCGTACTTCCAAGTTAGATGCTCTCCCATTTCCCTGATCCTATTACCTGTACCTATCAGTTCTTCACCGAACTGACGGAGTTCAGCTAGGTTTTCATTACTCATGGGAGGATTCGGGAGTGGTTCTGGGTCAAATTGTGGAAGGAAGCTATAAGGACTGTTGACTATGTTTTGGAATTGCCAGTCGTTTGTCCACCATTCTTCCAGTTTCCCCTAGTGGTTGAGTATGGATTAAAGGTTCGGGAATAGCCAGTGCTATGGTTAAAGGAAATTGGACTGTAGCCGGGTAAGGATACAAATTAGTGCGGATTGGGCTTATGACCTCACAGTTTCCTAATAGACGGTCTATTTCGTCTTGAAACGTAAGTTCTTCTGGCTGTTTAGAACTTTCTCCGATCTCTATTCCCTTTTGCTTAAGATCTATTCCTATTTCCTTTTCGGGTGGTTTCGAACTTTCTCCAGTTTCTATTTCCTTTCCCTTGCTCACACTCACAGGATTTTCTATTTTAGGGAGTCTCCTAGTGGCAGGTTTCCTACGGCGTACTTTCCTCCACCCTACATATCTTCTCTTCTTTTTAGGTTTGGCTTTTTCCAACGGTGGAGCTTTGAATTCCACAGGTTCTTGTATGTCAGCAATGTAACCAGTAAAGTCGTGAGAGACTTCGATAGGCACTGGATATAAGTTGAGATTCTGGAATGCTTCCGACATCTCATTCATGCTGCATAGTATATATGCAAAATACAAGAATGCAATGTTAAAACTTTGGAACAAAGTTTAACAACCAAACACTGAAGTTTTATTGCATACCAATTTATACAAAGGACAACAGAAATAAACACGCTAGGACTTTATTTATTTACTAGATTGTGATTTCTCTTACTAGACCCAACTTATCGGATATTTAGAAATTGGCATTTTCTGCTACAGTAGCTAGCATATAGAGATTTGCCCATTTCTTGTCTATTTTATCTTCCCAAGGTGTACTATTACCCAACTCTTGGACTTCTGGGTTAAACCTAACTCTCTTGGTTCGGGGTTTCTTTTTCTCCTGACTCTTTTTAAGTATCGAATCCCTTTTCTCTGGGGAAAGATGATTTTCATAGTTTGCCTTGCGGACAAAGATTCCTTCTTCTAAATTTACTGGGTTTTTAGAAGAAGATGCAACATCTAGTTTGTGGTAGATAGCAGACAGCTTTTGTTTACCCATACTGTAACTATCAAATAATCAGTTAATAAAACAAATAATCACAGAATGATAACTAATAGGATTAAGTATTTTGTCAAATACTTAATTCCGTAATAGGCTTAAACCAGTGGCTCGATCAGTGGCTCAATAGTTATTAATTATTAGTTATTAGCTCTGATACCACCTTCACTGTCACGGCTCCCCGACCCACCCTGGACGGAGTCGGGGGCCGCGAGGCAGTTCCCGGTGATATGTGACAACCGGCAAAAAAAATGGTAATTCCGTACAACTTAAACACTTGATTTAACATTTAATTTCTCTCGTTACGATTTAATTATTGCATGATTAGATCGTATAAGTTCTAGCAATCATAGGACATGGTTAAAAATGCTAAACAATATTAACACAATCGCCAGGTCGCGAGAAAACCGCAAACTATGTCCTAATATGTTGGCAAAATGCTGAAAACACTATTCACCTGAGCACACTATTCATGCCAGCCAGTTCCGAAACTGTCCGAACGAGCAACGAATGGCACACAAAATATATATATATATATATATATATATATAGTTGGGATAAAAAAAAAAAAAACCCTAACTAGGGGCACTAAAGGATAAAACATATAGACTTTTAAAAAAAATGTATATATATATATTTTCTTAAAGTGTTCGTTATGCGCTAAACTGTAACCGAATAAAATGTTCGCGGCACTAAAATTCAGCATTTTAATGTCCGTAGAACTTGTAAATAACATTTTACATCATAAATAAGCTTGGGGATATCAATAGGATACCCGAAACATTTACTCCCGGTGTCACGCCGCGACTTTCCCACACTGTCCAAACTCGAGCCGATAGGCGAATAAATTATATTTCTACCATCCAATCTCCTAAGCTAAAAGGCTAGCGAACTAGTTAGCGATATTTTGGCGTCGCAAACGCCTTGAATAAACGCTATAGCGTTGATGGTAAATTAAAACCATCGCTCCCGGTATTAAACTACGACCTTCGTATATCACCCGATATCAAACCGGTGAGCGAACTAGTAGTATTTTTACCATCCAAAACCAATACCCACTAAACTAAAAGAAAAAAAAAACTAATTAGAATTTATTTAAAATCTTAAACTATCAATAACACACTAAATACCCTAATTAATCTAATTACTAAAATATCTTCAAGTTATATCTATCACCACATGTTTTATTTGTAAAAATAAAAGTAAAGAAAAAAAAAATAATCAAATCACCATACTTTCCAATGTATTCGGCCATGCCTATTTCCCATCATCCAAGATTTAGTATGATGATTAAGAATGGTGAAATAAGATTGCTTTTGACCAATGTCTTGAGCCTTGAAAATTTTAACTTCATATTCTATCAAACTCCACCATTTTGCAACACATCAAGAGACCAAATATTTCCTTTCCTCCCCCCCTTATAATCGACAGCCCCAAACACCCTTACTTCCTCTATTTTCTAATAATTAGACACCCACATAACACCACCTTCATTCATCCTTAAACACCACATTTTCACTTAAATCAAACCTTTACAAGATCATTTAAGCAAGGTGTAACCATGGAGAACACTTAGGACTTTGTTTGGAGCTTGATCTCTTCTAAATCACCATCTTAAGACACTTGCAAAAATTGTAAGACCTTATTCCACTCATTTCAAGTTTTTTTTTACATTATAGTTTGGTATTATTTATGTTGATCATCTTGAACAAAACAAGAATCAAAGAAAAATCACACTTAAGACTCTAAACCAAACCTAAACAACTCACAAATCATGATATATTATGTGATTATTATGTGTTTTAGAGTTAAATAAATTGTATGATCATGTTAATTTATGTTAGAGTAGGATGTTTAGTCATGAGATTATGATGATCATGTTGTTTATTATGAGTAGTACACTAGATTAGTGATGATCTTGTGAGATTAGTCTCAAAAATATGATTTAAACATTTAGAGGTTTAAATCAAGAAAGGTCATCACCCTTAAACTCATGAGCTTTATATATATATGTGCTTAAACTTGAAAGATTAAAGATTTAAAGGACTAAACTTGATGATTAAAGACTAATAAATGTGAATTTTTTTTTTAAAAGCAAGTTAGTAAATAAATGATTTCAAAAACCACACTTACAAAGTCTTAAATTTCAAGACATAAAAGTCTTGAAAGTTTAGGAAATTAATATATATAGGAGCTCATGAATTAGGGAATAAATGGTATTATTATTACTTGAAAAGTTGTATTTTGAGGAGATTGATACATGGATGATGATTTGGAAATTGAAAAATGATTTTTAAACATGTTTTGACTACATGGGAAAAACGCCATAGTTTAGGGAAACTATGGCGAAAATTTATAAAAATCTAATAGCGATTAAAAAGAGATTAGCGGGGTGATTAGCATGGTTAATCGTGATTAGTGATCTTAATTGTGATTAACAACCTTAATCGTGATTAGACAAACCCTAATGACAAGGGTTAAGATTTAACCATCCAAGAGTTATTTCAAACACTAAAAAGTTGTTTCTATTAAATAAAATGGGTGAAACTAAAAGAATAAAAATCAATATAATTTTTGGAGAAAAATTATATATATCTCCAATACCTTATTTGGTGTATGATACATGTATAAGTGTGTGTATGTATTAGTACTAGGAAAATGTACTAAAATAACACATACAATTTTTACAATAAATATACATTTATAAATAACCGAAACTCCCCAAACATTCGCAAGCATGGCAATAGTCGCGAACCTTCGCAAACACTCGAAACACACTTGTGTAATATCATAACTTCCGGCGCGAACATCGGACGACAAGGCTCGAATGACGGGCATCGGGCGACCCTTTATGCCACGTCGGCGAAACGAACAACTTCGACACAAAAACTATATATATTACCCGAACGTCACTACAAGCCTAAAAATAAACCGTTTTAGGCACTTCATGTATGTCAATGACAACGAAGAACCGGAAAGTTCAATAACGAGAATAACACCAAGTGTAATTATGAAAAGTTTACTAGTATGTTATATCATACTTAGTAGAAATTTATCACAAATCCAAAAAAAAATTAATATTAGGCTTAAGATAATATAAATTTTGGGCTAGGCCCAAATCCTTAAATATATGGGCAATGGCCCATTTCCATAAACCTTATAAAAGCCCATTTGTAATAAATAATATGGGCTAGGCCCAAATACATCAATATTATGGACTACTTAAAAGACATGGGCTAGGCCCAAAGACAAAATACATGGGTTAAGCCCAATGACACTAAAATGTGGGCTAGGCCCAATGAAAAATACATGTATAATTTTTATAAATATATATTATAAAAAAATACATTATAAATACGGTACACCTACACGTATAATACAACATACCTACACGTATTATACGGTATACCTACACGTATAAATACGGCATACCTACCCGTATAAATACGGTATACGTACAAGTTTAAAGCACACAAATACAAGTATACATACGGTATATGCATATGTATAAAAGACTAGTATACGATGGTATACTCACATACACTTGTTGAAGTGTACTCTCTCACTAAGGTTGTATACATACGACAACGTATTTCGACGTTAAAAATAAATATTTTTAACACTCTTTACACTTATATTTGTGTAACAAATACAAAGTCAGGAACCAAGGTATACATATGAAACAAGTGCCAACATACTACTAAAAATATACAAGTGTTCCAAAAACTATATGAAAATAATAAACGTTCAAGATGAACAACGAGTACAAGGTCTAGGAAAGACCGACGTGTCTAATGAGTTAGAACCCTTGTAGGTTGACTCACGCTTACGGAACACGGTTGCTAGAGCTTATTGCTGGACGCAATACAGTGAGTTCATGTCCCCCTTTTCTTTTAACGTTTTGGTTTACAACTTTCGGGGGGAAATACATGTCAAACTTGGGTATGATTAAGTTATGGAATGAACTCTTAGATCATGTGAGCATAGGCTGAAACTGAGGTGCCATTAATCCTTTTGAGGACCAAGGAACAAAGGTTAGATCTAATGGGTACGGGCGAGCCCCACTCACGGTCCAAGGGTGACCACTAGAGTGCTGTTGTGTCCATCGTCGAGAGTTCGACACTTAAATTGCCTACGCGGGTTGAGTACCTCCTATGTCGTCACATATATTAATGTCCTTGCAAAACATTAATGATCAACATGTTCATAGACGCTTTACATACCTACTTATAAACTAAACTTTCAAATGTTTTTGAGATTCATTTGATGCGCATTACACATAAAACACATGAACTCGCTCAACTTTTGTTGATGTTTTCAAACTCACATGTATTTCAGGAAACTAATGGAACTTGGGTGCTGGTGTTTATTATGAAGCTTTTGGATTACAAGTCATCGATGTCATCCTTTTTGGAGGGTTTGGTCCATATATCTCATCTTCTATGAGATATAGGATGCAAAGCCTTATGTTTTAAACTTATGTTGAACTCGTCTTTTGTAAAACTTATAACTTATGTCGTTTGACATTTTAAACAAACTTATGATGTGTAATATTTTACTATGTCAATGGATGAACATCGTATGTTTTTATTCATGTAGTTGTTTACTTATATCGTATGCAATGAGAACTAATCAAGTTCACACCGCGCGCTTCCGCTAATGAACGGGTGTGACAGATTGGTATCAGAGCTTCGATTGTAGTGAACTAGGATTCCTTCTCGAGTCTAGTCTACAATCACTAGGATCCTCCCACGAAAACATTTTGTGTTTGTAAAATGTTTTTCATTGCATATACAAAAGCACCAAGGCCCGATAACAAAACTCTTTTCAAGAAAACAATGCGAGGACATTAATTGGGGCATGGTCTATATGGGATAGACTTGCCGAACTAGAACTACCGCGCACAATAACAATGTGATAACATGTGATATGCTACAATTATTTGCTTACGTATATAACAAGAAATATTATTATTTAGTGATACATATATATGAGTTGTACGGATTGTTCTTGCCAGGGTACTATGGCATCATCAGCTAGCAGTGGCATTTACGACAATCATGACCACATGGACGTACCATCTGACGATGAGCCCATGGAGGAGATCATTCCCTCTGATGATGAGGACCTTGATGATTTTCAGCCGTTTGCGCTGCCAGACCATGACATGGTGGATGACGTTCTAGCTGTGGGGCCACAGCTGAACCCGTTTGTTATCATTGGTCATCCTGATGGAGCTCACATCGTCGACTATATTCCACTAGATGTTGTTCCTCTCGCTGCGATTCCGGGGTTTATTGTTGTGTCTGATGACGAGGATGACGTTCCTGTCATACATGTCCATAGTTTGGACGATGAGATTGATGGTGGTGATGCCTTGGACATAGCCATTCTAGAGGTTTCCTCTCCTATCGTATCTGTGGTAGACCTATCCTCTTCGGGCTCTAGCGACGTCGCATCATCCTCAGCTGTACCCATTGCTACACCTGCAGTTGTCCCGTCTGATCCACCGACACCACACACTACTCCCGTCACTCCCACTACTGGACACCCGTTTTCACCGCATGTTGCTGATCCCCATCACACTGTCGCACCTATCCTTTTCACTCATGAGATTCCAGCACCCCGCCCTGGGGAGGGCACTTCTCGACAGCCGACCTCTCTCGATACCCATGTGCCGGCTGATCACTGGTCTACACGACACCCTCCGCCTCATATGTCCGAGTCTGACCCATATCATCCACGTCACTATCCTGCTTTCACTATCGATGATGAGATACATTCCTTACAGCTTCATATTCAAATCCTCTCCCGCCAGGTCTGGGAATTGCAGCAGTTTAGGGATGCTATGCCACCACCGCCACCAGCCTACCCTCCACCACCTACTCCACCACCACCATCATCTCCACCACCTCCATCTCCTCCAGTCGTCTAGTTATCTTTTATTTGCAGGTACTTTTGTGTGGGAGTTGCAGACCCACTTTTATGTACATATGAAGACCTAGTATGAGCTGAAGACACTTGAAGATTTTTGGAAGACCAATGTAGAAGAAAAAGACTTACTACTTTTGTGTATTATGAACTTGTATGACCGGGGTTGTGTAGCCTCGAGTCCTTTTGTTTTCTTCTACTAAACAATGTATCAAGTTGTCTAATATATGAAAGCTCAGTAGTTTGTTTTTTTTCTTTATTACATATTGTTGCTTATGCTTATGCATGTGCATGTGTTGCTTATGTGATTGCATGTTTGAGTGATGTGATGACTATTTACCTATTATGTATATACCTTAGTAGACTATATTTATCATTAAATATGTGTCTAATCTCCGCAATACTTCTTATTAGAAGACAATGCCGCCAAGACGAAAAACCAACACAAACCCCCTACCGAGAACAGAAGCCGAACTCAATGAGCGCATCTCGCAGGCTATTGCGCAGTACGAAGCCAACCGCTCCGAGCAAAGCGGTGGTACATCAGGAAACAATCCCCCTGCCGGTAATGTTAAATCGTCTATGACACATTACAATACTCTCGTATATTCTATTTGTACTATGTCCATGCTCATTCACGGTTTGTGGTTGTAAATGTTTCAGGTTGCACGTACAAGCAGTTTTTGGACTGCAAACCTCTGAACTTCGACGGCACAGGAGGTGCCGTAGCATTTGTACGTTGGGCCGAGAAGACTGACTCAGTCCTGAGAATGAGCAAATGTCTTCCTGAACAAAGGGTTACCTACATTTCCGGGTTGTTCTTGGACGGAGCACTTTCATGGTGGAACCTACAGGTTCAGACAAAAGGAGAAACTGCTGCGTATGCCATGAGCTGGGACGAGCTCAAAGAACTGATGAGGAAAAAGTATTGTTCGAGGGCTGAGATCCAGAAACTTGAAACCGAGTTTTGGAATTTAAAAATGATCGGATCTGATATTGCTGGGTATGTACAACGCTTCCACGATTTGTCAAGGGTTGTTCCCTACTTGGTGGAACCTGAGTTTAAGCGGATTGAGAGGTTCATCTGGGGACTTGCTCCTGAGATTCTGAGCATGGTTACTTCTTCCAAGCCCCCTACAATCAGCGAGGCAATCGACTTGGCTGTCGCCCTCACCGAGGAGGCTCTTCGTTTAGACAAGTTTTCAAAGCCAGGCTCTAACAAAAAAGAGACTCATGTGGAGTCTTCAAGCGGCAACAAGAGAAAGTTTTCAAACTTAAAGAAAGGCACTCAAGCAAACAACGACAACTGGAATGCGAACAAACGAAGGGAAGTGAACCCAACTCGTGGTACTAAAGCTTATGGAGCCACTAATGAGGCTAGTGGTAAAGGGTATTTGGGTTCCAAGCCTAAGTGTGATAAGTGCAAGTTTCACCACAATGGTCGATGTCCAAGAGCTAAGTGTGACAAATGTGGAAAGGAAGGGCACAACAAAGAAACATGTTGGGTAGGAACTGGAGGAAGAAATATAAACCGAGGAGGAAACAACAACAACAATCAGGGCGGAAACAATAACAACAACAACCAAGGTAGAAATGGTAATGGACGAGGCCAAGGTTGTTTTGGCTGCGGAGACTTAGGGCACTTTTTGAAGGATTGTCCTAAAGAAAATCAAGCCCGTGGAAGAGTCTTCACGATTGGAGCACGTGAAGCGCGTCAGGACCCGAACGTAGTTACGGGTACGTTCCCTATAAACCAACACTTTGCATCCATTCTGTTTGACACTGGCGCCGACTTTAGTTTTATATCTATAGAATTTAAGAACATACTTAGTCTAGAGTCGAGTAAACTAGACGTCCCGTATTCTATAGAATTGGCGAATGGAAAATTAGTCGAAGCGGATGAGGTTATCAAGGGTTGTACACTCGAGCTTGGAGAGCGAAATTTTCTTATCGACTTCTTACCCGTTGAGTTGGGCAGCTTTGACGCGGTTGTTGGAATGGATTGGTTATCCGACAATCGGGCAGAAGTGGTTTGTCACGAAAAGAGCATCCGCATCCCATTGCCGAATGAAGAAACACTTATAATCCATGGGGAGAAACGCGAGACACCTCTACGGATCATAAATTGCATGAAGGCGCAAAAGTGTCTTCGAAAAGGCTGTATAGCCTTCCTCGCCCACGTAGTTGACAAGGAAACCAAAGAGCCGAGGCTAGAAGACATCCCTGTCGTGAAAGAATTTCCAGAAGTCTTTCCAGAAGACTTGCCTGGACTACCTCCGCAACGTCAAGTGGAGTTTCGAATTGATTTGGTGCCAGGAGCGGCACCAGTGGCGAAATCACCATATCGGTTAGCTCCGTCTGAAATGCAGGAGTTATCTACTCAGCTGCAAGAGCTGCTAGATAAAGGATTTATTAGACCGAGTTTCTCACCTTGGGGAGCTCCGGTATTATTTGTTAAAAAGAAAGACGGCAGCTTTCGCATGTGCATTGATTATAGGGAGTTAAACAAGCTGACCATCAAGAACCGATATCCCTTACCGAGAATCGACGACTTATTCGATCAACTACAAGGTTCCAGCTACTACTCCAAGATCGATCTGA
Source organism: Helianthus annuus (assembly GCF_002127325.2). NCBI lineage: Eukaryota > Viridiplantae > Streptophyta > Magnoliopsida > Asterales > Asteraceae > Helianthus > Helianthus annuus. Next base: position 73,275,241 of record NC_035448.2, read on the forward strand.
GATCGGGTTACCATCAGTTGAGAATACAGGAAGAAAGTATCCCCAAAACGGCTTTTAGGACTCGTTACGGACATTACGAGTTTCTTGTTATGCCGTTCGGCTTAACCAATGCACCAGCGGTGTTCATGGACCTCATGAACCGTGTGTGTAAGCCGTATTTGGACAAGTTTGTGATTGTGTTTATCGATGATATCCTAATATACTCGCGAACCAAGGAGGAACACGAGCAACATTTGCGAGCTATTTTGGAACTCTTGAGAAAGGAACAACTGTATGCAAAGTTTTCGAAGTGCGAATTTTGGATTCGCGAGGTTCAATTCCTAGGTCATGTGGTAAATGAGAAGGGAATTCACGTCGACCCAGCAAAGATTGAGGCAATTAAGAATTGGGAAGCGCCTAGAACCCCTACTGAGATACGACAGTTTCTGGGATTAGCGGGCTATTATAGACGATTCATAGAGAACTTTTCGAAAGTTGCTCAACCACTAACGTCCCTAACGCAAAAAGACAAGAAATTTGATTGGGGCGAGAAACAACAGGCGGCGTTTCAACTACTGAAGGATAAACTTTGTGACGCGCCTATTTTGGCCTTACCCGACGGTACCGATGACTTCATGGTTTATTGTGATGCATCGCGTCAAGGTCTTGGTTGCGTGTTGATGCAACGGGACAAAGTCATTGCGTACGCGTCTCGTCAATTAAAGATGCATGAGAAAAATTATACCACGCACGATCTGGAGCTAGGTGCGGTGGTATTCGCGTTAAAGATCTGGCGTCACTACTTATATGGTACTCGTTGTACAATCTTCACAGACCACAAGAGTTTGCAGCACATATTCGATCAGAAAGATTTAAATATGCGGCAACGACGATGGGTCGAGTTATTGAACGATTATGATTGTGAGATAAAGTATCATCCGGGCAAGGCGAACGTTGTGGCGGATGCCCTGAGCCGCAAGGAACGTATTAAACCTCTAAGGGTGCGAGCCTTGGAGATGACCATACATAATGATCTCACTTCTCGGATTCACGATGCTCAACAAGAGGCGCTTAAACCAGAAAATATACCAGCCGAATCCTTACAAGGAATGGAGGCACAATTGGTGCCAAAGGAGGATGGAACACTGTACTTTATGGGACGAATTTGGGTCCCGTTCTTTGGCGAACTACGAACAATTATCTTGGACGAGGCACACAAGTCAAGGTACTCTATACATCCGGGTTCGGATAAGATGTACCAAGATTTAAAAGAATTTTATTGGTGGCCTAAGCTTAAAAGCGACATTGCTGCTTATGTCGGTAGATGCCTTACCTGCGCTAAGGTTAAGGCGGAATATCAAAAGCCTTCAGGGTTGCTCCAACAACCTGAAATTCCCGTATGGAAATGGGAACAAATCTCAATGGACTTCATTACTAAGTTACCCCGAACCTCAAAAGGCCATGATATGATTTGGGTAATTGTAGATCGACTTACAAAGTCCGCACATTTTCTACCGATCAGTGAGAAGGATAGCACTAGGAAACTGGCCGAAATATATCTCAAGGAGATTGTGGCACGACATGGAGTGCCTATTTCTATTATATCAGACCGAGATGGTCGATTTGTGTCTAGGATATGGCAATCATTCCAAAAGGCATTTGGATCCCAACTGAATCTTAGTACGGCCTTTCACCCTCAAACGGACGGCCAAAGTGAACGAACGATACAAACTTTGGAGGACATGTTACGTGCTTGTGTGATGGATTTGGGTGGAAACTGGGATACTCACTTGCCCTTAGTGGAGTTCTCGTACAATAATAGTTATCACACTAGCATCAAGGCCGCCCCGTTTGAAGCATTATATGGGCGAAAGTGTCGGTCCCCGCTATGTTGGGCGGAGACCGGGGATAAACAACTCATTGGTCCAGATTGGGTACAAGAAACCTCAGACAAGATCATGCAAATACGAGACCGTATCAAGATGGCTCGCGATAGACAAAAGAGCTATGCCGACAAACGATGCAAACCATTAGCTTTCGAGGTCGGAGACATGGTATTGTTAAAAGTCTCGCCTTGGAAGGGCGTAGTAAGATTTGGTAAACGTGGAAAGTTGAACCCACGTTACATTGGACCCTTCAAAATCCTGAAAAAGATCGGAACTGTTGCATACAAGTTAGAACTACCAGAAGAACTGAGCAATGTACACAACACGTTTCACGTGTCAAATCTCAAGAAAAGTCCTACACAAGAGACGGTTGTCATTCCAGCAGATGAGATACACGTCAACGAAAAACTTCAATTTACTGAAGAACCTGTTGAGGTTACGGACTGGAAGGTCCACAAGACACGCAGGAATCGTAGGAGGCTAGTTAAAGTTCGTTGGAACTCGCGTCACGGTCCCGAGTATACGTGGGAACGTGAAGATCAAATGAAATCCAAGTACCCTCACATGTTTCCAGATCCCCCCTGCAACCGGTAGCACGACTCGAATTTCGGGACGAAATTCTTCTAACGGGGGGAGAATGTGACAACCGGCAAAAATAATGGTAATTCCGTACAACTTAAACACTTGATTTAACATTTAATTTCTCTCGTTACGATTTAATTATTGCATGATTAGATCGTATAAGTTCTAGCAATCATAGGACATGGTTAAAAATGCTAAACAATATTAACACAATCGCCAGGTCGCGAGAAAACCGCAAACTATGTCCTAATATGTTGGCAAAATGCTGAAAACACTATTCACCTGAGCACACTATTCATGCCAGCCAGTTCCGAAACTGTCCGAACGAGCAACGAATGGCACACAAAAAAAATATATATATATATATAGTTGGGATAAAAAAAAAAAAAAAACCCTAACTAGGGGCACTAAAGGATAAAACATATAGACTTTTAAAAAAAAATGTATATATATATATTTTCTTAAAGTGTTCGTTATGCGCTAAACTGTAACCGAATAAAATGTTCGCGGCACTAAAATTCAGCATTTTAATGTCCGTAGAACTTGTAAATAACATTTTACATCATAAATAAGCTTGGGGATATCAATAGGATACCCGAAACATTTACTCCCGGTGTCACGCCGCGACTTTCCCACACTGTCCAAACTCGAGCCGATAGGCGAATAAATTATATTTCTACCATCCAATCTCCTAAGCTAAAAGGCTAGCGAACTAGTTAGCGATATTTTGGCGTCGCAAACGCCTTGAATAAACGCTATAGCGTTGATGGTAAATTAAAACCATCGCTCCCGGTATTAAACTACGACCTTCGTATATCACCCGATATCAAACCGGTGAGCGAACTAGTAGTATTTTTACCATCCAAAACCAATACCCACTAAACTAAAAGAAAAAAAAAACTAATTAGAATTTATTTAAAATCTTAAACTATCAATAACACACTAAATACCCTAATTAATCTAATTACTAAAATATCTTCAAGTTATATCTATCACCACATGTTTTATTTGTAAAAATAAAAGTAAAGAAAAAAAAAATAATCAAATCACCATACTTTCCAATGTATTCGGCCATGCCTATTTCCCATCATCCAAGATTTAGTATGATGATTAAGAATGGTGAAATAAGATTGCTTTTGACCAATGTCTTGAGCCTTGAAAATTTTAACTTCATATTCTATCAAACTCCACCATTTTGCAACACATCAAGAGACCAAATATTTCCTTTCCTCCCCCCCTTATAATCGACAGCCCCAAACACCCTTACTTCCTCTATTTTCTAATAATTAGACACCCACATAACACCACCTTCATTCATCCTTAAACACCACATTTTCACTTAAATCAAACCTTTACAAGATCATTTAAGCAAGGTGTAACCATGGAGAACACTTAGGACTTTGTTTGGAGCTTGATCTCTTCTAAATCACCATCTTAAGACACTTGCAAAAATTGTAAGACCTTATTCCACTCATTTCAAGTTTTTTTTTTACATTATAGTTTGGTATTATTTATGTTGATCATCTTGAACAAAACAAGAATCAAAGAAAAATCACACTTAAGACTCTAAACCAAACCTAAACAACTCACAAATCATGATATATTATGTGATTATTATGTGTTTTAGAGTTAAATAAATTGTATGATCATGTTAATTTATGTTAGAGTAGGATGTTTAGTCATGAGATTATGATGATCATGTTGTTTATTATGAGTAGTACACTAGATTAGTGATGATCTTGTGAGATTAGTCTCAAAAATATGATTTAAACATTTAGAGGTTTAAATCAAGAAAGGTCATCACCCTTAAACTCATGAGCTTTATATATATATGTGCTTAAACTTGAAAGATTAAAGATTTAAAGGACTAAACTTGATGATTAAAGACTAATAAATGTGAATTTTTTTTTTAAAAGCAAGTTAGTAAATAAATGATTTCAAAAACCACACTTACAAAGTCTTAAATTTCAAGACATAAAAGTCTTGAAAGTTTAGGAAATTAATATATATAGGAGCTCATGAATTAGGGAATAAATGGTATTATTATTACTTGAAAAGTTGTATTTTGAGGAGATTGATACATGGATGATGATTTGGAAATTGAAAAATGATTTTTAAACATGTTTTGACTACATGGGAAAAACGCCATAGTTTAGGGAAACTATGGCGAAAATTTATAAAAATCTAATAGCGATTAAAAAGAGATTAGCGGGGTGATTAGCATGGTTAATCGTGATTAGTGATCTTAATTGTGATTAACAACCTTAATCGTGATTAGACAAACCCTAATGACAAGGGTTAAGATTTAACCATCCAAGAGTTATTTCAAACACTAAAAAGTTGTTTCTATTAAATAAAATGGGTGAAACTAAAAGAATAAAAATCAATATAATTTTTGGAGAAAAATTATATATATCTCCAATACCTTATTTGGTGTATGATACATGTATAAGTATGTGTATGTATTAGTACTAGGAAAATGTACTAAAATAACACATACAATTTTTACAATAAATATACATTTATAAATAACCGAAACTCCCCAAACATTCGCAAGCATGGCAATAGTCGCGAACCTTCGCAAACACTCGAAACACACTTGTGTAATATCATAACTTCCGGCGCGAACATCGGACGACAAGGCTCGAATGACGGGCATCGGGCGACCCTTTATGCCACGTCGGCGAAACGAACAACTTCGACACAAAAACTATATATATTACCCGAACGTCACTACAAGCCTAAAAATAAACCGTTTTAGGCACTTCATGTATGTCAATGACAACGAAGAACCGGAAAGTTCAATAACGAGAATAACACCAAGTGTAATTATGAAAAGTTTACTAGTATGTTATATCATACTTAGTAGAAATTTATCACAAATCCAAAAAAAAATTAATATTAGGCTTAAGATAATATAAATTTTGGGCTAGGCCCAAATCCTTAAATATATGGGCAATGGCCCATTTCCATAAACCTTATAAAAGCCCATTTGTAATAAATAATATGGGCTAGGCCCAAATACATCAATATTATGGACTACTTAAAAGACATGGGCTAGGCCCAAAGACAAAATACATGGGTTAAGCCCAATGACACTAAAATGTGGGCTAGGCCCAATGAAAAATACATGTATAATTTTTATAAATATATATTATAAAAAAATACATTATAAATACGGTACACCTACACGTATAATACAACATACCTACACGTATTATACGGTATACCTACACGTATAAATACGGCATACCTACCCGTATAAATACGGTATACGTACAAGTTTAAAGCACACAAATACAAGTATACATACGGTATATGCATATGTATAAAAGACTAGTATACGATGGTATACTCACATACACTTGTTGAAGTGTACTCTCTCACTAAGGTTGTATACATACGACAACGTATTTCGACGTTAAAAATAAATATTTTTAACACTCTTTACACTTATATTTGTGTAACAAATACAAAGTCAGGAACCAAGGTATACATATGAAACAAGTGCCAACATACTACTAAAAATATACAAGTGTTCCAAAAACTATATGAAAATAATAAACGTTCAAGATGAACAACGAGTACAAGGTCTAGGAAAGACCGACGTGTCTAATGAGTTAGAACCCTTGTAGGTTGACTCACGCTTACGGAACACGGTTGCTAGAGCTTATTGCTGGACGCAATACAGTGAGTTCATGTCCCCCTTTTCTTTTAACGTTTTGGTTTACAACTTTCGGGGGGAAATACATGTCAAACTTGGGTATGATTAAGTTATGGAATGAACTCTTAGATCATGTGAGCATAGGCTGAAACTGAGGTGCCATTAATCCTTTTGAGGACCAAGGAACAAAGGTTAGATCTAATGGGTACGGGCGAGCCCCACTCACGGTCCAAGGGTGACCACTAGAGTGCTGTTGTGTCCATCGTCGAGAGTTCGACACTTAAATTGCCTACGCGGGTTGAGTACCTCCTATGTCGTCACATATATTAATGTCCTTGCAAAACATTAATGATCAACATGTTCATAGACGCTTTACATACCTACTTATAAACTAAACTTTCAAATGTTTTTGAGATTCATTTGATGCGCATTACACATAAAACACATGAACTCGCTCAACTTTTGTTGATGTTTTCAAACTCACATGTATTTCAGGAAACTAATGGAACTTGGGTGCTGGTGTTTATTATGAAGCTTTTGGATTACAAGTCATCGATGTCATCCTTTTTGGAGGGTTTGGTCCATATATCTCATCTTCTATGAGATATAGGATGCAAAGCCTTATGTTTTAAACTTATGTTGAACTCGTCTTTTGTAAAACTTATAACTTATGTCGTTTGACATTTTAAACAAACTTATGATGTGTAATATTTTACTATGTCAATGGATGAACATCGTATGTTTTTATTCATGTAGTTGTTTACTTATATCGTATGCAATGAGAACTAATCAAGTTCACACCGCGCGCTTCCGCTAATGAACGGGTGTGACATGATACCCGTGGTATTTAATTTATGCGACAACGGAAGTCTTTGATTAACAGGATCTTTTCGCCGGAAATTACTTGTTTAGTATATTACACAAAGTTTAAGGGATAAATCCCAAAATTTACAATAAGTTGATTTCACACAGAAATCTTTATTTTTCCAAAACATGTTTTATTTATTTACAATGAGCCACTTCCCTGAGCTTGATAGTGCTTTACTGCACTTTTCCTGGATCACACAGATCACCTGAAACATGTTTGAAAAAGGTTTTTGTCAGCGGGGAAATACTGAGTGAATCATTCTGTTTTCTAAAACGACCCGTTAGTTATTAATTTACAGTATTAAGAGCGATTACAATGTTTTTATCAACCAATTATCAAGAATGGGTATTTGTCACTCGACCGGATCTGTGACTGTGGTCATACCACTATTGGGTCCCGTCGCCCCAAATAGTGACGGCTCACTCACACAGAGTGATACTCACTCACCTAGAGTGATAAAAATAGTAATGTGCACAATACCCCACATACCAGCTGTAATTTGGTGATTACAAAGACTTAATCCCTGTAATTATAACCTTGAAAATAATTTGAGGTATTGTAATACTTACTCACAAACTGTGAGAAAACAGTTTAAAAAGAAGAATGACTCACATTGCGGATTAACGAGCAAATAGATATTGCCTACTGATTAGCCTTGATTGAACCTAATTTAACACAATGCACACACAGGCAGGTTAGTAACTAATACAGCAGTTACGTCAATTCACGAGATTAAACCTTTACAACGATTAATCAGTGCAATACTCGGTAATTCAATCGGATTCACAACGAATAACAGAGCATAGTCCGAATTCGAACAGCACTCTAATATTCAAGTCGAAATCACGACGAATAATCAAAGTACAAGCTCAATTTGAGCAGCACCTGGACTATCGTTGGATAGTTATAATCGATCGAACGTTGAATCGTAATAGCGATCGAGTTATTACCCTGATTGCGGCAGCGTTTCGATAATCGTGTGTGTTGTGAATCTGTTTCGACTATAACTCAGTGCATAAGGTGAGTTTGGACGTCGAAGTAACACCAAAATTCAAGTGCCACTGCCCCCTATTTATAGCTGAAAAATGTGCTCCCTCGCGCCACGCGAAGAAGACATGTGTACCCGTCGCGTGGCGCGACGGGTCTATTTCTTAGCCTAGGTTGTTTCGTGTCCTAGATAGCCTTGCTGAGTAAGTTAAACGAACAAATTTCGTTTCTACAGCAAATTTAGAGGATAAACATCCACTAGGTTTTAACCCCCCTGAGTTTTAGGGGCCCTGATCCTGATTCCGATTGTTATGAAAATTTTAGGGTTTATGCGGAATTATTTGGGTTTCTCAATTAGGGTTTCCTTAATAGTTAATTACCATCCTAATTATCGATTTTCGTGACAGTTGTTACATTACTATTTATATTTTTATAACTAAATACTATTTACATACTATAAATTTATAACATGTTTGTGGATAGAGGTGTTGTACCTAATGTTTAAGGGTTTTTTAGAAGAAAAAAAATGATATTACACTTTTAACCCAAAACTATTTGATTTTGTTACTTTAAAGCCAAAAACTAGAGTTAAATGCCTGGTTGGTCCCTGTGGTTTACGGATACTGCAGAGTTGGTCTTGATGCTTTAATAATTACAGAGTTGGTCTCAATGGTTGTAGTTTTTGCACTCGTGTGGTCCTTCTCACTAACCTATGTTAAGTTTCTCAGTTAAGTGTGTGTGAAATAACTAAATTGTCCTTGAACAATCTAAAAAAAAAGATGGCCTCCCTCTCTCTCTATAAAACCCACCACCACCTCCGCCGTCACCTACAACCCACTACCACCACCTCTACCCAACCACCACCTCCATAACACATACAAATTTAACCCGTAGAAAGGTGCCATTTTCTCCCAAATTATCTTAGGCATACACCCTCATGTAAATATGTTAATTCAAAAAACACCACAACAATCGCTGTTTTTAATTAAACCAATATTAAATTTAACAACTGAATTTCTTTATCTGGCATATGTGGACCGTCTGCATCCACTAAAATAGCCTAGTAGTATATCTATTCATTTATTCGGCTCTGGTGGTTTCTTCTTGTCCGAAAAACTTTAGGAGGGGTTTGGTGTAACATAGTCAAAATTTTGTCGGATTCGGTAGTGGGTAATCTTTCTCTTTGTAACTTCTTCAAAGGTGTGGTAGGTAACGGTGAAGATGTAGACTTCTGGTTGGACCTTTGGCTATGTAACGAACCTCTGAGAAATAGATTTTCCTCTTTGTTCGCGCTGGATTCGGAAAACATTGCAAAGTGGCGGACAAGCTATTTGGGGCTGGGCTTCTAGGCTAAAGAATGTGGAAGTGGATCAGACCGCCTATTGGGCCTGAGTTGTCGGACCTTTCGGTTATGGATGGGTTGTTAAACAATGTTACTTACTCTAGTGACAAAGATAAGTGGACCTGGATTGGCTCACCAGGTGAGGATTTCAGTGTCGGGGAAGTTATGTCTCTTTTGTGTGGTGGCATTGATTACAGCGGGAATTTTGTGATGGATTGGTGCTCGTGGATTCCGTTAAAATGCAACATCTTTTCTTGGTGGGTGGCGTTGAATAGGCTCCCCACTAGGGTGGCGCTTAGAATGAGAAGGATTCCAGTAATCGACGCGTCTTGTCCGCTTTGTGGTATAGGGGAAGAATCTATCGACCATTCGTTTACAGCTTGCATCACGGTTGCGTTTCTTTGGCAGTTTGTGAGTGGTTGGTGTAATATCCCCTATATTTGCGCTTTCAGTTTCAAAGATATTTTGGAGGTGTCTAGTGTTAGCAGAATCAAAGAGCCAGAAAGGAAAGCGCTTCAAGGTATTATGGTTATTAGGTGTTGGAGTCTTTGAAAAGCTAGGAACAATCTCAACTTCTCTAATAAGCAGGTTAAAATCGAAGAGGTATTTAGTGAAGTCAAGTCTTTGAGTTTTCTTTGGTTTAAGAGTAGGTCCAAGTTTAAGTCGGTAACTTGGGAGGATTGGTGTAAATTTGTAGTTATGTAATTGTTTTCCCGTTTTGGATGTGCGCCCAATTTTGGGGTTGCCGTTTCTATTGAAGTTTGCCATTCAAAAAATATCTATTCATTTATTCAAGATTCCACTTTTACTTCAAGTTCCAAACAACATTGTTTTATGATATTATGGGTTTTTGCTTTCTGGATGTTTATTTAAGCTCAAATTAGTGAATTTTTGTATATGGGTTTTCGGTTTTATTAAGGAAACATTTGAACTTGGGGGTGTTTTAGAAGTAGTTGTACCTTTCATCAAAGTTGGTGGTGGCAGCTACATTCACAACATCAATATTTCTCCACATCTCTTCAATCAAACAAGAGTCTTTTACTCCCAGATTTTCATAGGTGATGTCTCCGGCCGTTGGAGTTACCTTTTCTGATAAGAAAAACTGAAGGAGACGAGTTGATGGGTGAGATGGCGGAGGTTGCCGGAGATGATGACAATGGTGAAGGAGCTGGTCGGCGGCTTCTGAGTCTCACCGGCAGATATGAGTGGCGGTGATTGGGTTGGTGTTGGTGGTGGTAGTTGTGGTGGTTGGGTGTTAGGTGTGACACCCGGCTATTTTAAGTCTGTACTGTACTAGTATGACACGTGTTATGAATAAATGAAGGCACTAAATTATTAAATATGATGTTATTATATAGTATTTGAAGTGTTGGTAAATCCAAACTTAGTTGAAAATTTATGTTGGCAATAATAAGATAAACGCTTATCGCGTAACGGACAAAATGCGAAACGAACGTCGGCGACCGCCTGGATAATGTTAAAACCCTAAAAATATTCCATTATAATTAAAATTTTATTTTAATCATACTCGTAAAGAAAAATTAATTAAAACGCTTAAAATCCTTATTTTTCGAACTTAAGCGTGTACTGCGCAATACCGCGCGTACGCTGCAAAATACAGACAACGCAGCCAGTCTAGGCAAACAAAATATTGTTCAGCAATATTATGGTGAGTTCATTTTTATAGAACGATAAAATATTTTAAACGCCTTAAAACGCAATTAAAGCACGAAATAAAATACCCGGTAGTCAGTTAAATTGTTGGTGCAGTTGTCTGTCGACTACATCTTCGTTCGAGTCTTAGAATAGGATTGATTGTAAAATGAACGAAATATGAGAAATTGTGAGAATTGTATAGGTTTAGATGGTTGAATCGCTCATATGGACCATTAGGGTTTGGACCGCTCGAACAGTCATATGCTGGACCGCTCGAACGGCAAGTAGGCTGGTCCGATCGAATAGCAACTAGCCTGAACCGCTCGAGCAACATAATGTTGGACCGCTCATGTGTCAATAGCTATGGACCGCTCGAGTGACAATCATACTGGACCGCTTATGTGTCATGTGTATGGACCGCTTATTGGGCCTGTCCAATAAGCGGTTCCAAATCTCTATAAATACCCTATGAGCGATTTCATTTGTAATAGTTGGAGAAATTGTGCCGAAGTGCTGCCGGTGCGAGTTTTGAAGTGTAATCAGTGTAAAATCAATAAAACAAGTAGTTAAAGTGATCTGCGTGCTATTTCTACCTTAGTTTCTTGTTATTCCGCACCTGAAACCAAGGAGAAAGCCTCTGAACGACTCGTTTGGGTCAGAATACGATCCTACAAGTGGTATCAGAGCTCAGGAGGAGGTTCTCTGCAGAAATTAGCCGGATTTTGTCAATTTTTCTTACTTCTACACCTTCTTTTCTTCGTTCAGAAAGATTTAACGGTCGGAATTGTCTCAAAATCTCAGGGATTGTGCGCAACTACACAAAGATAAACCCTAGAAAGTTTCAGATCAATATTCAAAGTTTAAGTGGGTCAAAATTGAAATTGAATGTGGACCGCTCGATCGAACAGCGTTTAAACCGCTCATTCGGACAGCTCTTGAATCGCTCGAACGGACCACTGGTCCGCTCGAACGACTAGTCTGGACCGCTTATTCGAACTGCTTTGGACCGCTTATACGACTGATTGTGGACCGCTTATTTGGACAGTTAGTCTGGACCGCTTATTTGGTTCATCCTAGTTTGCTTATTTGGCCCAATTAGTTTGCTTTTGTGTCCAATTGCTGATTGGTCCAATTTTCCATCACACTTAGCTCGCTTATTTGTCAACAAATACGTATCAGAATTTTTGCGAAACATGGCGTTAATGTTTGATGAACAGGAGAACTATTATTTCGAAAGATTTAATGATTGGCATCACGGATTTCTAGATGAGGGGTATAGAAAAGTGAGCAAAGATGGATGGGCAAAAAGATTTAAATATTTTGTGTGTCTGAAAGATGAAACGTTGGATGATCTTAAAGACCGATATAGTGTTTTACTGAATTATCTGAAAGATCATGAGATATATCCGTCAAATGTTGAAAAATTGGAGAAATTTGCAGATGCATTACCGATTGAATGGGGTGAATGTTTGAAAAATTTAAGGGAGGACTCAAATTTTTCAAAACTACCTCTAAATCAATTCATCAGCAAACTTAAAGCTCATGAACTTGAAATCAGAAAGAAAAAGAAAGAAATGATCAAGGTTTTGGAGAATAATGTACTAGATCTGAGTTCAGATGTGATTGAGGATATGCACAAAAGGGTTACTAAATGTATCAGGGCAAAACATGTGATGAAATACGATTTTAAGAGAGGTTGTTATATTGATAATAATGGTAATCCTCTTGATTTCGTTAAAATATTCTGTGCAGGTACATTCATAGAAAAAGAAAAAGAAACTTCAAAAGCAGAAGAATCAGTGAAGAATGAAACAATGTGTTCAACATGCGATAACGTCAAGACTGATAATGACAAACTCGTGAAAGACATGACAAGTTTGGCATCTGAAGTCAAAAAGCTGAAAGACGAGAAGCACGCTACTGAAAACCAGATTCTTTGGTTACATGAAAATTGTGAGAAACTAAAAGCAGAAAATGACAAATTGTTAAATGATTTTAATAGTTTGACATTGAAAAATCAAGAATTTGAAGGGCAAATGAAAATTCTTGAAGATGGGAGAAATGTGTTCAGTAAAAACAACATTGAAAAACAGAAAATGATAAATTCCCATCTTCAGAAAATTGTCGAACTTGAAAAAAAAGGTGAATGCGCTCAAAAGAAAATCAAAGAGTTGGAAAAAGAGCTTGAAAGCAAACAGAAATCTTCAGAAGATTTAGATTTCTGGATTAAGCTTGAAAACAAGAATCTGAAAGCGAATGAATCAAAATTTCAGGAACAGATAAAAGTTTTGATGAATGAAAAATCTGTTCTTGAAAATTTGAAGATTGAGAATGAAAATTCTATCAAGTCTCATCTTGAGAGAATATCTCAGCTTGAGGAAGAAGCTAAGAATTCCAGGATCAAGATAGATGAACTTGAGAAGAAATTGATCAGTTTTGCGATTAAATCTGATAAGTTGAATATTCCTTGTCCAAAACCGATCAATTCAGTTCCAATAAGTGACTGTGTCACAAACATTGATAAAGTCAAAGTTAAAGATTGTGGTGAAAAATCTGATGATAAAAAGGAAAAGTTTCAGAAAACTGTTCTGCAATCAACTGAAAAAGGTGAATGTTCTAAACAGAAACCTTTGAAGAAGAAAGCGAAACAGAAACAAAAAATTAAAAATGAGAAAATTGTTCAAAAAGATAATAAAAGCTCATCAGATCAATCATCCAATCAAAATGAAAAATTACAAAAAGTAAAAAATGAAAATTCAAAAATTGTTGGTAATAAGTGGTGCAGGTCAGACCACAGTGCTCAAAAGCCATATCCAGCAAATTTGAGGAAGGAATACCACCAAGCCAGACAATGCTATGATCTGGGCGTTTGGAACAACGGTGGTAACTGGTATGATAACAGGGTGTGCTACAGCTGCGGCTATCAGGGGCATATTGCTGTTAACTGCCAGTACTGGAGTTATGAGACCAGGAGGTGCTATAATTGCAATATCAAAGGTCACATTGCCAGAAATTGCCCAAGAAGATCGAATGACAGATTGAGGGCTAATTCTCAGAAAATGGCAAAGAAAATACCAGTTGGTGTCAAGCCCAAAGAATTGAAAGCTTCGGGCCAAAACGTCAAAGAACAGAAGGTTAAAAAACCTAAAGTTCAAGAAACAAAAGTGAAGCTTTCTCAGGGGCAGAAAGAGCGACTGAGGAAAAAGAGAAAGAAGGCAAAAGAGTATTTAGAGAGAATTTTGTCCTCGGGTTCACCCGACAGATCGAATAAGAGTGCTGATGAATCGATTCACTCGACAACGAAGTCAAGTAAACCGAATTCGTCAGATGCAAATCTGAGGACAAAAGAGGAGAAAAAGAAGGAAAAGATCGGCGATGAATCTGACGTGCCGAAGTCAGACAAGCCACCTTCAGGCGATGAATCTGACTCATCAAAGTCAGACAAGTCATCTGCAGGCAATGATTCTGGTTCGTCAAAGCCAGAGGAGCCATTGGTTGAGGTAAAATTGTCGAAAACACCCAAGGCTGGTCGGGCTTGGGTGGATCTTTTTAAATGAAAAACCTGACTTGCCGGAGCTCCCAGGTTTGTAAGCGTGGAGCATGAATCGGCATCTTTTTAAATCAGTGTTTGAGATTTTGCAGGAATTGCCGGAGATCCCAAGATGGTATCGTGGATCATGAATCGGCATCTGTCTAAAATTCTAATCGGTAACGTCAATCAAACAAACGGTAAAAAGGTTTGTTTGTGTTTTTCTTTCAAGTGGTATTAGACGAGTTTATATTTTTGCAAGTGGTACAGAGGATTCTGAACTGCAAATGGTAAATCAAGGACATTAATTTGTACTTGGATTTTCCTACTTTTGTGTAGAAAACAAGATGATGAAGTAACCCCGTACCTAAACTGTTTGGTAAACAAACTAAGTTTTCTGGAAAAACCATTTTGATTAAAACAAACTTAAGTGTTTTGAGATCACAATGGGAAAATAGTTTGTTGTGAGGGGGAGTTCTGATTGTTTAAGCCAAAGTGGATGGAGAATTGAAGTAATTCTCATCAAGTTGTCAAGTTTGTACAGTTTGTTTCAAATTTTCCTAGAAAATCAAAATTGAAACATATTTTGATTTTAGGGGGAGAAAAATTTTAAAAAAAATTAGAAAATTTGAAAAAGTCAAAAACATTGAAAAAGTCAAAAATGAGTTTTGTTGTGAAAAAAGAGGAAATGATAGTACATCAGTGGACTATCACAGCACGCTAAAGAAATGTAATGTCAAATGTAATAAACGGTCTCACTGATGATGTGACGATAGGTTTTTGTACATTTAGTAGATTTATTCGGGATATAAACCTAAAATTTCAAACTTGTGAAATTCGTGGGGAACACTACTTGGATATATAGGTAACCCCTGAGATCTCGTTTGAAAGGTCTCGTATTCTGATATACTAGGTGTTTATACTCTATGATGTCTGGGGTATTATTCCGGGACTTCTGCTGAACGGTAGTTCTGACCTAGTCCTTGGCTAATACTTTCCGCAAAATGCTTGAAACATAGCATAAAGCCCTCAGCTGATTAGACAATAAAATTGATAATCATCTGTTGTAGCTGAAAAGATCCTCTAAAAGGGACACACTGCTAAGTCGAAGCTGATATCTCTCTGCTGAACGGAAGTTCTGACCTGAGATCCATCAGTTCTCGCATTTAACCCCTAATTTATGTACATATATCATTGTAGTATTCATACCTGTAAGACTGAATATTGGGATTCTGGATACGGGAGTATATTCAAGAGGTGGGACACATGAATTGAACTAAGTTCATAAAACACTTAAATAGTATCCTGAATAGATTGAAAATTGTATGAAAATTTAAGAGGACAACTATATCGTCAATCTACGTGAATTGTTTAGAACTTAAAACGATTAGAAGCTTAACGGTGCTTGTGATGTGTCTCAAAATCTGATATGATCCTCTTGCACAAACTCACAAAAATATGTTTGTTCTGCATTTAAATTTCTGTCTTTGCATTTACGTTTCATATTTTGAAAAATCCATAAAGATTTTCGACAACTGATGGTGAAGAGCTGATTTTCAAAATCTCAAAGGCTAAACTTGATGGACAGACAGGTTGGTTAAGTGGTTTGAAATGTTTAAAATGATTCATTAGGTTGAATCAGAAATTGGAATGTTTCAAATTTGTTATCTGTGTATAATTGTAAATATTCTCAAATGTTTAGTTGATTCATTAAGTTGAATCACAACTTTATTTGTTTATGATATAGTGCTTGAGATGTATGCAGATGATGCAGATGATGAGCTGAACAGAGAGAAGCCAGGAGATGATTTCTATGGTGGTAACAAATCCCAGACGACTATCCTAGCTGGATGATAGGGGGAGTCTGACGAAAGTTATAGCCAAAGAAAGAAAGATCCAGGCAGAATTCCTGAAGAAGACCGAACAATATCCGAGAATGTCATGTTGAAGACTCTCACTGAAGATTCCGTCAACATTCAAGGGGGAGTCTGTTGGTGCAGTTGTCTGTCGACTACATCTTCGTTCGAGTCTTAGAATAGGATTGATTGTAAAATGAACGAAATATGAGAAATTGTGAGAATTGTATAGGTTTAGATGGTTGAATCGCTCATATGGACCATTAGGGTTTGGACCGCTCGAACAGTCATATGCTGGACCGCTCGAACGGCAAGTAGGCTGGTCCGATCGAATAGCAACTAGCCTGAACCGCTCGAGCAACATAATGTTGGACCGCTCATGTGTCAATAGCTATGGACCGCTCGAGTGACAATCATACTGGACCGCTTATGTGTCATGTGTATGGACCGCTTACTGGGCCTGTCCAATAAGCGGTTCCAAATCTCTATAAATACCCTATGAGCGATTTCATTTGTAATAGCTGGAGAAATCATGCCGAAGTGCTGCCGGTGCGAGTTTTGAAGTGTAATCAGTGTAAAATCAATAAAACAAGTAGTTAAAGTGATCTGCGTGCTATTTCTACCTTAGTTTCTTGTTATTCCGCACCCGAAACTAAGGAGAAAGCCTCTGAACGACTCGTTTGGGTCAGCAAATGATCCTACATAAATACCTGTTTTTGCATGAATATGTATATGTATATGTGCATGAGAGAGAAAGTGTGTGTGTGGAGCAAGGTGGCGGCACCATAGGTGTCCAACAATTTTCTTTGTTGCCATGTGTTTGATGTATATAAAACCTAATGATTACAAAACAACTACACTCAACATAAACAAGTTTCAAATATCAAAACTTTTCATCTCTTCCTCTCTCCTTCAATCTCTCGGCCGAACACTCCCCTACTCACCACCATTTTCATTTTTTTAACCAAGTTATGGAGAATCATGTCACACCCTGACTTTTGCGGAAGCGTGTACGTGTGACTTGATTAGTTTCCATTGCATTCGATTATAATAAACAACAATATGACTAAAATGATGTTCATCCATTTATAAGTTTCAAAAATATTACAAACATAAGTTGTTAAGTTTCAACCCATCAAAAGAGATTAAGTTCCATACATGGACTTTTTAACAAAAGACTACCTTAACCAAGGCTTTGCTTCATATATCTTATCCAAGATAAGATATACAAAGAAAACCCTTCAAAAGTGGATGGCATCTAATCTTGTAATGCACTTCTTGAAAACATATCCATCGCCGAAGATCCATCTAGTTTCCTGAAATACATGTAATTTGAAAACATCAACAAAAGTTGAGCGAGTTCATGTGTTTTGTATGAGTTCCAAAAATACTTGTAAACATTTGAGAGAATTCTTTTGATAACCGGTATGTAAAGCGTCTATGAACAGATCAATTAATGTTTTGCAAGGACATTAATATGTGTGCAATGGCGTAGGAAGGCTCAAACCTAGCGAATTTTCTCCGGTCCACCCAGTTGGAACGACATAGTCACTACATGCGGCCACACGAGGACCCATGAGTGGGGCTTGCTACACCCGATAGATCTACCACTCCTGCCCCTCGGTCTTTAAACAAGATTAATGGTCTTAAGTGTGCGCCTACCCATCCACATGATCTAACAGTTCATTCCTTAGCTAAACCATACCATTGAAACATGTATTTCACCCCCGAAAGTTATAAATCCGAAAACAGTTAAGAGAAACGGGGGACATGAACTCACTAGTGTGCGTCAGCAGCCTCGTGTACTCAAAGTCTCTCTCCATGGGTCATACCACCACCTACACACGTGCTATGTTTATTAGACATTTAGGTCGTGTAACAATTCTTAGCCTTATTTATTTATTAAGACTTATTTTGGAATTTTTGGTGTACTTTGAGCTAGACGCTTGGTGTATGTTGTATATGTAATTATATAAATATTAGTTAAAATAAGGATATTTTAACTTAAATTATTTCCATTTGGGATATTGTTAAAAATAATATATTTTTAACTTGTTTTGGCATATGGTTCTCACATATATATTTTCAAGTATAGGTATACTTGTATTTGCGTATTTTTTCCAAGTGGGGGGGGGGGGTTATTGCACGGACCTCCCAGCCGCTGGAGTGATCCCACTCCACAAGCTAGCAACGTCCCAATACTGCCTGGCGGTGAATACCCCATCCCGAGCTGAGTCCGTTTCCCTCTGGGAAGAAGGTGGCAGAATACCCCCTGCCTGGACTCGAACCTGGGTCTCTGTGAAGAGTAGAGTTGGGACTGGCCAACTGGGTCTCTGGGTCCAAGTGTTGGTAGTGTATATCGGTATGTATTTATACGTATAGGAATACGTATTTTCTTGTATTTATTAAGTATTCCATACTTAATTTATGGATAATTTTCCGGAATATTGTTTTTACATAATTTAAAAATCACCAACTTATATTCTTAATATATATATATATATATATATATATATATATATATATATATATATATATATATTTTAAGAGAATTTTATAAAAAGTTATCTATAAATTTTATTTGGTAAAAGTATGTACACTTCCACATATATCTTAAAAATTATATATTTTTAAGATTAAAGTTAGAAAAATATATATTTTTAGTTTTCACCAAAATAATGTACTTTTGAGTTGTTTATGAAAATATATATTTTCCTCCACTTCAAAAATACTATATTTCCAATTTGACAAAATATGATATATTTTATAATAGTTGTAAAAATCCATACTTTTTCGTTTCTTCGGTTTCAAAAATACCGTTTACCACATTTGTCAAGATACGAATTTATTTCCGGAATATATATATATGTAGTCCAAAGTGTCTATTGTCCGAATCGTCCAATATTTGGGTATAAGTTATATATTTATTTTCTTGTGATTTTTGTAATATTTCAAATTACAATTTTTAGTATTTTGGTGTGGTGTATTATTTTTCAAGTTCCTAATTTTTAGTATAACTAATACAAGTAATATACATGTAGCACATAATTTTGTGACTTCTAATATATATTTTCCTAAATATATACTTAGTCATTTTTATTATTGAAAATCAACCTCCAATACTTGTAATTTTTTTTATAACAAAAATTATGGCAAATTTTATATTTAAAACCATGATCCAAAATTACTTGTAAACACTTGTTTAAAAATATTTTTCTAAGTGTTGAATTTTTATAAAAAATTTGCCATAGTTTCCCTTGAAAATGGAGGTTTCCATGCTTATTAACATATCATTTTCTTTTCCAAAATTCATCAATAATCATCAACAATTATCTTACAACTTACCATGAGCCATAACATGCACTTCTACAAGATGGTATGAACTTGAAGTTTTGTAAAAGCTTGTAGTATTTTAGCATGATGTTTATCATGGTTTATTAACACTAAAAATATGATTTTTACTTCATAAAACTCATTCTTACAAAATTTCAACCTTTACAACTTGTAACACATTTTTACAAAAATTCATCTTCTTGAATTTTTCATACCTTATACACTTTAAAGGTTCCATTTTAACACATAAAACATGTCCATCTTCTTTTAAAACCAAATCATGTTAAATCTTGAAGTAAACTTTATTTTCTTGAAACTTTTATATTGGAAATCTTATGTTTTTAAGACTTACAACTTGTAGGAACCATCATCCTACACAGAACTATGTGTATCTTCAAGTTCACACTTAACATAAAGGATGATCAACATAGATCTTTCAAGATTCATCCTCATACTTGCTAGATCATGTTTTAAATCATCATCTAGCAAGCTTTTATGTGGTGATCTACACCATAAACTCAAGAAATCAACAAACATGGTCATCACATACATTAAACAACTTAGGTCTTCATGATTTCAAGCTTTATTTTTATGTTCATGTTCTTGTTTTGGTGTGATTCTTAGATTTTCTTGTTACGTAATTACTTTAACTACTAAAATCAAGTGTAAAAACAAGATCAAGAGGGCTTACTACTAGCACAAAGGCTAGGGATGAACAAGATGCAAGATGAAGAAGAAAATAGGTGGTTAATAGCTCCTCAAGATGGTCCTTCAAGTCTCCTTGCTTGCAACCTTCTTATGTAGCCTTGATACACCTTAGTGTATGCGTAGATTGTATAGAAATGGACTAGAAAAATGGAGGTGAAGAGAGGGTATCTTGGCCGTAGCTTTTGAGAGGAGAAGAAGGAGTTTTTGTTTGTGAATTTTGAATGGAATGATGATAGAGATGAAGATTAATGGTTTTTAACTAACTTACTTCCAACATCATATTACACAAAGGATCATGTTGTCACACCCCGACCACGTAGAACATACAAAACGTGGCGGAAACGTCGGGGAGTGTTGTAATAGAGTTAATTGTTTCAAATCCATGGCAATTGAAGTTTCGTTTTATTAATCAAACATGAAAGTTTACATTGTTTTAAACAAGAACCAAAGAGTACATAACATGATTTAACTAATTCTTGTCTCGTTTTAAGTCACTAAGGCACAGGTCCGCCTAAGTATGTCTTGATAAGTCCTATGCATCATCTCCTGAAAACACATGTGAAAATAGGTACGTCAGCATAAAAATGCATGTGAGATACATAGGTTTTGTGAAAACAGAATTCATGACTTATGTTTGAGAAAATGTTTAGTCATGAACCTTGTAATTTGCTTTGTCTTGTAAATCATTTGAAAAACGATAAGATTAGATGATATGTATAAATAAATGTAAGGTTAAATGAATAACCAAGTAAAATGAGTTTGTATAAGATAAGTTGTTTGTAAAACAATGTCTTGTGGAAAGTATGTTATTTGTATAAAATGTTATATGTCTCAAATTGAAATGATTCAAATAACGCTACGGTATGTAATACCATACAAACACTTATATATGGGAAGTACCAGCGGCGTATCCACCATGCTTGTATCATATTACACACGCCTCGTTACTTAAATAACTTACTCAAACCAAACCATCAAGATGTAATGTTTAACAATTTTAGAAATGTTTAGGTATAGTCAAATGTCTATTGTCAAATGTAAATCATGTCAACAGATACAACTGGTGCACACGGTTCAATGGTTACAAACGGTTCAAAATGTAGTATAATGTGTTCATATGCTGGATGAGCATATGCAACAGAAATGCAATGTAAAACAATGTACTAAGTATGCACACAATGGGCGTACGTAGCATGAAATGTATTGTAAAGTGATGTACTAAGTATGCACACAATGGGCGTACGTAGCATGAAATGTATTGTAAAGTGATGTACTAAGTATGCACACAATGGGCATACGTAGCATGAAATGTATTGTAAAGTGATGTACTAAGTATGGACACAATGGGCATACGTAGCATGAAATATATTGTAAGGTGATGTACTAAGTATGCACACAATGGGCGTACGTAGCATGAAATGTATTGTAAAGTGATGTACTAAGTATGCACACAATGGGCGTACGTAGCATGAAATGTATTGTAAGGTGATGTACTATGTATGCACACAATGGGCGTACGTAGCATGAAATGTATTGTAAGGTGATGTACTAAGTATGCACACAATGGGCGTACGTAGCATGAAATGTAATGAAATCATGTACTATAAATGTACTAATGAACATAGCAAGTATATGATGTGAAAACAGGAAAGCAAGAAAGTAACAAGTAGGCACTTGCGTTTCACCCCAAAACAGTTTGGAAAACAGTAAAAGAGGGGACTATGTACTCACTTGAGATTGCTTTGAAGTCCTTGTATAACAACCAAACAATGCTAGAGATCACGGATATCAAACGGCACCTAATATAGGTAGCTATGTTAATATACCGGACCAAAATCGGAAGATTGGATAGAATGAGGGTTCGTAAACAAAACGAGTATAGAGACTCGTGTAATATGGTTTAACAAGGCCTACATTCTAAAATGAAACCTAACCTAAGTGCTTACGACCCATTACGACCGGTTTAGGTAGCTTATGCTACCTTAACGCGTCGTTTGCGTAAAAGGCGTCTGGAACGCCTAACGTCGTGATCATAAGGTATAACCACGGAAGGTTAGTCCCTATACAACTATGGTCACCTAAAGTGTTTCGTCGGATCCTAACGATCGACCAAATGGGTCGGGTTCGAAAGTATAAGCGATTGTTTAGATCGCTTACCTTACGACCCTATATAAGCACTATACTAAAAGTGACGAGCTAAGCATGTTAGAACATGCTTAACTAAGTTTAGAAAACATGTTTGGTATCAAAACAAACGGTTTTGATACCCACGAGTAGTTTGGTTACAAAATACGCAAGAATGCGCATTTTGGCCGAAACTACGACTCGTCACTGAGCCTAGATAACGTGGTAATCAGTAGGTATAGTCACTATGGACTATAACCAACGTGATCACGCTCACGTTATGAAGTTCCAACGAACTTCGTGTTGACCATAAGCTGGTCAACGCAGAAAGTCAAACAAAGTTTGACTTTAGCACTAGAAATGCGATAAAAGAACGAAAGAACACTTACGAAGGGTCCCCAAAAGCTAATCTCGATCCAGGAGCTCAGGTATGAAGCAAAGGCCTCAACTTAGAGCTTTAGATCAGATTTTGTGGGTTTTTAACCAAAAGGGGGGGGGTATTTATAGGAAAAGCAAGACCGTTAGGATCATTTCTTGAATATCGTGCCATGATCTCATTCGTACACTTGTCAAGATGTTGTGGTATCAAATTATGACCCTAACTCCAGAGATTGTGAAGGGGCATTGCCCTTTGGAGTGATTGAAAGGCCAAAAACAGCAAAAAAACGAGTTTCTGCATATTAGTGGGTCCTAGCGGCCTGCGTAAGACTCAGACAGAGCTTACGCGCCTCGCCTGGATGTCCTGTTCTGCAGCAAACTTTCGAAAATGATAGTTTTGGTCCCTGTAATGGTTTATGGCCATTTTCGACATGTTTAAGGCCTGTTAAGCCATCTTTAAGGCCCTAAAATGATGCTTAAACATTGAGGACATGAAACATGCTCAAAAATATGCCGGATGTCAGTTCGTTTGGCCGTACGATCACGATGTTCGCTTAATTCGACGGAATGCGCATAAGCGCGAAAAACGATCCAAATTGCGTGACGAATGGATTTCTCTTATGCCAAACACTAAAATAAAATATTTTAGGGCTTACATAAATTTTTTTTGGATGTCCGGATGTATTCAGAACCTAAGTTATGCGTGAAAGTGCAAACTTGTGCACTTTTTGACACTTTTAGTCCCTGAATGATCCAAAAGTTTATTTTAGCACACCGAACATCTCAAAACCTATTTCTAAGCTATGGAGAGGATATTTATGGCATGTTTAACTTATGGGCATGTTCCGAAATGTCTGTTTTAGTACGAATCGTCATACTTTCGCAGTTTGTCAACTTTAGTCCCTGGAAGCGAATTAACTTGTTTTTGCCATACCAAAGCCTTCAAAACTTATTTCTAAGTTATGTAAAGGTTATTTAAGGTATGTTAAGTATATGTTGATGTTCCGGAGTATTTTTCGCATTTAAACTGAGTACGTTTACGCACCAGTTTGCGTATAATTCTCCAGAAAGCGATATAAAGTTTGAAACTGAACAAGAATTGATATGTGCAAAAGATACACATATTTATACAAGATCCCAAACATGAAATACAATATTTCATCGGCTTGGTATTTGTTTGATGGTCGCGGTGACACAGGTGTCACAGTCTCCCCTACTTTAGGAAATTTCGTCCCGAAATTTATTCGTAGGAGTCTATTTGTGGCTCTGCCAAATAACCATCAGCGATATGCAAGGCAATATCCTGTCATTTCCTTAACGGTCATTCTTCAGAAATGAAAATGAACAAACGGAGTCATTTTCCTCAATGAGTATTCTTCAGAAATGGGAATGACGGAATAAGCAAACGAATGTTCACTTCCTCCACGGACAAATCTTCAGAAACGAAAATGAACTAACGGAGTCATTTTCAACGGTTGCTTCATCAGAGTTGGAAATGAAGGATTACACAACGGATATTCATTTCCTCAACGGGTAAATCTTCAGAAATGAAAATGAACTAACAGAGTCATTTTCAACGGTTTATTCCTCAGAGTTGGAAATGAAGGATTACACAACGGATATTCATTTACTCAACGGATAAATCTTCAGAAACGAAAATGAACTAACGGAGTCATTTTCAACGGTTGCTTCATCAGAGATGGAAATGAATAGGGTTAACTCTAGACACATGACAGAATTTGCTGTGATTTCTGTGCACCAAATTCCATAATTATGTATGTATCCATAATTACGTAATCCCTTGCACAGTCCGCACAGTTTGTTTTGTAATGTTTTGGGGAAGGATATCAAACTTGTGATGAGGGTGACTAGACTTCCATTGGGTCCTTTTAATTAGATCGACAGGGGATCTTCTTAGTTAGGCCACCAAGGAGTCCTTTCAGCTATATCATCACATGATATCCCTAACCAGATTTTTGGATCAATCTGTTTAACTAGACCACTCAAGGGGTCTAATTATGAAGTAGTACTTTATAATCCAAGGGACTTAACTATAACGTAGAAGTCCATTGAGGATTTTTACATAGTACCTTTGGGTATCCTACTATGAATCCTTTATACGAATGATATGGAAGATTCTACAAGGATTTGGATAACATAATTTGGATCACACAACAACACATAAGGGAACACATAAGCACAAAGTCACATAATTGTTTAACTTGATTATAATTTGTTATTAACTTGTTATCGATTGAATACGGATATGGAAACCAGTCGACGGGCCTCAATGTCCACTGGGATCTATCTGAGAAGATAGGAAGATCTCCCAAAATTCGATTTTTGATTACAAGGAATCACCACATTCGGATTAAGGTATACAATAATTAAGGACTTACGGGAAATCCTTAGGTACCCTATTAAGGATTTATAGTGGTACTTTGGGTATTCGTCACGTGTTGTAACTTGCGCCTTGTACTTCGTTTTTCTTAGAAGAAACGGGTACTTAGGAATTTCGTGGAAGACACAAGAGATCATAGAATGGGAGAATTTTGGGGGTAGTTTGTTCTTCAAGGAATACGGTTCCTTGATTGTTGGTATTGTAAGGGATATGTCGTTTATACATGCAACCACAGAAATACATTGCAATGTAAATAAAGATTTATTTATAAACAACGATAACAACTGTTTCTTGAACCTTGACAACAAAAGAAAATAATGCATAAGACGTGATTATTTCTAAACGATGTTGTCTTCTAGTCAGTTAGATGCTCATCCCTGTGCTGGATTTGCATTAGCAAGCTTTGGGCAATTTCTTCGGAAATGACCCATCTCGCCACAGTTGAAACAAGAGCCTGGTAGAAAACGACCTTGAGCAGGATTGTTTCCAGCTTGGTTTGGCGCAGCTGCAGCTGGGCAGACTCTTGCTGTGTGGACTATAAGTCCACAAGTTTGGCATTTGCGGCACTGTACATTGGCGTGATGATGGAGGCTACATTGGTTGCACAAGGGTGCAGTTCCATTGTATGGTTTTCTAGCAGGGGGTTGAGCTGGTTGGTTGGGGACGGCTTGACCATTGTGAGCGACCACGACGAAGTTCTGAGAAGCCTTTCGCTTCTTTGACTTCTTAGGGGATTCAGTCTGTTCATCCATGGTCTTTGATTCCTCGATTGGGTTTGATTCCCCGAACGGTTTCTTGTCACCTTTTCGGAAAAGTTTACCTTTCCTGATCTTTGATTCGGTCAAGGTTGCAGATAGCTCAATGGCCTGTCTAACTGTAGTAGGGTTGCTACCAGTCACAATGTCTTGTATTGAGTCAGGGAGGCCATCAATGTACTTTTCGATTGCCTTATCCAAAGGTGTAACCATATTTGGGCATAACAAACTTAACTCCTCATAACGATCCGTGTAGGCTCGATGCTCACCGCTAACTTGCTTAAGATCGTCGAACTCCGTTTCCAAGGCCCTGATCTCGTGACGAGGACACAATTCCTTCATCATCAGAGCTCGAAGCTCTTGCCATGTTTGAGCCAGTGCCACATCGGCACCCCTATATCTCATCACACCATTCCACCATGTCAAAGCTCGTTTCTCAAAGATGCTAGATGCGAATTCTACCTTTCGCTCGTTTGGACATTGAACATGTCTGAAGGTGCTCTCTAAACTCTCGAACCATTGCAGAAGTGCAGTCGCTCCTTGAGACCCAGAAAACTTTGATGGCTTAGCCGAGTTGAACGTCTTGAAGTTGCAGGGGGCATTATTGTTGTTGTTGGTGTAGGATCGATTTCGACCTAAACGAGTCGTTCGGAAGAGCTCAAATCCGTTTCAGAGGCGGAAACAAAGAAACGGACGTGTACACAGCTTCAATCACACTTTAAACCTCTTGTATATTGATTTTACAGCGTTTACATTTACAAGGAACACCGGCAATACCTCGGTATCAAATCTGAACAACGTTACAAATGAAATGATAACAAGCCTATATATACTAATTCTGGACCGCTCATATGGCATCACCATAAAAGCGAACCATGTGAAAACCATAAAAGCGAACCGTCTTGACTGCCGTATAAGCGAACCAAACCACTTCCGTAAAAGCGAACTCCACATGTTGTCTTTTGTCTTCACATGAACTCTTTCATTGGACCTTCATAAGTAAACACCTCATTGGACCTTTTCATGAAGACTTTTCATTGGACCTTATATTGAACCAATCAAAACATCAAACGGCTACACAATCCTTTTAAACCCAATGTGTTTTGTCGGTTTGTCTCATGTGCTCAAGTAATGATGATGTCATCATCATCCAAGATGATGACATCATGTTCGTCTCATAACCGCAACGAACCCGAGACTCGATATTAAGACGAAGACGACAGATGACTGCACCAACAGTTGGCTTCATTCCATTGAGCAAAGAGGTTTGGGAATTGAGCAGCCATTTGCTGCGCAATAATCTCTGCCAGTTCGGTAGTCGCTATCTGGTTTTCGCGTCGAGGAGGCATTCTAAAAGAGAAACAAGAAAGAAAACAAATGAAATGGCATTGGGTAAGAATAGGATGTTACAATTACCAACCATAATCATGGTTGATGGTCATTTGTTTGAACTACGAAGCAAACAAACAACACCAAGGCTGAATCAAAGCAAATAGATCCTCATAATGTATCGCGAAGACATGCTTGCCTATAAGTGGACACTCACCCCAAGAGTTCCCAGGTAAGAGTGACTGGTCCGATTATGTGGATTTGTACGAACACTCTAGCCTTAGACAGAAAACCCAGAGTACAGGCATTCACTCTTCCAGTTTGCACGTGTTCACACTATTTAGGACCCAAAACTTTGACGAGAGTTTTGAAAATTCAAAGGGGTTCAAAACTTTATAAGAGAGGGTTCAAAACCTAGTAATCAATCATCCTAGAACAGATGATTAGTTTTCAAAGCGGTTTTGAAATTTATGTTCTTGTTGTGGTCGTCGCCTAAGGATAGGTGACGGTATTGTTTTATGACTAAACGCAAGTAAACTCGTGTTAGGGTCCTAGGAAGGTTATAGACTAGGTCAAAGCATTACTAATAACCTAAATCCCTATAACCATTGGCTCTGATACCAACTTTTCTGTCACGCCCCGTGTCACACCCCGAAATTATCAGAGCTGGCGTGTCTGGACTGGTATCTTCATTGCACAGCGGAAGCAATAAGTTAAGTCTTTTAGAAATGAACGTCCACTAAGTACTCGACTCTTCATGGTTCTACTATTCCAACCGTGCCTTCACTTTGGAGTGCAACCTGAGAAAGAAACATGCGAAAAAGTCAACATAAAGTTGAGCGAGTTCATAGTTTGTTTGTAAAAGATTTGAAGTAAATCTTTTCGAATAACCGCTTTTTGAAGTATTGTTGAGAAAACAAATTTAAAATCATTTTCTTGTCATGTTGTGTGGATACTTTGTATTTGTAACGCTTTATGTTCGTAAAAACAAGTATTCTTGTGTGTATCCTGTATTCTTGTATAAATCAAGTATCTTTGTGTATCAAGTACTTCTGTATGTATCTTGTTGTTAATGGGTTGCAAGGCCATTAACATGTGACACGACATAGGAAGTCACCAAACCATAGGCATTTTTCTCTAGTCGATTCACGACTGAGACACAAAAACACTACTTGGTTCTAGTTGTCACCAAGAGTTGGGCTGCCCTACACCCGTTAGATCTAACCTTTTGTTCTGCGGTCTTAGTATGTACACGATTAATGGTGCTTATGTTACCCTATTCGTGACACGATTTCTCGTATCATTCCTCAATTTCTGTATCATTTCTCAATCCTTGTATCATTTCTCAATTCTTGTATCTCTTTGTACTTGTATTTTCCTGTAGTTTAGAAAACTTGAATTCGTGTGTATGCATATTTCGAAAAATACGCTTGTTTGAAAAACCGGTATAAAAACATAAGCTTTTCGTAAACCATTTGTGTCAGTTTAAAACTTGCTTGTAAAATGGTTTAGAAATATGTAATTCTTGTATGCTTTGCAAAAAGTGCATGTCTTTCCACCCCGAAAACATTTAGAAAAATGCAAAACTGTAAAAAGGTGGGGTTATGAACTCACCTGAATATTCCTGTGCAAAGCTAGCTAATTTACGACTTCTCGAGGTCGTTTCCAAGGCTCGACTTGCTAGCGTGCATTCTACAGTATTCCTAACACGGAATATCTAATAAGTTTCTAAGCAAAAACGGTAACTACGTGTTACCGAGCTCTACCGAATCGTTAACTGAACGGTTGGACGTAAGTTGTTAACTTAATGAAAATGATTAAGTTATATTCGTTTAGCTTCGTTTTGTGAAGCCGTATGTTGATACATAGGAATGTTCGTATGAAAGTAATATATAATATACTTGTATTATATATTGCGTCTTGTATATATTTACCAAAATATACGTATATGCCGTTTAGGCGTATAAATGTAAAAAGTTACATTTACTTTATAAAAGAATCACCGAGTTGTCGTGTTTGAAAATAAATGTGACTATATTTATTTTAGAAAGATCTCGACTTGTTTGTGTCGTAAATAAATATATAGCTATATTTATTTATAAAAGGATTCGTTTTGTATGATATTGAAAATAAATATATAAACTATATTTATTTTTAAAAAATCGAATTCATGTTATGCGGTATCTGAAATAAATATAAAAATTATATTTATCTTATAAAAAAAAGATTTCATCGAGTCGTTGCATGTTTAAAACAAATATATACTATATATATATTTTATTTTTATAAAAGCGAATCCATCTTGTTTGATATTTGGAATAAATATAAGAACTTTATATTTATTTTTACAAAATGAAATCATGTTATTTGATATTCGAAATAACACATAACTATATTTAAGCTTATAAAAGAATTGTCGCCTTTGTAACGTATTGTCAAAAGAAATTATATGTTCGTATTCGTTTTTCCAAAAATTCGATAGTTTATTTTATAATAAAACGCGTTGTATATTCCGGATTTTCTCAAAAAAAACGGGCAGAGTTTCCTCTGTTTTTGGACGCCCCCGACAACGCAAGTTGTCGTTACTTTTATCAAGATTCAACAACCCAACACATAATATATACGAAATTTATCAAAATACCAAATATGAATAATCAACTCACTAAATGCAAGATCGTTAGTTGGTTCAAGCTCGTTTGTCACGTTAGATAAAAATTATAAAGATAACATAACGAAACCACGACTTTAACTATTACCCAAAACTCTCGTGTCGATTGCTGAAAGGGTTGACTGGGTTGACCGAGTCAACTGAGTTGATCGGCTGAGTTGACTCGCTGAGTTGACCGGGTTGACTCGGTTTGACCGGGTCGTCTGCACCACCTCCGAATCTGAGCCGAGATCAACTCCACTGTCGTGAGCCTAAAACCAAAGTAAATTGAGACCCGAAGCAA
Source organism: Helianthus annuus (assembly GCF_002127325.2). Classification (NCBI taxonomy): domain Eukaryota; kingdom Viridiplantae; phylum Streptophyta; class Magnoliopsida; order Asterales; family Asteraceae; genus Helianthus; species Helianthus annuus. Next base: position 73,305,569 of record NC_035448.2, read on the forward strand.
TGAAATTAGAACATGTTAACAACAGTTTTTCTTTACCGAATCTAATCTTGAGCCAAACACAATCCCGATCTGAGCACTTGAACCGTCACTAGACCGAAGCCCGAAATAACACCACCGCCGCTGCTGCGCCGTCGGCCGGCAGTTCTCCACCGTCTTCGCCACTCCTCAATCACCACCACTGTCGTCATGTTAGACCCACCACACCTCTGTCGTCATTTCGTCTCCTGAAGCAATGAATCCAGCAGGTACCAAACGGATCTAAATAGATCTAAAAAAAAAATTAAGAAGTTTCAAGGGCAGCTGGAGTTTACCGGAGATAGGGCATTGGATTTTCTTTGGAACCATTTGCCGGAGAAGTTACTTGAACACAAAATAACCGCCGCCGCCGGATTCCAATGTCGCCACCACTGTCACCGCCGTGAGCGGCAGTGCTGACGCCGGAAAATCTCATCCTATATATCTCTCTCTCTTACTCTCATTTCTCTCTCCGTGTATCTCTCTCTCTTCTGTTCGTAGCCCCGCACCACCACCGGATGGTGGTGGTGGTGGTGATCCGCTTTGTTAATCGTAAGAAAAAGGGGTGTTGGGGTTTGACCCGCCGTTAAACGGCGCCGGAAACCAGGGTTCTGGTGACCGGTTTTCATGTAGAGAGGAGAGGAGGGATGAGGTTGGTGGCTGTGGTTGGTGTTTCTCCAAAGAAAACGCAGGGAGGGAGTTGAAAGGGGGTTTGTTTGTCTGGTGTGTTGTTTGAAAACATAACTGAGATTGGAGGAGGGGGTGTCGAGTGGGAGAGGAGGAGAAAATTGGATATTTGGCTTCTCTGTGTTTCTTTTCCTTTTGTTTTGTGTGTGTGTTGTTTTTTTTCTGAAGATCAAAAGGGGAGGGGTATGGGTTTTAAACTAATTCATGTGGGTATCGACTCATGTTATTTCCTTATGTCCTGTGCATATAGATCTTTAGAGTTCTCGTGAATATTTGATTAAGATTTAGTAGATTGCAGAGATCTTATGAGATCTTGTGGGGATTTGCAAAAATCTTTTGTAAGATTTTATAAGATTTCCTAGAGATCTTGTATATTATGCATGTTTAGGCTTGTGGGTTTTGGGCTTGGGCCCAGGGCCCTCAAGCCCATCTCATGTGTAAGTGGCCCCTAATTCCCACGAGACCCGATATCGTAACCCACACTCCACGAGCATAAAATATTCGTGTAACATCTATATTTTTTCAGCGTTGTCAGTATTTCGTACAGTTTCAGTGTATCACCGTTTAATTTCCAATAGTATCTCCGCAGATCGTTACACTCGCACTGTAGAACCGCATAAGTGTTCCTAAGCTTACTGAGGCCCTAATTAGGTTGATTTGCATCGTAGAAAATATTTATTGTCGCGTTAATCGTCTGTTAATCACGTAATTCGGGGCGTAAATTACCGGTTGTCACATTCTCCCCTTGTTACAGAAATTTCGTCCTCGAAATTTAGACTACGTTAACTCCTTAGAGTTACGTTATGTGTAGTTAAATATGAATAATGTCAAAGGAAACAAGATATACTGATACAGTCACCAATGTGACCAAGTTAACAGGGGTCCAATAAAAGAGGAATTTCACCCAATAGAATTTCAAGTGGACGTTTACAATATGCAAATGAATGTTAGAAACAATAAAATTCGCTAGGGGAAGCTTAAAATCTACAAGCCAAAACGAAATAGTTTTGCATGAAACGTTCGATCATGATCAGCCCAAGCTACAAGTTCTACCGACGCCACAAGGTGTCGTAGTGAATGAAACAATTCAAATATAGCGGTGATTGAACGAGTATCACCTGTGTTTTAAAGTCAAATGAAAGCGCGAGAATAAATCGAAGCGGATTTAATCTAAATCAAATAATAGATAATTAAATCCGTGCATGAGATTAGCGCAAACTTCAATTTAGTGAAAATGTCACCACAAGGTGTCGAAATCAACAAACGACTTAATGGAGTCGTAGACCAAACAAATCTACTACGACTCAGAACAATGAAACGCTTGTTAAAACGAATTCGAATATGATGTTTTCAATACATCATATGGTGTCTTGAATTGAATATGTGAAATGAACAAGTTCAAACAATTGACTTGGGCGCAAGCCGACAATAATTGCATGTATTGACAAGAAAACTTTCGGCATGGTCACAACGAAAAACCATGTATGTAACCTGAAAAGAAATGAAGTTTCAAGAAAATGTGTTGACCTGATAACAAGGAAGTCAACAATTACAATAACGCAGGTCATTCGAATCACAAATCAACAATTAGATTTAGCGTAACAATATGTGAACTTCAATGAAACACTTTATTCGAAACGAAACCACATGCGTAACAACGATGCATGCGTAACACATGAATTCTCAAGAAATGAAGCAAGTGAACATTCGCTATAATGAAGAAGTTATTGTGATGCAATGACCATTAAGAGGAGTAGAGATGCGAAAATCTACTCAGTAAATGCGAAAGTCGAAATTTTAATAAAAGAAATTTAAGGACTTTACCTGGGGTTGCATGTGACGACCAGTTATTAGGTGACATTACCATGGAATGTCAAACATGGCGTATTCGTCGTTATTGAGTTAGGGGGAATGCGGAGACATACGTCTTCTCCTTAGCATGACTCGTGTCGTTTGCAGGACCGCGTGCCAAACTGCCGCTTCCTCGAATGTCGTATGTGACGTACTTCAACCTCCGTTGATGTATAGGTTAAGTTTCACGTATAGCTATGCACTAGCGTTTCGTTATGCGTAGGCTACCTGCTCGGGAAGTTAAAATATCATAGACAATATGGATAATAGTGTGTGCCCGAGTTTATATTCGCGGTTCCTACGTGATGACCTTTAATGAACTTCAACATGAGTTTCCGAAGGTCTTAAATGCATGTTTCCTAAACTCTCAGAGTGTTGTGTACTGTATGTAACTGTTTTGTGTATCGTGTGTAAAACACCACTTTAGCGTATGTTTGAAAACAAAATCTTGACCGTTTGTTTTTCGGCAACGGTTGGAGACCATATTCAAGTACTAGGCGTTCTGTATGTATTCAACGTTTTAATATTTCAAGTTCCCAGAGGAAAGTGAGGTTAGAGCCTAGGTATTCCTACAGAAACCTAATTCGCTGTAACCTATAGCTCTGATACCAATCTGTCACACCCCGAAATTATCAGAGCTGGCGTGACTGGACTGGTATCTTCATTGCACAGCGGAAGCAATAAGTTAAGTCTTTTAGAAATGAACGTCCACTAAGTACTCGACTCTTCATGGTTCTACTATTCCAACCGTGCCTTCACTTTGGAGTGCAACCTGAGAAAGAAACATGCGAAAAAGTCAACATAAAGTTGAGCAAGCTCATAGTTTGTTTGTAATAGATTTGAAGTAAATCTTTTCGAATAACCGGTTTTTGAAGTATTGTTGAGAAAACAAATTTAAAATCATTTTCTTGTCATGTTGTGTGGATACTTTGTATTTGTAACGCTTTATGTTCGTAAAATCAAGTATTCTTGTGTGTATCCTGTATTCTTGTATAAATCAAGTATCTTTGTGTATCAAGTACTTCTGTATGTATCTTGTTGTTAATGGGTTGCAAGGCCATTAACATGTGACACGACATAGGAAGTCACCAAACCATAGGCATTTTTCTCTAGTCGATTCACGACTGAGACACAAAAACACTACTTGGTTCTAGTTGTCACCAAGAGTGGGGCTGCCCTACACCCGTTAGATCTAACCTTTTGTTCTGCGGTCTTAGTATGTACACGATTAATGGTGCTTATTTTACCCTATTCGTGAGACGATTTCTCGTATCATTCCTCAATTTCTGTATCATTTCTCAATCCTTGTATCATTTCTCAACTCTTGTATCTCTTTGTACTTGTAATTTCCCGTAGTTTAGAAAACTTGAATTCGTGTGTATGCATATTTCGAAAAATACGCTTGTTTGAAAAACCGGTATAAAAACATAAGCTTTTCGTAAACCATTTGTGTCAGTTTAAAACTTGCTTGTAAAATGGTTTAGAAATATGTAATTCTTGTATGCTTTGCAAAAAGTGCATGTCTTTCCACCCCGAAAACATTTAGAAAAATGCAAAACTGTAAAAAGGTGGGGTTATGAACTCACGTGAATATTCCTGTGCAAAGCTAGCTAATTTACGACTTCTCGAGGTCGTTTCCAAGGCTCGACTTGCTAGCGTGCATTCTACAGTATTCCTAACACGGAATATCAAATAAGTTTCAAAGCAAAAACGGTAACTACGTGTTACCGAGCTCTACCGAATCGTTAACTGAACGGTTGGACGTAAGTTGTTAACTTAATGAAAATGATTAAGTTATATTCGTTTAGCTTCGTTTTGTGAAGCCGTATGTTGATACATAGGAATGTTCGTATGAAAGTAATATATAATAGACTTGTATTATATATTGCGTCTTGTATATATTTACCAAAATATACGTATATGCCGTTTAGGCGTATAAATGTGAAAAGTTACATTTACTTTATAAAAGAATCGCCGAGTTGTCGTGTTTGAAAATAAATGTGACTATATTTATTTTAGAAAGATCTCGACTTGTTTGTGTCGGAAATAAATATATAGCTATATTTATTTATAAAAGGATTCGTTTTGTACGATATTGAAAATAAATATATAAATTATATTTATTTTTAAAAAATCGAATTCGTGTTATGCGGTATCTGAAATAAATATAAAAATTATATTTATCTTATAAAAAAAAAGATTTCATCGAGTCGTTGCATGTTTAAAACAAATATATACTGTATATTTTTTTTTTATAAAAGCGAATCCATCTTGTTTGATATTTGGAATAAATATAAGAACTTTATATTTATTTTTACAAAATGAAATCATGTCATTTGATATTCGAAATAACACATAACTATATTTAAGCTTATAAAAGAATTGTCGCCTTTGTAACGTATTGTCAAAAGAAATTATATGTTCGTGTTCGTTTTTCCAAAAATTCGATAGTTTATTTTATAATAAAACGCGTTGTATATTCCGGATTTTCTCGAAAAAAAACGGGCAGAGTTTCCTCTGTTTTTGGACGCCCCCGACAACGCAAGTTGTCGTTACTTTTATCAAGATTCAACAACCCAACACATAATATATACGAAATTTATCAACATACCAAATATGAATAATCAACTCACTAAATGCAAGATCGTTAGTCGGTTCGAGCTCGTTTGTCACGTTAGATAAAAATTATAAAGATAACATAACGAAACCACGGCTTTAACTATTACCCAAAACTCTCGTGTCGATTGCTGAAAGGGTTGACTGGGTTGACCGAGTCAACTGAGTTGACCGGCTGAGTTGACTCGCTGAGTTGACCGGGTTGACTCGGTTTGACCGGGTCGTCTGCACCACCTCCGAATCTGAGCCGAGATCAACTCCATTGTCGTGAGCCTAAAACCAAAGTAAACTGAGACCCGAAGCAATGAAATTAGAACATGTTAACAACACTTTTTTTTACCGAATCTAATCTTGAGCCAAACACAATCCCGATCTGAGCACTTGAACCGTCACTGAACCGAAGCCCGAAATAACACCACCGCCGCTGCTGCGCCGTCGGCCGGCAGTTCTCCACCGTCTTCCCCACTCCTCAATCACCACCACTGTCGTCATGTTGGACCCACCACACCTCTGTCGTCATTTCGTCTCCTGAAGCAACGAATCCAGCAGGTACCAAACGGATCTAAATAGATCTAAAAAAAATTAAGAAGTTTCAAGGGCAGCTGGAGTTTACCGGAGATAGGGCATCGGATTTTCTTTGGAACCCTTTGCCGGAGAAGTTACTTGAACATAAAATAACCGCCGCCGCCGGATTCCACTTTCGCCACCACTGTCACCGCCGTGAGCGGCGGTGCTGACGCCGGAAAATCTCATCGTATATCTCTCTCTCTCTTACTCTCGTTTCTCTCTCCGTGTATCTCTCTCTCTTCTGTTCGTAGCCCCGCACCACCACCGGATGGTTTTGGTGGTGATCCGCTTTGTTAATCGTAAGAAAAAGGGATGTTGGGGTTTGACCCGCCGTTAAACGGCGCCGGAAACCAGGGTTCTGGTGACCGGTTTCATGTAGAGAGGAGAGGAGGGATGAGGTTGGTGGCTGTGGTTGGTGTTTCTCCAAAGAAAACACAGGGAGGGAGTTGAAAGGGGGTTTGTTTGTCTGGTGTGTTGTTTGAAAACATAACTGAGATTGGAGGAGGGGGTGTCGAGTGGGAGAGGAGGAGAAAATTGGATATTTGGCTTCTCTGTGTTTCTTTTCCTTTTGTTTTGTGTGTGTGTTGTTTTTTTTTCTGAAGATCAAAAGGGGAGTGGTATGGGTTTTAAACTAATTCATGTGGGTATCGACTGATGTTATTTCCTTATGTCCTGTGTATATAGATCTTTAGAGATCTCGTGAATATTTGATTAAGATTTAGTAGATTGCAGAGATCTTATGAGATCTTGTGGGGATTTGCAAAAATCTTTTGTAAGATTTTATAAGATTTCCTAGAGATCTTGTATATTATGCAGGTTTAGGCTTGTGGGTTTTGGGCTTGGGCCCAGGGCCCTCAAGCCCATCTCATGTGTAAGTGGCCCCTAATTCCCACGAGACCCGATATCGTAACCCACACTCCACGAGCATAAAATATTCGTGTAACATCTATATTTTTTCAGCGTCGTCAGTATTTCGTACGGTTTCAGTGTATCACCGTTTAATTTCCAATAATATCTCCGCAGATCGTCACACTCGCACTGTAGAGCCGCATAAGTGTTCCTAAGCTTACTGAGGCCCTAATTAGGTTAATTTGCATCGTAGAAAATATTTATTGTCGCGTTAATCGTCTGTTAATCACGTAATTCAGGGCGTAAATTTCCGGTTGTCACACCCCGACCACGTAGAACATACAAAACGTGGCGGAAACGTCGGGGAGTGTTGTAACAGAGTTAATTATTTCAAATCCATGGCAATTGAAGTTTCGTTTTATTAATCAAACATGAAAGTTTACATTGTTTTAAACAAGAACCAAAGAGTACATAACATGATTTAACTAGTTCTTGTCTCGTTTTAAGTCACTAAGGCACAGGTCCGCCTAAGTATGTCTTGATAAGTCCTATGCATCATCTCCTGAAAACACATGTGAAAATAGGTACGTCAGCATAAAAATGACTGTGAGATACATAGGTTTTGTGAAAACAGAATTCATGACTTATGTTTGAGAAAATGTTTAGTCATGAACCTTGTAATTTGCTTTGTCTTGTAAATCATTTGAAAAACGATAAGATCAGATGATATGTATAAATAAATGTAAGGTTAAATGAATAACCAAGTAAAATGAGTTTGTATAAGATAAGTTGTTTGTAAAACAATGTCTTGTGAAAAGTATGTTATTTGTATAAAATGTTATATGTCTCAAATTGAAATGATTCAAATAACGCTACGGTATGTAATACCATACAAACACTTATATATGGGAAGTACCAGCGGCGTATCCACCATGCTTGTATCATATTACACACGCCTCGTTACTTAAATAACTTACTCAAACCAAACCATCAAGATGTAATGTTTAACAATTTTAGAAATGTTTAGGTATAGTCAAATGTCTATTGTCAAATGTAAATCATGTAAACAGATACAACTGGTGCACACAGTTCAATGGTTACAAACGGTTCAAAATGTAGTATAATGTGTTCATATGCTGGATGAGCATATGCAACAGAAATGCAATGTAAAACAATGTACTAAGTATGCACACAATGGGTGTACGTAGCATGAAATGTATTGTAAAGTGATGTACTAAGTATGCACACAATGGGCGTACGTAGCATGAAATGTATTGTAAAATGATGTACTAAGTATGCACACAATGGGTGTACGTAGCATGAAATGTATTGTAAAGTGATGTACTAAGTATGCACACAATGGGCGTACGTAGCATGAAATGTATTGTAAGGTGATGTACTATGTATGCACACAATGGGCGTACATAGCATGAAATGTATTGTAAAGTGATGTACTAAGTATGCACACAATGGGCATACGTAGCATGAAATGTATTGTAAGGTGATGTACTAAGTATGCACACAATGGGCGTACGTAGCATGAAATGTATTGTAAGGTGATGTACTAAGTATGCACACAATGGGCGTACGTAGCATGAAATGTAATGAAATCATGTACTATAAATGTACTAATGAACATAGCAAGTATATGATGTGAAAACAGGAAAGCATGGAAGTAACAAGTAGGCACATGTGTTTCACCCCAAAACAGTTTAGAAAACAGTAAAAGAGGGGACTATGTACTCACTTGAGATTGCTTTGAAGTCCTTGTATAACAACCAAACAATGCTAGAGATCACGGATATCAAACGGCACCTAATATAGGTAGCTATGTTAATATACCGGACCAAAATCGGAAGATTGGATAGAATGAGGGTTCGTAAACCAAACGAGTATAGAGACTCGTGTAATATGGTTTAACAAGGCCTACATTCTAAATTGAAACCTAACCTAAGTGCTTACGACCCATTACGACCGGTTTAGGTAGCTTATGCTACCTTAACGCGTCGTTTGCGTAAAACGCGTCTGGAACGCCTAACGTCGTGATCATAAGGTATAACCTCGGAAGGTTATTCCCTATACAACTATGGTCACCTAAAGTGTTTGGTCGGATCCTAACGATCGACCAAATGGGTCGGGTTCGAAAGTATAAGCGAATGTTCAGATCGCTTACCTTACGACCCTATATAAGCACTATACTAAAAGTGACGAGCTAAGCATGTTAGAACATGCTTAACTAAGTTTAGAAAACAGGTTTGGTATCAAAACAAACGGTTTTGATACCCACGAGTAGTTTGGTTACAAAATACGCAAGAATGCGCATTTTGGCCGAAACTACGACTCGTCACTGAGCCTAGATAACGTGGTAATCAGTAGGTATAGTCACTATGGACTATAACCAACGTGATCACGCTCACGTTATGAAGTTCCAACGAACTTCGTGTTGACCATAAGCTGGTCAACGCAGAAAGTCAAACAAAGTTTGACTTTAGCACTCGAAATGCGATAAAAGAACGAAAGAACACTTACGAAGGGTCCCCGAAAGCTAATCTCGATCCAGGAGCTCAGGTATGAAGCAAAGGCCTCAACTTAGAGCTTTAGATCTTGTGGGTTTTTAACCAAAGGGGGGGGTATTTATAGGAAAAGCAAGACCGTTAGGATCGTTTCTTGAATATCGTGCCAAGATCTCATTCGTACACTTGTCAAGATGTTGTGGTATCAAATTATGACCCTAACTCCAGAGATTGTGAAGGGGCATTGCCCTTTGGAGTGATTGAAAGGCCAAAAACAGCAAAAAAACGAGTTTCTGCATACTGGGGGGTCCTAGCGGCCCGCGTAAGACTCAGACAGAGCTTACGCGCCCCGCCTGGATGTCCTGTTCTGCAGCAAACTTTCGAAAATGATAGTTTTGGTCCCTGTAATGGTTTATGGCCATTTCCGACATGTTTAAGGCCTGTTAAGCCATCTTTAAGGCCCTAAAATGATGCTTAAACATTGAGGACATGAAACATGCTCAAAAATATGCCGGATGTCAGTTCGTTTGGCCGTACGATCGCGATGTTCGCTTAATTACGACGGAATGCGCATAAGCGTGAAAAACGATCCAAATTGTGTGACGAATGGATTTCTCTTATGCCAAACACTAAAATAAAGTATTTTAGGGCTTACATAAATTTTTTTGGATGTCCGGATGTATTCAGAACGTAAGTTATGCGTGAAAGGGCAAACTTGTGCACTTTTAGTCCCTGAATGATCCAAAAGTTTATTTTAGCACACCGAACACCTCAAAGCCTATTTCTAAGCTATGGAGAGGATATTTATGGCATGTTTAACTTATGGGCATGTTCCGAAATGTCTGTTTTAGTACGAATCGTCATACTTTCGCAGTTTGTCAAGTTTAGTCCCTGTAAGTGAATTAACTCGTTTTTGCCATACCAAAGCCTTCAAAACTTATTTCTAAGTTATGTAAAGGTTATTTAAGGTATGTTAAGTATATGTTGATGTTCCAAAGTATTTGTCACATTTAAACTGAGTACGTTTACGCACCAGTTTGCGTATAATTCTCCAGAAAGCGATATAAAGTTTGAAATTGAACAAGAATTGATATGTGCAAAAGATACACATATTTATACAAGATCCCCAACATGAAATACAATATTTCATCGGCTTGGTATTTTTTTGATGGTCGCGGTGACACAGGTGTCACACATGTGTTAAGTATAAAGACAACAATCTCTATTATAATATTCAAGAATTTGTGGATTAGGGGGGCCAAGATAACCGGCCTATAGGGGGTGTAACTAGTTCCATTTCAATGTTAAGTTACATGTTTAGTTAGGATTTAAGTGTCTTGGTTAGGGGTTTAGTGTGTTTAGGTGTTTTGATGTGTAATATGGTGTTTAGTGCTAATAACTAATCTTGTAACATTAAAACAATGCTTCTAGTTCAATTTTGGTGTTTCGGGTAGTGTCCGGTTTTTCGTTTGGTTACCGGTTCGTTAAGGTGCTAAATTGCGCAGTTTAGTGTGTTATGAGATACCTTTTATGACAGTTTTCATTCCCGACACTTTATAAGTTATTCTGGACATCTAAGCCTTATTTCTGCACAATATTTTGATGTTTAATTGCTGAATTTTGCTGAATTTTGAAGAATTCTGCATTTAGAGTGTGTTTCGGGCACTTTTTTAGTGTTTATTCGTCACTCAGAAGGCAGTTTCATAACCCATACTTTCCTATATTGAATTCTAGTGTAAATCTTGGTCCTGGGACTCAGTCTGTGTCCTAACATGATGTCTGTCTGAGTACCGAACTCCCGTTAGTACTACTAGTTTATCTGATTATTGTGCTAGTTTCGTTCTGTGCACTAAATGAAGTATTTCGGATTGCATTTAACAATGATAAGTAGCATGCAACATGTAATGTATTTGTGACTTCTTTGAAAGTAAATCATGAAATCATTCATATCATAGTTCATCATGCATAACCATATATTACAAATTACTGTTTACATCGTACGGAATTACATGGAAAAGTGCCAGTTGTCACATTCTCCCCCCGTTAAAAGAATTTCGTCCCGAAATTCAGGCTGCGTTATCGGTTGCAGGGGAGTTGTGAAATGAGTGCGGATACTTAGACTTCATTTGGTCTTCACGTTCCCATGTAAACTCTTGGCCATGACGTGAATTCCAACAGACTTTGATGAGTTTAATATGACTTCTCCGTGTTTTGTGGACCTTCCAGTCGTAACCTCAACAGGTTCTTCGGTAAATTGGAGTTTGTCGTTAATGTGAATCTCGTCTGCGGGAATGACGACTATTTCTTGAGTAGGACTCTTTTTTAGATTAGACATGTGAAACGTGTCGTGGACACTGCTAAGTTCTTCTGGGAGCTTCAGCTTGTATACAACGTTTCCGATTTTCTCCAGAATCTGGAAAGGACCAATGTAACGTGGGTTCAACTTTCCACGTTTACCAAACCGTACCACACCTTTCCAAGGCGAGACCTTTAACAAGACCATATCTCCAACCTCAAATTACAGTGGCTTTCATCCCTTGTCGGCGTAGCTCTTCTGTCTATCACGAGCTGACTTGATATGATCATGTATCTGAGCAACCTTGTCTGTGGTTTCCTGAACCAACTCTGGACCAATAAGCTGTTTGTCTTCGGTCTCCACCCAACACAGCGGGGACCGACACTTTCGTCCATATAAAGCTTCAAACGGGGCGGCCTGAATGCTGGTGTGATAACTATTATTGTAGGAAAACTCCACTAAAGGCAAGTGGGTATCCCAACTCCCACCAAAGTCCATCACACAAGCTCGTAGCATGTCTTCCAAAGTTTGTATCGTTCGCTCACTTTGGTCGTCCGTCTGAGGGTGAAACCCAGTGCTAAGATTCAACTGTGATCCAAAAGCCTTCTGAAATGTCTGCCAAATCCTTGACACAAAACGACCATCTCGGTCGGATATGATAGAAACAGACACTCCATGACATGCCACAATCTCCTCGAGATATATTTCTACCAACTTCTTCGTGCTGTTTTTCTCGCTGATCGGTAGGAAATGCGCGGACTTCGTGAGTCGATCAATAATTACCCAAATCATATCATGACCTCTTTGCGTTCTTGGTAACTTAGTAATGAAATCCAATAATATCTGTTCCCACTTCCATACGGGAATCTCAGGTTGTTGCAGCAACCCTGATGGTTTCTGGTACTCCGCCTTAACTTTGGCACAAGTAAGACAGTTACCCACATACGTAGCGATATCGGCCTTCATCTTGGGCCACCAATAAAAGTCCTTCAAGTATTGGTACATCTTGTCAGATCTGGGGTGTATAGAGTACCTTGACTTATGAGCTTCATCCAAAATAAGTGCGCGTAGATCGCCGAAGTATGGAACACAAATTCGCTCCATGAAGTACAATGTTCCATCTTCCTTAGGCAACAATTGCGCTTCCCTTCCACGTAATGATTCAGCTCGTAGGTTATCCGGTTTAAGCGCTTCTTGCCGAGCTTCACGAATCCGAGTAGTGAGATCAGTTTGTATGGTCATCTCTAAGGCTCACACCCTTAGAGGTTTTGCGCGCTCCTTGCAGCTTAAGGCGTCTGCTACAACGTTCGCCTTACCCGGGAGATACTTGATCTCACAATCGTAATCTGTAACACCCTTAAAATTTCTACTTGAATTTAGCTATAATTCAAAAGATTTATATAAGAGATGACCTATTTTAAAACATAGGTTCCAAAAATAAAGTTTCAAAGTAGCGAACATTAGTCAACTACCGACTAATGTTTACATTTATAAGTTGTTTTGCAAACTAGTTTACATCATAACATTTTGTTTTTTTTTTCGCAGAGTTAATTTATGCGGAAGTTTCAAAAATTTGTGTTCGGTTCTTCAAAAGCTGGCTTGACCGTCATCCGTAATCCTCGGATACCTAAAAACTGAAATGTTTACATTAAACATTAGTATTAGAATACTTAGAAATAATACATATTCGAAACTACGTCTAAAACGGATTCGAATTAACAATGAAATACAGAATTTATCATAAGTTCTAAAGCTCTACCGTAACTTACGGTAGATACCGTAAGTTACGGTAGCTTCTGGGAATTTCTGGTTCCACCGTAACACAGGGGAAACCCACCGTAACCTTTTGGTCTCTACCGTAAATTACGGTATATATTGTAATTTACGGTAGACGCTGGAATGTTATGTTTGGTTTGATTTGTTTGTTTACTTGAATCAAGTTCTCGGATTTCAATCCTACAAATCAACATATTTAACCCTCGTATTCTAATATGTCATTTGTCAATAATAACAAGAGACCGAGTAACCATACTACAATGTATTACCATGCCTTATTTGGTTATTCAACCCGTTTGGCTCATCTAAGGAATTCTCCATTTTGATGACTACCAACGAGGTCTAACCAGATTCTTGGCCTATTATTCGACATAGCGAATATCATCGCTTTAATCCAACTCAACTTTTAATACACAATCCAACTACATATATACTAAATATCAAAATTTACCCAAATGTAACGAATCAAGTTACATACCTACATAATTTGTCGACATTGCTTTCTAATCATAATTACCCATTCCCGGGCTTGTCGACCTTAGCGTAACCCTTCAAATCCTCGGTTTTTGATTTTATAACTCAATTTAACGAGTGACGTTCGAGTCACTCCAAACATTACCATTTCGACCATTATTTTAACACATTCTTCATCTAGTGAATTATATCACTTTACTTACATCCCATTATGACTAATTAAGCGGTATTATCAATAAACATATTTAACCAACTATTTATTTTGACCTGCTTGGTTTGTCGAGTGAATTCCATCACTTCTTAGACTTACCAAACGCAACTATTTTCGCTATAACAACATTAGACATATTTACGACTAGGCTTATCTACATAAAAGTAACGAGACGACAAGTCGCGTACCTTTAGAGCACACCCTTCAAACGCGTATCCGCTCCGGCTTGTCCGCTTGACGATCCGGATTCTTTACCTAAAGAGTTCAATTCACAATCAACTTAGAACTCTTTTCATAATCATTAACGCATAATTCTCTATAATAATCAAATCTGCGTTTTCATCTGATTTTTAACATTTTAATCCCCACTTAGGCATTTTAACAAACACCTAGCGGGTCAGATTTTTACATCATCAAAACCAAGTTCATGACTTGTAATAATCATCTAAATCAACTTCAATTAGTCACATTTACACATGTTTTAACTTCTAAATTTCAGAAAGTACCTCATAGAACTCAGATTACACTAGAACAAGAATCATGATCTTAGTGTTTACCAAGTTTCTACAACTTATTAATCACCTACAATGGTGATTATGAACCCTACAAGTATCATGCAAGATTTTGACAAGAAATCATCTAGGGTTTATCCCTAAACATCATACTTTTTCTGAAATCACTTTCTATGATCAAATTACACTAGAATAATCATTCTAAACCCTAGTGTTCATCATTATCTTGTAAAACCCATAACCCACCTTCAATGTGTTCATGGAATTTCCTGAATTTGGACATGATTTCACATGTAGTTGTCTAGGTTTTACTTCTAGACACCATGTCATCACTAAGCTAACCAAATCACAAACATGCATCATCAAATTTCAGATTTCCCAATTTCATGAGAATTTCAAACAAAGAGTTAACACCAAATTTTACATACCTTGTAAGCCCCTTGTGATGAGGATCACTAATCTATGTTCGGATTTTGATTTGGACTGAGTTTGATCCTTCAATTTAGAGATTTTATGCTGAACTAGGGTTTTGATGAACTTGGTCGCCCCCTGCTCTTGTCTGGTCGATCTCACACACGTATGTGTGTTTGAGATTTCTATTTTTCATATTTTATTAAACTAAATTTTAGTTTAATCACTTTTGGTCCCTCTAATTTCCTTTAGTCCCCTTTTTGTCCTTTAACTACTCACTAGTCATTATCTAACTAGGTTAGTGTCACCCCTAGTTAGTTTATTTTACTAATTTATTTACAAATAAAATGTAAATTTTATGAATTTATATTTTCGGGATGTTACAAGTCCATCCCCCTTAAAAGGGTTTCGTCCCCGAAACCGAAGTACGTACCAAATAATGTAGGGTAGAGACGTCGCATCTCCTCTTCAGACTCCCACGTAGAGTCTGAACCTTTCTTATGCTCCTATTTGATCTTGACTTGATCAATTTGTTTGTTTCGCAATTGCTTCTAGCATTCTATGACCACATTTCTTATCCTATAATCTCCCACCACAACTGTATTTACGGTGGGTTTAATGTGGTGATCTATATAAACCAAATTTTACATCTCGAATCATTATTTTACGGCAAAAACTCAAATAGTGCCATTTGACTAATATAATACCTCTTTCAGCTTCTATACTTATTGTAAGTATTTACCTATCATAAAACTCGTTTCCAAACAACCTTTAAAGGTTGGTTGCTCGAATTAGCTAACAAGGGCGTTTTGGTCCTTTTTAGTCTTTCAATTACTACAAGATCTTTTGAGAGCATGTTTGACCCATAATTCTTCTTTTGAGTTATGATCTTGTTTGAAAAGTCATTATGCTTTTCGACACGCCTGACCCTCTTTTAAAACATTCGGTTTACCCAATAAGGTAATCATTTAAAAGTTCATTTTCCATTTGTCATAAAATGATCGAATTACTGATTTAACTCCTTTTAAACCCTCCACATGGTTTCTTGTCATGCTCAACTATCTTGTTCCGTACGTCTACACGCCGAAACATCATACCTCAACTATGTATTTATCTTATTCGTAACTAATACGATAGGGAATATTCTAAAATATAAGACTAGTGTAAGTCATACTTACTTGAAGCTAGTTTTATATTAACAAGCGCTCTACCTAGGTCACAATGTTATTTAGGCTACAACTTGTTTTATTGCCTAAACTAATTGGTCACCATTTTACCTCATACCTCGTCATTCAGGTATGCAATATTGCCATCATCGGCCCTTTTGCGTGTTTATACTTCCATATCTAGTCATTAACACTATAACGTGATTACATTCTATATTACTTTTGTGTCCGTGATCACATCACGCCATGTTTAGTTTTACCTTGACCTTAGTCTAAGGCTACACTCATTTTCTTTTGGATTATCTTTCCGACTCTATGACTTCTTATGTGTCCTTTGTATCGGTTTATTTTACTCATGCCGTTATTTGGTTTATGCCTCTATTTCCTTTCAACCCGTTACCCGGGTTCTTGATCTTGATATATATATATATATATATATATATATATATATATATATATATATATATATATTATTTTTTTAACACTCCTGTTTCATTGGTTTGCGTTTTCCTTTTCATATTCTTTTATCACTTATCCCATAGATTCAACAACATTTCACGCTTTCATTATCCAGGTCGCGCTTACTTGGGATGTCAACTACTATACTTTATTCAATCCGTACACCACCTTTCTTTTGTCAGCGACCCTTAGGTCTGTTTCTTTTACAAATGTCCCGAAGGCCCATGTCTCAAGTCTTATTTGATAAACTATTGTTATTGTTATTCGGCCTTTGGGGTTTACTCGTTCTTATTCTAACGCTTTCATAATGTTTGTCTTACTAATTCTTTTACATATTCACCCTCATCAAGGTGACTATCATTCTTCCTCAGGAGGAATTTATTAATAACATGTTACTTGGGTATCTACGCATATCCGAGCTTCTAAATCCAAATTTATTGGTATTTCATTATTTACAGCAACAATTAATACATATTGTCCATTTAGTTTCTTTTTCGAGGATATTCCTATCCAAATCTTAATCTCTTGATTTCTGACTTTAACCCATTGTTACAATAACAAAATCAATTCATTTCATTTCATGTTATTGTTTCATATTGTTGTATGGAATTTATCCACATCGTTTGTTGACATAAACGATGTTTCTATCTATTTCATTTAGTTTGGCTTAGTCTATAACCATGTCCTTGTCATCTATTACTATTGTAAACTCCCAGGGTTCGGATGTTATTACACTCCTCCCTATTATGACGCTTATCTTTCATTACGTTCTCGGGTTCGAGTGTGCGCGCACCCCTTCCCAAGGCAATATTTATCATGATTATTTTTACCTCGATGCTCAACGTACAGTTTCAGCACCTCTTATAAACAATAGAACTTTTATTATTACTTATTTTTATTTTTCAAAGTCTTGGTAATTTCGTTAACACTAATGTAGAATGTTTAATAAATCGATATAAAGCAAACGATTTATTTGCACTCGTAATAATTAAAAATTCATGCTGAAATTTAATTTACAAAAGTATACCTGAAATGACTTCAGGTTCAGCTTTAGCCTCCGTGGCTGTTATATAAAACAACTTTGTCCTTGATTTCTGGGCATTAGATTTTGTGTCGGTTGTGTCCTTGGTTCCAAGCCTCTCTGGACATTTAGACTTTTTATGTCTTGGCTTACCCCATATGCCCTTGTGAATTTTTTTCACAAAATCTACACTGATGTAACACACTTTTTGTAACTCCCTTCTTGAGAGCTTTATTAGACTTGGACTTCTTTACGGATCTTGGATTCATATCCAACACCCTCCTTTCTTCTATTTCTTGTAGTATGCTATCTTTTAATTCAGTCATCATATCGTTTACCACTGGCACGATTGTGGTTTGTAATCTATCAATATACTGTGATAGACTATTTTCTAGAACTTTTCCGACCTCCTCGGAAATCTTAGCTTTCATTTGTTCAGTCAATTGAGATGTCGAATCATCTCCGGTTACTCCAGACATTTCTTTAACTGAAACATCCATCACGATTTATCAATAATTATTTAATTCATTTCCATCTTGTTATACGGAAATTTTATATCACTCTCATTCAATCATAAATAACGTGTTATTCTTTTTCGGTTTGGTCAAGTATATATCTTGCCTTACCTTTCTTACTTAGTGTATTTTCCCGGGTTCGAGCGTATTCATACACTCCTCCCATCTTTCCGTCATCTTGAAATTGAAACGTTTACACTAATTGTTAAACATTTCATTTATGACATATGCGTCATTCATTTTGATCTAGCCAAGTTCACCACTTGCTTAAACCATTTATGCTTAGTGCACTTTTCCGGGTTTGAGTGTGTAAACATGCACTTCCCGTGCATATCAATTCAAATTTCCTTTTTTTTAGTATTCTAGTAAGTCTACTAAAGCAATTAATTCTTACTGAACGATCGATCAAGCTTAAACCGGACACTTTGTTGACAACCTTAAGCTCTGATTACCAACTTGTAACACCCTTAAAATTTCTACTTGAATTTCGCTATAATTCAAAAGATTTATATAAGAGATGACCTATTTTAAAACATAGGTTCCAAAAATAAAGTTTCAAAGTAGCGAACATTAGTCAACTACCTACTAATGTTTACATTCATAAGTTGTTTTGCAAACTAGTTTACATCATAACATTTTTTTTTCGCAGAGTTAATTTATGCGGAAGTTTCAAAAATTTGTGTTCGGTTCTTCAAAAGCTGGCTTGACCGTCATCCGTAATCCTTGGATACCTAAAAACTGAAATGTTTACATTAAACATTAGTATTAGAATACTTAGAAATAATACATATTCGAAACTACGTCTAAAACGGATTCGAATTAACAATGAAATACATAATTTATCATAAGTTCTAAAGCTCTACCGTAACTTACGGTAGATACCGTAAGTTACGGTAGCTTCTGGGAATTTCTGGTTCCACCGTAACACAGGGGAAACCCACCGTAACCTTTTGGTCTCTACCGTAAATTACGGTATATATCGTAATTTACGGTAGACGCTGGAATGTTATGTTTGGTTTGATTTGTTTGTTTACTTGAATCAAGTTCTCGGATTTCAATCCTACAAATCAACATGTTTAACCCTCGTATTCTAATATGTCATTTGTCAATAATAACAAGAGACCGAGTAACCATACTACAATGTATTACCATGCCTTATTTGGTTATTCGACCCGTTTGGCTCATCTAAGGAATTCTCCATTTTGATGACTACCAACGAGGTCTAACCAGAGTCTTGGCCTATTATTCGACATAGCGAATATCATCGCTTTAATCCAACTCAACTTTTAATACACAATCCAACTACATATATGCTAAATATCAAAATTTACCCAAATGTAACGAATCAAGTTACATACCTACATAATTTGTCGACATTGCTTTCTAATCATAATTACCCATTCCCGGGCTTGTCGACCTTAGCGTAACCCTTCAAATCCTCGGTTTTTGCTTTTATAACTCAATTTAACGAGTGACATTCGAGTCACTCCAAACATTACCATTTCGACCATTATTTTAACACATTCTTCATCTAGTGAATTATATCACTTTACTTACATCCCATTATGACAAATTAAGCGGTATTATCAATAAACATATTTAACCAACTATTTATTTTGACCTGCTTGGTTTGTCGAGTGAATTCCATCACTTCTTAGACTTACCAAACGCAACTATTTTCGCTATAACAACATTAGACATATTTACGACTAGGCTTATCTACATAAAAGTAACGAGACGACAAGTCGCGTACCTTTAGAGCACACCCTTCAAACGCGTATCCGCTCCGGCTTGTCCGCTTGACGATCCGGATTCTTTACCTAAAGAGTTCAATTCACAATCAACTTAGAACTCTTTTCATAATCATTAACGCATAATTCTCTATAATAATCAAATCTGCGTTTTCATCGGATTTTTAACATTTTAATCCCCACTTAGGCATTTTAACAAACACCTAGCGGGTCAGATTTTTACATCATCAAAACCAAGTTCATGACTTGTAATAATCATCTAAATCAACTTCAATTAGTCACATTTACACATGTTTTAACTTCTAAATTTCAGAAAGTACCTCATAGAACTCAGATTACACTAGAACAAGAATCATGATCTTAGTGTTTACCAAGTTTCTACAACTTATTAATCACCTACAATGGTGATTATGAACCCTACAAGTATCATGCAAGATTTTGACAAGAAATCATCTAGGGTTTATCCCTAAACATCATACTTTTTCTGAAATCACTTTCTATGATCAAATTACACTAGAATAATCATTCTAAACCCTAGTGTTCATCATTATCTTGTAAAACCCATAACCCACCTTCAATGTGTTCATGGAATTTCCTGAATTTGGACATGATTTCACATGTAGTTGTCTAGGTTTTACTTCTAGACACCATGTCATCACTAAGCTAACCAAATCACAAACATGCATCATCAAATTTCAGATTTCCCAATTTCATGAGAATTTCAAACAAAGAATTAACACCAAATTTTACATACCTTGTAAGCCCCTTGTGATGAGGATCACTAATCTATGTTCGGATTTTGATTTGGACTGAGTTTGATCCTTCAATTTAGAGATTTTATGCTGAACTAGGGTTTTGATGAACTTGGTCGCCCCCTGCTCTTGTCTGGTCGATCTCACACACGTATGTGTGTTTGAGATTTCTATTTTTCATATTTTATTAAACTAAATTTTAGTTTAATCACTTTTGGTCCCTCTAATTTCCTTTAGTCCCCTTTTTGTCCTTTAACTACTCACTAGTCATTATCTAACTAGGTTAGTGTCACCCCTAGTTAGTTTATTTTACTAATTTATTTACAAATAAAATGTAAATTTTATGAATTTATATTTTCGGGATGTTACAAGTCCATCCCCCTTAAAAGGGTTTCGTCCCCGAAACCGAAGTACGTACCAAATAATGTAGGGTAGAGACGTCGCATCTCCTCTTCAGACTCCCACGTAGAGTCTGAACCTTTCTTATGCTCCTATTTGATCTTGACTTGATCAATTTGTTTGTTTCGCAATTGCTTCTAGCATTCTATGACCACATTTCTTATCCTATAATCTCCCACCACAACTGTATTTACGGTGGGTTTAATGTGGTGATCTATATAAACCAAATTTTACATCTCGAATCATTATTTTACGGCAAAAACTCAAATAGTGCCATTTGACTAATATAATACCTCTTTCAGCTTCTATACTTATTGTAAGTATTTACCTATCATAAAACTCGTTTCCAAACAACCTTTAAAGGTTGGTTGCTCGAATTAGCTAACAAGGGCGTTTTGGTCCTTTTTAGTCTTTCAATTACTACAAGGTCTTTTGAGAGCATGTTTGACCCATAATTCTTCTTTTGAGTTATGATCTTGTTTGAAAAGTCATTATGCTTTTCGACACGCCTGACCCTCTTTTAAAACATTCGGTTTACCCAATAAGGTAATCATTTAAAAGTTCATTTTCCATTTGTCATAAAATGATCGAATTACTGATTTAACTCCTTTTAAACCCTCCACATGGTTTCTTGTCATGCTCAACTATCTTGTTCCGTACGTCTACACGCCGAAACATCATACCTCAACTATGTATTTATCTTATTCGTAACTAATACGATAGGGAATATTCTAAAATATAAGACTAGTGTAAGTCATACTTACTTGAAGCTAGTTTTATATTAACAAGCGCTCTACCTAGGTCACAATGTTATTTAGGCTACAACTTGTTTTATTGCCTAAACTAATTGGTCACCATTTTACCTCATACCTCGTCATTCAGGTATGCAATATTGCCATCATCGGCCCTTTTGCGTGTTTATACTTCCATATCTAGTCATTAACACTATAACGTGATTACATTCTATATTACTTTTGTGTCCGTGATCACATCACGCCATGTTTAGTTTTACCTTGACCTTAGTCTAAGGCTACACTCATTTTCTTTTGGATTATCTTTCCGACTCTATGACTTCTTATGTGTCCTTTGTATCGGTTTATTTTACTCATGCCGTTATTTGGTTTATGCCTCTATTTCCTTTCAACCCGTTACCCGGGTTCTTGATCTTGATATATATATATATATATATATATATATATATATATATATATTATTTTTTTAACACTCCTGTTTCATTGGTTTGCGTTTTCCTTTTCATATTCTTTTATCACTTATCCCATAGATTCAACAACATTTCACGCTTTCATTATCCAGGTCGCGCTTACTTGGGATGTCAACTACTATACTTTATTCAATCCGTACACCACCTTTCTTTTGTCAGCGACCCTTAGGTCTGTTTCTTTTACAAATGTCCCGAAGGCCCATGTCTCAAGTCTTATTTGATAAACTATTGTTATTGTTATTCGGCCTTTGGGGTTTACTCGTTCTTATTCTAATGCTTTCATAATGTTTGTCTTACTAATTCTTTTACATATTCACCCTCATCAAGGTGACTATCATTCTTCCTCAGGAGGAATTTATTAATAACATGTTACTTGGGTATCTACGCATATCCGAGCTTCTAAATCCAAATTTATTGGTATTTCATTATTTACAGCAACAATTAATACATATTGTCCATTTAGTTTCTTTTTCGAGGATATTCCTATCCAAATCTTAATCTCTTGATTTCTGACTTTAACCCATTGTTACAATAACAAAATCAATTCATTTCATGTTATTGTTTCATATTGTTGTATGGAATTTATCCACATCGTTTGTTGACATAAACGATGTTTCTATCTATTTCATTTAGTTTGGCTTAGTCTATAACCATGTCCTTGTCATCTATTACTATTGTAAACTCCCAGGGTTCGGATGTTATTACACTCCTCCCTATTATGACGCTTATCTTTCATTACGTTCTCGGGTTCGAGTGTGCGCGCACCCCTTCCCAAGGCAATATTTATCATGATTATTTTTACCTCGATGCTCAACGTACAGTTTCAGCACCTCTTATAAACAATAGAACTTTTATTATTACTTATTTTTATTTTTCAAAGTCTTGGTAATTTCGTTAACACTAATGTAGAATGTTTAATAAATCGATATAAAGCAAACGATTTATTTGCACTCGTAATAATTAAAAATTCATGCTGAAATTTAATTTACAAAAGTATACCTGAAACGACTTCAGGTTCAGCTTTAGCCTCCGTGGCTGTTATATAAAACAACTTTGTCCTTGATTTCTGGGCATCAGATTTTGTGTCGGTTGTGTCCTTGGTTCCAAGCCTCTCTGGACATTTAGACTTTTTATGTCTTGGCTTACCCCATATGCCCTTGTGAATTTTTTTCACAAAATCTACACTGATGTAACACACTTTTTGTAACTCCCTTCTTGAGAGCTTTATTAGACTTGGACTTCTTTACGGATCTTGGATTCATATCCAACACCCTCCTTTCTTCTATTTCTTGTAGTATGCTATCTTTTAATTCAGTCATCATATCGTTTACCACTGGCACGATTGTGGTTTGTAATCTATCAATATACTGTGATAGACTATTTTCTAGAACAAGAGACCGAGTAACCATACTACAATGTATTACCATGCCTTATTTGGTTATTCGACCCGTTTGGCTCATCTAAGGAATTCTCCATTTTGATGACTACCAACGAGGTCTAACCAGATTCTTGGCCTATTATTCGACATAGCGAATATCATCGCTTTACTCCAACTCAACTTTTAATACACAATCCAACTACATATATGCTAAATATCAAAATTTACCCAAATGTAACGAATCAAGTTACATACCTACATAATTTGTCGACATTGCTTTCTAATCATAATTACCCATTCCCGGGCTTGTCGACCTTAGCGTAACCCTTCAAATCCTCGGTTTTTGCTTTTATAACTCAATTTAACGAGTGACATTCGAGTCACTCCAAACATTACCATTTCGACCATTATTTTAACACATTCTTCATCTAGTGAATTATATCACTTTACTTACATCCCATTATGACAAATTAAGCGGTATTATCAATAAACATATTTAACCAACTATTTATTTTGACCTGCTTGGTTTGTCGAGTGAATTCCATCACTTCTTAGACTTACCAAACGCAACTATTTTCGCTATAACAACATTAGACATATTTACGACTAGGCTTATCTACATAAAAGTAACGAGACGACAAGTCGCGTACCTTTAGAGCACACCCTTCAAACGCGTATCCGCTCCGGCTTGTCCGCTTGACGATCCGGATTCTTTACCTAAAGAGTTCAATTCACAATCAACTTAGAACTCTTTTCATAATCATTAACGCATAATTCTCTATAATAATCAAATCTGCATTTTCATCTGATTTTTAACATTTTAATCCCCACTTAGGCATTTTAACAAACACCTAGCGGGTCAGATTTTTACATCATCAAAACCAAGTTCATGACTTGTAATAATCATCTAAATCAACATCAATTAGTCACATTTACACATGTTTTAACTTCTAAATTTCAGAAAGTACCTCATAGAACTCAGATTACACTAGAACAAGAATCATGATCTTAGTGTTTACCAAGTTTCTACAACTTATTAATCACCTACAATGGTGATTATGAACCCTACAAGTATCATGCAAGATTTTGACAAGAAATCATCTAGGGTTTATCCCTAAACATCGTACTTTTTCTGAAATCACTTTCTATGATCAAATTACACTAGAATAATCATTCTAAACCCTAGTGTTCATCATTATCTTGTAAAACCCATAACCCACCTTCAATGTGTTCATGGAATTTCCTGAATTTGGACATGATTTCACATGTAGTTGTCTAGGTTTTACTTCTAGACACCATGTCATCACTAAGCTAACCAAATCACAAACATGCATCATCAAATTTCAGATTTCCCAATTTCATGAGAATTTCAAACAGAGAATTAACACCAAATTTTACATACCTTGTAACCTCCTTGTGATGAGGATCACTAATCTATGTTCGGATTTTGATTTGGACTGAGTTTGATCCTTCAATTTAGAGATTTTATGCTGAACTAGGGTTTTGATGAACTTGGTCACCCCCTGCTCTTGTCTGGTCGATCTCACACACGTATGTGTGTTTGAGATTTCTATTTTTCATATTTTATTAAACTAAATTTTAGTTTAATCACTTTTGGTCCCTCTAATTTCCTTTAGTCCCCTTTTTGTCCTTTTACTACTCACTAGTCATTATCTAACTAGGTTAGTGTCACCCCTAGTTAGTTTATTTTACTAATTTATTTACAAATAAATTGTAAATTTTATGAACTTATATTTTCGGGATGTTACATAATCATTCAACAGCTCGACCCATCTTCGCTGTCTCATGTTTAAATCTTTCTGATCAAAAATGTGTTGCAAGCTCTTATGGTCTGTAAAGATCATGCAACGAGTACCATACAAGTAATGAAGCCAAATCTTCAACGCAAATATCACCGCACCTAGTTCAAGGTCGTGTGTTGTATAGTTCTTCTCATGCACCTTCAATTGATGTGACGCGTACGTGATGACTTTGTCCCGTTGCATCATCACGCAACCAAGACCTTGTCGAGAAGCATCACAATAAACCACAAAACCATCGGTACCGTCGGGTAATGATAAAATTGGTGCGTCACAAAGCTTTTCCTTCAATGTTTGAAAAGCTGTTTCTTATGCTTCACCCCAATTGAATCTCTTATCCTTCTGGGTTAAGGTTGTTAACGGTTGAGCAATCTATGAAAAGTTCTCTATGAATCGTCTATAGTAACCTGCTAACCCCAAAAATTGTCGTATCTCGGTTGGCGTCTTTTGGGCTTCCCAGTTTTTTGATTGCCTCAATCTTGGTAGGGTTGACATGAATTCCATTCTCATTCACCATGTAACCTAAGAATTGCACCTCGCGAATCCAAAATTCGCACTTCGACAACTTTGCATACAGTTATTCCTTCTTCAAGAGTTCCAAGATAGCTCGCAGGTGTTGCTCATGTTCTTCTTGGTTCGCGAGCATATAAGGATGTCATCAATGAATACAATCACAAACTTATCCAGATACGGCTTACACACCCGATTCATGAGGTCCATGAACACCGTCGGTGCGTTTGTTAAGACAAACGGCATGACAAGGAACTCGTAATGTCCATAGCAAGTCCTAAAAACCGTTTTAGGGATGCTTTCTTCTTGTATTCGCAGTTGATGATATCCCGATCTCAAGTCGATCTTGGAGTAGTAGCTAGAATCTTGTAATTGGTCGAAAAAGTCATGAATCCTCGGCAAGGGATACCGATTCTTGATGGTTAACTTATTTAACTCCCTGTAGTCGATGCACATACGAAAACTTGTGTCCTTCTTCCTAACAAATAACATTGGAGCTCCCCAGGGTGAGAAGCTTGGCCTGATAAATTCCCTTGTCTAGCAGCTCTTGCAGTTGCGTTGAAAGCTCCTATATTTCGAACGGGGCTAGCCGGTATGGCGCCTTTGCCACTGGTGCCGCTCCCGGTACTAGATCTATACGAAACTCCACTCGTCCCTGTGGAGGTAACCCGGGCAAGTCTTTGGGAAAGACTTCTGGAAATTCCTTCACAACGGGGATATCTTCTAGCTTTGGCTCCTTGATCTCCTTGTCAACGACATGAGCGAGGAAGGCTATGTAGCCTTCTCGGACACGCTTCTGCGCCTTCATACAATTAATGACTCGTAGGGACATCTCACGTTTCTCCCCATGGACTACGAGTGTTTTCTCCATTCGGCAATATGATGTGAATGTTCTTCTTATGACAAATCACTTCTGCTCGGTTGTCGGACAACCAATCCATTTCGACAACCACATTAAAACTACCTAAACCAACTGGTAGGAGATCAATAGAAAATTTTCGTTCTCCAAGTTCAAGTGTACAACCCTTAATAACGTTATCCACTTCGACTAATTTCCCATTTGCCGATTCTCCAGAATATGGGACATCTAGTTTACTCGAATCTAGGTCAAGTATATTCTTAAATTCTATAGATGTAACCACTAAAGTTGGCGCCAGTATCAAACAGATGCAAGGTGTTGGTTTATAGAGAACGTACCCATAGCTACGTTCGGGTCCTGGCGTGCCTCGCGTGCTCCTATCATGAAAATACTCCCACGAGCTTGATTTTTCTTCGGGCAGTCCTTCCGATAGTGTCCTTTGTCGCCACATCTGTAGCAACTTTTGCCCTTGCCGTTTCTATTACTGCCCTGAATTCCATTCACATGCCCCGTACTAGACCAGCATGCCTCCTTGATATGCCTGGTCTTGTCACAATTACCGCACCTATGAGTCCTGCAAGGACCCGTGTGATGATAACCAAACCTACCACACTTTGGTAGTTTTCCTTGGTAGCGTTTATCACCTGTTTTAGTCATGGAAACGAATGCCTTGACTTTCTTTGTTGCAGCGGTTTCCTCATGTTTGTTGCTTGAGTTAGAGCCTTGCTTGGCTTGCGTATACTTTCTTTTATTTCTATCCGAAGAAGACTCCACATGCGTCTTCTTTTTCACTGGACTTTCATTCGATTTTTCCATTGTTACTCCACCCTCGGCAGGACCTAGGGCAAGAGTTATCGCTTGAGCGATCCCCATTATGGTTCCTCTTATTCTGCCGTTGTTTGCAATGGTGCTTGCTTCGTATTGGACGATTGCTTTAGCGACTTGCTGGTTTACTAGAGCTTCAAGCTCAGCTCTTGTTGCAGGTAAAGGTTCCGGTTGGGTTTGACCAACGTTCCTTCGTTGTGGTTCCATGAGCTTCACATGTATAAAACATATCGACAAAATTAGACATTTATTTTTAAAATGAATATTGTCGTTTATGAGTGAAAGCAAAGCTCATTCGTCACGCACTACGAGTATAAGGGTAAGATAATTCGTAATGATGCTTATACAAATCCTTCCATCATACTCATTTCATCATTGTAAGGAGGTAAATTGAGTTACAACCAAGTCCTGCTGAGGATATATCGACTTTATATATACACCTTATCAACTTGTTGTAATCAGTTTTGTGAAGAAAACCTCCTCGTTGTCATCTCACTTCAGTAGATGCAAGTCATCCAGTGCTATACAAAATACAGTGAGGGTCTTCCCTTCACCTTATGTCTTGTTTATTCCTTAAGTCTCCGACTCTCTTCCATAGTATTTGGTTTTACAAAAACGGGTATACTTCCCAAAAGATGGGGGTTGTGCATTACTACCACGTATAGGGAGGGATGATAGTGAAAACGCAGAAATAAGGTCGTGAGGGTACGTGACATCTTCCTCGGGACCGGATTGTGCTTTGTAGCAACCGTAGAGCGGTTTCCAGAGCGCGAATTCACTACCCAAACTATGGGGTGCACTAAGGGATAGAGAGTGTGGAGGTATTGATAGTGGTGCTGGTGGTGGTGATATAGTTAGTGGGTGATAGAGTGCATGTGGGGTGAAAGTCGTGAAGAATCTTCTTGCATGTGTCATCCATGGGCCTAAGTGGAATGGGAATCTTTTGAGAAGGGGAGGATCGAGTAGTGACGGGTGGTCTATAGGAAAACCCTTAAGTGTGTTAAAAGACGAGTTAATCCCTCATTTAATCATGTAATTGTCTTGAATTAGATAACTACAGTTGCTTGTGTTTCAGGTGCGTTTGGAACTTAAAACGAGGAAAAAAGCTGCTTTGGATGGGAATGGATTAGAGCGAATTACACAAGGATCGGAAAGAAGAACAAAGGAGAAGACTCATGGGTCCATCGTAAATTACGGTGGCTACCGTAATTTACGGTAGCCCCTGAATGTCCATAAACCCACCGTAATCCAGTAGATTCCCACCGTAACAACTTGGAAGCTACCGTAATTTACGGTAGGTTGGTAGACCCTGACGCAAAACTTGTAACTGCCCCTTTTAATACCGTTTTCAAGAGCCTTTTCATCTATCTCATCATTGGAGACGTTTCTCAGAGTGCAAGGGGCGATTTTCAGCTTTGGAGAGTGTTTGTGAACAATTTCTAACATTTCGGTTTGTCTTTTGATTCGTATGAACTTCGATCTTGATGTTATGATGATCCACCAAACAATGACCGGCTAAACTTTCGGTGATCATCTTAGGTGAAGGTTTCTTATGACTTTTGTGTGTTTATCCTTTTTCTAGAATAATGAACTTGGTGTGTTTTGCTATGTATATTATGGTGCATGAATGTTTGATTGTAATTTGTTAATTGATGTTTTGATCTTAGTCTAAACCGTACGTTCTTGTGACAACTGTGCTTTTAATCTATGAACAATGCAAAACAATGTTAATTATCAATAAATCAATGTGTTTTGGTGTTATTATATGTGTTTTATGTATTGGTAGTTTTACAATTCGATTCGATTTCAAGCTTTAAATCGCTTTCTGGAAGGTTATACGCAAACTGGTGCGTAAACGCAATCAGTTAAATGCGAAAAACACTCCGGGATAGTGAAATAGGCTTAACATACCTTAAATAACCTTCACATAACTTAGAAATAAGTTTTGGATGGTTTGGTGTGTCGAAAACAAATTTGTTCGATCGCAGGGACTATTTATGTCAAACTGCGAAACTATACCGATTTGTGTAGTAACGAACATTCCGGAACTTGATCATAAGTTAAATATGCCCTAAATATCCTTTACATAGCTTCGAAATAGGCTTTGAGGTGTTTGGTGCGCAAAAATAAACATATTGGTCATTCAGGGACTAAAAGCGTCAAAAAGTGCACAAGTTTGCATTTTCGTGCATATCTTATGTTCTGAATATATCCGGACATCCAAAAATTTATGTAATCATTAAAATATTTTATTTTAGTGATTGGCATGATAAAATTCCATTCGTCGCTTATTTTGGATCGTACACACGTTCGTTACGACTTCCGTCGTAATTAACCGAACAACGCGATCGTACGATCAAACGAACCGACATCCGAGATATTTTTGAGCATGTTTTAAGTTCCCAATACTTTAACTTCATTTTAGAGCCTTGAAATGAGGTTAACGGGGCTTAAACGTGTCAAAAATGGGCCGAAATGCATGTTTCTAAAGTGCAGGGACCTGTTTTGACATTATGCCAAACATCCTTACACGGGCCGCGTAAGGATTTATGTGTATCTACGCGGGCCGCGTGGCCATATCAGACAGAAGCAATGAATCTGGTCATTTAGCTTGTTTTTGCTGGTTTTGATCTCTAGTTTTCAATGCTAGGGGTTGGTTTGTGTGGGGAACAAGTCCCCCAATCAGTCCTTAACACTTGTATGGCTTGGATCATGCCCTCCTCTCCAAGAAACGATCCTAACAGTTTGCGAAAAACTATATATAGCCCAACCACTTCACTTGTTCTTTGCTCATTCACTTCTTCTCTTCTCTACAATCTGGTTTGGGAGCTCTCTCAACTGATTGGAACTTTGGTTTTCTTGTAGAAAAGATAGCAAGGACCTATAGTGAGCATTCTTTCATTCTTTTTAATTTTTTCCTAGTTTGAAAGTCAAATATAGTTTGACTTTCAGTTTGACCAGTCTTTGGTCAACGCAAAGTTCGGTTGAACTTTGCAACGTGATTGTAATCACGTTGGTTATAATCCTTAGTGATTATACCCGCTGATTACCACGTTAACTAGGTGTAGTGACGAGTCAAAGTTTCGGTCAAAATGCGTTTTAGCATGCATTTTGCAACGGAACTACTATTAGGTATCAAAACACTTTGTTTTGATACCAAATCAGTAGGTTAAACATGCTTTGACATGTTTAGCTCGTCGCTTTTAGTTAGTGCTTGTTTAGAGTCGTAAGTCGAGCAGTCTAAACCACCGCTTAGACTTTCGAACTCGACCCGTTTGGTCGATCTTTAGGATCCGACCAAGCATGTTTAGTGACCTTAGTTGCATAGGGAATAACCTTCCGAGGTTATACCTTATGGTCACCTAGTTTAAGTAGTTGTATGATAGGTGGTTTATATGCCTTAGGTAAATTAACAAAATGCCCTTTTCATGCATAATTGGACTTTAAGCATATGTAACCTAACTTTTGTCACCTAAACTGATTATGCAACTTATTTAAACATGTTTAGGCATATAATACTTGTCATAGGACTAGTTAGACGTCTCGAACGCGCGTTTGCGCGCACGACGCGTTAAAGTAGCGTAAGCTACCTTATGGGTCGCAATGGGTCGAAAGCACTTAGGTTAGGTTTCAACCTAGGATGTAGGCTTTGTTAAACCATATCACATGAGTTCCAACACTCGTTTGGTTTACAAGACCTCATCCTGTCCGATCTCCCGATTTAGGCGTCTATTGTTTGACTAAGTGATTCGATTATTAGGTGTTGCTTGAGTTTCCTTGGTTTGATTGAGGATACTTTGCACTTCAATGTGAGTACATAGTTCCCCTATTTTACTGTTTTCAATTGTTTTGGGGTGATTCATATGTACAAAATGATTTCGAGGTTTAAACAGTGTTTTCAAAAACGATTATGATGGTTTATATTAAACTAGTAACGATTTTGATAATGTGAACAAACTTGTTGGTTGTAATTACATAACGAATGACATTCATTAGCTCTGATCAAGCCGACCAGTATTAGGTTATGGTACCATAGGATCTGACAAATCCCGTTATCAGACTACACCCATGGTTATGTGTGGGGGTTATGTAGGTAACGACCGAATCTGTGATTGTTAACTTACCCTTTGGTGGTTTGTTAATACGAGAAGCGAGGTAGTCGAGTCACGAAGGTTTGAATGTTGTTAACGAGATGACCAAAAGTAGTTTCACTATTAAAACGAATACGATATTGGGACGAGTTAAACGATTTGAAACGAGATACACGATTTGAAATAAGTTAAACGAATTAAACGATTGGTTTTGGGTAGTGATTAGATAATGGGATGGGTGTAGCATGATAAAAGCATGGTAGATACGCCGCTGGTACATCTTATATATAAGTGCTTCTATCATATTACATTGCGTGTCATTATTTAGTTCACTTGGGAAACAATTTGAAACGATGTCACACAACGAGGTTTTCGAAATGATATAAACCATACGAGTTTTATTAACGAGTTTTTACGAGATGTTATACGATTTGGTTTATTAAAACAAATGTTTTTGGGTTAAGAGTCATGGCTATGAGATTTTATAATCTATAATCAATTCGATTTGAGTTGGTTAACTATGTTGCAATATACTTTTCAAAACGAGGTTTGTATTTTGACTCTTGTAGTCTAACGAGGTACTGCAACATATAAACGAGCCATGAATCCAATACTCTCATAAAACCTATGTACTCGCCAGCATTCTTTGCTGACTCTATTTTTACATATGTTTCAGGTGGTATTGCTTGATGTTGCTTACTAGGAACCTTGTGTCACATAGGACCTGGACGAGGCCTTAGTGACTTAAAAACAGTTATAAACAATATGTAGTTTGTTTGTTTTGATTTAAAGACAATGTACATTACTTAATAATTCAATAAAACGAAACATTTGGTTACCATGGTTGTGGAACAATAATTCTGTTGCAACACTCCCCGACGTTTCCACCACGATTTGTTGTTTTAACGTGGTCGGGGTGTGACAGAAGAGTTGGTATCAGAGCCAACGGTTATAGGGAATTAGGTTATTAGCAATTCTTTGACGTAGACTATAACTTTAAGACCCTAACACAAGTTTACTTGTGTTTAGAATTTTAAAAACAATACCGTTACCTGTCCTTAGGTTATAACCACAACGAGAACACAATAACGAATCCGCTTCGAAAATTAATCATCTATCCTTGGATGATTGATTACTAGGTTTTGAACCCTCTGTTATATGGTTTTGAACCCTTCCAGTTTGATTTATCTTTGGCTTTATGCCTTATGAGTTTTCAAAATCTCGTCAAAGTTTGGGTCTAAATAATGTGAACACGTGCAAACTAGAAGAGTGAATGCCTGTACCCTGAGTTTTCTGTCTAAGGCTAGAGTGTTCGTACAAATCCGTAGTATCGGACCAGTCACTCTTACCTGGGAACTCTTGGGGTGAGTGTTCACTTATAGGCGAGCATGTCTTCGCGATACATTATACTGACCCATTTACTTTGATTTGTCACCGCGTGTCGTTTGTTTGTTTGAGGTAACGAACAAATGATCGCCTTCCTTGTGTTTTGTCGATGTTTTCAATGCCTCTTTTGTTTTTCCAATTATCGACCTCACTCGTTTCTCATGTTTCCTTGTTAGACAATGCCTCCTCGACGTGATGCTCGAACCGATGCTCGAACTTATACTGCTGAGGAAGTCGCAGCCCTTGTCTCTCAGCAAATGGCTGTTGTGCTTCCAGGCATTGTGACCCAAATCCACGAACTATACAAAAACAACAATAATAACAACAATAATGCACCGTGTAATTTCAAGAATTTCAATTCTGCGCTCCTGCAATGGTTTGAAAGTATCGAGAGCACATTCAGACACGTGCAGTGTCCGAATGAGCGTAAGGTTGAGTTTGCATCTAGTGTGTTCGAGAAGCGAGCTCTTACATGGTGGAACGAAGTGATGCGTGATAGGGGTGCTGAAGTGGCACTAGCACAGACTTGGGAAGAGCTCCGAGCTCTCATGATGAGAGAGTTCTGTCCCCGTCACAAGATTCGAGCTTTGGAATGGGAATTCGATGATTTGAAACAAGACGGGGGAGAACACCGTGCTTATACGGATCGATTTGAGGAGCTCAGTTTGTTATGCCCCACTATGGTTACCCCACTGGATAAAGCAATCGAGAGGTATATCGATGGTTTACCCGATTCCATACAGGACATTATGACCGGTGTTAATCCTATTACCCTTCGTCAAGTAATCGAGTTGTCTGCTACCCCTGACTGAGTCTCAAGTCAGGAAGGGTAAACTCACCCGCAAGGGTGATAAAAAGAAGTCAACTGATTCTGATAAGGAAAAGGGTAAGGGTAAGAAGCAGGGTGAGTCTTCGAAAAAGTCAAGGAAGCGCAAGGCTTCCCAAAACTTTGCTGTCACCAATCAAACTGCTCAGAACCCACCGACTCAACCTCCTGCGAAGAAAGCGTATGCTGGTACCGCACCTCACTGTGCTCGATGTAATGGTCACCATGTTGCCCAACAGGCCTGTAAACAGTGTGCCACGTGTGGTAGACTTGGGCATTTGGCCAACATTTGTCGTTTTGGTCAAAATCAGGCTGCTCAGGTTCCAGCACAAGCTCAAGGGAATGCTGCGAGATTCCCACCTGGCTCGTGTTTTAATTGCGGAGAAATGGGTCATTTCCGCAACAACTGCCCGAGATTGGTAAACGTGAATGCGAATGTCAATCCGAATGGTAACGCGATAGCGAATGTGAATCCCGCTCGTGGACGAGCATTCCATTTGAACGCGAATGAGGCGAGGGCGGACAACGAAGTTGTTAACGGTACGTTCCTTGTCAACAATCAACTTGCATCTGTTCTTTTCGATTCTGGTGCCGATAGGAGTTTTGTTTCGTTATCCTTTGAGCCTTTACTTGCGATACCTACAACTAAACTGAGGAAGCCCTTATCTGTCGAAGTTGCTACTGGTAAAACACTCGCACTCGATTCGGTTCTTCGCGGTTGTCAATTGAACCTCGATAACCATTTTTTCTCTATCGACCTCGTACCAATGCAACTTGGGAGTTTCGACATTATCGTGGGGATGGATTGGTTAACCAAACATCATGCCGAGGTTGTTTGTTTCGACAAGATCGTTCGTATTCCTCTTCCGTCTGGTGATGTTCTTGAGGTTCGTGGCGAGAAACCATCTGTTGGTTTGAAACTCATGTCATGTATGAAAGCTCAAAGCTATCTACGAAAAGGATATGTTGCTTTCCTGGCACATGTCACCGAGGAGAAAGGCAAGAACAAGAGTATTCAGGATATTCCAATTGTTCGGGATTATCCAGAGGTGTTTCCTGATGAACTGCCTGGTTTGCCCCCAGTTCGTCAAGTCGAGTTTCATATTGACCTTGTACCCAATGCCAACCCGATTACGAAAGCACCTTACCGTCTTGCACCGTCTGAGATGCAAGAGTTATCTGATAAAGGATTCATCCGACCGAGTTATTCACCTTGGGGAGCTCCTGTCCTCTTTGTGAAAAAGAAAGATGGATCTTTTCGAATGTGTATCGATTATCGTGAGCTTAATAAGCTTACCATGAAGAATCGATATCCCCTACCTCGAATCGATGATCTCTTTGATCAGCTGCAAGGTGCTACCTGTTTTTCTAAGATCGATCTGTGTTCTGGGTATCATCAGCTTCGTGTATTCAAAGAAGATATTCCCAAAACTGACTTCCGTACGAGATATGGACACTATGAGTTCACTGTCATGCCTTTTTCTGACGAATGCTCCAGCCATTTTCATGGACTTAAGGAATAGGGTTTGTAAACCTTATCTAGACAAGTTCATCATTGTGTTCATCGACGATATCCTTGTTTATTCAAAGTCTCGAGTCGATCACGAGCAACACCTTCGTTTGACTTTGGAACTCCTGAAGAAGGAACAACTTTTTTCTAAATTCTCCAAGTGTGAATTTTGGCTTAAAGAAGTTCAATTTTTGGGACATATAGTCAACGAGCAAGGTATTCATGTGGATCCATCCAAAATTGTTGCGATTAAGGATTGGAATACACCTACGACACCCACAGAAGTTCATTCTTTTCTTGGACTTGCTGGGTATTATCGTTGTTTTATTGCAAATTTCTCAAAGATTGCGGTTCCACTCACTGCTTTGACTCAGAAGAATAAGCCTTTTGAGTGGGGACCCAAGCAAGAAGAAGCGTTTCAAACGCTGAAACAGAAGCTATGTGATGCTCCTGTTCTATCTTTGCCCGAGGGAAACGATGACTTCGTTGTCTACTGCGATGCGTCCAACTTAGGCCTTGGTTGTGTTCTTATGCAACGAGGTAAAGTTATAGCATATGCATCTAGACAATTGAAAGTTCACGAGAAGAACTACACGACTCATGATCTTGAGTTAGGCGCTGTAGTCTTTGCTCTCAAAATCTGGAGACACTATCTTTATGGCACGAAGTGTGTGGTTTTCACAGACCACAAAAGTCTTCAACATATTCTTAATCAGAAGGACTTGAATATGAGGCAACGGCGTTGGGTCGAACTCCTGACTGACTATGATTGCGAGATTCGCTACCATCCTGGTAAAGCGAATGTCGTAGCTAATGCGCTTAGTCGAAAGGAGCGAGTCAAGCTTCATTCTGTTCAAACTCTATCTGATCTTCAAACTCGTGTTCTTCAAGCTCAGCAATCTTGTGTCTCACAAAATTTGATGAGTGAGGAATTGCCACGTCAGCTTGAGCTTAAACTCGAAGCGAAAGACGATGGTTTGCTTTATTTCAAGGATCGTTTGTGGGTTCTGAAACAAGATGATCTTCGCACTTTAGTGATGGATGAATCTCATAAGTCTCGATATTCTATCCATCCTAGTGCTGATAAAATGTACAGGGATCTTCGTACCAATTTTTGGTGGCCTGGCATGAAGAAAGATGTTGCCTTGTATGTATCGAAATGCCTAACTTGTCTCAAAGTCAAGGCTGAACATCAACGACCTTCTGGTTTGCTTGTACAACCAGAGATACTGGTTTGGAAGTGGGAGAACATTGCAATGGATCTCATCACTAAATTACCGCGTACTTCTAAAGGTCACGATGCTATTTGGGTTGTCATCGATCGATTAACGAAGTCAGCTCATTTTATTACGATTCGCGAGGATCTATCTGCGGATAAACTTGCAACGATTTATGTTGATGAGATTGTATCACGACATGGTGTTCCTTTGGATATCATTTCCGATCGTGATGCCCGATTTTCATCTCATTTTTGGAGAACCATGCAATCTGCTATGGGAACCCAACTAAATCTAAGCACTGCTTATCATCCCCAAACAGATGGACAATCCGAGAGGACGATTCAAACTTTGGAGGATATGCTTAGAGCGTGCGTGATAGACTTTGGTGGTAATTGGGACTCTCATCTACCAATGATTGAGTTCTCTTACAACAATAGTTATCATGCTAGCATCAATATGGCACCATTCGAAGCTCTTTACGGTCGAAAATGTCGTTCACCTGTCTGTTGGAATGAGGTCGGTGAGGCTCAGCTTACTGGACCTGAACTCGTTCTGGAAATAACAGACAAAATCAAGAAAATTCGCGATAATCTTGTGATAGCTAGAAGCCGTCAAAAGAGTTATGCGGATATGCGACGCAAGCCCCTAGAATTTCAAGTCGGAGACCATGTCCTCCTCAAGGTGTCACCTTGGAAGGGAGTGGTGAGATTTGGAAAGAAAGGAAAACTTGTACCACGATACGTTGGACCATTTAAGATTGTTGAAAGAGTTGGAAAGGTTGCCTATCGACTAGAGCTACCTCCAGAGCTTGGAAATATTCATCCGACTTTTCACGTGTCCAATTTGCGAAAGTGTTTAGCTGACGCTGATCTTCACATTCCTCTCGACGAGATCCAAATCGATGAAACGATGCACTTTGTCGAGAAACCTGTGGAGATAGTGGACCGTACATTCAAACAGTTGAAGAACAAACGGATTAAATTAGTCAAAGTTCGTTGGGAGTCCAAACGTGGCCCAGAGTTTACTTGGGAATGCGAGGACCAAATGAAGGAGAAATATCCGCAATTGTTCTCACAAGTTTCCTCTAGTTAAAATTTCGGGACGAAATTTCCTAAAGTAGGGGAGACTGTGACAACTGTGCTTTTTAATCGATGAACAATGTAAAACAATGTTAATTATCAATAAATCAATGTGTTTTGGTGTTATTATATGTGTTTTATGTGTTGGTAGTTTTACAATTCGATTCGATTCGATTTCAAGCTTTAAATCGCTTTCTGGAAGGTTATACGCAAACTGGTGCGTAAACGCAATCAGTTAAACGCGACAAACACTCCGGGATAGTGAAATAGGCTTAACATACCTTAAATAACCTTCACATAACTTAGAAATAAGTTTTGGATGGTTTGGTGTGTCGAAAACAAGTTTGTACGATCGCAGGGACTATTTGTGTCAAACTGCAAAACTATACCGATTTGTATAGTAACGAACATTCCGGAACTTGATCATAAGTTAAATATGCCCTAAATATCCTTTACATAGCTTAAAAATAGGCTTTGAGGTGTTTGGTGCGCAAAAATAAACTTATTGGTCATTCAGGGACTAAAAGCGTCAAAAAGTGCACAAGTTTGCATTTTCGCGCAAATCTCATTTTCTGAATATATCCGGACATCCAAAAATTTACGTAATCATTAAAATATTTTATTTTAGTGATTAGCACGCATTTTACAACGGAACTACTATTAGGTATCAAAACACTTTGTTTTGATACCAAATCAGTAGGTTAAACATGCTTTGACATGTTTAGCTCGTCGCTTTTAGTTAGTGCTTGTTTAGAGTCGTAAGTCGAGCGGTCTAAACCACCGCTTAGACTTTCGAACTCGACCCGTTTGGTCGATCTTTAGGATCCGACCAAGCATGTTTAGTGACCATAGTTGCATAGGGAATAACCTTCCGAGGTTATACCTTATGGTCACCTAGTTTAAGTAGTTGTATGATAGGTGGTTTATATGCCTTAGGTAAATTACCAAAATGCCCTTTTCATGCATAATTGGACTTTAAGCATACGTAACCTAACTTTTGTCACCTAAACTGATTATGCAACTTATTTAAACATGTTTAGGCATATAATACTTATCATAGGACTAGTTAGACGTCTCGAACGCGCGTTTGGGCGCACGACGCGTTAAAGTAGCGTAAGCTACCTTACTGGGTCGCAATGGGTCGAAAGCACTTAGGTTAGGTTTCAACCTAGGATGTAGGCTTTGTTAAACCATATCACATGAGTTCCAACACTCGTTTGGTTTACAAGACCTCATCCTGTCTGATCTCCCGATTTAGGTGTCTATTGTTTGACTAAGTGATTCGATTATTAGGTGCTGCTTGAGTTTCCTTGGTTTGATTGAGGATACTTTGCACTTCAATGTGAGTACAAAGTTCCCCTATTTTACTGTTTTCAATTGTTTTGGGGTGATTCATATGTACAAAACGATTTCGAGGTTTAAACAATGTTTTCAAAAACGATTAAGATGGTTTATATTAAACTAGTAATGATTTTGATAATGTGAACAAACTTGTTGGTTGTAATTACATAACGAGTGACATTCATTAGCTCTGATCAAGCCGACCAGTATTAGGTTATGGTACCATAGGATCTGACAAATCCCGTTATCAGACTACACCCATGGTTATGTGTGGGGGTTATGTAGGTAACGACCGAATCTGTGATTGTTAACTTACCCTTTGGTGGTTTGTTAATACGAGAAGCGAGGTAGTCGAGTCACCAAGGTTTGAATGTTGTTAACGAGATGACCAAAAGTAGTTTCACTATTAAAACGAATACGATATTGGGACGAGTTAAACGATTTGAAACGAGATACACGATTTGAAACAAGTTAAACGAATTAAACGATTGGTTTTGGGTAGTGATTAGATAATGGGACGGGTGTAGCATGATAAAAGCATGGTAGATACGCCGCTGGTACATCTTATATATAAGTGCTTCTAACATATTACATTGCGTGTCATTATTTAGTTCACTTGGGAAACGATTTGAAACGATGTCACACAACGAGGTTTTCGAAATGATATAAACCATACGAGTTTTATTAATGAGTTTTTACGAGATGTTATACGATTTGGTTTATTAAAACAAATGTTTTTGGGTTAAGAGTCATGGCTACGAGATTTTATAAACTATAATCAATTCGATTTGAGTTGGTTAACTATGTTGCAATATACTTTTCAATACAAGGTTTGTATTTTGACTCTTGTAGTCTAACGAGGTACTGCAACATATAAACGAGCCATGAATCCAATACTCTCATGAAACCTATGTACTCGCCAGCATTCTTTGCTGACTCTATTTTTACATATGTTTCATGTGGTATTGCTTGATGTTGCTTGCTAGGAAGCTTGTGTCACATAGGATCTGGACGAGGCCTTAGTGACTTAAAAACAGTTATAAACAATATGTAGTTTGTTTGTTTTGATTTAAAGACAATGTACATTACTTAATAATTCAATAAAACGAAACATTTGGTTACCATGGTTGTGGAACAATAATTCTGTTGCAACACTCCCCGACGTTTTCACCACGGTTTGTTGTTTTAACGTGGTCGGGGTGTGACAGTTCTTGGTGTCGTTGACAATCGAGATATCACGGGAAGGGTTAGGGTTGGATATTGGTTAATTGGTCATCGGGTAACAACCTCGCGTTTATCTAATCCGAGTACTTAGTTCCCTTTTATCACAACAAATGTTTATGCATGAGTTATGTCTATGTAACTCTTTCTAGTTGGATTTAGGCACAATTGTTAACGAAAACCGGAACCTAAGATGGTCATTCTCTCTTAATCTGTTTAACAACCAATCTTGATTTACAATTAGCTAGTAATTTAGTTCTTAAAACCAAACAACCAAACTCTTTAATTTTAATTTCTGCAAATTAGTTTAATTGTAGTTAATTCACAAAACTATATAATCAACACACTTTCCACAAACTCCATGTGTTCGATACCCATTTGCTGCTATCTATTAGGTGTAATTTGGATTAAATTTGCGTGTGACTACGACATCACGTCAAATTTTGGCGCCGTTGCCGGGGAGTAGTGCTCAACGTGTGTTAATATAGTAGTTTTTGTTTGTTATTTTCGGGTTTACGCTGGTTGTGTTTAGTGTGCAGGTACTACAGGTGTATGCATACTAGGGGCTCTCACAAGTCATCACCACTATCATTTGATCCGGAAATTGAAAGAACTTTGCGGCAAAACCGAGTTTTATTTCGAGAAAACAAGA
Source organism: Helianthus annuus (assembly GCF_002127325.2). NCBI lineage: Eukaryota > Viridiplantae > Streptophyta > Magnoliopsida > Asterales > Asteraceae > Helianthus > Helianthus annuus. Next base: position 73,346,350 of record NC_035448.2, read on the forward strand.
TCATTGGTTCACCCACTTCACCCATTACACCTAGAAACATCATGGCTGACTCACAAGTTCCGCCCACTACGGGTCAAACAACATCATCTTTTATTCCTACATCAACACAACCTTCACCAAATACCACCATTCCAAATTCCACCACCGATCTTACTCCACCACATGATGTTACAACAACCAACATTACACCACCTATTACTACCCAAGTTGAACCTACCCTTACCTATAGCCTCTCCACTACGACTCCACCACTTTCACATTTCTTTCCAGCTTTGGGTCAATCATCCTCCACCTACCCAATACCACCAAGTTCAACGGTCATTCATACTACTACTACTACATATCGACCACCGAACCAACTGGGTTTCCACTATTCATCTTTTCCATTTGTGCAATCTTCGGGTATAGGAGGAGATGGTTATGATGATGGGTATGAAGAAGACTTTAGAGGATACGAAGAAGAAGGATTTTACTATGGGGGCGATGGAGGTAATTTGGGACCTCAAGGAGGAGCGGGTCAGCAAAGTTAACCATTGCAACAAATTCAAGATGTGGGTAGGCTACCAACTGGGGTACAACATATTCGGCCACAAGGGCCATAGCTTCAAAGACTAACGCCTGTACATCAAGTCCGCCCACAATATCCACAACAATTTCAAAGGCCGATTCAACAACCACCAATGCAACAACATCAATTTCAGCCACCATTTGCACCTCAAGTGCCTATGCAAGGGCAAATGGGTCAACCAAGAGCATCATTGGGTGCCCTACGAAGACATCATCGGGAGGTAGTACGGGGAATTGAAGCTCATTTCTGACTCGTTATCACTAACAATCCTTCTCCGATAGTGATTCCTCATCACCCGGATGGAAAGACTTTTGAAGTTAGAACAACCGCACTCCAAAGTTTGCCAAAGTTTAAGGGGTTAGCAACGGAAGAACCTTATTTTCACTTGGAGACATATGACTCCATATGCAACACTATTGGAGGTCAAGGGTTTTCGTCGGACGATGTCAAGTTGGTTCTCTTCCAATTTTCTTTGGAAGATAAAGCACAAAGATGGTTTCATACTTTGCCTTCCGCGTCGATTTATACATGGGCTGACATGCAACAAATTTTCTTAGAAGAGTTCTACACGTCCCAAAAGACAAATGATGCAAGGAGAAGCTTGAGAGGCTTCCAACAACAACCGGGGGAGATGTTTCATGAGGCTTTCGAAAGGTTCAACATGTTGTTGAAAAATTTCCCTCATCACAGTATACAACTTTGGGAGTTGTTGAATGCGTTTCACGAGGGGTTGAGTTCGGATGATGCTCGTGACTTAATGTCAATCACTAATGGTACGTTTGGTACAAATTTTGACCATGATGATTGGCAATTTTTAGAGCAAATGGCGGTTACTTCAAAAAGGAAGGCTCAATCTTCGAGACAGGCAAGGGATGTTATTACAAGGCCACAAGTTCATGGGGTAGAGAATGGAGGTGTGCAAACCACGAATCAAGTGTACAATGTGTGCACTAATTATAATGAGATAGGTCACACAGCGGAAGTGTGTTTGGTAGGAGTGGTTGAAGAGCAAGTGGAGGAGGTGAATGCTATTCAAGGGGGCGGTCGAAACTTTAACATGAATTCGAATACATACCACCCCGGGTTAAGAAATCATCCTAACTTCCGTTATGGGAACCCGGCGAACCAAGCTAACCCAAATTTCCAAGGAGCTCAAGGTAATTTCGCACCTCATCAACAATATAATCAAGGTAATTATCGGGGTGGAAACAATTTTGGTTACCAAGGGCAATTTCAACAATCGGGTGGTCAAAGTGGTTCTTCGGGTCAAACCTCATCAAGTGGGAATGAGGTTATGGATATGCTTCAGGCAATCCAACAAGACATGCAAAAAAGGTATCAACTTGATGAAGTCCGGAAGCAAAAGGATGAGGTTCGTGACAGAGCATTCAAGCACTAATGATGCGTGTTAGTGTATATATGTTTTAGGTATATATTTTAAGCCCTTTTTACACTTTAGCCAAGTTTTAAATTTATAAAACACGATATTTACTAACACTAAACACACATATGGGCAAGTGCACCCATCGTGGACGTAGTATAGTGTTGGTAAGATACCGAGGTCGTCCAAGGACACAAGAGCTTTTAGTACCGGTTTATCCTCAACGTCTAATCAAATCAAAATGTCAGAAAAAGATTTTTAAACTAAGAAACTAAAACTAACTAAATGCTGAAAAATAAAATAAAAATAAAAACAGATAGACAAGATGAATCACTTGGATCCAACTCGGGTGTTAGTATAACCTTTGATTATTTTCGCACTTTTACACTTGTTTAAGAGATTATCTTAGTTATTGTAGTAGGCCCCTATTTTGAAGGCGACGTTACCCTCAACCCAGTAGTTTGAGTCAGCAAGGATACATTCCTAGAGGGTCGGATTATTGAAAGATAATTAATTAAGTTATTAATGCAAATTATGGTAGGCCCCTCTTTTGGAGGTGACGTTACCCTCGACTAAGTAGTCTGAGTCAGCAGGGATACAGTCCTAAATAGCCGGGTTATAGTATTAATAGTAGTTAACTTATGAGGGGATCAAAGAGTTTGGACCCCCGCCATCCAATACCTTTGGGTATTGAAGGAGGTCCTACTAAATTTGACCCAGGTCCCTTGCAGGACCTCTAAACGCTGAACAAGGGCAAGACCCTTGCCAAACCGTTCCCTTAACCCCCGACCAGGTAGCCAACATACCTCCATATAGACCATGGAGATATGAATGGTGAAAATCTTTTATTTTATATAGACAGTAAAATAATGCCAAGACACCACGGACAAACGATAAGGAAGAATCACCTTCAACATAAGAAACTAGTTATTAAAGTCATTAATACAAAACCAATTAAGAAGTGTAAAAGATTAAAAATAAAAAGTATTATACTAAACACTTGTCTTCACCAAGTGATGTAAGAGACTTAGGCAAACATGGCCTTGATTGTCAAGAACTCTTACGATCAATCTTGGATCCCGAGACGACTCACACACTCTATGATGGACAATGGATGATGGTGGTGGATGATGGTGTTGTGATGGTGGTGGGTAGTGGATGAAGTGTGAGAGAGGTGGTGTGCCAAGGGATGAGTTGCAATGTCTCCAAGCACTCCTATTTATAGGCTGAACAGAAGCCTGTGCACGGCCTCGTGTCTGTTGGGCACGGCCCCGTGCCCGTCTGACACTATCTCTCTTCATTAATTGTAATTCGCAATTACAATTAATGCGCCTGCAGTACTTTGGGCACGCCCCCGTGTTCACTGGGCACGGCCCCGTGGTGAGCAATAGAAGCTTCTACAGGTTTGTCTTTTCTGCTGCTTCTTGGGCACGGCCCCGTGCTCGCTGAGCACGGGGCGTGTTCAGTCTTCTGTCTTCTCTGTTTTGCTTGGGAGGATGCTGACTTTTGTTCCTTTTCTTGTATTTATGTTAGATTTAGCTGTCTTTTTGCTTCTTTTGTTAATTTGAGCTCATTTAATCCTGAAAATACAAAAGGAAGACAAAAATACACTTTTTCCAACATTACTACTTAAAAAGGGTTAGTTTTATGCCTCATTTGATGTAATTTATATGTTGCATTTTACACACATCAAATATCCCCACACTTGAATCTTTGCTTGTCCTCAAGCAAAACTCTTTAATATATGGCTTACACTCCCAAATGGAATGGGTAGAAGAGAAGGTTTTGGGCTTGTCATAGAGTGACGGGATTTTCCAAGATTGTTTAGGTTTTATTTTTATTTATTTACAATCCTATTCGTCATGATTTATTAAAAACTTTTCATAAGGTAAATTATTTATTAAGGCATAACATGCCTTTTTAAAATTCCATTTATATACGGGTTCACATACCTCACGGGGGAAATCACTCACACTCGGCCGAAGGTGTATTTTTAGTTAATCACTCGAGAGCGGCATGGAACTTATTCCTACCATAAGCTTGCCAAGCAATCAATCCTACTCCTTTTTAACTTTATACCTTTGTAAATATCAAGAGGGCTTTTTGGGTGGAGGGTTAGGCTTGGGCTAAAGTTGGGTAGTTGGGTTAGTGGTTAGTAGAAAAGGGCGAAAGGCGTAAAAAACGTCGGTTTTCGTAAAACATTTTGTTTTTGTGACTTTCTATTTTTAATGAAGTATTTATTCAAACAAGCTTTTGTTTGAGGAGCTTTGTTTGTTTATTTCAAACTTCATTGTAATATATATATATATATATATATATATATATATATATATATTATAGTCACACGAAAACCGAGCTTGTTACTAAAATGAAAGGTAAAAATAAAAAGGGTTTTTTTTGGTGGGTAAAAACGGTTTTGGGTTAAGAAATGAAAAGGTTTAGGCTCAAAGGGGTTAACTAGGGGGAATTTTTGGGTAGGTGAAAAGAAAAATAAAAATAAAAATAATGGTGTTGAAAGAAAAATGGTTAGTCCTAATGCCTCCATCATTTATTTACTTGGGTTTAAGTTGGTAAGGACCGGGAATGAATTGTCGTGGCAAGTTCTAGAGTCATAAGAACCAAGCGGCTATTCACACAAGAAACGAAAAATGAGCATTTAGCGTAAAGATGTATATTTGTATGCTCAATAAAGGCTCAAAACTCACTTTTGTGGGAATGGGTTTTTATGTGATCAAGTATATATAATCAAATTTAAACTAAGCTTGTCATGCCGTTTCATAATTTTCTTATGTTGGTTCTTTTTATCACGACGCTATCGGTTGTAAACTTATAAAAATATAACCTTGTTAGACTTAGAATTCCCAACTTAAACTTAGATAAGTAAAAAAAATGAAAATTTTTGAAAAAAATTTGGGGTGATTAGCGGTTCCAATAGAGTTTTGTGTAAGGCTTGTTATTAGGACTTGCAAAATTCAAGGTTTTAGCCTCCCCCCCCACACTTAAATTACACATTGTCCTCAATGTGTCCCAAAAATAAATTTTTAGGTTGATTGAATGTGTAAAATTGTGTTAAAAGCAAAATTTTATGTTACTGACAGTCTGGACATGGCCCCGTGTCCGTTGGACACGACCCCGTGTTCAACTACCAGTAATGAAAACATACAGAAGATGGACACGGGGGCGTGTTGGCTGGGCATGACCCCGTGTCTGGCAAAAATCTGCAGAAAAGCAAACAAACAGCAGATCTGGGAGGTGGGCACGGGGGCGTGTCGGCTAGACACGTCCCCGTGTGGGCTGTCTGCTGGGCTGAAAAACAGGGTTCTTTCTCCGGTTTTCCTGTCCTGGCTTTGTTAGTGCTAACACTCTAAGCCTCAATTGTACATGTTTTATCACTAAATACCACACCAAGCAATACCAAACGTCCTAAATTACCGTAGTTAATCATCCAAACCATAAAGTAAAAGAAAAATAAAGCAGAAAGTTAAAAGAAGTTAAGGAAAGTAAATTGTCTAACACTCGGCACGCAGACCGTCAATTGTTTTGATACATAAAAGGGGACTTTGACCTGTGGGCTCGCCATCAACCCGCTCCTGCTCCTTCTTCACCCTCCTAGTCCATATCTTCATCGCTGTCATCACCTCCGTCCCCATGACCCGCCATATACTCCCGGATTCTTCCGATGTCGTCTTGGACATCGTTGATGTTTTGTTCGATAGCTCCGACCCGGTGGTATGCGTTGTTGGAAAGTTTGTAGGTGTTCCTGGTGCACATGAGGTTTTCCTGCAAAAGATCATGTAAACTTTGAAGGTTAGGAAAAACGCCTCATTGGGAGGAGGATTGGCCCGGATCACCATGGGGTTGATACTGGTAGTAGGGAGGTGGAGCGTGAATAGGGCCTCCTGTGGGTTCCATGCATGGCCTTGCATCCTTTGAAAGCTCACTGATCCGTCTTCCGCCTCATAAATTAGGTTCATGGCGCGGCAAATGTGTATATCAACTCGTCCCGACCATGGGCTCCTTTCAAAGGACCTAGGAATGCGCGTGAAGTGCTTGAAGAGGCGGTACACCCATCCTCCAAAGAAGATAGGGGTTGGTGCACGAGCAAGACGGTTCAGATGCATGTTTCGAAGCAGGAGATATGGAACATCGAGGGGCCTCCGGTTGTGGATGCAGTGAAGGACTACCAAATCTTTTAACCCAACAATGCCGCTACTGTCATGTCTTTGGCTAAGAGAGTAAGTGAGGAGCCTATGAATGTAGCGATAAAGCGGATCCCTTAGCTAAGTACTCTTTGTGCTGCTCGGGTTGTAGTGTCCTTCACCAATTTGGGCCCATTCGGCTTGGCGCTCATTTTCATCCAGATCTCGCAATCCCCCGGTGTTTTCCTCATTTCCCGAATCTTCTTCCGTATACAGTCCCACTATTGCCCCAAATTGCGCCATAGAGATTGAGTACCTTGTCCCACCACATCGAAATGCAACCCCCTCATTGTCAAACGGGTCACACCTTGAAGTGAAGGTGAAAGTACTGTAGAATTCCATAGTGCATTGAGGTACCGAACGAAGTCGAGTGGTCAAGGCAACCCTTAGTGGTCCGGTAACAAGGTTGTTGAATCGGTTGAGCTGGTTCACCAAGGTTAATAGGTCCGTGCACGCTTGCCTTGGGTATTCTTTGGGTCTAGTTTGAAGTATCTCGTATCTTGCCCTAGCATCGAGCTCATTTGCGTTAAATCTTGTGAACTTCGACATCTGAAAGAGTACACCAAAAGTTAGCACGAAACAGTGAGATTTTCGAAACAAACTGCAAACAGTGAGCTGGACACGGCCCCATGCTCAGCGGGCACGACCCCGTGTCCAGGCGTCTGTTACTCAAAAACTTCATTTTTCGACCCGGTCCCGAAAATCTGAAAATTTTTGGCCAAGTAGGTGCGGTTTCCCCCGAAAATGAAACCCCAAGTGCCGTTTTTCCCAAAACAACCCGTTTACCCCTTCAATTTTATCTTTTTCGGTTCAAAAAAAAGGGTTTGAGATTTTTGTGAGAAATCGGGCAAATCTATCAACAATACAAGTGTATTTACTTCCCATTACACTAATCTAAACTAATACTAACAAATTATTTCAAAAATTTGAGGTTCGATCCGGATGAACTTCAAGAACCCTAGATTTTTCCCCAAATTTTTGATGTTTAACTACATGCAAGTAACTAATCTAACTATTAATGATGATAGAATCATACCTTGATGTTGTTAGATCTAGAGGTAACATCGAAAATCTGCATAAAATCGCCTCGGACCAGAGCTTTTTCGTGGAAACGGGGCGTGTGGAATGATGTAACTGTTACGAAAAGAGGGTTTTATCCCGACAGCTGCGCCGACACGGCCCCGTGTCCAGCGGACACGGCCCCGTGCGGAGCAAAGTTTTGAAATTTTTTTTATGTGTGCTCGTGGGAGTGCCCGTTTTTCCCAATAAGCATGGTTAAAAGACTTACCGCTTTCGATGTATACTTACTTGTTCGTAACATACCAGGTATGATGTGGATGCTTTTTATTCGTTGACCGTTTGAAGCGAGATCTCTTCTTCCTCATCCTCAATGGACCCTCGATAGAGTTTTAGCCGTTGGCCATTGACTTTGAATGGAATCCCATTTCGAGCTTTAACTTCTACTGCACCGTGAGGAAAAATATGGGTGATGGAAAAAGGTCCTGACCACCTAGATTTTAGTTTACCCGGAAATAATCGAAGTCGTGAATTAAACAACAGAACTTGGTCTCCTACTCGAAATTCATTAGGCTTAATATATTTGTCGTGTAAATTTTTCATTCTTTCCTTATAAATTTCAGAATTAGAGTATGCATAATTCCTTAGTTCGTCTAATTCATTCATTTGACAAAATCGATTTTTACCTGCAGTTTCTAAGTATAGGTTTACACTTTTTATTGCCCACAAGTATATATTTGTTTCCTTTTGACGGTGGGAAGGGTCCCATGAAATCGAGTCCCCACACATCAAAAATTTCACAAACGAGAATGCCATTTTGAGGCATTTCAGTAGTTGTGTATAGACTACAGTTTTAGAAAGAACAAGGTATGAACGGAATTTATCAAAAGCAAATACCACAGCTAGTAACTCTTTTTCAGTAGTTGTGTAATTTTCTTGTGCATCATTAAGTGTTTTACTAGCATAATAAATTGGGTGGAAATGCTTTTCTTTTCTTTGTCCCAAGACTGCTCCAACCGCAAAGTCACTTGCATCACACATGATTTCGAAAGGTAATTTCCAATCAGGTGCTATCATGATAGGTGCATTGACTAGCATTCCCTTGAGGGTTAGAAATGCTTGATTGCAATCCTTGTCAAAGATGAAAGGTGCATCTTTTTCAAGTAATTTTGTTAGAGGTCTTGAAATTTTTGAAAAGTCCTTGATAAAGCTTTTATAAAATCCGGCATGCCCTAGGAAACTTCTGATTGCCCTAACGGAGGAGGGTGGAGGTAATCGAGAAATAGTGTCTACTTTTGCTCGATCAACTTCCATTCCTTCGCTCGAGACTTTGTGACCGAGTACTATTCCCTCTGTTACCATGAAATGGCATTTTTCCTAGTTAAGGGCGAGGTTAGTTTCCTCACATAGGGATAGCATTCGTTCGAGGTTATCGAGGCATTGGTCATATGAATCTCCAAAGATAGAAAAGTCGTCCATGAAGACTTCCATTGTCTTTTCTATCATATCATGGAAAATGGCTACCATACAACGTTGGAATGTTGCAGGTGCATTACATAGACCGAACGACATGCGTCGATAGGCGAAAGTTCCGTAGGGGCATGTGAAATTCGTCTTTTCTTCGTCTTCAGGTGCTATTGGAATTTGAAAGTAACCTGAAAAACCATCCAAGAAACAGTAAAATTTATGACCGGATAGTCGTTCTAACATTTGATCAATGAAGGGCAAAGGAAAGTGATCTTTCCTCATTGCTTCATTTAATCGTCTATAGTCTATACAAACTCTCCATCCTGTGACGGTTCTTGTTGGTATTAATTCATTCTTTTCATTAGTTATTACCGTCATACCTCTTTTTTTCGGGACTACTTGGACGGGACTTACCCATGGACTATCGGAGATAGGATAGATTAGTCCGGCGTCAAATAGTTTGATGACCTCATTTTTAACCACATCTTGCACATTGGGATTTACTCTACGTTGTGGTTGTATTACTGTTTTGTAGTCATCATTCATTAAAATTTTGTGCGTGCACATGGAAGGACTTATTCCTTTGATATCTACAAGCTTCCAAGCGATCGCATTTTTGTGTTTTCTAAGAAGATTGATTAATTTTTCTTTTTCTATGCTACTTAATTTAGACGAAATAATTACAGGTAAATTACCATCTTTGTCTAGAAAAGCATATTCCAAACCTTTCGGAAGTTCTTTGAGCTCAATTGGTGGGTCTTTAGGAGACACCTTATTTTGTGGCTCATCTAGATCAAGAACTTTAAAGGTTTGTTCTATGGCGACCTCTTCTTCAACAAAGTGGTCAACTTCTTCAGTTGTATCAGGTGGCTCATCTTCATCTTCAATTAGGGGGTCATTATTGCCAAAAGGATATTTCATTGAACGCTCAAAATCTATGCTCCTTTTGAATGCCCCTAACTGAAGAGGTAGATTGTTAAATTTCTGGTTTTTCAAAGCTTCATGAGTTTTTACAAAAGGTTTTCCCAAGACTAGAGGAGCGTCATCGAGGATGACAAAGTCGGTTGGAATAACCATTTGATTTGTTTGAACCAAAACATCCTCAACCACACCGATTGATTTTATTACTTTCCGATTAGATAGAAAAATGGGTATTTGAAGTGGAGAAAAATCACTAATACTTAATTTTTCAAAAATGTAGTTAGGCATTATGTTAACACAAAGATCTTTATCAATGGTGACATTAATAAATGAATTTTGAAAAAAAACATGGAACCGGTGTAATGTTAATTTCAAAAGGATCTTCTTTTATTAGTGAAATTTGATCATTAGTTAACTTAACACTTACCATTTCTTCAATTTTAGTGTTAGTGTTTAACTCTTTTAAAAACTTAGCATGAGTGGTTACTAAACAATGATTTTCAAAAGAAGGTGACAAGAGATTAATTTCTTCAAAATTAGACTCTTCTTGAATTTTAACGTTATCGGCCTCACCCCGTTCGTTGTTTAGCTCATGTGTCGGTTTTTCACTTATTTATTCTTCCATTTTTAATTCCTCAATTATCGTTTCTTCTTTTTTTAATTCTTCTCTCGCGCGGGACTCCTCTTCCTTTGCGCGAGATTCTTTTATGCATCTTTCGATAAATTTAAGGTTTTCTATTATCCTATCGGCTATGTCGGTGATAGAGTAAGGATCGGGATCCTCAAAGCTTGAATCCAGTTGTTTGATCCTTGGTTCCTCATAGTACCCATATGAAGTAGATGGTTCACACCATTGTTCTTCATGGTAAGTATATGATGGATAAGGGTCGAAATTTTGTTCTTCATAGTACTCATATGAGGTGGGTTGTTCACGCCATGATTCCTCATAATAAGTGTATGAAGGTGGTGGCTCATATCTTGAGTCCTCAAAGTATGAGGATGAAGGTTCATACCTTGGTTCATCAAAATATGAGTATGAGGGAGAAGGTTCATACCTTTGGTCTTCATAGGATGTGTATGAAGTCGATGGCTCGTACCTGGGCTCCTCATAATGGTTGTACGAAGTGGATGGTTGAAATAAGTTACAATATTGTACCGAGTGTGGGTTACCACAATTAGTGCAATAGTCTCTCATATAATCATCCTCCTCATAGGTGTAGTTGTAGCCTCCTGAGTATTGATCCATAAGAATCACTCAACAGACCACAACTGAGTCTCGGGACCAGAAAACAAAAACAAAGACGGAAACAGAAGCTGGACACGGCCCCGTGTTCAGTGGACACGGCCCCGTGTTCAGGGTCTGTATCTGGGCGTTTTAAATGAAGTTACTGGTCTCGTTGAGCACGAGGGCGTGTTTAGTGAGCACGGCCCCGTGTTCAGACTTTGTATCTGGGTATCTAACTAAAAATGTGCAGCACGGAGGCGTGTTCGGTGAGCACGGCCCCGTGTTCAGGCTACTGTAAGTGCAAACTAAACTAAAATGCAGAAAAATCGCGTTTTAAAAAGGTTTTGAAAAATTGATTAGGCCGTCGATTTTAAGCTTTCTTAAAATCCTTGTGTCCCTGGCAGCGGCGCCAAAAACTTGATGCGTGTTAGTGTATATATGTTTTAGGGATATATTTTAAGCCTTTTTTACACTTTAGCCAAGTTTTAAATTTATAAAACACGATATTTACTAACACTAAACACATATGGGCAAGTGCGCCCATCGTGGACGTAGTATAGTGTTGGTAAGATACCGAGGTCGTCCAAGGACACAAGAGCTTTTAGTACCGGTTTATCCTCAACGTCTAATCAAATCAAAATGTTAGAAGCTTCTACAGGTTTGTGCGCCCATCGTGTTCACTGGGCACGGCCCCGTGGTGAGCAATAGAAGCTTCTACAAGTTTGTTTTTTCTGCTGCTTCTTGGGCACGGCCCCGTGCTCGCTGAGCACGGAGCATGTTCAGTCTTCTGTCTTCTCTGTTTTGCTTGGGCTGATGCTGTCGAGGGGTCAGGCAATCCACTTTTGTTCTTTTTCTTGTATTTATGTTAGATTTAGCTGTCTTTTTGCTTCTTTTGTTAATTTGAGCTCATTTAATCCTGAAAATACAAAAGGAAGACAAAAATACACTTTTTCCAACATTAGTACTTAAAAAGGGTTAGTTTTATGCCTCATTTGATGTAATTTATATGTTGCATTTTACACACATCAACTAACAACTCAAATGGGTCAATTAGCAACCAATGTGGCGGAGTTGAAGAAAAGCAAAGGGCAACTCCCTAGCGACACTAAGTTAAATCCTTCCCATAGCTCATCACGTATTATTAATATCAATCATGTTAGTGTTTTAAGAAGTGGCAAAGAATTTAAAGCAAATTTGTCACCAGGTTTGGTTGATGGGGTGGTTGAAGATATTACGGGTAATGAAAGTGAAGAGGATGAAGCTTCACCTATTGTGTCTAAAGAGTCTAATGTTGAAAAACCGGGGTTAGGTGAAAGTTTAAAAGATAAAAAAGATGAAGGGGAGCCGAGTCAAGTCCCATTTCCATCGGCTTTACTTGACCCGGGTAGGAAAAATTTCATTTCAACAAGGGGTCCCCAAAAAGAGGAGTTGTGGGACATTTTTAAACAAGTAAAAGTGAACCTTCCGTTACTTGATGCAATAAAGCAAGTGCCCGCCTGCGCTAAATTTTTAAAAGAATTGTGCACACAAAAAAGGCAACAAAAGGAAAAGATGCCTAAGCGGGTCGATTTAACCGGGCAAGTTAGTGCGGTACTTAATGGGGAGCTTCCTCCTAAGCTCCAAGATCCAGGCACGCCATTAATAAATATTCAAGTTGGTAATTTTCAAATGTCAAAGGCGTTGCTAGATCTTGGAGCTGGAGTGAGCATTTTACCGGGGGGCTTATACGACCGATATGATTTTGGTCCACGAGCAAGGGTGGAGACAACGGTTGTTTTAGCCGATTTGTCTCATAAGCTACCTCGAGGGATGGTTCAAGATGTCATAGTGAAAATCGATGAGTTCTATTACCCGGTTGACTTTTTAGTCTTAGACTACTCATCCGCGGACCCGAAACAACAACAAAATGTTATTTTGGGTCGGCCATTTTTAAGCACCGCACATGCCGTGATTGATTGTCGATTTGGTACAGTCGACATGACATTCGAAATAGAAAAATGAGATTGAATGTATTTACTAACAATTCTAATTCTGTTGGTGTTGATGAGTGTTTTTTGGCAGATTTTGTCGACGGATGCAACGCGCATGAGTATTGTCACACCCTAGCTTTGCGGAAGCGTGGGTTAGTTGGTGTGACTTCTTAATACCATAGCAACAATCATAACGATGCTATATGATAAAAACATGTGATATTCATCCAATAATAAGGTTCAGATACAAAGCAGAAAAGTCATGTAAAACAATGTGCTAATATGCCATGTAAACATATATAGCAAAACAATGTAATGTAAATCAATGTGCTAGCATGCTAAGTTAACATACATAGCAAAACAATGTAATGAAATCATGTACTATAAGTGTACTAAGAACATAGCAAGCATACGATGTGAAAACAAGAAAGCACGAAAGTAACAAGTAGGCACATGTGTTTCACCCCAAAATGTTTGGAAAACAGTAAAAGAGGGGTCTATGTACTCACTTGAGATTTCTTAGAAGTCGTAGGATAACCACCAAGCAATGCTAGTAGATCACGGAATCAAACGGCACCTATAAAGGTATCTACATTAATAAACGTACCTATCGGAGGATCGGGTAGTACGAGGGTTCGTAAACCAAATAAGTATGGGAACTTATGTAATATGGTTTGACAAAGCCTACATACTAAAACGAAACTTATCCTAAGTGCTTTTGACCCGTTACGACCCGTTTAGGTAGCTTATGCTACTTTAACGCGTCGTTTGCGTAAAATGCGTTCGGAAAGCCTAACTAGTCCTATGACAAGCAAGATATGCCTTAACATGTTTAATATTGTTGTTAAATCAGTTTAGATACCAAGAATTATGTTACATAGGTTTAAAATGAATTTGGGCGTAAAAAGGGTATTTTGGTAATTTACCTAAGGCATAAGAACTACTTATCATACAACTACTTAAACGTCGTGACCATAAGGTATAACCTCGGAAGGTTATTCCCTATACAACTATGGTCACCTAAAATGTTTGGTCGGATCCTAAAGATCGACCAAATGGGTCGGGTTCGTAAGCATAAGCGATTGATTAGATCGCTTACCTTTACGACCCTAAACAAGCACAAATCTAAAAGCGATGAGCTAAACATGCTAGAACATGTTTAGTAATGTTAGAAAACAGGTTTGGTATTAAAACAAACGGTTTTAATACCCTAGAGTAGGTTACAAAATACGCAAGAAAACGCATTTTGGCCGAAACTACGACTCGTCACTGAGCCTAGATAACGTGGTAATCAGTAGGTATAGTCACTAGGGACTATAACCATCGTGATTACGCTCACGTTATGAAGTTCAAACGAACTTCGCGTTGACCAAAAACTGGTTAATGCAGAAAGTCAAACACAGTTTGACTTTAACGCTAAAATGAACAAAAAAAACGCGAAAGAATACTTACAGAAGGTCCCCGCAAGATTGATATTCCAAGTATTTCCCAGGTATGAAATGTTCAATACTTCAACTTAGAGAAAATCTCAGAATTCAAGTGGGTTTTGAGCAAGACATGGTGGGGGTATTTATAGATGTAGTAGAACCGTTAGGATCGTTCGTTGAATAACGTGCTTCGATCTAGGCCGTACACATCAAGCCCATTGTTTTACAAAACCAGGGGAGCCCCCAAACCAGCCCATAGATTGCCCAAAACCATTTGCACAAGTGAGGAACAGATGGATCAAGCTGGATTGCATTTTCTGGTATATTTGGCACCTGATTACGGACCGTATGGAGTAGGTCTTACGGTCCGTAAGGACCCTGCAGGTCAGAAAGATTGAATTTGGCAGAACAGGCCCCTGTACCTCCAAACTTGATTTTTGATGCGTTTTGGCACGTTTAAACCCCGTTAACCCCATTTTAAGGATCTAAAATGAAGTTAAAGTATAGGGAACTTGAATATGCTCAAAAATATGCGGGATGTCTATTCGTTTGGCCGTACGATTGCGTTGTTCGGTTAATTACGACGGAAGTCGTAACGGATGCAAAAACGGTCCAAATTGTGCGACGAATGGATTTTTGACAAGCTAAACACTAAAACATAATAGTTTAATGATTACATAAATTTTTGGATGTCCGGATGTATTCAGAACGTAAGTTATGCGCGAAAATGCAAACTTATGCACTTTTTGACGCTTTTAGTCCCTGAATGACCCAAAAGTTTATTTTAGCACACCGAACCCCTCAAAGCCTATTTCTAAGCTACGTCAAGGATATTTAGGGTGTGTTTAACTTATGGGCATGTTCCGGAATGTTCGTTACAGTTCAAATCGGCATACTTTCGTAGTTTGTCAATTTTAGTCCCTGTAAGCGAAATAACTTGATTTCGGCATACCAAACCTTCTAAAACTTATTTCTAAGTTATGTAAAGGTTATTTAAGGTATGTCAAGCATAAATTGATGTTCCGGAGTATTTGTTGCGTTAAACTGACTACGTTTACGCACCAGTTTGCGTATAATTCTCCAGAAAGCGATATAGAGTTTGAAATCGAATAAAAGTCAAAACATGAAAAACATAAAACATAAACAAACAAACATAGGGATCAAATAACTTTATTTCATTGATAACTGAACTGTTTACAATGATTACAAGCACAGATGTCACAGTCTCCCCTACTTGTGGAAATTTCGTCCCGAAATTTGTTTAGAGGAAACTCGTGAGAATAGATGTGGATACTTCGCCTTCATTTGATCTTCACGTTCCCAAGTAAAGTCAGGTCCACGTTTAGATTCCCAGCGAACTTTAACCAACGGAATGCGCTTGTGTTTAAGCCATTTGACTTCACGATCCATAATTTCCACAGGTTTCTCAACAAAATGTAGTGTTTTATCAACACGGATTTCGTCAAGCGGTATGTGGAGGTTCTCATTAGCTAAACACTTTTTGAGATTGGATACGTGGAAAGTAGGATGAACATTTCCAAGTTTAGGAGGTAATGCAAGTCTGTAGGCTACCTTGCCGATTCTTTCGATGATCTTGAATGGTCCAACATATCTAGGTGCAAGTTTTCCTTTCTTTCCAAATCTGATCACACCTTTCCAAGGTGAGACCTTAAGTAATACACGATCACCGACTTGGAATTCTAAGGGCTTGCGTCGTCGGTCCGCGTAACTCTTTTGACGGCTTCGAGCTGCCTGTATGTTATCACGAACTTTCTTAAACTTGTCAGTTGTCTTTAGAATGAGGTCAGGTCCAGTAAGCTGAGCCTCACCTATTTCATTCCAGCAGACTGGTGAACGACATTTTCGACCATAGAGAGCCTCGAAAGGAGCCATGTTGATGCTGGAGTGATAACTATTGTTGTAGGAGAATTCAATCAATGGAAGATGTGAATCCCAACTACCACCAAAATCGATCACACAAGCTCTAAGCATATCTTCCAAGGTCTGGATTGTTCTTTCAGTTTGGCCATCTGTTTGTGGATGATAGGCTGTGCTTAGATTGAGTTGGGTCCCCATGGCAGATTGCATGGTTCTCCAAAATCGAGAAGAGAAGCGAGCATCCCTATCAGAAATAATGTTCAAAGGAACACCATGTCGAGATACAATTTCATCCACGTAGATTTTGGCCAGATCTTCAGCAGATAGATTCTCACGGATCGGTAGGAAATGCGCTGACTTTGTAAGACGATCAACAACTACCCAGATGGCATCGTGACCTTTCTTAGTGCGCGGAAGTTTGGTAACGAGATCCATGGTAATGTTTTCCCATTTCCAAACTGGGATCTCTGGTTGCTCCAAAAGACCATAAGGATGTTGGTGTTCAGCCTTAACCTTGAGACAAGTAAGGCATTTAGAAACGTATAAGGCAATGTCTTTCTTCATACCAGGCCACCAATACAGAGTACGAAGATCCTTATACATTTTATCTGAGCCAGGATGAATAGAATAACAAGACTTATGGGCCTCATCCATAAGCAGAGTGCGAAGATCATCTTGGCTTGGGACCCACAAACGGTCCATGAAATAATACGATCCATCTTCCTTCAGCACAAGGTCAGGCTTAATGTGATAGGGTAATTCATTACCCATTAAGTCTTGTGAAACACAGGCATGTTGAGCTTGAGAAATGCGTGCTTGGATATCAGATCGTGCTTGAATAGCAGATTGAACACGAACATAATGAAGCACAGTACGTTCCTTACGACTCAATGCGTCAGCCACAACATTCGCTTTACCGGGATGGTAGCGAATCTCGCAATCATAGTCGTTTAGGAGTTTGACCCAACGTCTTTGCCTCATGTTGAGTTCCTTCTGGTTGAAGATATGCTGGAGACTTTTGTGGTCAGTGAAAACCACACATTTTGTGCCATACAAATAATGTCTCCAGATTTTGAGAGCGAAGACAACTGCACCCAACTCAAGATCATGAGTGGTGTAGTTTCTCTCATGTACCTTCAATTGCCTTGATGCATAGGCTATGACTTTGTTCCTTTGCATCAGAACACAGCCAAGACCCAATTTCGATGCATCACAGTAAACGACAAAGTCATCATTGCCCTCAGGCAAAGTTAGAATAGGTGCATCACAAAGCTTCTGTTTCAAGGTCTGAAACGCTTCTTCTTGCTTAGAACCCCATTCAAAGGGTTTGTTCTTCTGAGTTAGAGCAGTTAGAGGAACTACAACCTTTGAGAAGTTCTCGATGAAGCGGCGGTAATAACCCGCAAGACCAAGAAAAGAACGAACCTCAGTAGTAGTAGTAGGCGTATCCCAATCCTTAATCGCACTGATCTTGGAGGGATCTACATGAATACCTTGTTCGTTGACAATATGCCCCAAAAATTGAACTTCCTTAAGCCAAAATTCACACTTGGAGAACTTGGCAAAAAGTTGCTCTTTCTTTAGGAGTTCCAGAGTAAGACGAAGATGGCGCTCGTGATCAGCTCGCGTCTTAGAGTAAATCAAGATGTCATCAATAAAAACGATGATGAACTTATCTAAATAAGGCTTGCAGACCCTATTCATTAAGTCCATGAAAACAGCAGGAGCATTGGTCAAACCGAATGGCATGACTGTGAACTCATAATGCCCATATCGAGTGCGGAAAGCTGTTTTGGGAATATCCTCTTCATGCACACGAAGTTGATGATACCCAGAACGAAGGTCGATCTTCGAAAAGCAAGTAGCACCCTGTAACTGGTCAAAGAGGTCATCAATGCGAGGTAGGGGATATCGATTCTTGATGGTAAGCTTATTCAGCTCACGATAATCGATACACATTCTGAAGGATCCATCCTTTTTCTTGACAAAGAGAACGGGAGCACCCCAAGGTGAAAATCTAGGACGGATAAAACCTTTGTCAGAAAGCTCCTGAAGCTGCTTAGATAGCTCTTGCATCTCAGATGGTGCAAGACGATATGGAGCTTTGGCAATAGGATTTGCACCAGGTACGAGATCGATACGGAACTTGACTTGGCGTGCAGGAGGTAGACCAGGCAACTCTTCAGGAAACAACTCCGGATAATCCCGAACAACAGGAATATCTTGCATAGACTTACCTTGGCCTTTATCTGCTGTAACATGTGCCAAGAAGGCCACATAGTTCTTTCACAGATACTTCCGAGCTCGAAAACAAGACATAAGCTTGAGGCTACTAGCAGGTTTTTCACCACGAACCTGTAGTATCTCACCTGACGAAAGCGGCACACGAACGATCTTCTCAAAACACACTACCTCTGCGCGATGCTTGGCTAACCAATCCATACCCACAATAATGTCGAAGCTTCCAAGTTGCATAGGCGTGAGGTCAATAGGAAAGAGGTGGTCGTTAAGGTTCAACTGGCAGTTGCGAAGAACAGAATCAAGAACAACGGGTTCACCACTCGCAACTTCAACTGTCAAAGGCTTACCTAGTTTCGTTCTAGACACGCGAAGCAAGGGCTCAAAAGATAACGACACAAAACTCTTATCAGCCCCTGAATCAAAAAGAACAGACGCAGGTTGATTATTAACAAAGAACGTACCGTTCACCACTTCGTCGTCTGCTTGCGCCTCAATAGCATTCATGTTAAAAGCTCGTCCACGAGCCTGAGCTTGAACCGGGTTCGCATTCACCAATCTTGGACACTGATTACGGTAGTGGGTCAGATCCCCACAGTTGTAACAGGAACCTGGTGGAAAGTGAGGTCGTGCTGCTTGACCTTGTTGCTGAGCAAAAGGCTGAGCAACTTGTTGAGCCGGGTTCTGAGCTGCCCGATTCAGATTGGCAGGAATGCGGCATGTAGCAGCAAGATGACCAGGTCTTCCACAGTTAGTGCATTGACGGCACTGGTGGTGTGGTTGATGATGTCCGTTACACTTATTGCACAGAGGTGCATTGCTAAAGTATGGTTTCTTGGCAAGAGGTTGCGCAGGCTGATTCGTCTGTGTAGTAATGGCAAAATTTTGGGAAGCCTTCCGCTTCCTAGAACCCTTCGAAGAACCCGCGTCACTCCCCTTCTTGCTTTTACCTTTCTTGCTCTCCTTCTTGTCAGACTCCTGCTTCTTACCCTTCTTGTCACCCTTTCTATACAACTTACCCTTTCGAATCTACGACTCAGTCAACGTTGCAGATAGTTCGATTGCCTGACGAACAGTGGTAGGTTTACTACCGGTAACTATGTCTTGCACAGAGTCAGGTAGACCATCGATGTATCTTTCAATAGCCTTATCAAGTGGGGTAACCATCGTTGGGCATAACAAACTCAACTCTTCGTACCTGTCAGTATACGCCCGGTGCTCGCCACTAAACTGCTTTAGATCGTCAAACTCCCTTTCCAGCGCTCGAAGTTCATGACGAGGACAAAACTCACTCATCATGAGAGTCCTCAACTCAGCCCATGACTGTGCTAAAGCGACTTCAGCACCTCGATCTCTCATAACCCCGTTCCACCATGTCAACGCCCTCTTCTGAAAAACATTAGAAGCAAACTTGACTTTGCGATTATCAGGAGACTGAACATGACGAAAAGTATTCTCAATGCTCTCAAACCATTGAAGGAGCCCAGTTGCCCCCTCAGTACCACTGAACTTGAGTGGTTTAGCCGAATTGAAGCTCTTGAAGTTACAAGGAGCGTTCTGATTGATGTTGGCTTGGTTAAACTTAGCAATAAGATTCGGGAACGTAGCAGCCATATGCTGTGCGATGATTTCTGCCAGTTCGGCATTCGGTAGCTGATTTTCACGTCGAGGAGGCATGCTAAAAAGAGGAAAACATGAGAGGAAACGAGTGAGATGATTAGATGAAAAGAATGAGACGAAACAAAATCAACAAAGCAAGGATGGTGGTCATTCGTCCGTATCACAAAGCAAACAAATGACACAGTGACAAATCAAAGTAAATGGGTCCATAAACAATGCTTAGCGAAGACATGCTCGCCTATAAGTGAACACTCACCCCAGGAGTTCCCAGGTAAGAGTGAATGGTCCGATTATGTGGATTTGTACGAACACTCTAGCCTTAGACAGAAAACCCAGGGTACAGGCATTCACTCTTCCAGTTTGCACGTGTTCACACTATTTAGAACCCAAAACTTTGACGAGATTTTGAAAACTTGGAAGGCACAAGGCCAAAAATCAAACTGGAAGGGTTCAAAATCATATAATAAATCATTTGAAAACAGAGGATTGTTTTTCAAAAATCGTTTTAGAAAACTGGGTTCTTGTTTTGGTGATCACCTAAGGATAAGTGAAGTGCATGTTTTAAAATCTACACACAAGACAACTTGTGTTGGGGTCCTAGAAAGGTTATAGTCTAGGTCAAAGCGTTACTAATAACCTAATTCCCTATAACCATTGGCTCTGATACCAACTCTTCTGTCACACCCCGACCACGTAAAACATCAAATCGTGGCGGAAACGTCGGGGAGTGTTGTAACAGAATTATTGTTCCACAACCAAGGTAATTAAAATAATATTTTATTCATCACCCAAGGGTGGAATACATTGTTCAAAACAAGAACCAACATGTTACATTGTCTTAAAACTACTGAAATAAAGAGTACATAACGTAATTAAACTAAGTCTAGCTCTTGTTTTATGTCACTAAGGCCCAAGTCCACCCTAGCGTGTCACGATCGTCCTATGCATTAGCTCCTGAAACACAAGTGAAAATAGGTACGCCAGCATAAAATTGCCTGTGAGTAACATAGGTTTTATGAAAATAGGATTCATGACTTAAGTTTAAGAAAAGTGTTTAATAAAAGTTAGTCATGAATCTTGTAAACTGTTTTGTTTTGTAAATCATTTGAAAAGCGATGAAATCAAATGATATGTATAAATAGAAGAATATCGTATGGTTAAAAGAATAACCAAGTAAAAATAAGTTGTATAAAACAAGTTGTTTTTGTAAAACGAAGTCTTGTGAAAATGTGTTATTTGTGTAAAAATGTATAAGTCCAAACTAAATGATTTAAATAACGCTATGACATGTAATACTATACAAGCACTTATATATAGGAAGTACCAGCGGCGTATCCACCATGCTTGTATCATACTACACACATATCGTTACTTAAGTCATTAAACAAACCACTAATGTATAAAGTCCATGTTTAAACCAACCATCAAATGTTCTTGTTTAAACCATTGTCATATGATTAAAACCCAAAATGTAGTCATGTAGTTAAGTGTAAACAAAAGTTATGTATGGTAAGTAACAAAATGAGAATACTTAACCATAAGTAAAAAGGAACAAAACAAAGTATTTTGAATAAATCAAAAAGTTATGTTTTGCCAAGTAAAAGCTTGTTTTATTGATACAAACATTTATGTGGTAAGTTAACGCATTACATTCAAGCCTTGAGACAGCAGGATAACCTTAGAGTAAAGGTTATCAAAGTAAAATGTTTTCGGATTCAGTCATTCCTTTCACCCAAACAAACCTAGGGTTTCAGGAACGGGATTTGTCAAGTCCTATGGTACCATTACTTACTACCGAGCGGCGTAGCTAATGTTAATGAATGTAGTAAGGATGTTGTTTATATTGTTAGCTATGTGTGTCAAGACTCCTATACCGTTTTGCTGGGCTTGGTTGTTATGTCCCACTCCGTGTGGTGATATAAGGAACCTTTATGTTCATCTTTTAAATAAAGTTGTAAACTTTTCAGACAATATGTTGTCTTGTGTTGTAAACACTTAAACTACGTTATGTTTTAATTATGTAATGGCATTTGGAGTTATTTTTACGAGCATGTAGTATGTTTACCTTTCGTATGCAATGAGAACCTTTCAAGATCACACCTCGTGCATCCGCCATAGAAAGGGGTGTGACAACGTTTGTATTTTCGCTGCGACGTTTTTGTGGTGTGACAATAGGTGGTGTTGTGGTGGTAGGGTGGTGGTGGTGGTGGGTTGAAGGTGACGGTGGAGGTGGTGGGTTGACGGTGGAGGAGGTGGTGGTGGTGGTGGGTTAAAGGTGGAGGTGGAGGTGGTGGTTGGTTTTAGAATAGAGAGAGAGGAAGAAGAAAATGAGGTGGTGGGCTCATCTCTTTTTGGTTTTGTTTATTAATTGTTTAGGGGCAATGTAGTCATTTCGTACACACTTAACTGAGAAACTTAACATAGGTTAGTGATAAGGACCATACAGGTACAAAAATTACAACCATTGGGACCAACTTTATAATTATTGAAGCACTGGGATCAATTCTGCAATATCTACAAACCACAGGACCAATCAGGCATTTAACTCCAAAAATTATCATCTTTTGCAATTTAATCTTACTAACTTTTTAACGGCTTTACATATGTTTTATGTATTTCAACATGAGTTTACGGTGGACAAAAAAGGCAAGTAATTAGGTAGAGTATGTGAATTCATGAGTTTGTAATAGGTTTGTTCATGAGCCGAACCTAACCGATCAGACCTTTGCTCGTGCTCGGTCCGTTTCGTTTACAAGCCGATCAGAACCGAACCGAGCCTTTTTAAACTGAGCCAAAGTCGAGCAAGCGTCTTTCGATCCGAGCATTTTTCGAACAAACGTCGAGCGAGTCTCGAGCGTCACAGAATAAACAAGGAAAGTGACGATGGGAGTGCTAGTTATTAGAATAAACCACTGTGTTCGTCCCTGATGTTTCGTCCAATAGAAACAAGTAAAATTTTAACAAATAACAAAGAATACAAAAACACTCAACTTGTTCTATCAAGATGAACTAAGCGGGAAGATAAATCGTCGACCGATTGAAACATACCCTTGTTCTATTGGAAGTTTGAAATTGAATGAATCGATTAAAGCAAAACCCTGGGGAGTTAGCGTCTTGGCGAGTGGCGATGGAGAAATCGAATAACGATGGCTAATGGGGGGTTTTGATTTTGGTCTTGCACTTCTGAATTAAATGGCGGATTGAGACTTGAGTAATGATCGACGCTTCACATTTTAGTATTTGAAATTTTGACTCAATTACTCAAATGGACCTTTACGTATTGGATAATGGACTATTGGTATTGGATTTCAATTCTAATTACTTAAATGAGCTCTATTTGAATCTTGGACCAAACATTGTTAATGTTGGTCTCTAGTCATTTCATTAAAAATAATACACACAAACACAAATATATATGAATATATATATATATATATATTAAAAAATAAATAGAGCCAACCGAGCCGAACCAAACTGAGCGGACCTTTGCTCGTGTTCTGTTCGTTTACAAACCGAGCCGATCTGAACCGAGCATTTTTTTAATTGAGCTGAATCAAACGAGTAAATTCTGAGCATTTTCCGAGCGAACATTGAACAAGCGTCGAGAACCGAGCAATTTGAACAGCACTAGTTTATAATGGACAAAGAAGGCAAGTAATTCAAAAAAATATTATTTTTATCTTACAACTTTGTCAAAAAGAACTGTTACCATGCGAAAAACATAGTCAAAAGTCATTACATAATTTGTAGAACTTGCATTACTTTTTATCAATATTTTTATGTTCACATGTGTCATATAACTACCCTACAATTCTATTGATGTGTTGCCATCAAACTATAAAAACATTAAAACCGGATTGAACCGGTCAAGACAAGACCCAAAGGCCAAGCATGCTAAATTACATCACATGCTTTATTTTTCTTTGATATTTATGCACTATAAAGTTTTAAAATTCAGCATGTCATATTCAAAAAGTCACCGACTTAAATATATTATCTTTTTGCCCCTTGAAAGTTTTAAATGTTGGCCGTCACATGGGAATTAGTATTTGTAAAAGACTGTTATGTATTCAGATAAAGAAATTATGAAAGGTTTGGTACTATGTAAAACAGACCAGAGGAACACAACATCTAGTCATGAATAAAGGAAGGAGTACAATTTTTTATTTTTGACATTTAACAACAGGAAGGAGTACAAATTTTTAACACAATTCAGGCATTTGCAGGGTCAAAACCTAGGCAGTCTGGATGGATGTTTTATATGTATGTATGTATGTATATTACATGGACGGACTATTGAAGCTAGAGTTTGGCATATTTAGTGGCCATGGTTGTATCAAATACTTTTACAAAGAATCTAGTTCGCGGAACGGACAACTTTTCGAGTAAAATTGTTCCCAACTCGAATATCAGCTTCTTCTTCACTTGAGAGGTAATGCCACCCATGGATATTATTTCTGCAAATGCTGCTGGCTCCTTGTTCCTCTCAAATGATATAGCTACTGATCCCTTCAATATCACCATCACAAACTGCCAAAAAAAAAGTTGTTTTCTTCTTAGAGCAGTTGGTTGGTTTCCATCTAGTCTAGTAAATCAATAGAGCAGTTGGTCTAGTAAATGAATCATGCTCTGCCATTTTAGATGAGACACCAATTCTCCTAGTAATGTATCATCTATTACTTTTCTCATACAAATTTCAATTTCTATATTCTCATCAATTTATCCAAGAAAGATTTTTTTTAGGTTTATACAATCCTCAACACAATTTTGGGCAAGGTTTATAAAATCCAAATTAACCATTATCCAACAAAAAATTATCATTGTGCGCAGCGCAGATGATTTTAGGTTTGAATAACCAAAAGATCATATCCAAAGGTCAAAGTCAACATCCAATTATCCAACAAAATTCCATTCCTCAAAAGAATTTCAGGTCAAATTCTTAC
This sequence comes from Helianthus annuus, assembly GCF_002127325.2. Taxonomy (NCBI): domain Eukaryota; kingdom Viridiplantae; phylum Streptophyta; class Magnoliopsida; order Asterales; family Asteraceae; genus Helianthus; species Helianthus annuus. The sequence goes on from NC_035448.2 coordinate 73,371,204, forward strand.
ATTTTCTTATAACTTTCTTTGTCTTCTAATTAACACAATAAAGTTAGTTAATTAAGTTGCACATACATACATACTCAACACCAGTTTCTTTTACAGTCATATCCAAACTAATATCAACTGTTACTCCAAATTCTCATAAAATTGAACAAAACACCAGTCAGAATCATGTATTCATAAATCACACCATATCCATCATATTCAATATCACACACACACACTGTGTAGACGTAATAGACTTATATATATATATATATATATATATATATATATATATATATATATATATATATAGAGAGAGAGAGAGAGAGAGAGAGGATTTACTTTCTCAGGTCGTCCGATGATCTGAGCGACGGCTTTGGTGGCATCGGAGAAGATGGAATCGGTATCAACGCCGTCCAGGCAGACATTGGTGGAGATCTGAACACAAGGCATCTTCAAAAAAACGGTGGTTTGGATTCCTAACTACCATGGAACTATGAAGGTTTTGCAGGTATTTATAGATGAGGTAAAGATGGAGGAGATTTATCGCAATTGAACACACGACAAGTGGACTTAATTTGAAGGAAATAATATACAAACACCTAAAATCTTATTTTCATAATACCCTAGGTAGTATTTGGTATGAATGATTGAAAGACGGAATGAAATGGATAATTACGAGGAATGAAGAAAAAGGTATTTGTTTGGTCAATGGAATGAAATTACTCATTCCAAAAGGCATTACATTCCCGTAAAATCATTTCATCCACCCCATGTTTTTTTTTTCCATTTCATCCCCTCTTGCATCATTCATCAACAACACCACAACCCACCACCTTTGCCACAACCCACCACCATCACCCATCACCGCCACCCGCGACCCGCCACCCCGACAGCAACCGCCGCCGCCACCCACCCACCCGCCACCATTACCACCCACCGTCGCGACCAACCGCCAACGCCACTCGCCGCCGCCACCCACCACCATCGTCGATGCCACCACCGCCACCACCAACCACCGCTGTCGCCGCAACCTCCGCCGCCACCCACCACCAACGGCCGCCGTCGCAGCCACCACCACCGCCACTCATCGTCGCCGCCGCATCGCCACTCGCCACCACCAGCACCACCCGTCGTCGCCACCGCCACCCACCACGGCCACCTATAACCACCCACAATCACTACCACCGACCACCACCACCACCACTCACCACTAATTTTATTCCTTCGTTTTTCTTGCCACCAAACAATACACAATAACAATTCATTCCATTCACACACACTAACCAAACAAGACATGGGATGGTAATGATCCATTGCATTCCCCCCGTTCATTCCATTACCTCGTCTATTCTATTCTTTCGTCTATTCCATTACCCCATACCAAACAGACCCCTAGTGTATACGGCCGTATTAGGTTATACAGCCAGTATAGAATGATTTTGCACAGAATTAATTGCAGTGGAATCCTTTTTTTGTTTTACACGTATACAATTATACGACCCGTATACATGTGTATACGAGCAATATAATGTTATACGGGAAAATGTGTTTATTTTTTGAGGTTTGATCATTTTTTTGGGTTTTAAGATCTGTATACGGGTCGTATAAAGCTATACGACCCATATATATATATTTTTAATTTTTTTTAGGTAAAACTGAACAACCGTTAAATAAATTCTAATAAATCTTTAGATAACGTTTTCAGTATCCGGAGTTTGTTGGTTTGTTTGTAGCTAGGGTTCAGAATGCTTGAACAAGAAGTCCAACAATTCGTTCATTATCTGTTGTTGTCTCAATGCACACAACACGCAGTCGTTGATGGGCTTTGCGGGCATATTCGTAGCTAGGGTTCAGAATGCTTGAATATGGTGATATTAGAAAAGGAAAAACACTACCATAGGTGAACCCTCTAGAAAAAATCGCAGGATGATACATATACCCCATATGATTCCCCCCACCTCGTACAACACATTCTTTTATTTTCAATTTTTATTTACTTCATACCCACCACGTTATCTAAAGAATTACTAAAATTTATTAAACGGTTGTTCGGTTTTACACCCGATGATCAGTTGTTAACTACGGGATGGGGTACTTTCATGGTCTAATTATATCAACTATTCACTACATGGAGCAGATAACGGTTTGTTGGATTGTTTGTAGCTAGGGTTCAGAATGCTTGAATATGGTGATATTAGAATATTGTACACTCCATGTGAACACAGTGGCCTTGTGATGGGAACCACGTATTCGTGTGTTGCAGTTTGGAAAGATGACCGGATACAGATCTGATATTGAAATTTGTGAGCCTTCAAATTATTCTTAGACAATTCCTAACAACTGTCCATATGAAAGTTAGGGTTTGTTGGGTTGTTTGTAGCTAGGGTTCAGAATGCTTGAAGCATATTATATAAATTTTTAGATGGTCTTTGTAAGGTTTAATTGCCTTGTGTAAGTTTGATTGACATCTATCATTGGCATCTATATATGGAACGAGATTCTTCGAGAACTATCAAAAGGAGAAAATACGAAACGAGATTCTTCGAGAACTAGAAAAGGAGAAAATACGGAACGAGATTCTTCGAGAACTAGAAAAGGAGAAAATACGGAATGAAATTCTTCGAGAACTAGAAAAGGAGAAAATACGAAATGAGATTCTTCCACTAATTAGTTAGCAGTCATTACTTCTTAGTGAACTCAAATTCATGAAATGATGAGTAATGTAAGGAGAAGCGTCGAGATTCAAGGATTTAGATGCCATCATGAGAAGTTGGTCGATGACATGATAGACGCCATCCATGTATGTTGCAAGTTAAATCCACAATCAATGTTAGATGGTGTTTGTAAGATTTGTAACAAGTTTGCTGCTAATTGTACTGGAAGTCGCTTTTCCTGTTTGGTAGGCGAGAATTTGGAAGTATTACCACCATTGTTGATCTTCATGTTCTCAAGTTCAGAATGAACTCGAATTCACGAAATGATTAGTAATGTAAGGAGAAGCGTGACCCAAATCGATTTCGTAGAACGTGTAAAGTTGCATCTGATTTTTAAAACATTTCCCACTAACATAATATTTTAGAAATGGTGTCAACTGATGTAGTGAATAGACACAATCTTATTGTGTTTGTAATGACTACTGACTAATTGCAAGACTGTATACAGCCATTATAAATTTATACGAGTCGTATACAAACTTTATATTTTTTTATTTGATCGTATACTCAACATACGAGAACTATTTTATGTCTTGTATACGGGCCGTATAACGTAATACGACCTGTATACAATTAACCAACTTTCTTTTTTTAATTAGTATATTTGGGATTGACGAAAATGTGGGTTTTTTAGAACACTGTATAGTGATATTAGAACATTGTACACTGCATGTAAACACATTCGTCTTGTACCACCATTGTTGAGCTTCCTGTTCTCAAGTTCAGAATGATTATCAATAACTTCCGAGTATCTTTTGCATTTGTAAACTTGATAGCAACTTCTTACTTAAACAATGTTCTGAATGTTGCATAATTCATTTAGTTTCTGTTTGGCACCTTCAATCTTCGTTGGTTAATAACTTTTTTGAAATCAATGGGGAGAAGGTTCTGAAAGTTGAAGGAAAAGGACTTTGTTATGGTTTGGGGAGAATGTTCTGGAAATTGATGGAAACTGAGGTTGACAATGATTATTAAGAAGTAATGACTGAGGTTGAAAATTTGCACTTGATAGCAGCCATATCCATTTGTAACTGTGAGTCTCTTCCCTCCAAAATTAGATTTATTGAAATCGAAGAAAAGAGTAAAAAAAAATATGAAATGAGGTGTGTTATGTTGGAAACTAAGGTTGAAAATTTGAAGTAAAACGTTTAAATTTGCAAGTAAAAACATTTAACATCTCATTAATGCAAATGCAATACTTCCAATTAACCAAGATGCATCAAAGAGAATGCAAAGCTTCATGCAGCCGAGGCCGCTTTGTTAATTTTAATGAAGCAACGGAGATTGAAGGAGCTAAACATAAACTAAATGAATTATGCAATATATCCATATCCCCTTGGTAGTTGTTACCATATGACACATGATAACAGTGCCTCTCTAGACAATCTGGGATTATGTTCCGTTTTATGGTTTCTTCATCAACTGTAACAATTTCGATAAACGTTGATCGGAACACGTTGTTTAAATCGAAAGATGAGTTGATTTGATTGTGAAATAGATAAGAAGGATGAGATATCGGTAGTTAGCTCGAAGAAGTTTCTCCCTTGGTAGTTGTTACAATATCCATTATCCCTTTGGTAGTTGTTACCATATCCATTATCCCCTTGGTAGTTGTTACCATATCTATCCATTATCCCCTAGATTTCATTAGGGTATAGTTATAATTCCCCTAATATCAGGCCCATCATTTACCGTGGAATGCATCCTTAAACTTGATAGCAGCAATATGGTGATATTAGAACACTGCACACTGCATGTAAACACAAGGGCTTTGTCATGATATATTACAAATTGGGAACCACATATTCGTGTGTTGCTTTCCGTCCTTCTGACACACCTCATACGTGAAATGACTGCTGACTAATTACAAGACTGTAATGATTGCTGATATGTGCGTGTGAGGTTATATTTTTTAGTTATATTTTAGCTCTTTTTACTCGCAAAATTCAAGTTTTAAATTTATAAAACACGATATACTATTATCACTCTACACACACGTTAGGGAAAGTGAACCCATCGCGGACGTAGTATAGTGATGGTAGGATACCGAGGTCATCCAGGGACACAAGAGCTTTTAATATCGGCTTATCGTTAACGTCTAATCGAACCAAACTTTGATGAAAATATAAAATAAAAAGCAAAAATAAAAATATAAGGAAAAACAAATAGACAAGAAGGAATCACTTGGTTCCAACTCCTCTTTTATATATCCTTTAGTGATTTCCACACTTTGGGCATTTTAAGAGATTATCTTTAAATTATAGTAGTAGGCCCATCTTTTGAAGGCGACATTACCCTCAACCTATTGGTCTGAGTCAGCAGGGATACAGTCCCGCAATGTCGGATTATTGAAAGATAATAAGTAAGTTATTAATGCGAAAAGTGGTAGGCCCCTCTTTTGAAGGCGACGTTACCCTCAATCCTTTGGTCTGAGTAAGTAGAGATATAGTCCCCGCGGGGTTGGTTTAAAGTTTTAATAGTAGTTTATAAATAAGGGATTCAAGCGTTTCTTACTTCTCCCGCGGGGGTTATGACCGTCCGCTTGTGAAGTCCTACTAAGCTTGAACCAGGTTCTCGCATGATCCATACACTGAACGAGACATACAATTTACCCAACCACCCTTCTAACCCCCTTCTAGGCAATTAACGCGCTTTATATAGACCATAAAGACACGAATATGTGAATCAACAACATATGAAGAATGGTTAAATAAATTCGCCTTCAATATAAAAAACTAGTTATTAAAGTTATTAATACATACCCAATTAAAAAGGAGCCAAAGATTGGAAATAAAAAAGAAATACATAAAAGATTTATCTTCACCAAGTGATGTAAGAGTTTAGCCAAGCATGGCCTTGTTTGACAAAGACTCTTACGATCGATCTTGGATCCCGATACACACTCTAAATGATGGAAAATGGATGATGGTGGTGCATGATGGTGTTGTAATGGTGGTGGAGTGGTGGCAAGTGAGAGAGAAGTGGTTTGCCAAGGGATGGTTTGGAATGGAACCAAGCACCTGTATTTATAACTGAAATCAGAAGCTTCAGCACGGCCCATGCCCGCCTGGCACGGCCCCGTGGTCATCTCTCTCTCTCCCTCTCTTCCTCATTAACTGATGTGTCAGGTCTTGTACTAACACGGCCCCGTGTGTCAACGGCACGGCCCGTGGCCAATGTACTTGTTGTACTATCTCAGATTCTATGAATCTTAGAGTTGACCACGCCCCGTGTTGCCTTAACACGACCCCGTGTTGGTTGTCGGTTTTGTCCTTTGTTGTTGTCTTTTCTTCTGCAGAGATTCCAGTCTTGGACACGGCCCGTGTCTAGTGGACACGGCCCCGTGTCAAGTCTTCTGATCTTGCTATTCTCTCGGTTTGGATGTGGATTGGGGCTTGGAGAGTTGCGTCAATCATCCTTCTTCGTATTTATGTTGGTTTTTTGCTATTATTTTGCTCCTTTTGTGCAATTAAGATCTTTTGACCTTGTAAATTAGAAAGGTACAAAGAAACGAGCTTTTTCCAACATTAGTACCGAAAAAGGGTTGATTTTACGCCGTATTTGATACAATTTATATGTTGTGTTTTGTGCGCATCAATTGCTAACTAATTGCAAGACTGTAATGATTACTGACTAATTGCAAGACTATATACGGCCCGTATAAGGTTATACGGGCCATATACAACCTTTTTAATTTTTTATTCGTTCGTATACTCAACATACAAACATTGTTTTGTGTCTTTTATACCAGCCGTATAACATTATACAACCCGTATACAATTAACTAACTTTCTTAATTTTAATTAGTATATGTGGAATTGACGAAAACGCAGTAACATTGAGGATTTAGAACTACGAAATTTGTTTGAGTTAGTTAATAACCACCATTGTTGAGCTTCCTATTCTCAAGTTCACAACGAAGGTTCTGAAAATTGAAGGAAAAGGAGAACTAGAATATCGATATAGTTGTTGTAAAAGCTAACATTTTACATAACAAGAAACCTTGAACACAAGTTTTCTTTTTGAGCTTGATGAATGTCCATTAACTCAACGCTTCTCCTTACATTTAACATCTCATTAACGCAAATGCAATACTTAAAATTAACCCACATACATTGAATATGGATTTAACTTACAACATACATCGTTGTGTATTTGCTTACTAATTATCTAGGGCTAAATTTATGTATTTGCTTACTGACTGGAAACTGAGGTTGATAAGATAGTGTAAGAAACCTCCTTGATCTGGAATTGGAGAACCGTTGATCTGTAATGATATGCTACAAATTGGGAACCACATATTCGTGTGTTGCAGTTTGGAAAGATGACCGAATAAAGATCTAAATAACCGATACAGCCCATTTGTAACCCAACTCAAATCTCATAACTATGAATCTCTTCCCTCCAAAACCACCACTTTGTCGCGTATGATGATAAGTTAAAGATAAGTTAAGAACAAAGAATAACACTTGAAGAAAAAGCAAAAACTTGGAAGTATTACCTGATTTGCAGCTGGATCTTGTTTACTGATTGTTTAAAAGATTTGTTGAAATAGAAGAAAAGAGTAAAAAAGATGAAATAAGGCGTGTTAACGCAAATGCAATACTTACAATTAACCAAAATACATTGATTGTGGATTTAACTTGCAACATACATCAAAGCTTCATGCAGCTGAGACCACTTTGTTAATTTTAATGAAGCAACGAAGATTGAAGGTGCCAAACAGAAACTAAATGAATTATGCAACATATCCATATCCCCTTGGTAGTTGTTACCATATCCATTGATGTCTAATTGACGAACACGAATGTGTGTAATGGGATTTATTAAAAAGTAAAAGAAAACTGAAACCAGTTTTCCGTGATAGCAGAAGTCGTTCAATTTGATGGTTCTGAACACTACATAGACTGCCAGATTGAATGGTCGTTATTGACACAGACAAACGACCAATAATAAACATTAAGCACTTGCAAGATATACTCGAAAGTTATTGACGCATACTCTTGATAATCATTGTGAACTTGAGAACAGGAAACTCAAACAAACCACCAAACTAGGACATCAACATCAATTGATGTCCAATTGATGAACACGAATGTCTGAACACAAGTTTTCTTTTTGAGCTTGATGGATGTCCATTATCTCAACGCTTCTCCTTACATTATTGATCTGGAATTGGAGAACCGTTGTGTATTTGCTTACTGATTGTTGAAAAGATTTGTTGAAATCGAAAAAAAAAGTAAAAAAGATGAAATGCGGCGTGTTAACGCAAATGCAATACTTACAATTAACCAACATATATTGATTATGGATTTAACTTGCAACATACAGATCGATTGATGGTCCTGAACACTATATAGACTGCCAGATCGAAACCCAAATGTGTGAATATTAACTCATAAAAAAATCCTATCTATACGGGTCGTATACCATTATCCGATCCATATAAAGATATCGTATACGTTGCATATGACCAATGTTTGTTTTAACCAGGTGTATACGGGTCGTATAAGGTTATACGGCCTGTATAAGGTTATATGGCCAATAATATAAACTGACAAAGTCTGCACCCACAGACTTTGTCAGTTTATCTTATTCTATACGTGTCGTATAACCTTATACGGCCCGTATTGTGACAACCCTCATACTTCCATGTATCCCGTACAATTTATTAATAATAATTAAAGTGTTTGACGACTGTGTGGAATTACTTAACTGCTTTCTGATATCTGTGATATGCTTACATGTGCTTGTCAACATACTAATAGTATGCAGAAAGGTCACTAAATAGTCCGTTATAATTTCCTAAGTGTTAGAAATTAAAAGTGTTACGAAAATATACATAAAAGATACTTTACAGATTAATTAGGCACTTTAATGGAACAGTGTCAAACCGAACAACCGGACTTTACCCGGAACACAAAAATATTGTCAACGACATTGTTTTTCTTTTTCTGAGCTAGTTAGGGTCCCCGAACACCCTAACACTCGCTACAAAACACAACACACTAGTAGTTAGATTAAACTCCTAAATTAACTAACTAAACTCTAACTATTAGTTCAAAACAAACTATACCCCTTAACCCCCCCCCCCTTGACCGAATTTCCCCACATGGGGGACATACTTTCACCCTTTATATTATTTTAACCTCTTGGTCTCATATCTAGATGGCACATAATCTAGTGGTTAAACACATTTAGTGGTTTATAAATAAGACCCTAAGATAAGAACTTCTCATTTCTCCAACACTTAGCAAATTGCCACTCTCTTTCTCCTCCCTTGATACCTTGCGGCCGAACCCACCCACCCACCATACACCCACTTTCAAGTTGGTTCTTGCTAAAACACACAACATACAAGGTGCTAGAGTTCGTATAAAGAGGCTCGGTGCTTACGGAATCACAAGGACCCCTCTACATCGCTTTTATCCACTTCATTTTCTCTTTGATTCTTTCCTAGCCTTGTGCTAGTTGTAAGTGCCTCTAAACACTCCCTTGTTCTTGTTTAAAGTGGTTAATAAGTGATTTAATGGCTGAAAATTAGAAACACTAAAGAACATAACATAAAGTCTTGGACAAAAGATGAATAAGTTGGATAAAGAGAAGTTATGTGTGTAAATCATATAGATCTTGTTTTGTTATGATTCTTGGTTGATTATTGATGTGATGTCGCGGTCACAATCAAATTTAATCCAATTACAACCAATTAGCTAGCGGTAAGTGGGTATCGAACACAGGGAGTTTGTGGAATATGTGCTATCTCGATGTATGTCTAACTTCACTAAAGTAAACTAAATTGAAAGAAAAATAAATTTCAATGTTTGGGTTGATTGGTTTTAATTAACTAAATTAAACTAAATTAGATTACAAATCAAGGTTAAGTTTTGTAACAAGATAAGAGGATAGTGATCATCCCGAGTTTCAGGTTTTAAGGGACAACTAACGTTCATGTTCAACTGGAAAGAACCACATAGACATGGCTCATGTAAGATCAATTGTTTGTGATGAAAGGGAACTAAGTACTCGGATTCCTAGAACGCGAGGTTGTTACCCGATGACCAATCAACACATATCCAACCCTAATCCCTCCCATGATATCTCGATTGCCAACGGCACCAAGAACGTATGGTTTAGAACTATGATCAAACATACAACAACAATTTACAAACAACCAATCAAACACCATAATAAACTAACAACACATGCACAGTCTAATATTCCAGAAATTAAAGAACAAACATAATTGTCACAAATAAAACCTTACATCCGAGACGATCACCAAGCAAACCTAGCCGCTCATAGTGTTATGAACCATCATCACAATCGAACCTTTGTCCATTGGAATCAAAAACAAAGTCTTCATGTTTAGATCACTCAAGAACACCTTAGAACACCCCAAATTCGCCCCTTAGGAGTTACAAAACGAATGGGAATGATTAGATGATGAAAAGGCACCATAAACAACCTTAAATGAGGGAGTTACAAGTTTCACGCTGGCCTCCACCGTAAATTACGGTACCACCGTAAGTTACGGTGGCTTAAAATGGTTTACGGTGGAGTTAAACTGAGTTACGGCATCAATTTTTGTCAGAGTCTACCGTAAATTACGGTACCACCGTAAGTTACGGTAGGCTTCAGCAATCAATTTTTGTTTTCTTCATAACTTTCTCGTTTCAACTCCGTTTTCTTCACCGTTTTCGCCTACTTCTCGTAATTTCATCCTCTATCATGTTATCTTCTTAATTCTTCAATTCCAAAATTTTATTTTTTTCATTTATTCTCCGTCTTTCAATCTACAATCCAGTCGTGTCTATTCGAAGCTTTATTTCCATACTTTTAAGCTCTAAATGTACCTGAAACACAAGCAACCGTAGTTATCTAATTCAAGACAATTACATGATCAAATGAGGGATTCACTCGTCTTTTAACACACTTAAGGGTTGTCCCATGGACCACCCGTCACATCCCCACACTTAACCGTTGCTTGCCCCAAGCAACCCATTACAAATCATTTTCAAAACAAGCGATCAATGTAAACCAAGCAAAAACAAACAATCCTTTTACTAACCCCTTTTTAACACCCAACCAATGCACCCCTCGCTATGTCTCTCATCTCGGCAACAAGTAAGCACTAGCAACTATGAGCTAGACACACAAAAGGCAAACGGGTGGTTCACAACTATAGGCTTGTACCTAAATCGGTCCTTCTCCTAACAAGTGCCCAACATGAATGCAAATCAAAGGGCTTTAAGGTTGTAACGTGGCTAGGTGTACGGGTAGGAAATGGAATATATATGTAGTAGCGATGGACTTAACCCGGTCTTTTATTACACAATGAAACAAACAATAAACATGACATAACTTCTATATACAAGACAACTCAACATCACTTTTTTTTCTTTTTTTTTCATTGCTTTTTTTCACTTTTTTTTCTTTTTTTTTCATTACTTTTTTTTCTCTTTTTTTTCATTACTTTTATTTTCTTTCTTTTTTCAATCAAATATTCAACATAACACTATAACATATCTACACACTACTAAAACAACTACTAACACTATAAGACCGGGTTAAGTCGGGTAAATTTTTGGTAAACTAGCTAAGGGGTAACAAATGATCGGCTTTTAGGCACAAAATGGGCAACTAAATGTCCAAACCCCCCGCCCCTCTCGCAACCATGCTCATATATATAATTAATGAGGTCCAACCCCCCAAATCCCACACTCGCACTCACCAAGACGAGGCTACCTAGTTGCCCTTATCCTTTTTACATTCACATTCAACTAAGGACTCAAACCGTATTAAGGCACAAGTTCTTATGCAACCCCACCCGTTGCCACTCTCATCAAGACAAGTATTATTTATTTACATGTGTGGCTTCAACTCTCACCAAGAACAAAGGGTATTAAGGGTTGCCGGTGCATCATTTGGGGTTAATCCACGGTGTTCAAATTCTCACATTGTTTAGCTTGATTTAAAAATTTTCAAAAACCTCAAAATTTCTCCCCATCCCCATACTTGGGATACATTGACCCCAATGTACGGTTTTGGGAAGATTTGATCGCTTAACTCTTTAACATCACCCAAAATCTGTTCAACTCAAACCACAAATTTCTTTTTGGTTTTTTTTATATATATAACTAAAAACACCACCAACTTTCACAATCCATAAACACATCAAACACATTAAACACCACCCATCCGCCCAACCGTAAACTTAAACATGAATATATACAAAGGTGCACAAAATGAGAACAAGACACAACCTGATTAGTAAATCAACAGTGTTGGTAGTGATGCAGCTGCGGTAATCGGACCGGTTCATAAACATCTCTTGGATTCGCCGATATCTCAATGGGGATGTTGCCAAACATCCCCACACTTGAATCATTGTATCCGCGAGGATTGAAACGTAATAACCTGCCAAAACACAAACACAACACCAAAACAAAACCAAACAAAGCAAAACAAAACAAAACAAAACACAAATACAATACTCTACATCCTCGGGCTGCCTCCCGAGAGCGCTAAGTTTAAAGGTCTTCAGCCATACCATACCTGATATGCGTTATGGTGGTCTTAATGCACACTTACCCGCGGCATTTCCAACAAATGTCCGGAAATTTACATGCCATCTCCATAGATTTGTCAGTATATTTGGCATGTTAAAGCTGCTCCTACGGGCTTTGCTAGTCCACTTCATGACATATACCTTAATGTCTGGTAGTTTCACCCTTCTCATCTTGTTCCTCGAACCCTCTTCCCCACACTTGTTAATTTGAATCATTGATATGGGAAGAGGTTCGGTGCACATATCCATCCCATCAGCCTGCTCTACCTCATAATCTGCACACATCATCTGATCTACAAGTGACTCTTCATCAGATAAAGGACTCATTGGTGTGGTATTATCCTCCACAACCTCCTCCTTCATGTGAGAATAATCTCTAATATCGTCAGGTAATGGTGAGAGGCGTTCGTCTATCTCTATCTTCAATTTTAAAGTATGACACTTAGAAACCAAGCAGCTGATTCGGTCTACATCGGACAGGTTGGGTGTTGCTAAATATTGCTCGAGTTTGGACAAAGTTACTTCCAATACAGCAAGCTCTTTTTCCTCCTCGGTCTCATAAACATAAACACCCTCGGGCTCAGAATATTCTTCGGGATGATATTGTCGATATCCCTGATACGGTCTATAGATGCGCGCTTCCATCATCTTTTTATTCCAATACTTCGGGTTTTCCGAATACACCGGGCACACATCATAATCATAAGTGTGATCGCGACCGCAACAAAAACATAGACCATCCATCCTTGCCTCATAATAAACTTCCTCGTCCCGCTCATATCCATATGAATAATAGTCATCCTCCATTTCTGATTCATAATCGTCAACGTATGATGGAGGTGGAAGCTGTGAAACATAAGACACCGGTTTTCCATGTGCCCCCTGTAGTGAGCCTCGTGGCAACCAATACATGGATGTCGTGGACCCCTGCACAATCTACACGTAAATAAGCTGAAATTTGTGTAATGCCCTGTCATCCTGCACAACACAACTCAACTACCAAGTGTAAATCATGAACATAAAAGAAATCTTTTTGGTTTTTTTTTTTTTATTTTTTTTTTCAAACTAACACACAAGATAACACACGTTGCGCACTACTCCCTGGAAACGGTGCCAAAATTTAACGTGATGTCGCGGTCACAATCAAATTTAATCCAATTACAACCAATTAGCTAGCGGTAAGTGGGTATCGAACACAGGGAGTTTGTGGAATATGTGCTATCTCGATGTATGTCTAACTTCACTAAAGTAAACTAAATTGAAAGAAAAATAAATTTCAATGTTTGGGTTGATTGGTTTTAATTAACTAAATTAAACTAAATTAGATTACAAATCAAGGTTAAGTTTTGTAACAAGATAAGAGGATAGTGATCATCCCGAGTTTCAGGTTTTAAGGGACAACTAACGTTCATGTTCAACTGGAAAGAACCACATAGACATGGCTCATGTAAGATCAATTGTTTGTGATGAAAGGGAACTAAGTACTCGGATTCCTAGAACGCGAGGTTGTTACCCGATGACCAATCAACACATATCCAACCCTAATCCCTCCCATGATATCTCGATTGCCAACGGCACCAAGAACGTATGGTTTAGAACTATGATCAAACATACAACAAAAATTTACAAACAACCAATCAAACACCATAATAAACTAACAACACATGCACAGTCTAATATTCCAGAAATTAAAGAACAAACATAATTGTCACAAATAAAACCTTACATCCGAGACGATCACCAAGCAAACCTAGCCGCTCATAGTGTTATGAACCATCATCACAATCGAACCTTTGTCCATTGGAATCAAAAACAAAGTCTTCATGTTTAGATCACTCAAGAACACCTTAGAACACCCCAAATTCGCCCCTTAGGAGTTACAAAACGAATGGGAATGATTAGATGATGAAAAGGCACCATAAACAACCTTAAATGAGGGAGTTACAAGTTTCACGCTGGCCTCCACCGTAAATTACGGTACCACCGTAAGTTACGGTGGCTTAAAATGGTTTACGGTGGAGTTAAACTGAGTTACGGCATCAATTTTTGTCAGAGTCTACCGTAAATTACGGTACCACCGTAAGTTACGGTAGGCTTCAGCAATCAATTTTTGTTTTCTTCATAACTTTCTCGTTTCAACTCCGTTTTCTTCACCGTTTTCGCCTACGTTCTCGTAATTTCATCCTCTATCATGTTATCTTCTTAATTCTTCAATTCCAAAATTTTATTTTTTTCATTTATTCTCCGTCTTTCAATCTACAATCCAGTCGTGTCTATTCGAAGCTTTATTTCCATACTTTTAAGCTCTAAATGTACCTGAAACACAAGCAACCGTAGTTATCTAATTCAAGACAATTACATGATCAAATGAGGGATTCACTCGTCTTTTAACACACTTAAGGGTTGTCCCATGGACCACCCGTCACATCCCCACACTTAACCGTTGCTTGCCCCAAGCAACCCATTACAAATCATTTTCAAAACAAGCGATCAGTGTAAACCAAGCAAAAACAAACAATCCTTTTACTAACCCCTTTTTAACACCCAACCAATGCACCCCTCGCTATGTCTCTCATCTCAGCAACAAGTAAGCACTAGCAACTATGAGCTAGACACACAAAAGGCAAACGGGTGGTTCACAACTATAGGCTTGTACCTAAATCGGTCCTTCTCCTAACAAGTGCCCAACATGAATGCAAATCAAAGGGCTTTAAGGTTGTAACGTGGCTAGGTGTACGGGTAGGAAATGGAATATATATGTAGTAGCGAAGGACTTAACCCGGTCTTTTATTACACAATGAAACAAACAATAAACATGACATAACTTCTATATACAAGACAACTCAACATCACTTTTTTTTTCTTTTTTTTTTTTCATTGCTTTTTTTTCACTTTTTTTTTCTTTTTTTTTTTCATTACTTTTTTTTCTCTTTTTTTTCATTACTTTTATTTTCTTTCTTTTTTCAATCAAATATTCAACATAACACTATAACATATCTACACACTACTAAAACAACTACTAACACTATAAGACCGGGTTAAGTCGGGTAAATTTTTGGTAAACTAGCTAAGGGGTAACAAATGATCGGCTTTTAGGCACAAAATGGGCAACTAAATGTCCAAACCCCCCGCCCCTCTCGCAACCATGCTCATATATATAATTAATGAGGTCCAACCCCCCAAATCCCACACTCGCACTCACCAAGACGAGGCTACCTAGTTGCCCTTATCCTTTTTACATTCACATTCAACTAAGGACTCAAACCGTATTAAGGCACAAGTTCTTATGCAACCCCACCCGTTGCCACTCTCATCAAGACAAGTATTATTTATTTACATGTGTGGCTTCAACTCTCACCAAGAACAAAGGGTATTAAGGGTTGCCGGTGCATCATTTGGGGTTAATCCACGGTGTTCAAATTCTCACATTGTTTAGCTTGATTTAAAAATTTTCAAAAACCTCAAAATTTCTCCCCATCCCCATACTTGGGATACATTGACCCCAATGTACGGTTTTGGGAAGATTTGATCGCTTAACTCTTTAACATCACCCAAAATCTGTTCAACTCAAACCACAAATTTCTTTTTGGTTTTTTTTATATATATAACTAAAAACACCACCAACTTTCACAATCCATAAACACATCAAACACATTAAACACCACCCATCCGCCCAACCGTAAACTTAAACATGAATATATACAAAGGTGCACAAAATGAGAACAAGACACAACCTGATTAGTAAATCAACAGTGTTGGTAGTGATGCAGCTGCGGTAATCGGACCGGTTCATAAACATCTCTTGGATTCGCCGATATCTCAATGGGGATGTTGCCAAACATCCCCACACTTGAATCATTGTATCCGCGAGGATTGAAACGTAATAACCTGCCAAAACACAAACACAACACCAAAACAAAACCAAACAAAACAAAACAAAACAAAACAAAACACAAATACAATACTCTACATCCTCGGGCTGCCTCCCGAGAGCGCTAAGTTTAAAGGTCTTCAGCCATACCATACCTGATATGCGTTATGGTGGTCTTAATGCACACTTACCCGCAACATTTCCAACAAATGCCCGGAAATTTACATGCCATCTCCATAGATTTGTCAGTATATTTGGCATGTTAAAGCTGCTCCTACGGGCTTTGCTAGTCCACTTCATGACATATACCTTAATGTCTGGTAGTTTCACCCTTCTCATCTTGTTCCTCGAACCCTCTTCCCCACACTTGTTAATTTGAATCATTGATATGGGAAGAGGTTCGGTGCACATATCCATCCCATCAGCCTGCTCTACCTCATAATCTGCACACATCATCTGATCTACAAGTGACTCTTCATCAGATAAAGGACTCATTGGTGTGGTATTATCCTCCACAACCTCCTCCTTCATGTGAGAATAATCTCTAATATCGTCAGGTAATGGTGAGAGGCGTTCGTCTATCTCTATCTTCAATTTTAAAGTATGACACTTAGAAACCAAGCAGCTGATTCGGTCTACATCGGACAGGTTGGGTGTTGCTAAATATTGCTCGAGTTTGGACAAAGTTACTTCCAATACAGCAAGCTCTTTTTCCTCCTCGGTCTCATAAACATAAACACCCTCGGGCTCAGAATATTCTTCGGGATGATATTGTCGATATACCTGATACGGTCTATAGATGCGCGCTTCCATCATCTTTTTATTCCAATACTTCGGGTTTTCCGAATACACCGGGCACACATCATAATCATAAGTGTGATCGCGACCGCAACAAAAACATAGACCATCCATCCTTGCGTCATAATAAACTTCCTCGTCCCGCTCGTATCCATATGAATAATAGTCATCCTCCATTTCTGATTCATAATCGTCAACGTATGATGGAGGTGGAAGCTGTGAAACATAAGACACCGGTTTTCCATGTGCCCCCTGTAGTGAGCCTCGTGGCAACCAATACATGGATGTCGTGGACCCCTGCACAATCTACACGTAAATAAGCTGAAATTTGTGTAATGCCCTGTCATCCTGCACAACACAACTCAACTACCAAGTGTAAATCATGAACATAAAAGAAATCTTTTTGGTTTTTTTTTTATTTTTTTTTTCAAACTAACACACAAGATAACACACGTTGCGCACTACTCCCTGGAAACGGTGCCAAAATTTAACGTGATGTCGCGGTCACAATCAAATTTAATCCAATTACAACCAATTAGCTAGCGGTAAGTGGGTATCGAACACAGGGAGTTTGTGGAATATGTGCTATCTCGATGTATGTCTAACTTCACTAAAGTAAACTAAATTGAAAGAAAAATAAATTTCAATGTTTGGGTTGATTGGTTTTAATTAACTAAATTAAACTAAATTAGATTACAAATCAAGGTTAAGTTTTGTAACAAGATAAGAGGATAGTGATCATCCCGAGTTTCAGGTTTTAAGGGACAACTAACGTTCATGTTCAACTGGAAAGAACCACATAGACATGGCTCATGTAAGATCAATTGTTTGTGATGAAAGGGAACTAAGTACTCGGATTCCTAGAACGCGAGGTTGTTACCCGATGACCAATCAACACATATCCAACCCTAATCCCTCCCATGATATCTCGATTGCCAACGGCACCAAGAACGTATGGTTTAGAACTATGATCAAACATACAACAAAAATTTACAAACAACCAATCAAACACCATAATAAACTAACAACACATGCACAGTCTAATATTCCAGAAATTAAAGAACAAACATAATTGTCACAAATAAAACCTTACATCCGAGACGATCACCAAGCAAACCTAGCCGCTCATAGTGTTATGAACCATCATCACAATCGAACCTTTGTCCATTGGAATCAAAAACAAAGTCTTCATGTTTAGATCACTCAAGAACACCTTAGAACACCCCAAATTCGCCCCTTAGGAGTTACAAAACGAATGGGAATGATTAGATGATGAAAAGGCACCATAAACAACCTTAAATGAGGGAGTTACAAGTTTCACGCTGGCCTCCACCGTAAATTACGGTACTACCGTAAGTTACGGTGGCTTAAAATGGTTTACGGTGGAGTTAAACTGAGTTACGGCATCAATTTTTGTCAGAGTCTACCGTAAATTACGGTACCACCGTAAGTTACGGTAGGCTTCAGCAATCAATTTTTGTTTTCTTCATAACTTTCTCGTTTCAACTCCGTTTTCTTCACCGTTTTCGCCTACGTTCTCGTAATTTCATCCTCTATCATGTTATCTTCTTAATTCTTCAATTCCAAAATTTTATTTTTTTCATTTATTCTCCGTCTTTCAATCTACAATCCAGTCGTGTCTATTCGAAGCTTTATTTCCATACTTTTAAGCTCTAAATGTACCTGAAACACAAGCAACCGTAGTTATCTAATTCAAGACAATTACATGATCAAATGAGGGATTCACTCGTCTTTTAACACACTTAAGGGTTGTCCCATGGACCACCCGTCACATCCCCACACTTAACCGTTGCTTGCCCCAAGCAACCCATTACAAATCATTTTCAAAACAAGCGATCAGTGTAAACCAAGCAAAAACAAACAATCCTTTTACTAACCCCTTTTTAACACCCAACCAATGCACCCCTCGCTATGTCTCTCATCTCGGCAACAAGTAAGCACTAGCAACTATGAGCTAGACACACAAAAGGCAAACGGGTGGTTCACAACTATAGGCTTGTACCTAAATCGGTCCTTCTCCTAACAAGTGCCCAACATGAATGCAAATCAAAGGGCTTTAAGGTTGTAACGTGGCTAGGTGTACGGGTAGGAAATGGAATATATATGTAGTAGCGAAGGACTTAACCCGGTCTTTTATTACACAATGAAACAAACAATAAATATGACATAACTTCTATATACAAGACAACTCAACATCACTTTTTTTTTCTTTTTTTTTTTCATTGCTTTTTTTTCACTTTTTTTTTCTTTTTTTTTTTTCATTACTTTTTTTTCTCTTTTTTTTCATTACTTTTATTTTCTTTCTTTTTTCAATCAAATATTCAACATAACACTATAACATATCTACACACTACTAAAACAACTACTAACACTATAAGACCGGGTTAAGTCGGGTAAATTTTTGGTAAACTAGCTAAGGGGTAACAAATGATCGGCTTTTAGGCACAAAATGGGCAACTAAATGTCCAAACCCCCCGCCCCTCTCGCAACCATGCTCATATATATAATTAATGAGGTCCAACCCCCCAAATCCCACACTCGCACTCACCAAGACGAGGCTACCTAGTTGCCCTTATCCTTTTTACATTCACATTCAACTAAGGACTCAAACCGTATTAAGGCACAAGTTCTTATGCAACCCCACCCGTTGCCACTCTCATCAAGACAAGTATTATTTATTTACATGTGTGGCTTCAACTCTCACCAAGAACAAAGGGTATTAAGGGTTGCCGGTGCATCATTTGGGGTTAATCCACGGTGTTCAAATTCTCACATTGTTTAGCTTGATTTAAAAATTTTCAAAAACCTCAAAATTTCTCCCCATCCCCATACTTGGGATACATTGACCCCAATGTACGGTTTTGGGAAGATTTGATCGCTTAACTCTTTAACATCACCCAAAATCTGTTCAACTCAAACCACAAATTTCTTTTTGGTTTTTTTTATATATATAACTAAAAACACCACCAACTTTCACAATCCATAAACACATCAAACACATTAAACACCACCCATCCGCCCAACCGTAAACTTAAACATGAATATATACAAAGGTGCACAAAATGAGAACAAGACACAACCTGATTAGTAAATCAACAGTGTTGGTAGTGATGCAGCTGCGGTAATCGGACCGGTTCATAAACATCTCTTGGATTCGCCGATATCTCAATGGGGATGTTGCCAAACATCCCCACACTTGAATCATTGTATCCGCGAGGATTGAAACGTAATAACCTGCCAAAACACAAACACAACACCAAAACAAAACCAAACAAAACAAAACAAAACAAAACAAAACACAAATACAATACTCTACATCCTCGGGCTGCCTCCCGAGAGCGCTAAGTTTAAAGGTCTTCAGCCATACCATACCTGATATGCGTTATGGTGGTCTTAATGCACACTTACCCGCAGCATTTCCAACAAATGCCCGGAAATTTACATGCCATCTCCATAGATTTGTCAGTATATTTGGCATGTTAAAGCTGCTCCTACGGGCTTTGCTAGTCCACTTCATGACATATACCTTAATGTCTGGTAGTTTCACCCTTCTCATCTTGTTCCTCGAACCCTCTTCCCCACACTTGTTAATTTGAATCATTGATATGGGAAGAGGTTCGGTGCACATATCCATCCCATCAGCCTGCTCTACCTCATAATCTGCACACATCATCTGATCTACAAGTGACTCTTCATCAGATAAAGGACTCATTGGTGTGGTATTATCCTCCACAACCTCCTCCTTCATGTGAGAATAATCTCTAATATCGTCAGGTAATGGTGAGAGGCGTTCGTCTATCTCTATCTTCAATTTTAAAGTATGACACTTAGAAACCAAGCAGCTGATTCGGTCTACATCGGACAGGTTGGGTGTTGCTAAATATTGCTCGAGTTTGGACAAAGTTACTTCCAATACAGCAAGCTCTTTTTCCTCCTCGGTCTCATAAACATAAACACCCTCGGGCTCAGAATATTCTTCGGGATGATATTGTCGATATACCTGATACGGTCTATAGATGCGCGCTTCCATCATCTTTTTATTCCAATACTTCGGGTTTTCCGAATACACCGGGCACACATCATAATCATAAGTGTGATCGCGACCGCAACAAAAACATAGACCATCCATCCTTGCCTCATAATAAACTTCCTCGTCCCGCTCGTATCCATATGAATAATAGTCATCCTCCATTTCTGATTCATAATCGTCAACGTATGATGGAGGTGGAAGCTGTGAAACATAAGACACCGGTTTTCCATGTGCCCCCTGTAGTGAGCCTCGTGGCAACCAATACATGGATGTCGTGGACCCCTGCACAATCTACACGTAAATAAGCTGAAATTTGTGTAATGCCCTGTCATCCTGCACAACACAACTCAACTACCAAGTGTAAATCATGAACATAAAAGAAATCTTTTTGGTTTTTTTTTTATTTTTTTTTTCAAACTAACACACAAGATAACACACGTTGCGCACTACTCCCTGGAAACGGTGCCAAAATTTAACGTGATGTCGCGGTCACAATCAAATTTAATCCAATTACAACCAATTAGCTAGCGGTAAGTGGGTATCGAACACAGGGAGTTTGTGGAATATGTGCTATCTCGATGTATGTCTAACTTCACTAAAGTAAACTAAATTGAAAGAAAAATAAATTTCAATGTTTGGGTTGATTGGTTTTAATTAACTAAATTAAACTAAATTAGATTACAAATCAAGGTTAAGTTTTGTAACAAGATAAGAGGATAGTGATCATCCCGAGTTTCAGGTTTTAAGGGACAACTAACGTTCATGTTCAACTGGAAAGAACCACATAGACATGGCTCATGTAAGATCAATTGTTTGTGATGAAAGGGAACTAAGTACTCGGATTCCTAGAACGCGAGGTTGTTACCCGATGACCAATCAACACATATCCAACCCTAATCCCTCCCATGATATCTCGATTGCCAACGGCACCAAGAACGTATGGTTTAGAACTATGATCAAACATACAACAACAATTTACAAACAACCAATCAAACACCATAATAAACTAACAACACATGCACAGTCTAATATTCCAGAAATTAAAGAACAAACATAATTGTCACAAATAAAACCTTACATCCGAGATGATCACCAAGCAAACCTAGCCGCTCATAGTGTTATGAACCATCATCACAATCGAACCTTTGTCCATTGGAATCAAAAACAAAGTCTTCATGTTTAGATCACTCAAGAACACCTTAGAACACCCCAAATTCGCCCCTTAGGAGTTACAAAACGAATGGGAATGATTAGATGATGAAAAGGCACCATAAACAACCTTAAATGAGGGAGTTACAAGTTTCACGCTGGCCTCCACCGTAAGTTACGGTACCACCGTAAGTTACGGTACCACCGTAAGTTACGGTACCACCGTAAGTTACGGTACCACCGTAAGTTACGGTGGCTTAAAATGGTTTACAGTGGAGTTAAACTGAGTTACGGCATCAATTTTTGTCAGAGTCTACCGTAAATTACGGTACCACCGTAAGTTACGGTAGGCTTCAGCAATCAATTTTTGTTTTCTTCATAACTTTCTCGTTTCAACTCCGTTTTCTTCACCGTTTTCGCCTACGTTCTCGTAATTTCATCCTCTATCATGTTATCTTCTTAATTCTTCAATTCCAAAATTTTATTTTTTTCATTTATTCTCCGTCTTTCAATCTACAATCCAGTCGTGTCTATTCGAAGCTTTATTTCCATACTTTTAAGCTCTAAATGTACCTGAAACACAAGCAACCGT
The DNA here is from genome assembly GCF_002127325.2 of Helianthus annuus. Classification (NCBI taxonomy): domain Eukaryota; kingdom Viridiplantae; phylum Streptophyta; class Magnoliopsida; order Asterales; family Asteraceae; genus Helianthus; species Helianthus annuus. Next base: position 73,393,929 of record NC_035448.2, read on the forward strand.
AGTTATCTAATTCAAGACAATTACATGATCAAATGAGGGATTCACTCGTCTTTTAACACACTTAAGGGTTGTCCCATGGACCACCCGTCAATTATCTGATGTGTTGATGGTTTATATTGATGTTTGATATTGTTGTGGTCACTAAACATGATTAACGGAATCAACCGAACACAAGTTAGTAAGATAAAGAGTGAAAACAGAATCTATCCCGGTTTTACAGCCAACTTCAGTTGGCTGTAAACAGGTTGTAAACACTACAAAAAAACTGATATTTTGACTCTAAAACGTGTTATTATGAAATACGGTTCTAATGGCACCGGAATCGTAATTTTTGGACTCCGTTTACTATTTTAAAAGCGTCTTTTCGTAACAGCAGCTAGAGCTGCAATTTTTCTGCTGAAAAAGTGCGTCTTGTTTTCTGTTATAACTTGTAATCTGTATGGAGTCTGATCACGAAATTCATACCATAGTTGACCATCGATGTATTTGTAATTACCCCATTGGAATTTCGTAAATCGGACGCTCGATGAATTTTAAATAAATTATCTCGTGGACTGTGGTCAGAAAAATATAAATCTGAATTCAGTCCGGAAAATGAATTTTTATAAAATATTGGCAATGAACCGGACCCCGATATTTTTACACAATAAAATTTGGAATATTTAAGGCATTCTGTAAAAATTTGGGAATTTTTGGAATAAGTTAACTATTTTATTAAAATGTCCGAAAACAGCCGGTTTTGAATGACAATGCTGAATTGACATAAGTTGCGACTTGCGTGTCTAAATGTCGAGTATGCTATATGTGAATGATCTAACCTGTTATATGTGTTACGTGCACTATCGTATGTATGCTTATGAGTGGGGAATGGATGGGAAGTATATATATACGGGCATAAACAGTTAAAGTAATGCATGCTATGTGATAGATACGTGTAGGAACTTTGTGCTCTATTTGTAAAACACTAAATGACTAACTGTAAATCATACTAGGACGTGATTGACCGACCTTGACTGTTAGCGATATTTGAGAATCTAACCGAGCAAACCGAGGTGAGTTCACACTTTTCTACAAAGCATGGTAAATTCCCGGTGGGAATGGGAATGGGTACAGGAATAGGGATTCCTCGTCCTTTGGGACGCGTTCAGGAATGTGAATTCCTCGTCCTGTTGGGACGTGTTAGACTTACTGGACTAGAACTCTATCAGCAATGTCCCTCCCTTTTTGTATCGACTTAATCGCTGAGGCTATGGCGATCGGGTCATTAGTTAATAGCGCTATTAGGTTTAACAAACCTCACACCGTGCCAGTCGGACGGGCGTGTACTAATGGACTATGGCACGTCGGTGGTGATAGAACACCGACGCTAGGGCACAATTGATTTTTGTTATTAGTCGATATGATAAACGAGTCTGGTAGTTTAAAATACTGGGGTAGCTCCCCACGGCCAAAGTGCCGGGCTGGATAACCAGGGAAGGTGGACATGGGATGGTTAACTAATAAACGTTTTCGAACTATGGGGTAACCCCCACGACTGGATAGCCGAATGAGATTAAACTATGTTTTTGGAAACAACTCTAAAATGGACAACCAACCGTGAACTCACTCAACTTTGTTGTTGACTCGTTATTACATGCTTTGCAGGTCATTAGATGCTATGGAGCTTGCATATGGAGGTGGTCGTTGTGGGATGCGAACTGATATGTCCCGTACTTAATGAATAAACTTTATGAGCTTATTGAACCTACTTTTGGACTTTAAACTTATGAACTGCGAACTTATGTTTTGAACTTTATGTTTTATGCTTCCGCTGTTAACCTAAAATCGGTTTACTTCCTTTTGGTCACCAATCGTATTGTGTTTGGTTTTATTTATTTACTTAATTATGTTGTTCAATATGATTGGTGGCTCGATCCTGGTCATGTCACGCCTCCAAGCGGTGATACTCCGCATGGTGGATTTTGGGGGTGTGACAGATTGGTATCAGAGCCATTGGTTATAGTGAACTTGGTTTTTAAAAGGGAAGTTTTTTTTTATAAAAGCCAGACTATAACTAGTACAGTGCTCAACAATCCACAACGACGCTACGTTCCACATGCAAGACTCGACACCATAAGTGGTATGATTTATGTTATATTGTCAGTTAGATAGTTCTCACTGTGCATTAGATAATGTGGTAGTTGCTATTTGAACCTTGTGTGCTTACTCTCTACCGTCGTCCCACACTTACGCACTTTCACGACACTTTTCTCACTTACGTTGCTTCGTGATGAAGATCATGAGCGGACACGGAGGACGTATCAACCTCACTCAAGCCCAGTTGACGGCTCTGATCAACGAACGAGTTGCTGAGGCACTCGCGGCTGTTCCTGCAGGAGGTATAACCTGCTACATCAACCCATCTTAGGACGTTTAGATCCCACCTTCGCGAATCAACCCTCGTGCTTAACCTTGTCTTTTATTCTCGCACCACAGGTCAACCTACACAGCCTCCTGTGTGCACATTCAAAACCTTCATGGATTTCCGACCTAGCACTTTCAGCGGCACAGAAGGAGCTATAGGTCTTCTTCACTGGTTTGAAAAGCTTGAGTCAGTTTTCGAGATGTGCGAATGCCCCGAATACCGTAGGGTGAAATATGCTACCGGAACACTTGAAGGGGTAGCGCTCACATGGTGGAACGCTCAGGTTCAGCTGCTGGGGTTGGTTGTTGCTAATGCCACCCCATGGAACGGTTTTAAGGAACTGATCAAGGAAGAATACTGTAGTCGGGATGACATCCACAAACTGGAGGTGGAATTTTTCTATCTGAAGATGACGGGGTCTGAGATTGAGGCGTATACCAAGAGGTCGAATGAACTGGCCATCCTGTGCCCCACTATGGTGGACCCTCCCATCAAACGTGTTGAGCTTTACCTCAAGGGCCTTGTACCCGAGATTCATAGTCATGTAACTTCAGCCAACCTGGGTACCATTCAGCAAATTATCAAGTTGGCTCATCGTCTCACCGACCAGGCGGTGGAGCAAAACAGGCTACCCAAACGTATCAATGCCACAGCTACTTCTGATGCACCTACCGACAACAAGCGAAAATGGGATGGGAATTCAGGCAAAGGTTCTACTTCAGCTCAGTCCCAGCAGCGAAAGACAGATGAGTACAGGAGCCCCAGTCAGCAGTCTTCTGGGAATCAAGGTCAGGGTGGATACAAGGGAAATCACCCCAAATGTAATCGCTGTAACTTGCACCACAGTGGGCCATGTGGTAAAGGCAACTGTCATCGATGCAACAAGCCTGGTCACATGGCAAGGGACTGCAGGAGTCAGCATCCAGCGAATCAGAACCGGCAGCAACAGCAAGCCCCACCCAATCAACGCCAGCAGCGGCAACAACAAGGTAACAACAAAGGATGCTTTCAATGTGGCGCTGAAGGCCACTTTAAGAGGAACTGCCCCCAGCTGAACCAAAACCAGAACAATAACCAAAGAAACGGGAACCACAATGGAAACAACAACGGAGGCAACAATGGAGGTAACAATAATGGAAATGGCGCCCAAGGTCGTGTGTTCGTGATTGGTCAGGGAGAAGCAAGGAACGATCCCAACGTTGTGATGGGTAAGTTTCTTCTGGACGACTTCTTTGTTACTGTTTTGTTCGATTCGGGTGCCGATACTAGTTATGTGTCCGTAAAAGTTAGCCAAATGCTTAAGCGCACTCCAACACTTCTGAACACCAAACACACAGTAGAACTAGCTAACGGTAAAAGTCTTGAAGCCAACACGTAGTTAAAGGTTGTAACCTCGTCTTAGCTGGTCAGACATTCTCTATCGATCTTATTCCTATCACACTTGGTAGTTTCGACGTTGTTATTGGGATGGATTGGCTATCTCATCATCAAGCGGAGATTGTTTGTAAGGAGAAAATCGTCCGCATTCCTCGTTCTGGTGAAGAACCTCTCATGATTCGTGGCGACAAGAGTGGTGCTGTCGAAGGCATCATCTCTTTCCTTAAGGCCCAGAAGTGTTTGCGAAAGGGCCACACTGCCATTTTAGCACTCGTTACTGACACATCAACGGAAGAGAAGAGAATTGAAGACATCCCTATTGTGCGTGATTTTCCCGAGGTATTTCCTGAGGAATTACCTGGTCTTCCGCCTCATCGCCAAATTGAGTTTCAAATCGAGCTAGCTCCTGGAGCAGCGCCAGTAGCTCGAGCACCATATCGTCTAGCTCCATCAGAACTTGAAGAACTGTCCACACAACTACAAGAACTCTTGAAAAAGGGTTTTATACGTCCTAGCTCTTCGCCCTGGGGAGCTCCAGTCTTGTTCGTAAAGAAGAAAGATGGTACATTCAGAATGTGTATTGACTATCGCGAGCTTAACAAGGTGACTGTGAAGAATTGTTATCCTCTTCCACGTATTGATGATTTGTTCGACCAGTTACAAGGGTCAAGTTATTACTCTAAGATTGATTTGAGATCGGGCTACCATCAGTTGAGAGTCCGAGAGGAAGACGTCTCCAAAACAGCATTCAGAACTCGTTACGGCCATTACGAATTTCTGGTTATGCCATTCGGGCTGACGAATGCACCAGCGGTCTTCATGGATCTCATGAACCGAGTGTGCAAGCCTTACCTGGATAAGTTCGTTATTGTGTTCATCGACATTATCCTGGTCTATTCTAAGAGTCAGGAGGAACACGAGCAGCATCTACGACTTATGCTGGAACTTCTTCGAAAAGAGCAGTTGTATGCCAAGTTTTCGAAATGTGACTTCTGGCTTCGCGAAGTCCACTTTCTAGGCCATGTGGTAAACAAGGATGGAATTCATGTGGATCCATCTAAGGTTGAATCAATCAAGAACTGGCATGCACCCCGCACACCAACAGAGATCCGCCAATTCTTGGGTTTGGCCGGATATTACAGAAGGTTTATAAAAGATTTCTCCAAGATTGCGCAACCTCTCACTTCACTGACTCAGAAGGGTGTCAGCTATCGTTGGGGTGATGCACAGGAGTCCGCATTTCAACACCTAAAGGATAGACTTTGTAGCGCGCCTATCCTCTCATTGCCTGAAGGCACAGATGATTTCGTGGTTTATTGCGACGCTTCTATCCAAGAACTGGGTTGCGTATTGATGCAACGTGACAAGGTCATTGCCTACGCATCGCGCCAACTTAAAGTTCACGAAAGGAACTACGCTACACACGACCTGGAATTGGGAGCAGTTGTTTTCGCGCTTAAGATATAGAGACATTACCTGTACGGTACCAAGTGCACCATTTACACCGATCACAGGAGTCTCGAGCATATTTTCAAGCAAAAGGAACTGAATATGCGACAACGCCGATGGGTAGAGCTCTTGAATGATTACGAATGCGCTATCAAGTATCATCCGGGCAAAGCCAATGTTGTGGCCGACGCCCTCAGCCGGAAGGATACTATACCTAGGCGTGTACGTGCGTTACAGCTTACCATCCAATCTAACCTTCCCGCTCAGATTCGCGATGCTCAGATTGAAGCATTGAAGGCAGAGAACATCAGGGTCGAGTCCCTACGAGGATCGAGACAACGACTAGAACAAAAAGAAAACGGCGCCTACTATGTTAACGGACGCATCTGGGTTCCATTGTATGGAGATCTACGCGAGCTTGTGATGGATGAAGCGCATAAGTCTCGTTACTTAGTACATCCTGGTTCGGACAAGATGTACCATGATCTCAAGACTACATACTGGTGGCATGGTATGAAAGTCAGCTTAGCAACCTACGTCGGTAAATGTTTGACTTGTGCGAGAGTTAAGGTCGAATACCAGAAACCATCAGGCCCACTCCAATAACCAGAGATTCCAAAATGGAAATGGGAGCAAATTTCCATGGATTTTGTTACTGGCCTGCCGAGATCACAACGCGGAAATGATACCATTTGGGTGATCGTGGATCGACTAACCAAGTCTGCACATTTTCTGCCTATCAAGGAAACGGATAAGTTTTCTACCCTAGCAGACATCTACCTAAAGGAAGTGGTATCAAGGCATGAAGTGCCAACCTCCATCATTTCTGATCGTGACGCTCATTTTACCTCTGAACTGTGGCAAGCTATGCATAAGTCTTTTGGCTCACGTTTAGATATGAGCACCGCTTATCATCCACAGACAGATGGGCAATCTGAACGCACCATCCAGACCCTTGAAGACATGCTTAGGGCATGTGTAATCGATTTTGTTAACGGCTGGGAAAAGCATCTCCCGTTAGTGGAGTTTTCATATAACAACAGCTACCACACCAGCATCCAGGCCGCTCCATTCGAGGCATTGTATGGAAGGAAGTGCCGATCACCTCTTTGTTGGGCAGAAGTTGGTGACAGTCAAATCACTGGCCCAGAACTCGTAGTAGATACAACATAAAAGATTGCTCAGATACGACAACGAATGGCGGCAGCTCGTGACCGTCAGAAAAGCTATGTCGATAAGCGAAGAAAGCCACTCGAGTTCCAGGTTGGGGATCGGGTGCTACTCAAAGTTTCACCTTGGAAAGGTGTAGTTCATTTCGGAAAACGAGGCAAACTCAACCCGCGTTATGTCGGACCGTTCGAGATCATTGAGAGAATTGGAAAAGTCGCTTACAGGCTGAACCTACCTGAAGAACTCAGCGGAGTTCACAACGTATTCCACGTGTCAAATCTGAAGAAGTGTATGTCAGATGAGACCCTCATAGTTCCCTTAAAGGAGCTCACTATCGACGACCAGCTGCGATTCGTCGAGGAACCAGTAGAGATTACGGATCAAGACGTTAAGATTCTCAAGCACACCATGATACCTCTGGTCCGAGTTCGTTGGAATGCTCGTTGTGGCCCAGAGTATACCTGGGAACGAGAGGACCAAATGAAACTCAAGTATCCCCAACTGTTTAAGAAAAACGCAACCACTACTGAGGCTGAAGCTACTGCAGAATTTCGGGACGAAATCCCAAATCAACGGGGGGATGATGTGACACCCCAGGAAAATCAGGAAAACAACGCAACTTAACTAGCTTACTCAGTAACCACGCGCTAAATTTCGGGACGAAATTCTCTTAACAGGGGGAGAATGTGACAACCCTCAAAATTCCATGTATCCCGTACAATTTATTAATAATAATTAAAGTGTTTGACGACTGTGTGGAATTACTTAACTGCTTTCTGATATCTGTGATATGCTTACATGTGCTTGTCAACATACTAATAGTATGCAGAAAGGTCACTAAATAGTCCGTTATAATTTCCTAAGTGTTAGAAATTAAAAGTGTTACGAAAATATACATAAAAGATACTTTACGGATTAATTAGGCACTTTAATGGAACAGTGTCAAACCGAACAACCGGACTTTACCCGGAACACAAAAATATTGTCAACGACATTGTTTTTCTTTTTCTGAGCTAGTTAGGGTCCCCGAACACCCTAACACTCGCTACAAAACACAACACACTCGTAGTTAGATTAAACTCCTAAATTAACTAACTAAACTCTAACTATTAGTTCAAAACAAACTATACCCCTTAACCCCCCCCCCCAACCAAATTTCCCCACATGGGGGACATACTTTCACCCTTTATATTATTTTAATCTCTTGGTCTCATATCTAGATGGCACATAATCTAGTGGTTAAACACATTTAGTGGTTTATAAATAAGACCCTAAGATAAGAACTTCTCATTTCTCCAACACTTAGCAAATTGCCACTCTCTTTCTCCTCCCTTGATACCTTGCGGCCGAACCCACCCACCCACCATACACCCACTTTCAAGTTGGTTCTTGCTAAAACACACAACATACAAGGTGCTAGAGTTCGTATAAAGAGGCTCGGTGCTTACGGAATCACAAGGACCCCTCTACATCGCTTTTATCCACTTCATTTTCTCTTTGATTCTTTCCTAGCCTTGTGCTAGTTGTAAGTGCCTCTAAACACTCCCTTGTTCTTGTTTAAAGTGGTTAATAAGTGATTTAATGGCTGAAAATTAGAAACACTAAAGAACATAACATAAAGTCTTGGACAAAAGATGAATAAGTTGGATAAAGAGAAGTTATGTGTGTAAATCATATAGATCTTGTTTTGTTATGATTCTTGGTTGATTATCTGATGTGTTGATGGTTTATATTGATGTTTGATATTGTTGTGGTCACTAAACATGATTAACGGAATCAACCGAACACAAGTTAGTAAGATAAAGAGTGAAAACAGAATCTGTCCCAGTTTTACAGCCAACTTCAGTTGGCTGTAAACAGGTTGTAAACACTACAAAAGAAACTGATATTTTGACTCTAAAACGTGTTATTATGAAATACGGTTCTAATGGCACCGGAATCGTAATTTTTGGACTCCGTTTACTATTTTAAAAGCGTCTTTTCGTAACAGCAGCTAGAGCTGCAATTTTTCTGCTGAAAAAGTGCGTCTTGTTTTCTGTTATAACTTGTAATCCGTATGGAGTCTGATCACGAAATTCATACCATTGTTGACCACTGATGTATTTGTAATTACCCCACTGGAATTTCGTAAATCGGACGCTCGATAAATTTTAAATAAATTATCTCGTGGACTGTGGTCAGAAAAATATAAATCTGAATTCAGTCCGGAAAATGAATTTTTATAAAATATTGGCAATGAATCGGACCCCGATATTTTTACACAATAAAATTTGGAGCGTTTAAGGCATTCTGTAAAAATTTGGGATTTTTGGAATAAGTTAACTATTTTATTACAATGTCCGAAAACAGTCGGTTTTGAATGACAATGCTGAATTGACATAAGTTGCGACTTGCGTGTCTAAATGTCGAGTATGCTATCTGTGAATGATCTAACCTGTTATATGTGTTACGTGCACTATCGTATGTATGCTTATGAGTGGGGAATGGATGGGAAGTATATATATACGGGCATAAACAGTTAAAGTAATACATGCTATGTGATAGATACGTGTAGGAACTTTGTGCTCTATTTGTAAGACACTAAATGACTAACTGTAAATCATACTAGGACGTGATTGACCGACCTTGACTGTTAGTGATATTTGAGAATCTAACCGAGCAAACCGAGGTGAGTTCACACTTTTCTACAAAGCATGGTAAATTCCCGGTGGGAATGGGAATGGGTACAGGAATAGGGATTCCTCGTCCTTTGGGACGCGTTCAGGAATGTGAATTCCTCGTCCTGTTGGGACGTGTTAGACTTACTGGACTAGAACTCTATCAGCGAAGTCCCTCCCTTTTTGTATCGACTTAATCGCCGAGGCTATGGCGAGCGGGTCAGTAGTTAATAGCGCTATTAGGTATAACAAACCTCACACTGTGCTAGTCGGACGGGCGTGTACTAATGGACTATGGCACGTCGGTGGTGATAGAACACCGACGCTAGGGCACAATTGATTTTTGTTAGTAGTCGATATGATAAACGAGTCTGGTAGTTTAAAATACTGGGGTAGCTCCCCACGGCCAAAGTGTCGGGCCGGATAGCCAGGGAAGGTGGACATGGGATGGTTAACTAATAAACGTTTTCGAACTATGGGGTAACCCCCACGGCTGGATAGCCGAATGAGATTAAACTATGTTTTTGGAAACAACTCTAAAATGGACAACCAACCGTGAACTCACTCAACTTTGTTGTTGACTCGTTATTACATGCTTTGCAGGTCATTAGATGCTATGGAGCTTGCATATGGAGGTGGTCGTTGTGGGATGCGAACTGATATGTCCCGTACTTAATGAATAAACTTTATGAGCTTATTAAACCTACTTTTGGACTTTAAACTTATGTTTTGAACTTTATGTTTTATGCTTCCGCTGTAAACCTAAAATCGGTTTACTTCCTTTTGGTCACCAATCATATTGTGTTTGGTTTTATTTATTTACTTAATTATGTTGTTCAATATGATTAGTGGCTCGATCCTGGTCATGTCACGCCTCCAAGCGGTGATACTCCGCATGGTGGATTTTGGGGGTGTGACACGTATACACCATGTTAAAACAAGATTTTTACCATGTGTTAATTTTTAACACCCATAAATATAATTATTATGATTATATTTAATTGTGTAGCCATTGTAATCATTTATATTATTTGGATCACAATACATTAAACCTATAATATAATTAGTTGGTAATTGTTGATGGGCCAGATTACCCTTATTAACTAATTCGGTTTCCCCTTGGGTGTATATAAGGAGATTACTAGATAGGGATGAGGGTTAAGACATTCATAACATCAACACTAGAATCACATCCTTTCTCTCTCCATCACTACGAGTTCTTCAACCCTAAAGAATTCGGTACTACCATCATGAACATACATCCTAAAGGGGAACCAGATAATCTTGACAAGTATGTCGAACTCCAAGGTTGCGTCTCTGACTGGATTCTCTGCTGGCCTGTCTACGGTTACAAGTATTTCATTTATGTTTTCCATCATGTTTAAACAGAACTGATCAACATGTGGTATCAGAGCATATGTTGATAAATCAGTTCTGTTATGTATCCATAAATCTGGAAAACATAATTTTTAAAAACCTAATATTAATTCGAATTACTGTTCCAAATCACATAACTTGTGAGTTAAAATTCAGATCTTATGTTTAATGGGTAAATTACTGTTCTGAAACCTGTTTAAAGAACTTAAAATTTTCAGATTTCGGATTCCATACGTTATTTTATATTTTTTAGGGTTCATCATTTGCTTATGAAAATCCGAAATATTCCCTTATTTTGGAATGAAATTCGGATTATTGGGTGTTTTTTCCTTTTTTGATCTTGTTTATCCATTAATAAGTTTTCGAAATCTATTATTATTATTATTAATAGATATTATTTTCGAAATAAGAGTGAATTGCAAATTTTGTCCTTTATCTATACACCAAATTTCAGGCGGTGTCCTTTATCTTTAAAATTAACGAGTTTTGCACTTATTGTTTCCAAATCTTTCATGATATGTCCTTTAACCCTAGCCCAGTTAATTTTTTCTATTAAATTAGGTCATATGCCTTGCACACAATGGTATATTTGTCTTTTTACCCTAATATTAAAAAAAATGAAAACATTATATATTAACCCACTTTCTCTCTCTAAACAAACTCACTTTCTCTCTCTACAACTTCCACACCTTTTACCGCTGCAACCTCCTCCACCACTCTTCCTCTCTCTATATTACACCACCCTCACAACCACCATCACATCCCCCCACCACCACCACGCCTCCACGCGCCACCGCCACAACCCCCAAATTAAAACTGGAAATATCAAAATCAACCTAAGCATTTCAATTGCAAACCATCTATAACCCCAAATCATCGCAAATCTAAAAAACCCATCGCATATTTGCTCAGATCCAAAGACCCCCATCGCAGACGGAAGGAATTAATAGTGAAGTTAATGGTGGCAGATGGAATAAATGACGGATGACGGAGGTTGTACCTGGAAGGACCGTCGTCGTTTCTTCGATTTGTTCAGGGTGGATGATGGTAGATTTAATACAAAAAGAGTGAATTGCAAGGATTATCCTTTATCTTTATACTCATTTGCACGCGCTGTCCTTTATGTTTAAAATTGACAAGTTTTGTACTTATTGTTTCAAAATCATGCATGACATGTCCTTTAAGCCTAACTCAGTTAAGTTTAACTGTTAAGTAAAGGGCAAATTAGTCTTTTTATATATTTATTTAATAAAATATTTTTAATAACTAAAAACAAAATGAATTATATATATATATATATATATATATATATATTATATTTTTAAATAATCAAAATACAACCACACATTCTCTCTAAAACACCAATACCACCACTTGCCACCATCCACTCTACCCCCCACACCAACATTAGCACCACCACTGCACCACCCCCACACCACAACCACCGTCTAAATCAGCAAACTCCACCATACCGTTCCTTTTCGTAGATACGAACTCAAGATCAAGATCTAGAAGATGCAAACCACACATTCCCTCTAAAACACCAATACCACCACCTGCCACCATCCACCCTACCCCCCACACCAACATTAGTACCACCACTGCACCACCCCCACACCACAACCACCGTCTAAATCAGCAAACTCCACCATACCGTTCCTTTTCGTAGATACGAACTCAAGATCAAGATCTAGAAGATGCAAACTCGTTTTGGAAGATGCAAACGAGGAGCCGCCGGAAAAAACGAGCCAGTTCGTGGTCATAGTCGCTGTTTTTGGAAGATGCAAATGAGGAGCCGCCGGAAAAACATATCGGTTCATGGTCGGAGTCGTTGTTAAAGGATGCAAACGAGGGAAACTGGCGTTTTCTTTAAGAAATTGGGGTTTTGTGGTTGGAGCTAGTTCGTGGTCGGAGTCACTGCTTTAAACAAATTGGGGGTTTCGTTGCTTATGAGAAATTGTGCGTATGCGATTGACGAATTGATGGAAACTGTGAAATTGGGGAAGTGTGTTGTTGAACAAATTCAATTTAGCCATTTTGAAATTGTGGAACTGTGCGTATTTCGATTGAAGCTTTTCAAATGTGGAAACTTTGAAATTGAGATCTTAATAAATGTGAAATTCATTGAGGGGTTTTGTTGCTTATGAAAAAATGGGTGGTGTGGGGGTGGAAGTGGGTGGTGGCAGGTGGTGGTGCTTGTGATGGCTGGTGGTGGTGGGGTTTTACCTTAGAGTGAGAGTTGAGATATGATATATAATATTTTTTTTCTTTTATATGTATTTTTAAAGAATAGGGTGAAAAGACAATTTTACCCTTATGTGCATTGCATATGATCAGATTTAACAGAAAAATCTAACTGGGTTAGGGCTAAAGGACAAAACGTGTATGATTTGAAAACATAAAGTACAAAACTCGTCAATTTTAAACATAAAGGACAGCGCCTGCAAATTGGTATAAAGATAAAGGACAATCCTTGCAATTCACTCATACAAAAACTATTCATTTGATTGCAGTTAAATTGGATAAGTTTGTCGTAATATCAATTCTTCCAAAATTTCTAGATCCAATATAGACGAAAGTGTCACGTTGAAGCAGATGAACATAAGTTTTATAATTTTTATTTCTTTTGAGGTTGAACAGAAAAAAGTCAATGGTGGTTCGTAAACTTGATCTAGGGTTGAGGTAATGGTGGTTTTATATACATATACAAGTTTTTTTTAATTTTTAATCGCTTTTTGTTTATCTATTAGAATAATTTTAAATAAATGGCTAAAAGGACTAAACTACCCTTATGTGATTAAATTTAACAGAAAATTTTAACTAGGTTAGGATCAAAGGACGTAACGTGCAAGATTTGTAAACATAAAGTACAAAACTCGTCAGTTTTAAAGATAAAGGACACCGCCTGAAATTTGATATAAAGATAAAGGACAAAATTTGCAATTCACTTTTGAAATAATTAGATAAACCTAATTAGCATTAAATCAGGAAACTAAATCCCGTGATCCCTTAAAATTCGGATTTTCAAACTTATCACAACTAACAACTATCTATCAAGAGAGTTCGAGTCTTGGAGAACAATTTTCTAGATCCATAAGAGATTTCAAGATAACATAGAACTCGAAACCTCATTAAAACTCGAAATCACATAAGCCTACTCGAAATCACCATAGATCTCAAAACCCCACTTAGAAATCGAAATCTTATCAGATCTCGAAATCATTAAGGGACTCGAAATCTCATTAAAATTTCGAGATTAAAAGGCTACTCGAAATCTCAAGTGAACTCGAGATTCCATAACAAAGTCGAAATCTCACTCGAAATCATAAAGGTACTCGAAATCTCATTAAAATTCGAGAACAAAAGAGATCTTGAAATCTCATAAGGAACTCGAAATCCATGGGGAACTTGAAATCTCATTAAACTCGAAAACTCGCAATGAGGTTGTTGCGACTGAGGTTCCGACTGGTGATATTTGACTCGCAATCAAGTTGTTGCGACTGAGATTCCGACTAGTGATATTTCCTCGTAAATTGTGACAATTGTGCCTTTTCAATCATTGTAAGATTATGAACATTTTCGTATTGAATAAAATCTTGTATTTTATTTGCAAGAATGTATAATTGTCAATCAATATACGATTCCTGACATTTTTATTCAATAAAATCTTGTATTTTATTGGTAAGAATGCAAAATATCAATCGTTGCACAAATTCAGTCATTTTCATGTTTGATAAAGTTTTATACTTTATTTGCGAAACGTGTAACCATACAATCGAACGAACCAACATCCATGACATTTTTGGGAAAAACCCAAGTTACATATGCCTTAACACCTTTATATAACCTAAATATTGGGTTAAAAGGGGTTAAAAGCGACAAAACGCAACAAAACAAGTCCAGAGGCCAAATCTGCCAAAAAGCAAAACTTGGCTACCAAGGAGGCTTTACGGATCGTAGACACACACCCCTTACGGTCCATAAGGGGTGCCCAGCACAGCAGAAATGTTTCACCTTCTTGTTCAAAGCCTTGCTCTCCAAGTTCATGAAATTTCCAGGTTTCTACCATCTTTTGACATGTGTTAACACTCTTCTCTGATCATGACACATGTTTGAATGGGTATGGTCCCAAAAACCTGTGCAGGCTAAGAGGACCATACCACAACTACATTCGAAATTCATCTTGAATAGACCTTGTGTGGCCGTGCAACGTGTCTTGAGAGGATTTGGGAAGATCAATCTTTAACAACCATGCGCCGGAGATAGGAAAAGACATATATTCAATTAACTCCTTTGCGCGGGCCTGTGCAAGGGTATAGTTAAGCTTGAAGTTTTGACAACAGAAGATAAGTCTTGAACTCATCCGCGCGTATAAAAATAAAGGCTTGAACAAAGGAATCTTTTCTGTTACAACGAATGGACACGTGGCAAAGGATCAATGGTGTACAGCTGTAGATCTTCTAGAAGGCATTAAATGCCCACCATGCACAACCTCATTCGGTTACAACTGAATGTGACGTGGCACGATCCAGAGCCTTCATCTAAGTGACGATGATGGCAACAATTTACATGTAAATCTAGATTAAACCACTTTCCACGTGGTATCTCCCCAGCCATTGATCAAGATCCACGATCCGTGTGCATGGATGTGGGGCTAACTATTAACGGAAAAGGAGATTCCGTTATTTCCCCTGTAATAGTTTTGGCGCCAAACTTCGGTTATAAATATGAGAATTCAGGTACAATCTCTTCATTCACTTTCACTTACTTTGACTCTTACTACTTCATCTTCTTCTTGAGATCACTGTACTTATTCTCACGCCGGAGGGTGGTCACAGAGAGAACCCCCATTCTCCCCGTGGCGAGTCTAATGGCTTTCTGTTTTGCAGTGTTCTCTGGTGAAGTAGCTCCCATCAGTCATCGGCGAGAGGATTAACCTTTTTATGCAGAAACCCTACCCCGAGATCTGATTGATTCCGGTTATTCTGATCTGGTGCTTCTTGTCACACCCCGACCTCGTAAAACAACAAATCGCGGCGGAATCGTCGGGGAGTGTTGTAACAAAATCATTGTTTCATAACACACGGAAATTTGAAGTTTTGTTTTATTTAAGATTAACCATTTACGTTGTCTTGAAATTTAAACAAACAAGTTAAACATAGTCTATCATTGTTATTAAGTCACTAAGGCCTCGTCCAATCCTATGTGAGCATACATCCAAGCAATCAACATCATTCAACAACACCTGAAACATATGTAAAAACAAAGTCAGCAAAGAAATGCTGGCGAGCACATAGGTTTATGAGAGTGTCGGATTCATGGCTAGTTTACATGTTGCAATACTTAATTAAAAACCTTGTTTTGAAAAGTATAGTATTGCGACATAATTAACCATCTCAAATCAAGTTGGTTATAATTTATAAAATCTCGTAGCCATGATTCTTAACCCAAAACATTTATTTAATTAAATCAAATTGTAAAACATCTCGTAAAAACTCGTTAATAAAACTCGTATGGTTTATATTATTCAGAAAACATCATTGTGTGACATCGTTTCAGAATCGTTTACACAAGTGAACTAAATAACGCCACGATATGTAATATGATGAAAACACTTATATATAAGAAGTACCAGCGGTGTATCTACCATGTTTTCATCACATTACACCCGTCCCGTTATCTAAACACTAACCAAAAACCAATCGTTTACCCAAATCGTTTAACTCGTTTAAAATTCGCTTCAGTCGTTTAAATCATTCTCGTTTTAAATTGTGAAAACTACTTTTGGTCGTCTCGCTAATAACATCCAAACCTTCGCAACTTGCCTATCGCTTCTCACATTAATAAACCACCAAAGTGTAAATTAACAATCACAGATTCAGTCGTTACCCACTTAACCCACACATAACCATGGGTGCAGTCTGATAATGGGATTTATCAGATCCTATGGTACCATAACCTAATACTGGTCGGTTCGGACAAAATTAATGAATGTTATTCGTTATGTAATTACAACCAACAAGTTTGATTACTTTATCGAAATCGTTATTAATTTAATAAAAACCATTTTTAATCATTTTCGAAACCATCGTTAAAAACATAGAAATCATTTAACACATATGAATCACCCTAAAACAATCGAAAATAGTAAAATAGGATAACTATTTACTCACTTGAGAATGCTTAGAAGTCTTGAACAACAACCAAGCAAAGCTAGAGGTAGCACGGAATCAGTCGGCAACCTAATAACTATATAAATAAACCAGACCTAAGTTGGAAGATCGGATATGATGAGGTTTCGTAAACCAAATGAGTATTGGAACTCATATAATATGGTTTAACAAAGCCTACATACTAAATCGAAACCTAACCTAAGTGCTTACGACCCATTACGACTCGTTTAGGTAGCTTACGCTACTTTAACGCGTCGCTCGCGTAAAACGCGTTCGGACCGCCTAACTAGTCCTATGACAAGTATTATATGCCTTAACATGTCTAATAATGTTGCCTAATCAATTTAGATGTCAAAATTTAGGTTACATATGTTTAAAATGAATTTATGCGTAAAAAGAGCATTTTGGTCATTTTCCTAAGGTGTATAAATTACCTATCATACAACTAACTAAACGTAGTGACCATAAAGTATAACCTCGGAAGGTTATTCCTTATGCAAGTATGGTCACAAAATGTGTTTGGTCGAATCCTAATGATTGACCAAACGGGTCGGGTTCGAAAGTCTAAGCGATTGTTTAGATCGCTTATCTTACGGTCTAAACATGTTAAACATGTTAAAACATGTTTAACGAGGTTTGAAAACAAGTTTGGTATCAAAACAAAGGGTCTTGATACCTAAAAGTAGTTTGGTTGCAAAATACGCAAGAATACGCATTTTGACCGAAACTACAACTCGTCACTATGTCTAAATAACATGGTAATCAGTAGGTATAGTCACAAGAGACTAAAACCATCGTGATTACGCTCACGTTATAAAGTTCAAACGAACTTCGTGTTGACCATTGACTGGTCAAAGCTGAAAGTCAAACACTGTTTGACTTTCATGCTTAAAAACGCATAAAAGAACGAAAGAAGCTTATAAAAGGTCCAAGAAATGGAGGTTTGATCTAATTATTCTCAGGTATGAAGTGTATAACTTCAACTTAGAGAACAAAATTAGATCAAAGGTGAGTTTGCAAATGAAATGGAAGGGGTATATATAGATTTCAGAGAACCATTAGGATCGTTTCTCGCAAATCGTGCTTTGATCTTGACCTTACAAGTGGGCACATGGTTTTTCAAAACCATGGGAATACTTAAAACCATCAAATTCCAGCCCATAGAGTGCAAAACCTTGGGTTAAAACCATCAAAACCTCAAAAATGGACCAAGTTCAATGTATCTGCCAGAAATTTCAAAAATGGTCCCTGCACTTGTAACACTTGATTTTTTTGGCACTTTTAAGCCCTGTTAACCCCGTTTCAAGGCTCTAAAATGAAGTTAAAGTATAGGGAACTTGCAATGTGCTAAAAAATATCTCGGATGTCGGTTCCTTTGGTCGTACGGTTGCGTTGTTCGGTTAATTACGACGGAAATCGTAACGAACGCAAAAACGATCCAAATTACGCGACGAATGGAAATTTATCATGCCAATCACTAAAATAAAATATTTTAATGATTACATAAATTTTTGGATGTCCGAATATACTCAGAACGTAAGATATGCGTGCAAATGCAAACTTATGCACTTTTTGATGCTTTTAGTCCCTGTTGATCAAATAAGTTTATTTTTGCGCACCAATCACCTCAAAGCCTATTTCTAAGCTATGTAAGGGATACTTAGGGCACGATAAACTTATGATCATATTCCGGAATGTTCGTTACAGTTCGAATCGGCATACTTTCACAGTTTGTCGAAATTAGTCCCTGTAATTGAATAAACTTGATTTCGACACACCAAACCTTCCAAAACTTATTTATAAGTTATGTAAAGGTTATTTAAGGTATGTTAAGCCTATGTCATTATTCCGGAGTGTTTGTCGCGTTAAACTGATTACGTTTACGCATCAGTTCGCGTATAACTTTCCAGAAAGCGATTTAGAGCTCGAAATCGAACAAGAATTGATATGTGCAAATGATACACATATTTATACAAATCCCAAGTATGAAATAAAATGTTTCATTGATTTGGTATTTTTTTGATGGCCGTGGAGGCACAGGTGTCACACTTCTTCATTGGCGCCCACCGATTACTTCTTTCTTTTTTCATCTTCTCGTTCGATTTCATTTCCTCTTCTGTTTCTATGGCAGAAGGTCCGTCAAATCCACCAGGTCCTCGATCCAAGAACAGAGGCAATTTTGCTTATGCTTCTCGTGTCGATAGAATCGTGGAAGAAGCATCTGATGATAACGATATTCAACATGATGTGAATCATGTGAACGATCCTATCACTCCAGGAGTTCAGCCTGAAATTCCGATCAGTTCAGTTTTACCTCCTGGTGAAACCCCAATCTCTTGGTATGTTAAGTCCTAAGGTGCTTTGAACACCGTTTATGCACAGCTTTGTGCACAAACTGCTCAACCAGCACCGCAGACACGTAGATCTGTAGCTCAGGTGTGAACTCCATCTGCACCTCAAGTGTTACATTATGATTCACCATCATACATGTTGGTCGAAGATACAGAAGTTTACTCTCAGTCTAGCACCAGATATGAGTCTACTCATTCTGGATCTAGACGTTGAGACTATCGTGAAGAGCAACAATCTCAGAAGCGTCAATCTGTTCATTCACGGTTGTGCCCGAGTTTCTCACAAAAGCGGGACACCTAGACCGATGAATACGATAGAACATATAATGAGGATGATAACACAAGTTTTTTCAATCGGTTGCAAAAGGATCATGCAAGTTATAAACCTAAAGTACGTGCGGTGTATAATCCAGAAGCGGAGCATGATTACAATTTGATCTATCGACCGGCTGAAGCTGCTGAGAATTCCAAGTTTGTCAGAGAAATTGCATTGGCTCCCCTCAAACATGCAAAATTACCTTCAAACGTAGGGAAGTTTAATGGATTGTCAGATCCTGATGATCACTTGCGCTTATTCACCAGCACGGGGCTAATCGGTGGTTAGATGTTACCGATGTGGTGTCATCTATTTGTCCAAACTCTTATAGGAGCAGCAAGCCTTTGGTTTGACAACTTACCAACAGGTAAACTGACTTCCCGGGTTGATCTTAAGGAGAAATTCTTAGTCCATTTTAGTCAGCAGCGACGTTCCATAAGAGACTCCGCAGATGTCATGAACATCTGGCGGAGAGATAATGAAAGTCTGGAGGATTTCATTACGCGGTATAACAAGGAAGTGCTTGAGATTGGTGATGTGCACAAACATCTGATTCGCGCACAGTTCAAATATGCGGTGCGATATGATGATATAATCAAGGTGTTATTAGGAACTGAGGGGTTACCAAAAAGCTGGGAGAAACTTATGGCAGCTGCTAAAGTTTACGCTCAAACTGAGCGTAACTTAAGCTCTAATCGACCTCCATTGCCTCAGAATCGTCCGTCAGACATGAGCAGGAACAATGGTCGAAAGTTCAAAAAGAGTTGGAAGGATTCAGGTTCAAGCATGTATTCTTCAGAAGATGCCCACGCAACGATTAACAAAATTGTTGCGCAAAAAGCAATTAAGCAAGAGAACCGGGAGAGGCAGTGGACTCCCCTAACCAAAACTCCTACTGAGGTCCTCAGTACGGAGAATTATCAGTTTAAACAACCGCAGCAGATGAAAAACAAGAAGGGTCAGGATCTGAATTTGTACTGTGATTATCACAAGGATATGGGTCACACAACTGACAACTGTATCAGCTTGCGCACGGAGATCGAAAAGGCACTCAAGAGCGGGAAACTCACTCATTTGGTACAAAGCATGCGCAAGGAGGTTCATCAAATTACCCGTGGAGATGAAGGACCAAGTAACAAGAAAGCAAAGCAAACATGCATGGTGCAAGGTGGTCCGGCGCGCAAACGCAACCACAAACGAAGTCACATTGAACGGTGGTGCTAGCAGCAAGTAATCTTTCCCGTTGTACCAGGAGGTCCTCAAGAAGAACGTCCGGTCATCATCACTGGTATTTTTGGTCATTACCGTACTGATTATATGTTTATCGACCCGGGTAGTTCAATAGATATTATCTATGAGCAGTGTTTCAAGCAGTTAGACCCAGGGGACAATGCGCGCTTGAAACCAGTTGATTTCCCACTAACTGGTTTCTGTAATGAAGCCGTCTTTCCACTAGGTCAGATCTCTTTTCCTGTTATGCTTTCTGATGGAAAACACCCGCGCATTGTATCGGTTAATTTTATGGTTATGCCAGCTACGTCTCGCCATGATGTTTTGTTGGGAAGACGTTCTCAAAGGGAGTTTAGAATGATTACTTCCATACCGCACGCTGCTTGCGGTTTCCCAACAAAAAACAGCGTAGCAATCTTATATTCAAGAAAGGAGGTTATGTTTGTTGATGATGAACCTCCAGTTAAAGTCGCAAAGCCATCTCCTCCCAGCGAACCAGAGAAATGGGTTCTTAACAGTGAATACCCAGAGCAAACCATCCTACTAGGACCGGCAGTGTCTCCAACGATTCGCGCAAGACTCAAACAGCTTTTATTTGAGAATATGGACATTTTTGGATGGTCCACAGCAAATATGACCGGTGTACCAAGAGAGGTGGCGGAACACTATTGGAATGTTCGTCCTTCAGTGGAACCTGTAGTACAAGGAAAGCGTAGTCTAGGCCCTAAAAAGACTCGCGCAATGAACAAACAGGTAGTTGAACTGCTTCACGCAGGAATATTACACAGGTAGCTGAACAGGACACTTGTGATGATCTTATGAGCTTCAAAACACTATAAATAACCATGAAATCTTCACTTTCAAATTGCTCCTTTCACAATTTCTTTCTCCCAATCTCTTGGAGCTTGCTTCCAGCTTTTCGAGACCTCCTACTCTGAGTTCTTATAGTGTTCTTCAACACAAGTAAGCACCCTTCCTAGTTCTTTCATTATTTTGGTATTTTTGAGCCAAAGGTCAAATAGTTTGACTTTCGGTTCTGACCATTTTTGGTCAAGTCAAAGTTCAATTGAACTTTGCAACATGATCGTAATCACGAAGGTTATAATCCCTTACGATTGCACCTTCTGATTACCACATTTACTAGGCGAAATGACGAATCAAAGTTTTAGTCAAAGATGCGCATAAGTGCATTTTACGACGAAACAGTTTTCGGGTTTTAAAACTTAAAGTTTGGACACCAAATCAGTTTTATAACTTAATTAGACATGTTCCAACATGTCTAACTCGTCATTTCTAGTTAGTGCTTTTATTTGGGTCATAAGTCGAGCGGTTTGACCATCGCTTTGACTTTCTAATCCAACCCGTTTGGTCGATCTTAAGATTAGACCAAGCGCACTTTTGTGACCATAGTTGTATAGGGAATAACCCTCTTAGGTTATACCTTATGTTCATAAGGTTTGGTTAGTTTTATGATGAGTCTCTTTTATGTTATTTAAAAATGACCAAAACTCCCTTTTTGCGCATAAATTGATTTTAAGCATATGTAACCAAAGTTTTGACATCTAAACTGATGTTATAACATAATCAAACTTGTTTTGGCATATAAGACTCATCATATGACATATTTAACCATCTGATCATATAATTATGCTTATAACCCATTAAAGTAGCGTAAACTACCTTAACGAGTCCTAACGGGTCAAAAGCACCAAGAGATCATTTCAAATCGGAATGTTAAGTTTATTAAACTGTATCATACGAGTCCCAACACTCGTTTGGTTTATAAGACTTCATTCTATCCGAATCCTCCTATTAAAGTCTCGACACACTAACATAGTTATCCGCATGTTTTTTTTTGGTAAAGGGTTACCCCGGTGAATTTTATAAATAAACTAACAAGTACAAAATGTGTGCCAGATAAGACACACACTTCTAGCCTTGGCATACCAAGACTAGGACTACACGACAAACAAAACCAGTAACCACAACTCACACAAAAACAGCCAAAACACAAGACCAAAACTAACTATCCAACTAAAAACTCGACATGACTCTAGCCCGGGTCATTCTCCATGCTCCTAGTAGGGATCTTCCATTACTTTAAAAGCCTTTCATGATTCGAAACCCCTTAAAAATTGAACCCCATCAATATTAGCCGAACCGGGTTTTTGATTATCTCAGTCACCATTTGGACACTACAATGGTTTTGAGAAAATAAGCGATTGTTCCTCTCTTGCCATATGAAATATGTCGACGCAGCCACCACCAGTTTACATACAATATGGTTAATCTTCTTGGTATTAGAATTGTGCTCCATCCATGCTATAATAGAGTTCCAAGAGTCATTAACACTCCCCATATTCACCATCGTCTTGATATTGTTCCATACTTGCGACGCAAACGAACATTGAAAGAATAGGTGGTCCCGAGAGTCTCAGTTATACCTACATAAAGGACAACACATAAGGTTTAAATTTGTTGCACTTCCCGCTTCCCAAATGGCTAGCCGATCCTGTGTCTTGAGTTTGTTCTTGATCACCAACCACATGTAGAATGAATGTCTCGGAATACAATGACTAAACCAAACCAAACCATGTTAGCCCAAGTAACTAGGCTATCACAATTCCGAATGTTGTTCCATACCTCCGAAAAACCAAAAGGATGAGCATTGCCCTCCAAATCTTTGCAAATCATACGATCCTACAGGTTTTGAACTAGCTGTGGAGTGTTTAAACAAATTAAAACCGGATATAGATCATACCACGCTTGGGGCCACCTCCATTGACCATTTTCATCAATCAGATCCGCAACAGTTGTTTGAAGATTGAACCCTACATTAGCAATACTTCCTGGTGTGATAAAGGAACGAAACAGACTGAACTGGCACCAGTTATCACTCCATACATTTGTTTGAGTACTACTTCGGATGGTCTTCCATATGTATGGACGCACAAGGCTTCAGATGGACAAGATCTTCCTCCATCCCCAACTCATGTTACCATGACACTGAATAGCCCATAAACTCCTTCCCTTCAACTTGTGCGAGTGTATCAATTGTACCCATAGAGAATTTCTTTTATTGAGAATACTCCAAACATGGTTGGTCATAAGAGCTTTATTAACATCCGAAATACTCCTAATACCCAAACCGCCCTCATCCTTAGGTAAGCACACCTCCTTCCAAGCCATTTTAGCTCTAAATCTACCTTGGTTACCTGCATTCCACAAAAAAAAAAAAAAAACGCCGCATACTTTTCTCAAGTTCACTAATGACACGAGCTGGAATAATAAATATTGAGGCCCTATAGATGTGCATAGATGATAAAACCGAATTGATTAGTTGCAATCTACCAGCAAAGGATGGAGACTTAGTCATCCAATTATCTATTTTTTTCATTCGATCCACAAGAAGCTTACAATCCTTAAAGATTAGCTTAGTGGTGATTAACGGCACCCCAAGATACCGAACCGGTAGAGTACCTTCCTGGAAGGGCATCAATATAAGAATTTCATGCCTAACATTCTACAGAACATTACAAAAGAAAACCGTGCTCTTTGGTGGGCTCGGAACTAGATCTGAGATACTGGTGAATGTCTTCATAGCATCCCTGGCTTTGTTTACCGAAACTATATCCCCATGGACAAAAATAAAAAGATCATTAGCAAATGATACATTAATTATCTTCTGCTTTACACAATGAGGATGGTATTTGAAAGACGTGATGGATTAGGTTGCATGTTGAAGCAATAAAGAGAAGACCTCCATGATTAAAGTGAATAGATATGGCGACATAGGGTCTCCCTGCCTCAGACCCCGTTTACCTCTAAAGTAGCCATGTAGGTTACCATTAATACTTAATGAATAAGTAGTCGTGGTAACATCTTTCGATGAAAGCCAAACTGATTGAGAACATCTTCCAAAAAAGACCAGCTGACAGTCTCACAAGCTTTTTGAATGTCAATTTTGAAAGCACATCTTGAGGGGCCTCTATTCAGATGATAATTATGCATCAGTTCCTGGGTTAGGAGAATATTATCGGATATTTTCCTACCTGGAACAAAAGCAGACTGATTAATACTAACCAGGGACCCCAAACTACCCTTTATCATATCCGTAGTTATCTTGATGATACAATTATACAAGACGTTGCAGCAAGAGATAGGCCGATAATCTAACACCGACTTCGGAATGTCCATTTTAGGAACCAAACCCAGAATAGTGTGGTTTATTTGTTTCAGAAGTTTGCCGTTATCAAAAAACTCTAATACAGCCTTAGTAACCTCATTACCCACTATATCCCATGCATGCATAAAAAATGCCGATGTGTAGCCATCAGGGCCTGGGGCCTTGTTCTCTCCGATACTAAACATAGCACGCTTCACCTCTTCATGAGTAACCTGACGAACCGTGTTAGTGGCAGCATCTGAGCTAATGACATTAACAAACAGGTCCTCCAAGTTTAGCCTAGTCACTTGATCCTCCATACCCAAGAAGTTCGAGTAATGAGAGACTAGCCGAAACTCATTCTCCCTCAAAGCGGTTACCAACAACATCCTTGACACAGTGAACTTTACTTCTTGCATTCCTGCTTTTCACACTATTGTGGAAAAATGCAGTGTTTGAATCCCCTACACATAACCACTCCACCTTGGACTTTTGTTTTAAGAAACATTCCTCATCATAAGCCGCTATTTGGAAATATTGAAGGCATTGCACTTCTGTTTTCCATAGCTCTGAATCAAGCGGGTTTTCGTCAATCAACTTTAGAATTTCATCCAGCTTTTTCCTCAGTTTAGATACTTTTGCATGCAAATTACCCTGTTTGAAAAGTATCTTCCTTATGTACGGCTTCAAGTTCCTAAGCTTTTTGGTAATCGAGAACATAGCAACCCCTTCTACCCTCTTCGCCCATTCCTGCTCCACACATTTCCTGAAATCAGGTTTTGACATAATAAAGTTGGCAAATTTGAAGGGTTTTGGACAAGTAGTGGTCATGCTAGCCATCTTGAGGATGCAAGGAGTATGATCGGACACCCGATAAGGATGATACATGACAAAAGCATCTGGAAACATCTCAAAGTATTTTACGTTACCCATCACACGATCACTTTTTTAAGTAATCCAACTCCATTCTTTGGTTTCTGGTTCCAAGTGTAGTGCAAACCATGGCCCTTAATGTCTAGTAACTCTGTATATTGGACACATTCATGAAACTCATGCATACCGATAGTTTGGGTGGATGGCCCGTATTGAGAATCTGCGATATGCAAAGCTGAATTAAAATCTCCCATGACAACCCATGGTTTATCATGGCAAAGGCTCTTATGCCCATATAGATTGTCCCAAAGACATCTTCTCTCTTGATATTTATTCTTCGCATAAACAAAAGAGCAAAAGATAACTTTATTGTCAATTGTAGATTGAAGCTGGACATGTATAACATGATCTGATTGAGACAACACCATGACATCCACCAAATCAGCATTCCACCCCAATATGATTCTAGTACTCCGATTACACAACCCACCATTTGATGTCCAACTCCATTTCCGAAAAACACCCTTACAAACCTTGACAAGATTCGTAATATCCACATGCGACTCTAGGATAGCACAAACATTTAATTTATTTTCAGATACAAGTAGCCGAACCTCACTTTGTTTCAGGGGTCGGTTCAAACCCCTTATATTCCATGATGCTATGCTATCCATTTAGACCCTTGTAATCGGGAGTGCTTGCTCCCTCGGATCCTCTCTCGTGATTCTCATTCCTCATGAAGTTTGACATTTCCGTTGGTATCACTTCCACAACTTCTTCGTCAACTTGTGGAGGTTTTCCACTACCTTTATTTGAATTCAACTTCAGGTCATTACATATCTCCATCTCCTCTCCATCATCATTAGCTAAAGCCTCAAACGAGTTCCTAGTTTTCACATTACTTGTTGTAGCATTATCCTTGTTATCATCCTTCATTCCTGATGTGCTTAGTCTTGATTTAGTTGTTTTAGGCTTGTAAATAAACTTTGGCTTTTGTTTCTTTTGCACAACTCCAAACTTGGTCATTTTCCTCTTATCCATAACAAAACCCTCATCATCTAATCACCTACTTGGCTTTTGTGTTGATGTTCTTAACACAAGTCTGGTCATCATGGCCAAAAATACAACACGTAGTACATCGTTGGGGCTTCTATTCATATTCCACATTTACTCTTTCAGTAATGTATCCATCCTCATCTAACTTCGGTATAGCAGCTATAATATGATCTTTCAGCTCATTATCAGCATTGATTTCAATCATGGCCCGAGCAAAACTACTATTGTCCCAGTTTTCTGCACACGTGTCCGCTGTATAGCTATCCAATCTTTTTGGGACACCTATCTTGGAAGCTAACAAGCTCAACCCATCATCTGTGTATACTGCAATGGGAACATTGTGGAGTTTTACCCACACAGGAACTGATTTAGTACCATCTTTTTTTACCCCCCCCCCCTTCAAGAACTTTAGCCATGCCATCTTTTGAATCAAACTTGAAGAAAAAGAACCCATTCGAATTCATCATGAGTTTAGAAAACCCAAACTTGGACCAAACATTCTTTGCATAATATTAAACCATAGGAAAGGGTAATCGATTACCTAAGAAGTAGCCGTACAAAACATTATCAAACCTCGCCTGTACCTTGCGAATGACCTCCCTAGGAATAACCACATCTGCATCATGAGTGGTTTCCAATGAATCCAAACGTCTGAAATTCACTTCCTGTTTTGTTGAGTTGTTATTCTTAACCCTGTCAGCATAGGATGTCGACTTCTGATTGTGCTACGGTTCATCGTTTAGAATATGATCCATGTTAACACTCTCCAATTGGACTAGAACAGTCACTTTTTCCATTTCATCGATAACATTCAGCAGCCTCAGTTCATGTTGGGTATTCTTTAAGATCCCACGTCGGGGGAGAAAAGTGTTCCCATCAATGTTTACTATTCTATTGCCAAAACACTTCGTACTGTTTGGAGGTTTTCCAAACAGATCTTGTATATTAGGGAATTCTGAACTCATAATATAATCATATAACTTGCATGCAACGTAGAAAATCAGAAAGAAAAACAAACTAGAGGAACAAGAAACAGGTCACGGCAGAAAACCCTAGCTTGAAAAACCCTAACCTAGATTTCAAATAATTAGAAACCAGGGTAAAAGTCTAGACTCCTTACCAATAAAGGAATCGATAAACCCTAATTGCTAATCAAGATAGATCAAGAGAAGGATGAAGATTGAAAGCTAGAATTCTCAAAAACTCCTCAGAATCGCCAGAATCGCCAGAGCCCGGAAACTTAGTTCATGTCATATACGTAAATACGCGTTCGGATGTTATCCGACACATTAGGACACACTTGAGCTTTGTTTATTCCATTGATCAATGTTGGTGCATGTTTTGTGACAACAGCTTAATAGTTTGTTTATTTCGTCTTTGGATATTTTGTATAGGGCTTAGCATTATTGGTTAGGGAGTTAATTTGTTTTATGGGCTTGGAGAATGGCCTGGCCCAGACCAAAGCCCATATGCAAACCTTGTCCTATATAAACAAGGCTTAGCATTAGGGTTTAGGTTACACACTTAGAGGATAAGAGAGAGAGTTAGAGAAATCTACAAAGAGTGGCTGAGAGATTTCTTGTGGGTCTTGAATTGATTGTGAACTTTGTGTTAGATAATCAATAGAAGACCGGATTGAAAGTGTATCGTGTTCTTGATTCTGTTTCTACTCGTTTTCTGTGAAATCTGATCTAGAGGATTCCGCACTCTAGGTTAGATCAACGATTCTGCTACGATCCGCATGGCTCTCAGGACCTACAATTGGTATCAGAGTATTAGGCTCTTGTTTGGCTTGGTTCAGAA
The DNA here is from genome assembly GCF_002127325.2 of Helianthus annuus. Taxonomy (NCBI): domain Eukaryota; kingdom Viridiplantae; phylum Streptophyta; class Magnoliopsida; order Asterales; family Asteraceae; genus Helianthus; species Helianthus annuus. The sequence goes on from NC_035448.2 coordinate 73,422,330, forward strand.
TCGTTTCTACAGAAATCTGGGTTTTTGGACGTGTTTTTGAAGGCTGTTCTTGAGTTCTGCTGCTGATTTCGGATAGAAAACTTGATTTTCAGATCATTTCGGACCAGAAAACAAGCATTTCGGACCAAGAAACAAGGATTTCGGATAAAAATCTTGCATTTCGGATCCATTTCGGATTGAAATCAAGTATTTCGGATCTGTTTCGAACAAGAAATCAGTCATTTCGGATTAGCTGCATCAATTTTGGATAAAACAGCATCAATTTCGGATCCATTTCTGATCAAAAAGTTGCATTTCGGATTAAGGGCTTGCATTTCGGACCAGAATTCAACCATTTCGGAGTATACAGAAGGATTTCGGACCAGACTGTCTCATTTCAGATTAGAAGGAGTTGATTTCGAATCAAAAAGTCTCATTTCGGATCAGCTTTGTCCATTTCGGACCAGACAACATCATTTCGGACGAAAGGGTTCATTTCGGACAAGGTGGAATTTTTCTTGGCTTGCGTAAGAAAAATTTCACTGTTTTGAAAATTATCCGTAACTCATCTCGGTAAACCGTTTGCACCGTTGGAATCCTTGGATTTTTAGGGCAAAAAAAAACTCTAGAAAATCCCGAAAAAGGTTTTTGACATTATATATCATTGAAATCGTAATTTCGAGACGAGTCTAACGGTATAATTTGGTAAAAACAGTTTTCGAAAAATTTTTGTACGGTTTTATCAGTTCGCTTACGGTAAAAGCTCGACAAGGACCAGTAGAGAAGTTAGATTTGGATTTTGACACAGGTTACCAAAATCCATTTAAACTTTTACGTTGCGTGATGGCTAAGATGAATAATGGAAGTGAGGTTGTTAAGAACTGGCCAAAACTTATACACGTCAAAGATTATGCTGACTGGAAAAAGAAGGTTGAGGCATATGTTCAAAGTGAAGATTCTAGAATGTGGAGTTGTATGATAGATGGATACGTTGCTCCCACACGTCATGTTGAAGGAAGAGTTAAGGTGATTTCTTATGACAAGATGGATGAATCTGAGAAACAGTTGGTTGATGCTGAGAAGAAAGCTTTAGCAGCAATAAAGATATCCTTGCCTGAGGGTGTTAAACATACTTTCAAGACGTATGGGACTTCTCAAGAGCTGTGGGAAGCTTTGGAAAAACGTTATCAGATATCTTCAAAAGTAACTACTTGTGATCAAGCATTGGTAGCTGATCTTGCAACTGTGAAGATTGGAGAGGAAGCTACTGAGGTAGAAGAGAAGAAGGAAGCAGATGAGGAGAATGCTGAAAAGAAGGGTGCAGAAGTTTCTAAAGGCTTGACAGATGTGAATGGACTTACATCAGAGGTGAAGGTATCATCAGAATCTGTAAGTCATACATGTCTTAATTGCACTGAACTACAGGGTAAAGTTGACAGACTATCGGAGCAAAACAAAATTCTGTTAGCTGATTTGGAAAACCGAAAAGAGTTAAATGTTCTTTTGATTAAAAGAGAGTCAAATTCTTTAGATAAACTCAAATCAAATGAACAGGAAATTAGCAGTTTAACAAGCAAAGTCAATGAACTGTTACAGGTCATTGATTTAGCTCGTGAGACTCTGAAAGAAAAGACTAACGAGCTTTCAGAAAAATGCACAGAATTGGCTGATGCACAAGCCAAAATTGTAGAACTTCAGGGGAAGTTAGACAACTTTGAAAATTCTTCGTTATTCAGGACTTATATTCAAAAAGGTTTAAAAAGGAGTAATGATAAAACAGGGGTGGGGTTTACTAAAGCTTCATCTTCTAAACATAAAGACTACTCATTTTTACCAATGGAAGATGAGCTAACTGATTTTGTAACCACTGCACAAGTAGTAGTGGATCCGATAGTTGTGGACCTACCAAACATTCCAGTTTCTTTGAAAGAATTTGTTGGGTCTAACAGTACACCTCATAAAGTAGATGAGGATACTGAAGACAAAAGGGCCAACACATTTAAAAAGGGATCAAACAAAAAGAAAAGTTATAAGAAAAGATCCTGTTTTAGATGTCACAACAAAGGGAACGTGGCAAGTTGTTGTCCTTTGAAGAAAGGTAAACAAAAAGTTGATGAGGTTAAGGATGGGAAACATGTTGGGTCAAGCAATAGTGTAAAAACAAGTTGTCAGACAAAGAAACCTGAATTTCAATCTAAACCTTCAACTTCGAAAAGATTTGATAGACCAAGAAGTATTTCTCCACAATTTAGCCATTATAATGGTAAATCAAATCGATTTCAAAGCCGATATAGAACTTTTGGATATCAAAATCGATACCAAACTATTGGTAATCGAAATTTTCAACAAAGAAATGAACATAGGGGTTTCAGTAACTAAAATGTTCAACAACATCCAAATTTTTTTTCAAAATTCACGGTATAAGAATGGGAGAAGAAGGTATCAAGGTAATAATTTTCAAAGGTCAGAAAATCTGAGATTTTATTGGAACTCTCGTGATCAAAGACCTAGTGGAAGTTATAAAACTTGTTCAACATTAGGTAAAACATCCAAGACTCCAGTTAGGAGTGATGGATATTGGATGGATGTTCCTGTAATGGATGAATCTGGAAAACCCAAGACTATCAGGGCTTGGGTTCTCAAAACTAACTGAGTTGTTGAGTGAATGCAGGATGACCAAGATGGACTGTTTGATGTGTTCAACAGTGGTTATTCCTGTAAAGCATCTGAGGTGAATAGTCGGTTAACATGGGTAACGAACTATTTACTTCTGTGATTGTTTTGATTATTCTAGACTTTAAATGTGGAAAAATTTTGTCAGATTTAAAGTGGGAGTCCTGTTTGTATTTATAAATTTTTGTTTTTGAAACTTACTCCATGAAAACAAAAATTTAGGGGGAGAAATTCCTCTAAGCCAAAAAGAGTTTAGATAGTGCGTGTGTTTAGGGGGAGTAAGTTATAAATTTTTTAAAATCCAAAAACATTGAAAAATTAAAAACATAAAAAATAGAAAATCAAAAATGAGTTATCATTGTGTGAAAAGGAAGAAATGATAGTACATCAGCAAGTTAGACTATCAAACTAAAATTGAATTAAATTGCTTAAGTGTGATAGCAGCTTCATCATATGATGTACCAGTAGGCAAAAGCATGAAATAATCAACTTACCAATGTGATATAAACCTAAATACACTGAGTATGAATGGGGAACACATCAGTGGTGTATGGTTTAATGACCTTAATTCTTGTGTTGATAGATTGCCAAAATCTGAAGTTTTGGGTCTTATACTGTTATTTCATCTGGGGATATCAGGGTTGTCCTTCTGCTGCATCCAGATACATGCTGACCTAGGCACAACCAGGATATCTTGAAAGAGCTACAAATGCCAAAACCTTGAAAATGAAGACGCTCTCCTAGAGAGTTATTCAAAATGTGCAAAATGCATAAATCGTACCAAAAATGGTATTTGTCTTCGCCCTCGTTAGATATTTTGGTCTCTTTGTTGTACGGAAGTACTGACCTGATCACCAATTATCTAAACGTTGAAAACAAAATGGATGAATTCAGTATACTCACCTACTACGATGAATCTTTGTGCATACCTTGATCGCGGGGGTATATCCTGAAGTGGGACACACTAGTATATCAGAAATAATATTACCTTAACGTATCATACGGTAATGGTACTTGAAATGTTCATGCATTTTGTTTAAGTGGACAAACATACTGGTAATCATCTTGAATTGCTTTTCACGAAAATTACATAAAGAATTATCAAATAGTGTGAAAATAGTTTGATTTTGTTGATATGATCTTCTTGCACATGATTCTCACAAAAAAGAAGTATTGTAAATATTTTTTTTGTGTTTAGTTTAGTTAGTTTAGTTTGTGTTGGAAAATATCAAAAATACCAAAAAGATTTCTTTTTAAAAGATCTCCCATTTTGAACTGACAGGTAGTTGTTTTTGCATGATAAGATAAAATGTTGGTTTATCTTTAACTGTGAAAAAGACTAATGGGTTTTCGAGATACTTGCTTGTGTTTCTAAACAGATTGATGCAGTTATCAAAATGAAGTGCAGAATACAAGTAAAGTGCAGATTGAGAGTGAAGTGAAGGTGTGTGAAGATGCATGGTAGGATCCTTCTACTACATTGCTGAGAGAGAGAGAGATATGGAAGAATTTGGAAATACTTGCTTAACCAAAGATTGCTAGTTCACTGATCTACAATAAATGAAAGTTTCGGAGATTGGAAGCATCAACTAAGGGGGAGTTTGTTGATGTCAGAAACTATGTAGCTGACGCTATCCAAAGACCAAAAGAGTACAAGATGTTTGAAGACAAAGTTACACTATGAAGCTATTGTCAAGGGGGAGTTTGTTGGTGCATGTTTTGTGACAACAGCTTAATAGTTTGTTTATTTAGTCTTTGGATATTTTGTATAGGGCTTAGCATTATTGGTTGGGAGTTAATTTATGTTATGGGCTTGGAGAATGGCCTGGCCCAGACCAAAGCCCATGTGCAAACCTTGTCCTATATAAACAAGGCTTAGCGTTAGGGTTTAGGTTACACACTTAGAGGATAAGAGAGAGAGTTAGAGAAATCTACAGAGAGTGGCTGAGAGATTTCTTGTGGGTCTTGAATTGTTTGTGAACTTTGTGTTGGATAATCAATAGAAGACCGGATTGAAAGTGTATCGTGTTCTTGATTCTGTTTCTACTCGTTTTCTGTGAAATCTGATCTAGGGGATTCTGCACTCTAGGTTAGATCGACGATTCTGTTACGATCCGCACGGCTCTCAGGACCTACAATCAAGAACACATACGCAGTCCCAAGTGAGTACATAGCTCCCTTATTTAACGCTTTCTAAAAGATTTGGGGTGACTCATACGTGCTAAACCGTTTTTGTCACACCCTGACTTTTGCGGAAGCGTGATTATGGTGTTACTTACTTTTTATCATTGCATTCAACCATATCAAACAACTATATGATAAAACCAAAGATTTGTCATCCATAAAATAAGTTTAAAACATAACAACATTGTCTAAAACGTAGACTTCAAATTCAAGTTTTATAAACCATATGAATTGTGTAAAAGTTCACTAAGTGCTCGTCAAAAGATATTAGTTGTAATCAAGGTTTGGAAGACGTGTCTCGTCCAGGAATAAGACACACTGACCAAACCCAAAGACCATGGATGACATCTTTATACTTAACATGACTTGAAACTCCAACGCCCGCCAGATCCATACTTAATTTCCTGAAATACATGTAGTTTGAAAAACAACAACAAAAGTTGAGCGAGTTCATGTGTATGTGTATGAATAAGCCTTTAAAGTGTGTCTGTATATATGTATGTCCCTGGTATGTAGCAATAACAAAAAACAGATCAATTAATGTGTAGCTAATACATTAATAAGTGACATGGCCTAGGAAGCACTCAAACCTGTATGCGTATTTCGTACCGGCCCCTTCGGCGGAACGACATAGTCACCACATGCAGCCAACTCGGCGGCCCATGGGTGGGGTCGCAACACCCAATAGATCTATCACTCATGCCCCTCGGTCCTTATACAAGGATTAATGGTCTTAAGACAATAGTCTACCCATTCACGTGATCTAGCAGTACATTCCTTAGCTAATCATACCATGTATAAAACGTTTGTAATAGTTGTAACATATATTTCACCCCCGAAGTATAAAACTGAAAACAATTAAAAGAAAAGGGGGACATGAACTCACTGTATTGCGTCTTCAGTATGTGTAACCCAAGTCTCCTCAGCAAACACGACTACCTACAGTGTACTAACGTCTATTAGACGAACGGGCCGTGCCTTTGCTTAGTAAGAAGGTTTTTGAGTTACGTTTCTTGTGTTCCCGATATTATTCCAAGTTATAATTATTTGTTAAAATAATTATTTTAACTCTAGATTATATTTCATTTTGGAATAATTGTTAAACAATATTTCTGTATTAGTACTTCTCAAGTATTTTAACTTTGTATTTCCTTCCCAAGGATGTGGGTATCTCACACATGTGTATTCGTATTTTTGTATGTGTGTCTTTAGCCATGTATTGGCGTCGTATTCCGGTGTATTATTCCAATTAAAAATATACCAATATATTCCCAATATATATTTCCAAAACAATATATTTTCAAGTCTCGCTTAGAAAGTATATTAACTTATTTTTCAAAAATAATGTATTTCAAGAAATTATATATTTTTCCCAAAAATCATATATTTTCTAAATATACTTAGGAAAATATATTTTTAACTCCCCAAAATAATATATTTTCCCTTTGTCGAAAATATGACATACTTGGTAATATGTACGAAAATCATATTTTCACTCCTTTCGTTTCCAAAATAATACTTGCCAAAAATACATTTATAAGAGTATTTTCCGGAATATCTCATAAGTTACGTTTTATCGTTCGGCTTTACAATATTAAGTGTATAACTTATATTTCATTCCTTGTGATTTTGGTATTATTTTGGAGTTGTAAATGTCATGGTATTTTGTTAAGTTATATTATTTTACCCTAAAATAATATAACTATTCCACAAAATAAACAAATATCCCCACAAGTGTCTTAATATAAAATATATATTCTAAATATATTTAACCATTTTTATTTACGAAAATCAACTTCTGATACTTTGTATTTTTGTAACAAAACCTATGGCAAGTTCATATTGAAAAACGAAGTTAAAAACACGCTTGTAAATACTTGTTAGAAAATATTTTCTAAGTGTTGGAATTTTTAGAAAATTTTGTCATAGGTTCCTTTGTAAGTGGTGGTGTCCATGCTATTAAGCATATCATTTTCTTTTCCAAGAATCATTCAAATCATCAACAATCATATTCTAAACAATATTACACGTACCAAGTGCAAAACCATACATTTTACATAATGACATGAACTTGGTTTTTCACAAAAACGCGTAGTAACTTAGTGAAGTGTTTAGTGGGTTTAGTTACCCTCCAAAGTGTGTTTACTTTTGTTAAAATCTCGTTCTCAGGATTTCTAGGTGTTCACAACTTGTGAACTCATTTTACAAAAAATATTTATTTACAACATCTTTATGTTTTACTAGCCTTCCTACATTTATTTTATTTCCAAAAATAATGTAAGTGCAATAAAAGTTATGATCTTTCAAAATCATCTTTTTAACTTGGTTTTTCTTGGAAAATCATACACAAGTCTTGGGTTCACAAGTTTACTAGTTCATTTGGTTTGTTACTTTGTAAGAAAAATCATTTTACTTTCAAGTTCATGTTTAACCAAGGTGATGATTATTTCATGTTGTTGCATAATCATCTCTTATCTTGTTAGGTCATGTTTTTAATCATAACCTAACAAGTTTCACATGATGATCAACATCATATTACCAACAAGTCAACAAGCAATATTCAAGACAACATCATTCTAACAATAGTACATCATGTTTCATCAATTTTTCATCTTATGTAAAGCTTTATGTTCATGATTTATGTGTATGTTCATTAGTGTTCTTGTATCATTCAACATAATATTGTCTTTAACCACTAGAAATATGCAGTAAACAAGGATCAAAGAAGTCTTACAACTAGCTTGAAGCTAGGGAAGAACTATGATGAAGATTGAGTGGTTAAAAGCACACGAATGAGGTCCTTCAAGTTCCGTGAGCACCGAGCCTCCTAAATCACCTTGATACACCTTGAGATACACTTGGATTGCTTGAACTTGGAACAAAAATATGGTGGTGTGTGGGGGGTATTTCGGCCGAGAACAAGGGGGCAAGGGAGGAGAGAAGTTGTGTTGTGATGAAGATGGAAATGTTGATGGTTACTTATAAACTCAATGTTATTATCCAAGAGTCTTTGTGTTCCCTCAAGTACATACAACATCTTATGAGATCTCATCAAATCCAAATGAAGATCTAAATGGGATTTAGAAGATTTAGCGGGATCTTGGAGGTGGGGGGCCACATGGGGCCGTAGACATCAAGGAGGGGGGTTAATGAAAGTTTACAAAGTAAGTAGGTGATTTAGTGGGGGTGTTAAGTGTAAGTCTTGTGTTTAATGTGTAACATGAATTATGTAATGTGTTATAGTGCTCGGGAACCATAACTAGCTTTGCAAAAGTGAACCAATGCTTTTAGCAATATTTTAGTGTTTCGGGTAATGTCCGGTTGTTCGGTTAGATACCGTTCCGTTAAAGTGCTAAGTTATTCCGTATAGTGTCCTTTATGTAACGCTTTTAATTCCCGACACTTAGGAAAGCATACAGGACCATTTTGCCATATTTTTGCATGTTACTAGCATGTTAAAATGCTGATTTTTGTTGATTAATGTAGAATTCTGCACTTTGAGTGGGTTTTAGGCACTTTCCGGCACCTAAACTATCACCTAGTGACGCAGTTTTATAGTCCTCACTTCCCTACACTCCATATTGTGTAGTACCTTGTCTCTGGCTCATACCGGGTCTCAAAACATTGTCTGTCTATGTACTGGCACTGTCAGTATATTTCTGGGTTATCCGCTCACTGTGCTAACTGTGCTTTGTGCATCAAGTATGTCACTAAAGTTTGTATGTAATAAATGGTGTGACAGTATGAAATGTGATGCACATGTATGTATGATACAGCAATCATAAAGCAGTTTATATCATCAATTGTAATTAAGCACAGTCACTAAGCACAAATTTAATATTAATTAATTGTACGGATACATGCAAATTTGACAGTTGTCACAGTTTTCAAGTTTTCAAACAAAGTCTATGGTTTATATAAAATACTACGATTTCAATAATGTGAACAACTTGTTGGTGCGTTATCCATGACACGAATGACATTCATTAGCTTTGGCTGAGCCGACCAGTAGTATGTTGTCGTACCATAGGACTGACAATCCCGTTATCAGACTGTCCACTGGAATTGGTGGAAGTTTGGGAACGACAAAAACTGTTTATGGTTAACAAATCATTTGTTGGTTTGTTAATCAAGTTAAAGAGATCCTCTGGTGGTCTAGTTAAAGATACCCTTTTGTGGTATAGTCAAACACAGGTTTGCATGTATTCATTAAAGAACGACAACAGTTTTCACAATTAAAACACGAACGATTGGTTTATAACACGGACGATTGGTTTATAACATGGATGATTGGTTTATAACATGGACGATTGGTTTATAACACGGACGATTGGTTTATGGTAAGTGATTTAGATAACGAGACGGGTGTAATATGATAAAAGCATGGTGGATATGCCGCTGGTACTTCCTATATATAAGTGCTTTTATCGTATTGCATATCGTAGCGTTATTCAAATCACTTGGACAAATGTTTTTAAACAAGTCACACAACGATTTTCACTTAAAGATATAAACCATATAATGTTTTCTTTTAAATCGATTGATTACTCGGTTTTACAAAAGAAATGTTTTTGGCCAAGATTCATGGCTACAAGGTTTTCTTTTACATATATCAACTTGTAAAGTTGGTTAAATATATTGCAATATCAAACACTTTTTGATTTCAAGGTTCATACTCGTCGACTCTCGAAGTCAGACGAGGTATTGCAATATGAATACAAAGCCATGAATGTGACACACAAAACCTATGTATTGCCATCTTTTTATGCTGACTGTCTTTTCACATATGTTTTAGGAGCCATTGTTTGATGATTTGATTGCATACTTCACATAGGATGGACGCGGGCCTTAGTGACTTTAAAACTCGAAAGACAATTTGATTGAAATAAAACAAAACTTTAAATACCATGTGTTATGAAACAATTTACTGTAACATGACTCCCCAATGTTTCCGCCGCGGTTTGTTATTTTACGCGATCGGGGTGTTACAAAAACTAACATGTTCTTGAAATCTAACATGTACTCGAAATCTCATTACTTCATCAGCTGTTATTAAATAATTGGTTTTGCAAATACTTAATTAATCAGAATCAGATAAACTCTTTACAAAACCAAATAGCTTAACTTGAATGAGCTTCTGATGTATCACTTCTGCCCAAAGGTGATTTGATACATCTATTTATTGTTCAAGTATTATAAAAGCTAGGTTAATTATGCATTACAAATGTGAATGTCTTATTTCTGGCCAAAGCTGATTTAATTCATTTATGTCTAGCATACTTAACAAGTGCATAACTAAGATGTTGTCTCATTTCTGGCTAAAGCTGATTTGTCACAATTACTTTGCACATATACTTAAATGATTTCACTTCTACCCAAAGGTGATTTGTCTTCGTTTAAGTAGAATTTTCAAATTAGTCTATTATTTTGATGTTAGTAATAGACATATTACAACTTCTTCATATAATAATCCTCACATTAATGATCTTTCATTAATCCTATGGTCAATTTTTGTCTGCCTTATTTTTTAAATACCCATAAAATTACTCACTATAGCTTTCTTCTATAAATCAGTCTCTCATCCACTCTAATTCCTAAACCTAGTATGTTTTGCTTGCTTAAAGTTTCTACAAGATTATCTCTTAAATTAAATCATTGATTATCCCTTAAGACACGATAATCCTATTGCTCTCTTCTAATAAAAGTACTACAGAAGAAAAGTAGAGCATGATGAATAGGATAAGTCAAACATGACGTCTCTTATGATAATCAAGAACTCGTCTAACATAAATACTATCACTAAAGTTATTCCAGATTAAGTGTTTCCTAAGACTAATCTATTATCTGTAGAATAATCATAAAAACTCCTAAGATGCATGCCTTCATTTAAAATTCTAAACTATAAGGTTAAGTGGTATATGTGAATACATTATAATGTACAATACCATAACCCATAAAATTAAGGGCTTACACATGGAGATAAGTACATTTTTCCAGTACATTACATACTAAAATTTTCACTTGTACAATTTGATGCCTTAAAAATCAACTATAACACTCAAAAGTACCAAAGGAAATGGAATGTGTTGATAAGCAACATATGTACAAAGAAACAAATGTTTGAATCTGGAAAATAGGGTGTTATCCACCTTACAACCACTAAAACCTTAAAAGAGGATACTTCTAAGGTCCATAGTCAAAATGCAAGTACAAAATTCCACCTCTAAGGTTCTTTAAGGGAGAATCTCATTGCATAATTATGTCATTTGTTTAGGCATAAGCAACGAGCCTATCCATGATTCAAAAGAATAGTTGGATAAATTAATTAGGTAGTCACCTACTAATGATATTTAAATCTGTTAATCTTAATATTCCAATTAACACATGATAAGTTGACTCTAGTTCTAAATGTCTCCTTACCAGAAGTCAACAAATAACTAACATGAGAGTTAGTGAAATTAAATTTTAAGGCTATACGAACCATAATAAGCAGTCTTCTAACAACGCTTCTCGATACCTTACATATTCTGAAGATTAATTGGAATATAGTATCAATACTTAAGCTATGTCATGAAGGTTGTGAGGTTTGCATAACCAACATAAAGTCACACTTACCTTAAACTCTCATATTATTTGTTCTCAAAATCTGGATAGAAACATTACTAAGATGAAACTAGATGATACCTTACACTTTCACAACTTTTGTTATCATGCAATTAAAAAATTTGACAAAAGGAAAATGAGACCTATAAATTTCATCCATTGAAACCGAAATGAGAAATCATGACATGGTTAATGAGGATGATTTTTCATCTAATCTCATTATAAGTGATTTTAAATCATGATGTTAAAAACCCTAAAATATTACTTGGCTTGAGGAATAAGTATGGATCCACCTTAAGTTATTCATTGACATTCGTGGAACTTATTCCAAATGGAATATTCAGACATAATTCATTTATCAATTAAAGATTGTCTACTTGTATCTAAATTTGTCTCATATGGCCCGCAGTCTTAAAGAAATCTATTCATATATATACTTAATAAGATTTCTATTAAATATGTCCCTAAGTTCCTAATAACATCTGGACACTAAGGAAATCAAATAAAGTCTAACATATATATATGATAGGTTCCCACGTCACGTACCTCATTGAAATTTCTCTTGTAGCATTTCTAGAGATATCAAAGATCAGTGGGAGCATTAAGTGTCTTAATAATAACTTGCAATCGTTGCAAGAGGTGGAGGAGTGAAAACTTCATATTACTTCAATTTACACCTCTTCTACAAGACACTGCTCCATCTCGACACTGTTCCATCGAAACTTGTCTCCTTAAATATAGTGCTACACTTACAAAAGTTTCATTGTGGGCACACTTAGATTTCTTACCTAAACAAACATAATACTCAACAAGAGAAACTACAACGACTAACGTCATTAATTTGTTTTCTCTATTAGAATTTGTTGGTCGTTAAATATTGACCCTAAGCATGTTGAGTTCCTTAAGACTTCTAAGGTCACTGGGAGCAGTAAAAGTCTTTATCACGACTCGCAAGGAATACAAAAGGCGGGGGGGGGGAGTCATTAAATTTTACTCCGAATTTAACTCCGATTACACATCTTGTACACCATACTGCACCAACTCTTACGAACTTAGAATCCTAAAAATGACAGCAACCTAACCAAGAGCTAATCCATAAAACCGAAACTTCTAATAAACCTAATAATCAACTCAGGAGGTTATCTAAGTTTAAAACCTACTAACTTTGATGATTACATAACCTCCCTAATTGAAGTTGAAATGGATTTTGGAAACATTTACTGATCCTATCTCTTCTAATTAAGTCATTAGTGTCAATCAATCTTCTATATGGAATAAAACTGTTTTCTAGTAAAACTGATTTTATGTGTTCGAATAACGTTTGGGATTTGATTGAGTTACCTAAGAGTGTTCATAACTAAACCAAATCCTAATACAAATGTTAAGACACAAAGAAGCATGATTGATTGTCAAAGGTTATACTCAGGAAGAGATAAATTATCAAAGAATCTTTCTTACCTATCTTACAAAAGATTTCTTTTAGGATCATCACTGTTCTAGTAGCTTATAATAGTTTTGAGCTACATTAGAAGAACATTAAAACAATTTTCCCTAACAACTAACTTACATATTTACGTGTTCATTAGATAACAACCTGAAAGTTCTGAACTGAAGGTTAAGAACACTTTGTTTGTAAGCCAATAAAATCCATGTATGGGTTAATGCAAACATCATAATGTGATGAAATCTTAACGCAATTATTTTCATCAAGAACCAAGTGCATTAATGTACCTACCTCAAGATGAGTGGGAGCAACTAAGATAAACTTGTCTCTATATAGATGATATTCTATTGACAAGTATATGTTACATAAGTCAAAGCGTTGTTAACATAAACTTTGATATAATAAATCTCAGAGATATCTCTTACGTAATAGATATCATAGCATACCGAGATAGACCCAATGGGACATTAGTTTCGTTCAATAAGTTTAACCTTAACTGGGTCCTTACACATGTAACAAACAATACTGCTCTCCTTTAGAGGATAATAGGATAAATGAGATTATTTCCTTACGCTTCACTAATTAGAAGCCTTATGTAAGTTCAAGTCTATACTCGTTTAGATATTACTCATACTGCAACACGCTAGATATGTCTAAATTAATGTGAAGCATCTAATAGAGTATTACAATATCTTTAAAAGAAACGAGAGGCCATAATTTAAGGAAGAAGTGAGAACTCAAACCGGTTGATTACTCTAACTTTGTAATATTCAAAGATGACAAAATGTAATTTCGGGTATATCCTTATGTCAGCAGACAAAACCTGTCTCATGGAGGAGTCATGATAAACTGATAACAACATCCTAAGTTATAACGACATAATATATTGTTGATCACAAAACAATAGTCACTAAATGTTGTTGGAAATTTATTAGTGGACTCATAAGCTTATTAACTCCATATAAATTATATTGAAGACTTGTTGTGATAAAGTCAGCTACCATGTCTCCTTGAACAGTAACAGTTCGAGAGGTGCTACATTAAATTTCGATACGAAATTAATTATTCGTTTATGAACGAATTGAGGAAACTAAATCTTTGTATCGAATGCATTCATGATATGCTTAAGAATCCTATAATTAAAAGTCTATCATCCATAACTATTATGAGAGCGCCTATAATAATGATGGGTTTATTGATGACTATGAATGATTAACTATTAATTAATTTTCCTCATCAGTTTGATTTTTTATGTCTCTAACATATGTTCTGCCGGTGTAATGACATATAGACAAATATAAATACAAATCAAACGCTAAAGAGTTTGTTTGTATTCTGATCATAACTGTTAGGTTTTAAATTGAGGCTGTAGTATGACTAATGGGGGTCCTTAGTCGCATAATGATTCAACGGCTGTATTTCTCTGCTACGGATACTCATGATAAATGATTACTCGGCTAAGTGGGAGAATGTAAAATTAAATATAATTATTATGATTATATTTAATTGTGTAGCCATTGTAATCATTTATATTATTTGGATCAAAATATATTAAACCTATAATATAATTAGTTGGTAATTGTTGATGGGCCAGATTACCCTTATTAACTAATTGGGTTTCCCCTTAAGTGTATATAAGGAGAATAGGAGATTACTAAAGATGGATTAGGGTTAAGACATTCATAACATCAACACTAAAATTGCCCCCTTTCTCTCTCCATTACTATGAGTTCTTCAACCTTAAAGAATTCGGTACTACCATCATGAACATACATCCTAAAGGGGAACCAGATCATCTTAACAAGTATGTCGAACTCCAATGTTGCGTCTCTAACTGGATTCTCTGCTGGCCTGTCTGCTATTACATATATTTCATTTATGTTTTCTATGATGTTAACTTAAAAGAAACAATTGCAAAAGCTAGTTACTTTACTGAAGTGTTTCATATAAAAGCACTCGGTTATAACCTATGTAGTTTCAATATATGTTATTCTTTTTTCTATTTTCATGAAGGGAGGAAACTGTGGGTCCCATACTTTCATCATGTCTTTGATTAATTATTCTTCATTCATTTTTTACAACATAAATCATTTAGTCTAAGTTTAAGTATTTTAGACAAAGCTGTCATACATAATGTCATGGCCGGTTGTGTATTAATACTTCATTAAGAAGTATGTGTGTCATACAAGTATTTTAGGTTGACATATTTATGTTGTTTGTTGTTTTATGTGATCATGTTGCTTGTTTGGCTCTAAGCCTTGGAAGTGAAATCTTCTTAACGAAGTCATATATTAAATTGTTTCATTAAATTTCTTTTTTTCCTATACATTTGAATAAATAAAAACATTACAATTTTTTAAAAACAGAATTCAAAATCTGTTGTATATTTTTTAAACAAAGAAAGCAAATCTCTAGCTACAATAAATTAAACAATTATGTCAATAATTCCCAACCACAAATAATGTGAAGTTGAAGGTCAGCTGCCTAGCTACAATTTTAGGGCTTGTTGTTATGTTAGGGCTAGATATGGGATTGAAATAAGGGGCTGTTTGGCAACTTCTGAATGATTAAATGCTGAACCAGGAGGGGGTCTGAACCATTAAGTGTTGAACCAGTAAGAAGTCTGAATCATTAAGAACTAGTATAATGCTTAACCCTTCAGAGGCAAATGTCTAACAAATTCAGATTAGATGTCTTAACCATTCAGACTCTGTATAATTCTTAACCATTCAGAGGCAAATGTCTGAACCATTCAGACATCTGCTCACGAAACAAACAGTCTGAACCACTAAGTGTTGAATCAGTAAGAGGTCTGAACCATTAAGAGACTCATTAAAAGGTAAACAAATAGCCCCTAAGTAGACTTGCCCAATTAATATTCAAGTCCTTATTGTTTTCTTCAACACCACTTTTTTTTACTTAAAATGTTCAATTCATGTACCTGGTCCTGGATCATTTATTAGTAAAGTTAATTTATTTTTAAAGAATTTGAACCTATTTTCAAATAATATTTTATTTCATCTACTATTTGCAGCTATTTTATGAAGAAGAAAATAGACTACTTACCCACCCACTTACCAATTCAAAAGGATGTCTAGTTTAAGTACGCAACGATGCATATATTAAAAGCTGAGGATGGAATCATACATGACCACAGAATAATAAAGTACATAAAAACTAGTTTAAACATAAAATTTATAGATTTAAATTCAGTTTAAACAATTTGTGTCGATCACGGGTTAATCTGGTTATATTGTCTCTGAACCAATTTTATTCCTAGATAGATATTGATCTCAATTTTAACACAACAAAATTACTTATGATAACTATAATAAAAATTAAGATAAAATTACAACTGATGAAAGTTTATGAATAGTTTTTTTTTATATAAAAATGAAATATCGATCAAAATGGTTATAAAAAAGAAACATGGATCAAAAAGAAGGCTAATGACGGCGATAAGAGAGTTCTCGGAGTTGTTGAGGGTCCACCTCTGAAGGAGAACGAGTAAGTGCACATTGTGCCGTGGTGGTTTTGGGGAAAGCGATCACGTCCCTTATTGAACTGCTACCGCTCAGTAGCATCACCAATCGATCCAACCCATAAGCAATTCCTCCTGTAAACCCGTTGTCGTTTACTCAAGTCAAATTATCCGAAAAAATAAATATTACAATATGAATGTCAATCAACCATGCAGAGTTTCAGATTTAAAATTAACAACCATCTTGCGAGTTGCGGTAACACTTCAATATATGCAGATCAATTATTGAGAAGTGAAGTATTGTCATGGTTATCAAGTGGTGTTCATCGAATCGAACAACGAATTTTCGAAATACTAGAATCGAATTTTTCAAATAATTTATTATTATTATTTTTTTTTTTTTGCTTGAATTCGAATTTGATTAAAAGCTGGTCAACTCGATTCGAATTAAAATGCCAATTTGTATTCAACTAAAAATTTGAATTTGAATTGAATTCCGAAAAATTCAAACAAATTCGTTTTGATTCAAATTCATTTAAAATATGTAAATCGTTATGGGTATTTGGGCTTGGTAATGGGCTATTTTAGGACTTATATTTGGTTTATAGATTAATTTATACTATAGTCCAAATTAAAGTTATATGTGCGTATTATATATAAATATAATAAATAAATATGTAACATTTGAATTCGAATTTCGAACTGAACTTATAATTATAACCTCGTATTCGATTTACTGGACTCCAATTTAAACTGAAGCGAATTCAAATTCTTGATAATCGAATCGAATTGAGTCGAATTTCGATTTTTGGGACCCACATCAAATTCTGCACACCCCTAAATTAATCATAGTGATTTCTTGTAAGACTAGCTTTTTAAACTCATCTGAACATTGAAAAATAGCCCGTTTGACCGTAAATTTGAACTTAAATAGTCAACAGTCTCAAGTTTTCTTGTGTCGTTTCTCCAAATAAACCACCGATTAGTTTTAATTTAAAATTATTGGCAGTATTGATCTTGGCCAGCAACATATCTCCAATCTTGATAGATGGATATTTTATTAATATTTGACTTATTAGTCAAACATTTTTAATTATTCGTAATTAATTCTAGAATCACATACCGTGTGGAGGAGCACCCATGTCTAGCGCTTCTAGAAGATAACCGAACTTGGCTTCAGCCTGCAAATATATAGTTAATTACAGATTAATAGTTAATTACAGATTAATTTATATGGAGTTCAACAAACAACCGCTATAAGCTGTATCTCCTCACCTGTTCAAGAGAAATGCCAACAACTTCTAGAACCTTCTGTTGGACATCACGCCGATAAATCCTCAAACTTCCTCCACCAATCTAAACGAACAAATCGAACCAATTAAATATAAAACTTTATGAAAACATCTTGTAAAAAACTCAACATTTTAACTTGTCGGTTGGATGCATATGGTTGGTTCTATGTCAAATAAATGTGATTATGGGTCCCACTTTTATAAAAATAAATGTGACTATTCGTACAATGCTACCATTTCATATGTGACCATGTGAAAAAATTACTAATATACCCCTTCTCTTAATTTAATATAAAAAGAGTACCTCAACGCCATTGTAGACCATGTCATAAGCCAACGCACGAGCAGAAGCAAGATCATTCATGTCTTCGGGGTTAGGGGCCGTAAAAGGGTGATGAAGTGCCTACAAAGATTTACAAAACGAAAATTAATATTTAAACTCTTTATTAAGATTTTTTTTTTTCAAATTTAAACAACACTCTTTCCCGTATTACAAACCTCAAGCCTCTGCTCGGAATCATTCCATTCAAACATCGGAAAATCCGTTACCCACAAGATAGAATGCTTAGACTACATATATAAAGAAAATAAGAATTAATAACATTTCAGAATAATATGCGTACACATGGTTGTAGAAATCGCTAGTCGCTAGTCGGTCGGTGAGGTGGGGACTAGCGATTAATCGGGATTAACCGGGGATTAATCGGATATAATCGGGATTAATTGTAATTAATCGAAAATTAATCAAGATTAATCGATGCCTAGTCGGGATTTTTACAACCATGCGTACATACAGAGGTCAAAATGTATTACGATGAGAACTTACATGGTCAACCAAGCCCAACATGTTGGCTACATACAACCTGAGCCGGTCTAAAGTTTTGTTGACCGACGAAGCGGGACCCACTGCAAACAAGATAAGGTCACCTGATCCTGCCTCGCATCTTTTCAAAAACAATTCTTTCTTAGCGGGATCCAGGCTTGATGTTAGTGCAGGAACCCCTTCGAGTTGACCTACAAATAAAGTATTGTTGACTATATAATAATGTGCACACACATAACCATTGACTTTAAGGAGCATATGTATGTATTTAACTATTACCATCTTCCTGTATCTTCAAAAACGGTAAACCCTTGGCCCCGGATTTAATCGCTTCACTAACGATGTCACCTTTTTTAAGAGCGGTGTTGGAAAAAGCTTTTGCTCCTGAAGGGATGCATAATACTTTGATTATTCCGCCGTTATTCAAGGCATTTGTGAAAACTTTGAAAGAAGAATCGGAGAAAATATCGGATACCTGCAATTAAGACGATAGAATTGCTAAGGGTTATATGAGTCTTTTAATTTAAATGAAGCGGAAAGTAAATATTTACATCTTTGAGTTCAAGATCAAAACGGGTATCGGGTCTGTCTGAGCCATAACGGTTCATTGCCTCGGCATATGTAAGCCTCGGGAAAGGGTTTGGTAGCTCAACACCTTTTATATCTAAAAAAACCTGCAACGGGAAACATTAAAACATAAAAAAAATCCAATACAATTTTGGAGTCAATTCTTTATAAGCAAAAAAGAAATAGAGTAAACTACACGGATGGTCCCTGTGGTTTACCAAAATTTTGGATTTGATCCCTATCCTTCAAAAAGTACGTGGATGGTCCCTGTGGTTTGCACTTTGTAACGCATTTAGCCCCAGCCAACAAATCTAAAGGTTTTAGCAGGTCAAAGTTAAGAACTAAATGAGTTACAAAGTGCAAACCAAAGGGACCATCCATGTGACTTTTGGCAATGTTGGGGACTAAATGAGTTACAAAGTGCAAACCACCGGGATCATCCGTGTACTTTTAAAAAGCTCGGGACCAAATCCAAAATTTTGGTAGGGGTACCATCAGTGTACGAACCTTTCGAATTAAATCTTCATTGAGGCTTAACATGTCCTCGAGAGGGGTGAAAGCCAATTCCATATCCAATTGTGTGAATTCAGGTTGTCTATCGGCCCTTAGATCTTCATCCCTAAAACATCTGCAACACAACAATGCTGGAATTAGTTAAAAAGTTAGACAAAATCACATTTAATAAGAAAAAAAAAAAAGATAAAAAGGTTACCTTGCTATTTGATAGTATTTGTCAAAACCTGAGACCATTAGCATTTGTTTGAACAGTTGTGGACTTTGGGGCAAAGCATAGAATGTTCCTGGCTTCATAAAATGAACTAGAGTGAATCAGGATATAATTACTATAATTTAAATATCGATAAGATATTTAGGATCTGTAGAGACCATTGTCAACCAAAAGCAAAGTAAATTTTGCTAAAATGGAAAGCATATCAAAATTTGTACCTTTGTAAAGATCTTGGTTTTAAATTGTGTGATGCGCTCCAATGCGCTTGGTCCAAAAATCTGTTGTGTGATGCGAGCGCATCACGTGATGCGCTCTTTATAAAAAATATTTATACATAAAAACTTATAAAAACATACTTAAAGTAAAACAAATGACGTAGTAAGAAGATAAGAGTTGTGCTTTTTGGTTCAAATCAAGCATACCAAGATATTAATTATTGAAAAAAACCGAACCCAGTTCATAAAATCTGGAAAAAAGACTTAAGAAACAATGTTGTGTGGATCAGAGCGCATTATGCGATGAGCGCATTATGCGAAATGCGGCAATATTCACGCATCACGCAAACGCAACGCATCAGTTGTGGCTATGCGCTCTCATCAGCGCATCAGGCACATCACGCAGTATGCACGCATTATAAAACCAAGGTAAAGAGTGTGTGTGCATACATAAAAGCATCCTCTATGCTTCTAACTTCAACCAAAAGCTCTCTTATGTTCTCATATATAATGCACTTTCTATTTTAACTGTATCTGAGATTTATATATAGTTGAGTTGAATGTGATTACTAAATCAAATATTTGGTTAAACAACTCAATGTTTATGGACTCCTTATATATTGGTTGTCCTAAATTGACCAGTTAGTGGTAAATTATACAAAGATCATAAGCGAATAAAGATGTTGTAGAAGTTTAAATTGAATGTATAATTCATGTGATGACGTTTCTTGACGTGATTTGTTTGTAAACAGTGGAATACACACCAACAATTAAGATGCTAGATAGACTTATGTTGTATTATTTTATTTAGAGTTAAATGCCATTTTAGTCCCTGTGGCTTGGGCCATTTTGCCAGTTTAGTCCAAAGGTTTCATTTTTCGCCGATGGGTCCAAAAAGGTTTCCCCATTGCCATTTTAGTCCACTGGGTTAACTTCATCCATTTTTTCTGTTAACAAGAAGGGCAATTCGGTCATTTTATATGTAATTCTGTTAACTAGAAGGGCAATTCGGCCATATAAAATGACCGAATTGCCCTTCTCGTTAACATAAAAAATGGATGAAGTTAACCTAATGGACTAAAATGGCAACGATGAAACCTTTTTGGACCCACTGGCGAAAAATGAAACCTTTGACTAACTGGCAAAATGGCTCAAACCACAGGGACTAAAATGGCATTTAACTCTTTTATTTATCTAATTACCTTGTCGTCCTAGTACCAAACGGAAGAGAGTGTGTGTGTGTGTGTGTGTGTATTGCATGTATTATGAGTATGCAATCATGGTTTTAAAAAACGGTTGAGGCGTGCGCCTCAAGGCGCGCCTCGAGGCGAAAAGCCCAAAAAACGATTCTAAGGCGCGCCTCAGGGGTCTTTTATTGTATGTGCGTCTCAGAAGGGCTGAGGCGCTAAAAAGGCTGCACCTCAGGGGTTTTTGGTATTTGTTTTTGACTTTTTGTATCAATTTCAAGCAATTTATGTCTTTTTTATGTGTGTTTTTGATGAATTTGATGATGAATTTAGTTAGTATTATTATTTTTGTAAGATATATAATTTTTATATTTATTTTTTAATTCTGCCTCGGGCTTACGCCTCGTGAGGCGAAGAGAAAACGCCTCGAAAATCGTTTGCGTTTTTTTAAACCTTGTATGCAATTAATGTTACGCATTCAAGGTATAAATATAGGCATATAGCCATCATTGACAACTACCTTACAACATAAAATGTCACACGTAGCTTTAAATAGCATATCGCCAACAAAAGATCATATTATAGAAGATAAAGAAGGATCCCAAAAAATTAATTGGTCGAATTAAAATTTAGCTAAATAAAATAAATTAAATTACCTGAACTCTTGATGGAACCAAATAATCCCGAGCACCTTCAGGAGTTGACCTAGACAGTATTGGAGTCTCAATCTACCTTACACCCATCAAAACAAAGTAGGAATTATAACTTTTTGAATTAGACATTTTTAAATAAATTTGTACTTAAATTCTATAGAAAATACCTCCACAAAACCATGCACATCTTCTAAATACCTCCGCATGAGCTTCACCACTTGATGTCGCAGCATTATGTTGGAACTCATTTGTGGTCGTCGTAAATCAAGGCAACGATATCTACAAAACCCATCTTAATAATGCTTTTAACCAAAAAGAGTAACCAAATGGACTAAAAAAACATCTTTAACGTAATTCTCGATAAAATAACAACAACAACAACAAAAGGCTACCTCAAGCGGATTTCCTCTTTAATAGAATCTTTTGCGTCATCTACACTGGTAACCAAGAATGGCAACTTAGCCTTCACCGAATTCAACACTTGAACTTGTTCTGCAGTGACCTGAAGTATGTATTAATATCTTTTGCATCATGGTTTCGAAGAGGTTAAATTATATGTGATCCGACCTCTATCATGCCAGTCTTCATGTTTTTATTAATGGAATCGCTTGGACGGAGCCGAACAACGCCTTGTATAGACACTACATACTCAAGTCTCAAGTCATTCACCATAGAATGAGCTTCAGGAAATTCATTTGGAAGTGTTGTAACCTGTTTTATACATATAATAATAATAAGCATTCATTCATACACCAAACAGAAATTGATAAAATCAAATGTTGATGTTCAATAGAAAGCGAACCTGAAGGATTCCAGAATGGTCTCTAAGATTAATAAAAGTAAGGCCACCATGAGCCCTATGAAGTGCAACCCACCCACACAACCTAACCTCTCTACCCACATCCTTTTCACTCAATTCACCACACAACCCATTTCGATTGATCCATTCAAGAGTGGGTGTTTCATGAACAGATTGCTGTGGCTGTTCCTTAGAAGTTGTGGTCGGGAGATTAGAGACAACCGGTGGTTCGGTTGTAGAAGCAGAGAAAGATTTTGTTAAAACTGGTTGGAGGATTATGCGATTGAGTTGAAATAGAGAGCGGGTCTGGGTTGAGAGGTGGTGGATGGATCGGGTTGCTATGTCGGGTAAAACCCGGAGGATTACAGACATGGTTTTTGCAGAGGGTGACAAGGGCTTATCTGCGAATTCACTATGAAGAATATGAGAGTAAGAATGGCAATGGGCCGGTTTTGGACCGAGTATTGGTAATCCCACCCTCGTACCTGGTTGTAATTTTTTGTCCCATACCCGGCCTATTATCCGTCGGGTATCCGGCATACCTGTAGGTATCGGGTATACCCGTTAGTTTCTTAAAAATACCTATGGGGACAAATGTGCAATTTGTTCACAGATCGAGTTTGAAACGATTCGAATTCAAATAACTCGAAATCGATATAATTCAACCAAATTGAGAAAAAAAATCTGAAATGTACATGAAAAAATAATGCAAGAATTCATCTTTCATAAACAAAGGTAACAAGTTAGTAACAACTCAATCTGATCTGTGAACAAATATAACAGTAAACTATCATCCTTTTATGCAATATGGAAGCAACGGTATGTGAATATAATTAGCAACCTACTTAAACAAATTTAGTAACTGGATTTTAAGAAATAATCTTTGAACACTAAACAATTTTGTGTAAACAAGAGTATAAACTTTATGCCAACAGTATCGAACAAGATGACATACTAACATGAAAAATAACTTAATCTGTGAACAAGAATCCATTTGTTCAGCAATGATCCTAGTCATATAGTAATAAGTGCATGTAGTGTTTATATATATATATATATATATATGGAAATTGATAATATGATTCTTTCGGGTATTATTCGGGTAAATGGGTCAGGTATCGGGCGGGTATCACCAAAACCCATACCCATACCCAATTTTTTTCCCTTTTTAAGCCCATACCCGGCCCATATCCATCGGGCTTAGGGTATACCCTGCCCGTATGTTTCGGGTTTCGGGTATACCCATCGGGTTTGGGCTTTTTTGCCATCCCTAGATGAGAGGGTAATTAGGAATGTGATAAGATCAAAGTTTTTACAGAGATACTAATGCATAGTTGAAGCACATGTGAAGATTATTATGTGGCTTCAAGTGGGAGATTGTTGTGTGTGAAGCCAAACCACTTGACAATTTGATCAACCTGAGGTCAGCAACGCTGATCAAGTTGATAAGGGGATAATTGTCTTGGTAATCCAGATTTCATAGGATAATGTTTTGGAACATTCTTCTCTTTCCTCAATCTTATATATATGAGATTGTTATGTATCTGTAAAATTGTACCAAAAGCTCAATACAAATATTCCTAGTTACCAAGAGTGGATGTAAGTCAGAACCGACCGAACCACTATAAATCTTTGTGTTCTTCATCAGAAAATGGTGTGTGTGTGAGTTCTGTGTTCGTGTGTGTATCCTGATCCTAACAACTGGTATCAGAGCTCAGGCTCTTGTTGTTGAACACGAACACAGAGGTGTAGAAGGAGGAAGAAGATATTGACCTGTGAAATCAGAACTAGGGTTCTGATCAGAGACGCTCGTCAGCCTCCGCCGCTCGTCACCCGCCGCCGCTACCGCTCTCTTCATCGCGAAGCTAGGGTTTCCGATTGAAGACCAGAAACAACACACCAGCCGCCGGGTTTCTGATCAGAGACCGCCGCCAGAACCACCGTCATCGTCGCCGTCCGAATCGCCACCAGAATCGTCTCCGCTGTCGCGACTGTCTAGAGTTCCGACGAACCCGTCGCCTACTTGTTTCTCTTGGGAGATCGAGCAGTGGAGCAGAAGAAGAAGGAAATAAAAGTTTGCAGAGCTTTTTTTTGTTCTGGTGGAATTGGGGAAGAAGGAGAAGCACGTCCGTATTTTATTTCTGGTGGAATTGAAGTTTCCAATTGATCAGAAAGGCCCCTCATCTTTTATTTTTGGTGGTGGAGAAATTGAAGTTCTCAATTTATCAGAAAGGTCCCTCAACTTTGAACAAGATCTCATTATCCATCAATACTTGTCCCTACCATTAAAGCTTGAAACAGATAAGTTATTTGTTTCTGATTATTGCTTTCGCTTGTATAAATTACCACTTAGCAGTACAAACCCGTTTGGTTAGTAGTAATTTGGTAATTTTTTTTTAATGGCAGAAGATAGTAAAATCAAGATTGATAAGTTCGATGGAAGTGATTGTGGATTTTGGAAAATACAAATTAAAGATTTATTATATCAGAAAAATTTGCATTTGCCTATGTCAGGTGAACAACCAGATGACATGTATGATGAAGAATGGAAGTTGTTGGATAGACAAGCTTTGGGTGTAGTTAGGCTTTCTTTGGCAAAGAGTGTTGCTTACAACATTGTCAATGAAACAACCACATATGGTGTATTGAAAGCTTTGTCCAACATGTATGAAAAACCATCCGCTTCAAACAAAGTACTCCTCATCCGACAATTGGTTAATACCAAGATGAAGGAAGGCATGTCGGTTACCGCTCACATAAATAAGTTTAACTCAATTATCTCTCGTTTAGCCTCGGTTGAAATAAAGTTTGAAGATAAAGTTCAAGCACTACTCCTTTTATCATCGTTTGGTCAGGCACAGTCACAGCTGTTAGTAGTGCATCCGGCACTACCAAACTCACTTTCGATAGTATTCGTGACTTGATAGTAAACGAAGATATCAGATGGAGAAGCAATGGTGAGACTTCTAATTCTAATTCTTTATTGCATACAGAAAGTAGAGGAAGAAGAAACGAAAGAGGACATAGTCGAGGCAGGTCCAAGTCCAGAAGAAGAGGACAGTCAAAGAACAGAAAAGACGTTGAATGTTGGAATTGCAAAGAAAAAGGTCACTATAGAAGCCAATGTACAAAACCCGCTTCAAAGAAAGAAGTGAACAGTGTATCCTCGGAAGAATTAGGTGATGTTCTCATCTGTTCTGTTGAAGATTCAGTTGAATCTTGGATTATGGATTTAGGTGCTTCTTTCCATGCTATCTCATGCCCAGATATGGTCAAGAATCTACGAACAGGTAACTTTGGTAAAGTTCGTTTAGCAGATGATCAAATGCTTGATATCACGGGTATTGGAGATGTAAACCTCATTAGGAACTATACGGACATTGAAAAATGTCAAGGTTATTCCTAATTTGCGGAGAAAATTGATTTCAATTGGTAAACTGGATGATGAAGGGTTTAATGTTCACTTTGGGGGTGGACAATGGAAAGTGATCAAAGGCAATTTAGTGATTGCCAAAGAAAAGAAGCAAGGTACTTTATGCATGGCAGAAGTTTCTGCTGAAGGTGTTCATGCAATGACCACCAGTCCGAGTCCATCAAATTTATGGCACAACCGACTCGGACACATGAGCGAGAAGGGATTGAAGATGTTGGCTCAGAAAGGTAAGTTTCCAGACTTGAAGAAAGTGGAAACTGAATTCTGTGAACCTTGTGTTCTTGGAAAACAAAAGAGGGTTACTTTTGTGAAGACAGGGAGGACACCGAAAGCTCAGAAGTTAGAGCTTGTTCACTCGGATGTATATGGACCAACCTCAGTTTTATCTCTAGGAGGCTCAAGATATTATGTTACTTTCATTGATGATTCAACACGAAAGGTATGGGTATATTTTCTTAAGCATAAATCTGCCGTATTTGATGCTTTTAAGATATGGAAATCTGCTGTTGAAAATGAAACTAACTTGAAGGTAAAGTGCTTAAAGTTTGATAATGGTGGGGAATACATAAGCAAGCAGTTCACTGACTATTGCGCCAAGGAAGGGATAAAGATGATCAAGACAGTTCCTGGAACTCCTCAGCGGAATGGTGTAGCTGAGAGAATGAATAGAACTCTAAATGAGAGGGCTAGAAGCATGAGGCTAAATGCCGGGATGCCCAAAACATTATGGGCCGATGCAGTTAGCACTGCAGCCTACTTGATCAACCGTTCACCAACCGGTCCCTTAGATTTCAAGTTGCCTGAAGAAATGTGGAAAGGAAAGGAGGTAAGTCTCGAACACTTACGAGTCTTTGGTTGTAGTGCTTACGATTTGTTAGAAGCTGGTGACAGGGATAAGTTAGACTCAAAATCCAAGAAGTGCACATTCATTGGTTATGGGTCAGAACAAATGGGTTACAGGCTTTGGGATAATGAAGATAGAAAAGTAATCAAAAGCAAGAATGTCGTCTTCAATGAAAACGAATTGTATAAAGACAGAAACACCAAAGGACCAGAAGTTCAGAAAGACTATGTTAAATTTGAAAGTTGTGAAACAAGAAAATTAGCTTCAGTCGACATTCCAGAAAATGGGAATGAGTCAATCGACAGTGGGAGCTCAGGGGATGATTCTATTAATGATTCTGCAAAAGAAGAAGAAGAAGAGGTCGCTCCTCAAATTCCAGAATCCCCATAAACTCCTCAGTTTCAACCAAGAAGATCCTCCAGAGTCGTTAGACCACCAGACAGATATTCACCATCTATCAATTACATACTTTTGACAGAAAATGGTGAACCTAAGTGCTACTCCGAAGCCATGGGGTTGAAAGATTCATTGCAGTGGGAGCTAGCAATAAAAGATGAGATGAACTCGCTTGAGAAGAACAAGACCTGGCTCTTAACAAAACTTTGTTGATGCACTGATGTCTGTTAACTTCGTCTTTATAGAGTCTTGTATTGTATTGTATTGTATTAGATCAGGGCACGGAAATCGAGAAACAGTGTTTTAGGGTAATTCCGCATGAAATTACACTAATGTAATTTCGCACAGAATTAGTTGGTTCAAACGGAATTAGTAATTCCGCATGGAATTACATAATCTCGCGTGAACTAGTAATTTCGCGTGAACAGCTTCGTGCGGAATTACGTAGCCTATAAATACCTGATGCTCCTGATTCATTTCATACGGAATTAGTGTGTGAGAGCCGAGGTGCTGCCAAATTTTTGTCATAATTGTGTAAAAGCTCAGAATTGATATATAAGAAGGAAATTAAAGGAAAACAAGATGTTTGACATCATTTACATTGATTCCGCCTTTGTATTAGATGATGAACAACTCAGATTGACTGTTTAGGGTCACACGACGGTCCAACAAGTGGTATCAGAGCTCAGGACGAGGAGTTCATACCAATTCAGCTTGATTTCATCAGATTCTCTCACTTCTACTCATTCTTTTCTGATTTGAACAAGTTTTAACGGTTGAAATGGCTTAAAGCTCACATATATCACGTAAAACAGAGTGTTAACTAATCCTTGAAAGATTTGGACTTAAAATCGATCAAAATTGAACAAAAATCTTAATTTCGCTTGAAAAGTTGTTCGAATATGCTGACGTTATATTAATCTCGTTTGAACTGGATCACTAATTCCGCACGAAATTAGCTGTATTGTTCTAATTTCGCTTGAAATTTGTTGTTGAGTTCACACGGAATCTAATTCCGCTTGAATCATTCAAACGGAATTACTAATTCCGCACCAAGAGATTAATTTCATTTGAAGTGTGGTAATTTCGTTCGAAACCTATTTCCGTGTGAACGCAATTTCGTTTGAAGGCTAATTTCGTTTGAAGTTCACAATTCCGTGTGAACTAATTTCGTTTGAAAGTCAATTTTTCAAAATTCCAAAAATTTTCTAAGTATCTGTCGACTGTTTCAGGTACGTAAAGATAGACGAGTTCATGAATCCTTTCAGTGATATGTTTGCCTTTGCTGGAAACACTGGAGATGATACTTCAAGCAATACCAATGAGAACACTCCGAATGCAAAGAAAACTTTGTCGGATGCCTTAAGCGTGGAGAGTGCATACGGTACATATAACAAACCTCCAAAGTTGATGGCGATTGAAGAGTACAGTCGGCGGGCCAAGAAATTTGAAGAGTGGTTAAAGGCATTTGCATATCCAAGCTGGAAAAGTCTAAAGAATGGATACCATGATGGAGGACAACGTGGTGAAAATCTGACACAAACTGAAGATATAGAGAATTTTGTTGCTGAGCAAAAGTGCATCGCATTGCTGCATCAGTCTGTCAGAGACGACATAATCTCTTTGATTGAATACACAAATGTTGCAGATCTATGGGAAAAGTTAAGAGTAAAATGCGTGGGTAGTGCTGAAATAGTAAAAAACAAAAAGAAATTGTTAAGAAAAGAGTTTGATTTATTTGGTAGTTTAAAAAAATGAATCTGTTTCCAAGATGATTGAAAGGTTCGGGCACTTGAAGTTGGAGCTGGCGAGACATGGAATTATATATTCTCGAGAAGAAATAGTGAACAAATTGTTTGACTTGTTGCCGGATGAGATGGATTGGCAATACTTTGCGTTGATGTTGAAGAATGCAATCGAGCCGGAGAAGCTTACAGTTGATTTGTTGATTGAAAGACTGGAGAGTCACGAGCTGGAGATAAAGAAATCAAACAAAGTCAATCATTCTTCATATCAGCAGAACTTGGAGTTGTACTATCCAAAAAGTAACCAATTCGGTTGTGTTAGCCGGTCTAACACTTTTTTATGGGCTGAATGTATCTCCCAAGACAGCTTTTTCTGCTGAAAATTCCAACACATCAAGTAAAGTGAGTTCAAGCAGTGGTTTTCACAGTGGTTCTTCGTCAACTTCAAGCCAATCAGCATCAAAGAACTTATTTCAATGCAACATTGTTGTGGATTTAAAGAACGCTCAAAACTTCAGCGAGGAATCTGCAAAGCAGCAGATGGTTTTCTTAGCCTCTGTGCTAGAGTCGTATGAGAGTCTTGTGGCAGGCAAGATTGGAAATACCAACCTAACAAAGGAAGATTACGATCAAATAGATCATGAGGAGATGGAATTGATCGATATAAGGTGGTGTATGGTCAGTGCAGTGAGAAGAGCGCAGCGTTTCATGGAGATTACTGGAAGATAGTCTATTGGTGGACCTTCTACCAAGTTAGGCTTTGACAAGTCAAAAGTGACGTGTTTCAAGTGTAAACAGAAAGGTCACTATAAGCGTGAATGTCGAAATGCTTACACTGATGATACTGCAAACCCCCCGAGAAGATTACTACAAAAGAGCTATCTATCATCAGAACAAATCAGAACCGCCAAGAATGAAGCAGCTTGAGGATACTTCCAAAGAGAAATCCAGAGCTCTCGCTGTGATTCATGATGACGAAGGTTTTGACTGGAGCGAATTGTTGCCAGAGGAGGATGCGGTAGGATATACGTTTATGGCAAAATCTGTTCAGCCTGTTCCTTTTAAAGACAGCAGAAATGAAAAAGAGAAGTATGTCAACAGAAAGATGAAAGCTCAAACCAGGATGATCAGAATATCTTCTATATTCACTGAAGCTAAAAGGGCAAAGAGATGGGATGCAGACAGAGAATGCTATATTGACTCCATGGGAAACATTGCTATTGATCCAAAGACCATTAGTCTTGATACCATGATTGAATAAATTGCTGAAGAAGAAGAGGGTTGGCAAAGATTATGGTGGGGAAGTGGAGAAGAGAAAGTAGAGGAAAAAGAGAAAGTAGAAGAAAAAGAGAAAGAAAAAGAAAAAGAGCAGCAGCCAAAGAAGATTGATGATGGGATCATTGATACTTCACAAGAATTTACCGAAGAAAACTTGAAGAAGATGGCTGATAAAGTTCTTGCTGCAAAAGAACTTGAGGTAGATTCTAGTTCTGGAACTGAGTCCAAAGATAAGGTCAGTTCAAATGATATACACGAGTCAGGTAAGAAAATTAAATCTGAGAATGACTGCAAAAATTGCATGAAAGAGTGCAAAGTGTGTAGTACAATCACTTACCTCAGTGGTAAGAAAATTGAAGATCTGACTGGTAGAGTCAGAAGTGTTGAAGATCACATCCTTAACCATGATAAACTGTTGAAAGCTTCGAATGACAGATTAAAAGAATTAACTGACAAAATTGAAAATGATAAAACTGACATAGAAAGAGTTAGGAAAGAAAACAAAGAGTTAGTTCTTGAAAATCGTCAGATTTCCGAAAAATTTGAGAAGCTAAAACGAACGGTTAAAGATTCTGATGAAAGAAACGGTAAGACAACAAAAGAAAATCTTCATCTGTCGGGAGTTCTTAGGGTGAAAGAAGAGTTAATCAACCAGCAACTGGATGAAATTGCTAAGTTGAAGCTTCAGTTTCAAGAAGCTAAAATTGAAAATGAACGCATCCAGTTGAAACTGAATAGTTACAACTCCGCAAGCTTTGTTCTGCAACACATTGTTCCCAAACCCGTCAGGAAAAACAAAGCAGGCGAAGATGTATACTTTGATGGAACTGGGGTTGGGTTTCACCAGGTTCCACCACCAGTTTTAAACAACTATTCAAAGAAACAATCAGGGTTGGTTAATGATGAAGATGATCATGAAGTGAAACTTCCGGACACAATTGATGTCACATTCACTTCATCTTCCGATGAAGATAGTGCCCAATCTGAAATTGTTAAAAGCACGGCTGAGAAAGTTTTAAAATCTGAAAGTGACACTACTGAGGAAGATGGATGTTTCTTGGACAAATACATTCCGAAACCCAAAGCCAAACACAACTTAAATGAAGAACCTAATATAGTCATGTACAAGATGTCGGGATCGGATAAGTTGTATTTGGATTCTGAGTTTCCATTGGAGAATGTTAATGTTGCTAAATTGACAAATGTGTTCAAGTTGATTGAGATTGATGTGTCGGAAATTGAAGGGTTGAAACGAACAAAAAGGCAAATGAATTTTGAAAAAGATAAAGCTTACTCTAAGAAGCCTGTTATTCCACCGCGTTTTTATAACAACAAACAAAACAGATGGTCGGGTGGTTATCAGGGTGGTAAGAATTATCAAAGAAAGAATGTTCAAAACAGAAGGTTCGTTGAGAAGAAAGTGTTTGTGACAAGTTCAAGTTCACTTTCTGATGAAGAATCTAAAATCTTTTCAAAATCAAACAAAGAGTTTTTTGAGAAAAAGGCATCACAGCCTCAGTCTAAAGGTACAAGTCGGGTAGTTGACACCCGAATTTGCTTCAAGTGCAATCAAGTTGGGCATATTGCACGAAAGTGTACCAACTTGAAGCCTTAGACTGAAGTTGTTGAGATTCAGAAAAAGAAAGTTGATGTGAAAGGAAAAGCTCCATTGGTTGTTGAGAAAAAGGTTTTGAAAAATGAAAACATTAAATTCAAAAATGAATCTGTTAAGAATTTGGTAACTAAAATTGACAAGTTTTACAAACGGGTTGCGTCATCTCAACAAACATGGAAGCCAAAAGTTTTTGAAAAGAAAGCAAGTGTTCCAAAACCAAAGGCTTCTAAGACTGAAAAACAATCATCTTCTACCACACCGGTAAAGATGAATGTTCCTTTGGATTATTATGAAAAACTTGAACCGCGAGAGATTACAACTTCTGAACAGAAAAATGTTTCAAAGAAAGACCAACCATCTGGTCAACCTCTGGAAAAATGAGTATTTCTTATACAAAGAGGTTGAGGTTGGGTCTGAAGAAAGCTTGAAGATCAATGATAAGAATTTTCCACCATTGATCACCAAAAGAACTGTCCTTGATGTCCAGTTACCTGAGTCAATAGAGGCTTGGGTAACATCAAAATCTAACTAAATGTTTGTAAAATGTGCAGGAGCTTCCGAGATCCGTTTCAAGATGGATTATGGATAGTGGAGCTTCTCGGAACATGACAGGGAAGAAAACCCTGTTGTACGATGTTCGTGGTTTTAACGGAGGTTATGTAGGTTTTGCCGGTAATCAAGGAGGTAGGATAATTGGAGAAGGAACGTTAAGTAATGGGATTGTAACGTTTGAGAGTGAATTACATTGCCGAGCTGGAGAATAATTTGTTGAGTATTTCTCAAATCTGTGATAGGATGTATATAACACACTTCACCGACAAAGAGTGTTTGATCTTGAAACCAGGATTTGTTGTTCCCGAAGAATGGATTATCATGAGAGCACCAAGAGTCAATGATCTGTACGTGTTGGATATGAGTGTTGCTACTATAACCATGGGTCAGGCTCATTGTCTTATATCTAGAGCAACAGAGAAAGAATCACAGTTGTGGCACAGAAAAATGGGTTATATACATTTGCGAAAAATGAATCACCTGGTGCACAATGATTTGGTTACTGGTGCTCATATAAAAGGTTTTCATCTGGAAGGGGAGTGCGTTAGCTGTATCAAAGGAAAGCAGAAGAAGAAATCACATCCTCAAAAGAAAGTCAATTCAGTTTCGAGACCTTTAGAGAGACTTCATATGGATCTTTTTGGTCCAGTGAACGTCAAAAGTATTACTGGGAATCTCTATTGTCTTGTAGTAACTGATGATTATTCCAGATTTTCATGGGTTTCATTTCTGAAGTCGAAAGATGAGACGTTTGAAAGTTTGATGGCGTTATTCAGAAAGATTGAAAACTTGTACCAGGCACGAATCAGAAGAATCAGAAGTGATAATGGTACCGAGTTTAAGAACAATCGGATGGAAGAGTACTGTGATGAGAGAGGTATATTGCATGAATTTAGTGCTCCTTACACTCCACAGCAAAATGGAGTAGCAGAACGAAAGAACAGGACGCTAATTGAAACGACCAGGACGATGCTTGCTGATTCAAAGCTACCAATCAATTTTTGGGCAGAAGCAGTGTCAGCCGCTTGCTATACTCTCAACCGGGTTCTTACTGTCAAGAAATTCAACAAAACGTGTTTTGAGTTGATAAATAACCGCAAGCCGAACCTGAAGTATTTAGAACCGTTTGGGTCTCCCTGTACCGTTCTAGAGCCTTTTGGGAAGTTTGGTCCAAAGAGCATCGAAGGCATATTCATTGGTTATTCAAGTCCATTAAGACGTGTCTTTGTTCCAAGCTTAAAACGGATAATTGAAGCACCGAATGTTGAGTGTCAAGCTTACACTATGCCACCACAAAATCCAGGCGACTGATGGCGTTTTAACTACGATACTTTGTGGGATTCGTTTGACATGGAAGAAGAAGCAGAAGAAGAACCAGAGTTCTTTGATGAATTGGATATTCTAAGAGAGTATGAGTCATCAGGAGAAAGATTTCCAGCTGAGTATTCTAGGCGACCACAGAAAACTTCAAATGATGACGAAGCCGGTCCAAGTAATGCTGGTGAACATGATGATATTCAACAATCTTCGGAACAAGCTCCTAAAAATCAGACGATAGTCAATGATAATTTAGAATCTGATAACATGCCAATACTTGATCGTGGAGATTCAGATTCTGAGGGGGAGCAGATCCAGAGTTCAAGACAAACAGATCCAGTCGGTGAACAAGATGTAAACCAGAATATTACGAATTTGGAAGGCGAGGTAGATGTTCCAGGCGAAGCAATGCCAAGAACACTTTCATATCATCCAGAGGATTTGATCATAGGAGAATTGCAATCAGGCGTTCGCACAAGACGTCAAATTGACCAAGGGCTTACTTGTTTTTATTCTACAGTTGCTTCGTTACAAACTGAGTTTTCACTTAGTTGTTTTATTTCGCAGATTGAACCGAGGACTTATAAGGAGGCGCTTACTGAAGATTCTTGGGTCAACGGAATGCAGGAGGAACTGAGTCAATTTGAGAAGTTAGGTGTGTGGAAGTTAGTAGATTTGTCTGATGGTCACAGGAAAATTAACATAAAATGGGTATTTAAATGCAAGAGAGATGACCGAGGAGTTGTTGTTCGAAACAAAGCTCGACTCGTAGTCCAGGGCTTTAGTCAGCAGGAGGGTATAGATTTTACCGAAGTATATGCTCCCGTGGCTAGACTAGAAGCGATTAGAATCTTTCTAGCATTTGCATCGTGGAAGGGATTTAAAGTGTTCAGTTAGATGTGAAATCGGCGTTTCTCTACGGGAAGGTAAAAGAGGAGGTATATGTCGGACAGCCACCTGGCTTCACCGACCCAATCCACAAAGACAAGGTTTACTTGCTGGATAAAGCGCTGTATGGCTTACACCAGGCCCCGAGAGCTTGGTATGAGACATTATCTCAACACCTACTAGCCAACAGCTTCATCCGTGGAAAAGTGGATGCCACTCTCTTCACCAAAGAGGTCGGCGGACATCTTCTGATCGTTCAAATATACGTGGACGACATCATATTTGGGTCAACAAATGAGAATTTGTGTAAAGATTTTGAATTAGTTATGAAGCAAAAGTTTGAAATGTCATTGATGGGGGAGATGAAATTCTTCTTGGGTCTTCAAGTTGATCAACTACCTGAGGGAATTTTCATACACCAGACGAAGTATGTTCATGATATATTAAAGAAATTTGGGATGTCAGGATCTACTCCAGCTTCAACCCCTCTAGCGACTAATCATGGGATAAACCCGGATCTCACCGGAGACAGGGTAGATGAAACAACCTATTGTTCCATGATCGGATCGTTGATGTACTTAACTGCTTCAAGACCCGATATCATGTATCTGACGTGCCTCGCAGCACGGTTTCAGTCAAGTCCTAGAGCTTCGCATATGGTGATTGTGAAACGGATATTACGCTACCTGAAAGGAACTCCTTCATTAGAGTTGTGCGATCCAAAAACAGGCGATTTCACGCTCGAATGGTATTCTGATTCTGACTACGGAAGCTGCAAAGTTAATGCAAAATCAACAACAGCGGGTTGTCAGTTCTTTGGACCACGTTTGGTCACCTGGCAATGTAAGAAGCAGACCTCTGTGGCTTTATCCACATGTGAAGCTGAGTATGTATCTGCTAGTAGTTGCTGCTCTCAGATCTTGTGGATCCAGCAACAGATGCGCGACTACGGTTTGCAATTTCTTAACACCCCTATCTTTGTTGATAATGAGGCCGTGATAAGTATAACGAAAAATCCTGTTCATCACGCTAAAACGAAACATATAGAAATTCGTCATCACTTCATCCAAGATTGCTTCGAGAAGAAGTTGATACGAATTGAGAAAATCCACACTGACGAACAGAAAGCTGATTTACATACCAAAGCTTTTGATAAAACTCGTTTTAAATATCTTTTAAAACTAAATGGTATGAAGCTTCTTTCGGTGTCGGATGGAATTATTAGTGTTGATGAGGATGACATTGTAGATGATGATGTTGAGAAACAATCTGCAATGGTTTGTCGATTTTTTACTTGTTTTGGTATTTAGGGGGGGTATTATATTTTCAGAAAATACAAAAACAGTAAAAAATTTCAAAAATCCAAAAACATGAGAAAATTTCAAAATCCAAAAACAATAGAAAACTGAAAAAGAGTTTGTGTATAAAGGGAAAATGATAGTACATCGGTTTGACAGTTACGGTACGCTAAAGATTTGTAAAGAAAAAAGTTCTTAAACAATCTTGCTGATGATATGTCGATAGGTTTTTATACATTCAGTAAATCTTGTTTGGGATATAAACCTAAAATTCAAACTTGCTTATTTTGTGGGGAACAAATCTTGGATATATAGGTAACCCCTGGAATCTTGTTTGAAAGGTCCCTCTTTCTGAGATACTAGGTATTTATACTCAGTGATATCTGGGGTATTATTCCGAGACTTCTAATTTTGCGGAAGCAATGGCCTAGTCCCCGTATAATACTTTCTGCTTGCTTGAAATAAAAGCATCGCCCTCAGCATAAAAAATGATGAAACATTGAAAAATGCTAATCATGTGCTGTTGAAGAAAAGATTCTCTAAAGGGAACACACCTAAAGTCGAACCGTCATCTCTCTGCTGAACGGAAGTTCTGACCTGAGCTCTCACGGTTTCGCATCTAACCCTTTTATATCATCTGTGGTATACTCACCTATAAGACTGAATATTGGGATCTGGATACGGGAGTATATTCAAGAGGTGGGACACACATATAAGTTTAAGTTCTTTAATTCACCTAAATCGTATCCTGAAACAGATTGAAGTTTGTATGAAAATTTAAGAGGATCAGTATATTGACAATCTAAGTGAATTGTTTAAAACTTAGTATGTTATCAAGCTTAACGGTGCTAGTAAATTGTCTTTAGCTGATATGATTCCCTAACACGCTCACCAAAAATATGTTTGTAAATAGTTTACATTCTGCATTTAATTTTTGCAATTCATTTCTAGTTTAGAAACTTTATTAAAAAAATCCAAAAAGTTTTTTCTTTTCTGTTTTTTTTTCGACAAACCAAAGCGGAGAGTTGATCTTCAGATTCAGAAGGTTGGAGCAGATGCTGAAAGATTCTAAGCTGGATGATGAGTTAGGAGCTTAATCTGTTAATTGAGAAATTGGAAAGTCAAAACAAGTTCATTAATTTGAAACTTGTAATTTTCAGAAAATGTTTGAAAATTATTGAACAAAAAACAGTTTATTTTAGTCACAGATCAACCAAGGTCATTAAGTTGGACTTGGTAAGATAAATTGAGTAATCAGGGTCATTAACTTGGACCTGAATACTTAAGTGGATTTCTAATACCGATGAACAGTTAATGAAAGTTTGAGATTGTACAGATTGTAATGTTATATGTTTGAGAAACAGGAAACAGTCCCCATGGCAAAGAAAATGTTAAAGTTTGAACCAGAAATTCAAGTTCCAGCATACCGAGAGGGGGAGTCTGCGAAAGGGGGAGTCAGAATTCTGGAATCAACATTTAAAGGGGATATTGAAGATTAAAGTTTGAAGATAGAAGATTGAAGGAAGCTTATTACAATGACAAAACAATTCAAGGCAGAGAACAAAAGATCAAGACTAAAGACTGAAGACAGGATGCTAAAGACTTCGTCAACATCCAAGGGGGAGTCTGTTGATGCATTGATGTCTGTTAACTTCATCTTTATAGAGTCTTGTATTGTATTGTATTGTATTAGATCAGGGCACGGAAATCGAGAAACAGTGTTTTAGGGTAATTCCGCACGAAATTACACTAATGTAATTTCGCACGGAATTAGTTGGTTCAAACGGAATTAGTAATTCCGCATGGAATTACATAATCTCGCATGAACTAGTAATTTCGCGTGAACAGCTT
The DNA here is from genome assembly GCF_002127325.2 of Helianthus annuus. NCBI lineage: Eukaryota > Viridiplantae > Streptophyta > Magnoliopsida > Asterales > Asteraceae > Helianthus > Helianthus annuus. Next base: position 73,460,174 of record NC_035448.2, read on the forward strand.
CGTGCAGAATTACGTAGCCTATAAATACCTGATGCTCCTGATTCATTTCATTCGGAATTAGTGTGAGACCTGAGGTGCTGCCAAATTTTTGTCAGAATTGTGTAAAAGCTCAGAATTGATATATAAGAAGGAAATTAAAGGAAAACAAGCTATTTGACATCATTTACATTGATTCCGCCTTTGTATTAGATGATGAACTACTCAGATTGACTGTTTAGGGTCACACGACGATCCAACAAACTTCCAGCTGGAAAGAAGGCTCTTCAGAACAAGTGGGTTTTCAGGGTTAAGGATGAACATGATGGTACCAAACGGTACAAAGCAAGATTAGTGGTCAAGGGATTTCAGCAGAAAGAGGGAATTGATTTCAATGAAATATTTTCTCCAGTGGTGAAAATGATTACTATCAGGCTTGTTCTCAGTATTGTAGCAGCAGAAGGCTTGCATCTAGAGCAACTAGATGTCAAGACAGCTTTTCTACATGGTGACTTAGAAGAAGATATCTACATGACACAACCATAAGGTTTTCAGGTTAAAGGCAAAGAAAACTTGGTGTGTAAGTTGAAGAAGAGTTTGTATGGTCAGAAACAAGTGCCCAGACAATGGTATTTGAAGTTTGATAACTTCATGGGAAGAGTCGGATACAAGAGATGTGACAATGACCATTGTTGTTAAATCAAGAGGTTTAAGGGTTCTTATATCATTCTATTACTATATGTGGATGATATGTTGATTGCAGGTTCAGACATGACAGAGATCAAGAAGCTGAAAAAGCAGATGTCTGAAGAGTTTGAGATGAAAGACTTGGGAGCTGCAAACCAAATACTCCGGATGAGTATTTTTAGAAACAAAGAAGAGGATTCTTTGACACTCTCTTAAAAGAAGTACATTGAGAAAGTGTTAGAAAGATTCAGCCTTAAAGATGCCAAGATTCGAAGCACACCTTTGGGAAGTCACTTTAAACTTTCTAAAGTTCAGTCACTCAGATCAGATGAAGACAAAGTAGGAATGACTAAAGTTCCGTATGCATCGGCAGTTGGTAGCCTCATGTATGACATGGTATGCATGAGACCAGATATAGCTCATGCAGTGGGAGTTGTTAGTCGGTTTATGTCCAATCTAGGGAGAGAACAGTGGGAAGCAGTTAAATGGCTGCTAAGATATTTGAAAGGGACTTCTAAAGTGGCATTACAATTTAAGGGGAAAGAGGTTATTCTGAAGGGTTTTGCAGATACTGACCTTGGTGGTTGTAAAGAATCTTACAAAAGCACCACCGGATATGTCTTTATAGTGGGAGGCACTGCAATAAGCTGGATGTCCAGCCTGCAGAAAAGTGTTGCCCTTTCAACCACAGAAGCAGAGTATATGGCAGTTGCTGAAGCAAGCAAAGAGCTTATATGGTTGAAGAATTTTTTCAAAGAGCTCGGCAAGGAACAAGTTGATTGTGCACTATTCTGTGACAATCAAAGTGCAATACACCTTGCAAAGAATCTTATCTTCCATTCGAAGAAAAAGCACATACAGCTGAGATATCACTTCATCAGAGAGCAAGTTAGTGAAGGCACTCTGAAGTTGAAGAAGATCAAAGGAAGTGAAAATCCATCTGATATGTTGGTTAAGGTTGTCACCTTAGAGAAGTTGAAGCTTTGAATAGCTTCAACTGGCCTTCAGGTTAATTGAAGAGAAGGCCGGGTAACTAGGAATGTGATAAGATCGAAGTTTTTACAAAGATACTGATGCACAGTTGAAGCACAGGTGAAGATTATTCCGTGGCTTCAAGTGGGAGATTGTTGAGTGTTAAGCCAAACCACTTGACAATTTGATCAACCTGATGTCAGCAAAGCTGATCAGGTTGATAAGGGAATAATTGTCTTGGTGATCCAGATTTCACAGGATAATGTTTTGGGACATTCTTCTCTTTCCTCAATCTTATATATATGAGATTGTTATGTATCTGTAAAATTGTACCAAAAGCTTAATACAAATATTCCTAGTTACCGAGAGTGGATGTAGGTCAGAACCAACCGAACAACTATAACTCTTTGTGTTCTTCATCAGAAAATGGTGTGTGTGTGTGTAACACCTCGTAAAATCACGTCCAATGATGTATTGACATGTGTAATAAACCCTAATAAAGTCAAACCTTGAAATTTAGGGAAATTTTTCTAAAAATCGAAAAACTTTAATTATAAACAAACTGGAAGTATTAACAAAACTTAAATAAGTTTTTAAATAACCCTTTATGGTTTTATATTCACAAATAAGCCACTTGTTGATCAAGTGTAGTCGTTTGTGTATTTAATTAAAAGTTTGCGCAATAAAGGGTTAAAAGCGTCAACATGTTAATTCTTACCTCTGAGTGACCTTTTAACAAACCGAGAGCTTCATGATAAATGAACTGGAGCATGAGATTTGGAAAATCTCTGTAACTTCTTTGTATTTTGATTATCTTGTCCTAAGATTACCCTGTTTACCTCCTTAGAGGCAAGTAGATATAAGATTAACATCCTGTTTAGGGCTGCATTATTGTGAAATCTCCATGATAACTAGTACCATCATTGGAAGAATCGGAACCCTGATTAAGCAAGTTTTATGATAGAGGTTCATATAGCCTAACTCAATATTCTAAGAGTTTGGTATTATTAATTATGAAAGACGGTTCATTTTGTTTATGCAATGATTACCGCAACCCTATTTATGCAACGATTAAGAATCGTCGTCAACTGCCCAGGATCGTCGACTTGTTTGACTAACAGTAAGGATTAGCTATTCCTTAAGATTGGTTTTAAGCAGTGGTTGGAATAACCATCTCACCTTAAGATAAGCTTTTTCTATAATAGTCGTTATTTAAATATCAAGGCTGCTCCTTTGGAGACCTTGTATAGATGGAACGTTAAACATCTATTGTTAGAACAATAAATTGGTAAGTCCAATTATCAGGATCTGAAAGTTGCATATGAAACAACAAATAAGATCATTCGAATTCATAATCATCTTAAAATTTGCCAGTAATCGGCAGAAGAATTGAGGATTGATAAAAGTCGCAACCTTCTTAAGTCCTTAATAAGGAATAAGGTTCAATCGAAGGTAACACCCTAAGAAGGGTGTGCTAAATTTTAATTTCTCAGGGTAAGTTAAGCCCTGGATATATATATATAGGAACATTCAGGAAATCGAATGCAGCAAAGGTCAATAGCCTATAAGCTAAAACCTATATAAGGAGCTTAGTGGAGCTCGCAATGCGACCCACACTGATAATTTAAGGATATGTTTCGTCGATAAGTTAAAATGCATTATCACATAATGATATGCAGATTTATGATATAATAAGAAAAGTAAACTGCCATTTTGGTCCCTGTGGTTTGGTCAATTTTGCCACTTTAGTCCAAAACTCAAACTTTTTGCATCTGGGTCCCTGTGGTTTCAGTTTTATTGCCATTTTGGTCCAAAATTGAAATCAGGTCATATTTGTCTTATAAAATCCTGTTATTTTGTCATTTTCCGCAGGGGCAAAATGATCATTTATTTTTTATAAATAAATACCATATTTTATAAGACAAATATGACCTGATTTGCCCCTGAGGAAAATGACAAAATTCTAGGATTTTATAAGACAAGTATGACCCGATTTCATTTTTGGACCAAAATGGCAATAAAACTGAAACCACAGGGACCCAGATGCAAAAGGTTTGAGTTTTGGACTAAAGTGGCAAAAGTAACCAAACCTCAGGGACCAAAATGGCAGTTTACTCATATAAGAAACCTGTATCAACCGAGGATCAGCAGGTTAAGAAGCTCCAAAAGGAATACATATACCTATTATAAAGGTCAACTGGGGTGCTTGGAAAAGCCCCAGATATGCTATAGAAGTTAAGTCCATTATGCGACAAAAAGTACTTCCATCATTTTAGCAAATCTCGAGGTCGAGATTTCTTTAAGGGGGTGAGGATGTAACACCTCGTAAAATCACGTCCAATGATGTATTGACTCGTGTAATAAACCCTAATAAAGTCAAACCTTGAAATTTAGGGACTAATTTTTCGAAAAAATCGAAAAACTTTAATTATAAACAAACTGGAAGTGTTAACAAAACTTAAATAAGTTTGTAAATAACCTTTTATGGTTTTATATTCACAAATAAGCCACTTGTTGATCAAGTGTAGTCGTTTGTGTATTTAATTGAAAGTTTGCGCAATAAAGGGTTAAAAGCGTCAACATGTTAATTCTTACCTCTGAGTGACCTTTTAACAAACCGAGAGCTTCATGATATTTGATTATGCTCTCGGGAATGCCAATCGTTGGCCGTCCAAGGCTTTTATGCCTTTAAGTGACGTTACGCGCAACTTTGTAAGTATAAGGGACTAAAAGTGTCAATATGTTTAATTATACCTCTGAATGACCTTTTAGGGAACCCGAAGCATTGTGGTGTTTAATAATACTCCCAAGAATTCTTAATATGAATTAAATAAGGCTTCAATGCTATTAATTAATGAAATGCGCAAGTTTGCGCATTAGAGGGGCCTAAAGAGTCAACTTTTGAATCTACGCCTTTCGGTGACCATCTAAGCGAACGAGATTGTAGCAACATTATGTATATGCTTGGTAATGATCAATATGGGCCATGGAAAGCTTGGATATCATTAAACAGCATTTCGCGCTACTTTGCGCAATTAAAGGACTATTTGCGTCAAATGGCAAAAGTAGGTCGAATCGTTTGATAAAGGACCTTCCGAAATATGTCCATGAGTTAAACATACCCTAATTATCCTTTATATAGCTTAGATATAGGCTTAGAGGTGTTTGGTGCGCAAAAATAAACTTTTAAGTCATGCAGGGACTAAAAGTGTCAAAAATGCACAAGTTTGCATTTTCGCGCATATCTTACGTTCTGAATACATCCGGACATCCAAAACTTTATGTAATCATTAAAATATTTTATTTTAGTGATTGGCATGATAAAATTCCATTCGTCGCGTAATTTGGATCGTTTTTGCATTCGTTACGACTTCCGTCGTAATTAACCGAACAACGCAACCCTACGACCAAACGAACCGACATCCAAAATATTTTTGAGCATGTTTTGAGTTCCCTATACTTTAACTTCATTTTAGAGCCTTGAAATGAGGTTAGGGGGGCTTAAACGTGTCAAAAGTGAGCCGAAATGCAAGATTCTGAAGTTCAGGGACCAAAATTGTCATTCTGCCATAGTTATCTTAGGAAGGGACCAAAATGAAAAATCTAAATTCCAGCTTGTTCCAGCTGTTCCCCTCATTTGCACATGGTTTTAATGAAACTATGGGCTCCCATGGTTTCACAAAACCATGGGCACATGTGTACGGATGAGATCGAAGAACGATCCTAACGGTTCTAGTTTTCCTATAAATACCCATTCCCCACTTCATTTCTTTTGCACCTTGATCTTGAATTCTCTAAGTTGGGGACTTTACTCTTCATACCTGAGAATTTAGGATCAACCCTCCTTGCTTGGACCCTTTGTAAGTCCCTTTTCGTGCTTAGTTTAAATTTTTAGCGGTTATAGCCGAAAAGTCAAGCGTTCGATAAACGATTTAACTTTTAAACAGTTAAGCCATAGTTCGCAACGAACATGGCAACGTGACCGTAATTAGGTAGGCGATTAACCCTCAAAAGGGCGCCTCCTAATTACCACGTTTACTTAGTTTAATTGTCGGGTCAAATGAAAGTCAAACGGGTTAGTCATAAATAAATAAAATGCATAACTATTAAATTAAAAGTCATAAAAATTAGTTTTCCACATTAATAACTTGGTAAATATTAGTTGAACATGCCTAAGCATGTTCAACCCGACAATTCTAAGTATAGGCTTGGTTCGGAACCGAAAGTCGCAAAAGTTGACTTTTGCTTTGACTTTCAGTTCTGACCCGATTTAGCTTAGATATGCCTTACGATTCTTTTAGGACCAGGTTATAGGTTAGTATAACCCTTCAAGGTTATACAACCTGGATCCTTAGTTATCCTATTCATTGCAAGTTTCCGTTATATGCCTAACTATTGACCGTTATGCCCTTTTGACTATAAAATGATATTTTTGAATATATGAAAGAATAGAAACCTTTATTACTGATATATAAACATGTCCCTAAAATTTGACATCAGTTGGAGGCCTAGATTAGGAGTTATGCTCAATAGCGTAATTAAAAAGTTTTTTATAAATTAAACGGCATAATTAGCGTATAACCTATCTAAACCCAATTTTTGATACCAAACTTTTTACCCACTGATATAAAATAATATTTTGGGATTTTTAAAGATTTTTTATTATTTTTAGGCTGAGCATAACATAAGGTTTTAAGCTTGATTCGGTAATTGCCGGTTTTGCCCTTTTGGGCTATAAAATGAGTTTTACAAATCGTTTTGACCCCAAACCTTTTTCTACTGATCTAATATGATAAATAAAGTATTTTGAAGCTTCTGGAATAATAAAAATATCAGCTTTTCTTTGAAAACCCGGAAATGGCTCTAAATCGCCTTTTTAAGCATTTTTAACGCATAGTATGTATCAAAACTATTTTAAACATATAAGGATTGATGCCTACTGATATATTCAGTAAATTTTTACATTTTAACAGTAAGGAAAAGTTTTAAACTCAGGTTTCCAATTTTGACCTTTTAAGCCTATGTGAAATTACCAAAATGCCCCTACGGTGCATAGTATGGTTATAAATGATAAATTTCACATATAGGTAATACCCTACTGATGTAACTTAGTAAACTAAGTATCTTTACAAATCAAATCAGACCTAAACCTCGGATTTATATTTGATCTCTTTTATAACCTTTAAAAAGACCAAAATACCCCTTCGGGACATAAATTGGTTTTAAATTCATTTTGGGCATAACGGAAGGTATCTTACTGATATCACATCATATTTAAGGCATATTGACTTAGGAAACCTGTATATGACTCTTTTGGTTATCTGTTACGCACTTCTCGCGTTCGGATCGGCGTATGTAACTAGTTTGCATATATTAACCGAAACGGGTCAAACCATATCGTTTTTGTCTCAAAATTCAGAATGTGTTTAAGTTACCCATATTAAACAAGCATACAAGCTTGTCGGGTCAAAACCACATTCTAAACCGGTCTTCGCTTTATCATGCGTTTGAACCGTGTCTTCCTTTTGAAAACTAACCGGTCTAAGCATAGGCTTATTTAAAGACCCGTTAGGATTCTAATAGGTTATTAAAAACCTTCGTTCCAGATTTAGGTGCCCAGTAAAAGCTATCTGTACTTGCTTGGTGGTATACGGCTGGGATAAATTGTATAAATTTGCTCAGGTAAATACATTTAACTTATTTTCCCTTATACGGGCTTGGGGTACGGTATATAAAATACCGCTTGGTCGGGTAATTGACCTTAACCGGTCGGTGGTTAAGAGCAGTCAAATGTCCCATTTGAAAATGTTATTTTGTTTGTCTAACGCATTTGGGGGTTTAATGACCATGTCCCGGATATCCTTGGCATCATTCAAAGAATGGCCACGACCTTCGCATACGGGTGTAGGCGTACCCCCGTAGTGCATTCAAATCAATAAAGTATAACAGTCGGTATGAGAGGAAATCTCGCGGCGGAACTATACTATGTGGTGTGTCTATTAATCTTTAACCCGGTACGACCCGGAAAACAGAACGCAGACAAACATGTAATTCTTTTACAAGATTATAAGCAAATAATTATCCCAAGTTATAAACAGTTTTGTGCCGCGGGCATTCAAATCAATTTTTAAAACAATTTCAAAATGAGTCAGTTAAATTGTATTTACCAGTGTAAACTGACGTATTTTCCCAAAAAGGTTAAGTGCAGGTACTACGCGTAATAGGCTGGTCTCTCCTAGCATCAAATAAAAGTCTCGCAAGCTTAGATGTTAAAGTCTGTTGAACAAGTTTCCTCTTTATTTTGATCCGCCTGTGGATCCATTACATTCCGTTTGTAATACTTGGATATTACTTTATATCGGATTGTAATATAATTATCTTTTGCTTCCGCTGTGCATTTAAATTTGTGTTGTTTGACTATGATGATATCAACTACGTCACGGTACTCCCCACCGGGCCCACCGGTAATACGTGGTAAAATAGGGGTGTGACAGGTTGGTATCAGAGCCAACACTGAGTGAATTAAACACTAGCCATTTGTGTTTAATCTCAATTACATAGTTGCACATTCTTGAGTCTAGACAAAGAACTTAGGACTACTCCTGATTCATTTTTTTGTCCTTTATTTGTTTCCTTTGTTATTTTTCTGATTAGCCCCTGCATGGGTGAGTCAGTATTGTTAGAAGTCCTGTGTAGGGCAACCATATACCTGTTTAAATTTTAAATGGAACGGTTAGATTTAAAATAACGTTCCTATTATAAGATCTACCATTATTATAAGATGGCAAAATCTAAAAAGGACAAGACCTAGCCATGTGTCATCTTAAGACAGGGCCAAGATGGTAGTTCCACAATTAGATTCAGATCCTTGATAACATCCCAATTTAGGATTGTTCTGCTCTTAATATTAAAAAAGAATCTTAAAGGTAAAACCTAGCCTACCTGTCATTTCAGACACGGCCGAGATGTCACACCCCAACCGATGGCGGAAACATCGGGATGAGATGAACAAATTGCTCCAAACAACATAACACTAAATGTGACAATAATTTATTTAATTCATTTCATAAACTCTAAAGTGAAATACATAGTTCCAAACAATACAACATATTGTTCAACAATAATTCAAATGTTATGTGGGTTTCTAGAGTTCATCCTAGCTTGATTCTTGAATCTTGTACTTTCGACCTGCAATATGTATTAAAATAATGTCAACAAAAACATGTTGGCGAGTATACAAGTTTTCATACATAGCATAGTACGTGTTTAAAATGTTGCTCATATCCAAATGTGAAATACAATATCATGTTAACAGTATATACTCGAAACGATGTTACTCTATGTGTCCAAACCAAAGTTTAACGCAATTAAAGTGTACCCAAACGAGTTTGAGTAGGTTGACATAGTTAAACCTAACAATACCTGCTCATAGAACAGGAGGGGCGTTTCTCAACCTATAGCGCTACCATTGTTAGGGGAGGCTTGTACGAAGTTAATGAACACATAGTCATTAGGTGTTTACAGTAGCATAACATGTCTAACATGAATAGAGTGTGTCACATAGAATATGGAATGAGTGTGCATAAAATGTTTAATGTGTTGTGATGTTTGATATAGAATACATATTGCACCCAAAAGTGGAAAATAGAAAATGGGTCATGTATACTCACATTGATAGCGTTGCGATTTCTTGTAAGTAACGCACGAGTAAGGATGGAGAAAGATCCAAGAGACAAACGTATTGGTTATCCTAGAGATTTATAACGAACTCGTTAAAAGTTGTAGATTAAATAAGATCTTAATATTTATTGTTTACAACTTGTTCATAATTTATCTCATTATAAACCTCTAATGTTTTAAAAGAACGTATATTTGGTAACTTATGGTAACGAAAGAAATTTAAATAAAATAGATTAATTGTTAAGGGTTTTAAGAGTTTTATACACTAATAACTAGTAACTGCTACGAATCATATGTTGGTTTTATAAATAATATATATATATATATATATATATATATATATATATATATATATATATATATATATATATATATATATATATTTGCAGCGATTATATAGGAGGGTCCTGGTCGAATCCGTGACCTCCTGTCTAAACAACATTTTTGAAATATTTAGATTTTAATTTTATGTATACATAAAAATTGACATCTTCTTCTTCATGGAAGAAGCAAGCGAACAGAATGGAACAAAGTAAAATCGGTATTTATGTAATATCTTTTAAGAAATATGAAATAGTTTGATAAAACATTGAAAACCAAAACGAGCGGCTTCGGTATTTTTGAAACAATAAAAATCAAGTGAAGGAAAATTAGATAAGAATAAATTTACAAAAATAAAACTTAAAGCTTTTATTCAAAAGTAATTCACAAACACAGTAACTTAAAGTTGTGTTAAATGGCATTTCAAGTTTGAACAGCAAAAAGAAAGAATAGAAAATGAAAGACAAGAGAAAATTATACCGAAACAGTGGGGATGGCTCAAGACGTTCCGGCGAACTCGGTTTCTCCGGTGTAACTCCGGCGACGCTTGGTTCCTCCGACAATCTCCGGTGAATGTGAGGGGTTCAAATGAGACTGCGGCGATGACGTGATACCGTCGCGAACCTTGGGCGGCTCCGGTCGTCTTCTTCAGCGGTTAACGGTGGTTCCGGCGGTCGCAAGTTCTTCCGGCGAGTTGCAGGTTCTTCCGGTGGGGTGGTGAAGGTCGAATGGTGGTGGTTTTCGGAGGTGGTGAGTGCCGGGTATTTATAGACTGTCGATGCGGTTAGGAAGTTTGGAAGGTTGGCCGAGAATTGGAAAGTAACGGTGATTGATTTTACGAAATGGTAATCAATCAAGATAAAAAGGAAATGAAGTAGAAAAAAAGGAATGTGAAGCTGTATACGTTTTCGGTTTGGGCGGCAATTCTTTTAAAATTGCATGAAGGTTTATACTAAAAAAATGGCCATTAGTCAACGATGACTTTTGTAAGATTGGTGACTTTGTAAATTAATATACATTTAGAAATTAGAAATTATAGTACTATTATATTGTTAAAGTGGCCTTCCATGTTTATTAATTTCTATGGAATGTTACTTGACTAATTCTTTAATACATGGTCATCGTTTATCAAACGAAATATAAACATAAAATATATTGTAACTTATACAACTAGATTAAAATATATTATGTTATGAGATTATAGTTTTATTATATTAGTTACAACTTATTTATATTTGTATCAATCTAATTTAACTATTAAGTTAAGAAAATGATTAATTTTAAATCTCAATATAAAAAAAATAACTAAATCCATAATTGAATTAATTTTAGCGAACGATTGTTCATTAATTCACGAAATATTTCCGCGATTCCAAAAATGGTAGGATTCGAATTTCATTACGGGTCGGATTTTGGAAACCGCTTTTGACGGATGTTACACGAGATGGTAAAACCTATCCAAAGATTCAAATTCTTGTTAACATCTGAAAGCATGTTAGCAATTTTGACAAACTGTGATATGATAAAATCACACAGGCCATCTTTAAAATTGGGATAATTTAAATTCCCTGTAATTATATAGCCATCCCTTAAGGATGAAGTGCCTACGGGTAATAATTAACGTCCTCTGGGACTAAGAGACAGTGGAAGTCTGCAACTCACTGTCTAGAAAGGGTAATGAACTTGGATTCAGACCCTAATACCTCGATTCTGTGAGAATCCTGGTTATAAATTAAACTTGTCTACGGGACTAGGCCTTTTGTGCCAATATTAAAACTGTAATATAGGATTGTAATAAAGGTCCTGAATATATATAAATGATTAACAAATTAACCAAAAATGGCTTAAAACCATGGTTAATAAATCATAATATTGTAAAACCTTCTAAAATAAACCTTGTCCATTGTTTCTTTACGTGGCAATTAAAGCTACATGGCAAGGTCAGATGAGCCGTTCGGTGAAAAACCATGGGTTATAAATTTTAGTAATTTCCTATAAGCCTATTCTAAGGATTCAAATCCTTGTAAACACCTGTAAACATGTTAACATTCCTGGCAGATGTGATTCAATCACATAATTCATCTTTATACTGGATTCTCCCGAAATCCTTCTTATTTGGTAAATAAAGCATCCATTAAGGATGTAATGCTTACGGGCCATATTCATTGTCATATAAGACAAAAGACAGTCGTAGCCTACAACTCCCTATCAAGAAAAGGCAATGAACGATGTCCAAAGCCTAAATACCTGATTTTACAAAATCATGGGTTATAATATAAAGTTGCCCTTGTGACTTGGCCTTTTGTGCCATAGTTATATTTTAAATAAATTTAGGATAATTATAATGAAAATCCTGAATAAAATAAATATCATTCCTTTTCTGCCAGTGAATATATTAAAAAGAATCTTAAAAGGTATAACCTAGCTTGAATGTCAGTAAAGACCTAGCTATGATGGTAAAACCTGTTTAAAAGAGATTCAATTCCTTGATAAACATGTTAACACTCCTGACAACAGTGATGCGATAAAATCACATTTGTCATCCTTATATTGGGAATTTCCAAACCCCTTATTTAGACTAAATGATCAGAATGAATCATGGCTAATAATCGTCGAACATGATGTATATGTCAAAACATCCTTTTAAGATGTATGCCTACGGGCAAAGATGTATTCATGATAAAGATAGTTATTCATAACTTCCTGTCAAAAGGTAATGAGTTATGAAATTTTCCGATCCAAAGGAATCATTGATTATGTTTTAGATTGTCCTTGTGACAAGGCTTTGTGCCATCTAAAGAATCCTTTAAAACAAGCCCTTGTGCTGTATAAAGTGTCTGTACGACATTGACAGTTGTGACTTATATCCCCTGTCTAATAAGGAGGATTAGATTCTGTGTAAACGCCAAAGATGGTTTATTTAAAAACCTAGGCAAAACATAATCAAATAAATCTTATACTATCTAATGGCCTTTAAGGTTTGATTACACCGTGGCTATTTAATCATAAAAAAATTCGACGATTTGCTATATAATTAAGTAAATTATTATTACCCGGTTTTTAGCCTTCAAAGCTTCATCATGGCGGATTCATATGAAGCCCACAATCATCCAGTTGATCAGAGTAATACTGTAAGACTGATCTTAGCGGGCGCTGAGCTACAAGCTATGTTAGATATAGCCATAAACAAAGCAGTGGACCGAGTATTTAAGGATCATAAGCGGAAGTGCGAGAATATCCCAAATAAGGGTTACAAAAAGGGTAAGACTAGTCCAAATTATAACTAGTCCAAGCCAAATAAGGCAAAACCCAAATGTAAAACCTGCGGAAAACAGCACTTCGGAAAATGTATCCAAAAGCAGATCATGAGATGGGGCATCTATAGGAAGACAGATCACAAGACTCATGAATGCAAGGACTTGAAGGACGCCACATGCTATGGTTGTTGCGAGAAGAGGCACATAAAGACCCGCTGCCCAAAGAAGGCGACTAAAGAGAAGGGCATTTGGAATTCGCAATCTAAGCCTTGTGAAATATGTAATAAAGAAAGGCACAAATCTTTGGAGTGCTGAAGAAACACTAGATAAATGGTCGGAACCGAAATATCTAGGGGGTTTGAATCCGCATAAAAGGGTTAGCTCTCTCTCTCGGTTGATTCAGTTGCTGCCGAACTTCTTCTCCGGTGATTCTGCAAAAAAGAGCACCGTTAGCCTCGCCAAGGGGAGAAGAGGGTTCTCTCCTTGACCCGACTCCGGTGTGAGAATAAGTATTGGTAATGGAGAAGAGAAAGTATTTGAGAAGTGAGTGTGATCTGAGTTTATACCTGAACAGTTCTCGTATTTATAACCGGGAGTTTGGGAGGGAAAACCTGTTATTGAAAAGATGACGGAAGATGCTAACGCCATAGCGGTTATATCTTCTTTCGTTAAGTTTTTTGATCCAACGTCAAGTTGTCTCGATCCGATGTGAATGCACACGGATCGTGGTTTGATCTATGGCTGGGGGATTGCCACGTGGAAAGTGATTAAGTGGAGATCATTCTCCAATTGCATGCTTTCGTTGTGATTTCAGGGATGCTTGTGGTAATGACACGTGTCTAGACGGTTATAACCGTCTGGGTGGTGCACGATCATATTCTTTCTAGAGGATTACTGCTGTAATCTAGTGTGACATCTTACTGTGTGGACACAGATGAATAAATCCCAAGTCTGGGTAAAATGATATCCAAGTTTGGATATTTGGGCGGAAGTATTGATCTCAGGATTTTAATCCTTTGCTAATGGAAGAAGGCGCAAGGATTTATGCTTTCCTTTGGGCGCGCGACTATAAATTATTGATTACTTTCTCCCTTTTGTAAGACCAATGCGCGGCCACGCAAGGTTAAAAGGTTGAAAGGCCAGTTTGTGGTATGGTCTTGAATCCTTTTTATGAGGTTTTTGGGACCTTACCCCTTCAAGTCCCCCCAGTCTAGTGTTGTACTTATGCAAATAAGTGGAGCACTGGACTTAAGAGAGGGAAAAGTTTTTGGGAGCGAAAAAATAAGAAATATTCTGTGAGAAGATTGATTTTTTTGTAAAGATTTTTTATGGAAAATCTTTGACTTTCAACGAGACTGGTGTAGTAAATTGATTTGACAACCTGTCATTGTTAGTTGTTTTTTACTGTTCGGTGTCTTATACGCGCGTGTGTAAACGCGTGTGTGTTCTGACATTTCTTTTTTCTGCTGCTTGGGGAACTGTGATACCCGGAACAGTCGCTGTGACGGTTACCGATGCTATTTATTGCGATAAGTATATATAACGTTTGGGTAACCTTCTCTGTTTAATCATTGTTTTGTTGAAGAGCTTGTCATTCCTTTCTTTTTTTTCTAAGAAGAAAAAATTCCATCATTCATCCTCTTATGTCAATCGGAGAACATCAAGAAGATCTTGTTGAAGAGATGTCGACTGAACTTCCACCGTTGAAGTGGCCCAGAGCATCCTTTGAAGGTCTGATTCAGAATCTCAAATTTCCGGAGAACTGGGGTGCTTTGTATCCTGAAGAGGGTCAAACGGCAGCAGATGCTCCGGCCGGGTATATTACCCTCTTTTGGGATTTTTTTTGTGACGGTAACTTTTGTTTGCCTGTTACCAGATTTTTCCTTGAAATTCTTGGGTTTTACAATCTGCACATCTCCCAACTTCACCCTATTGGTATGGTTAGGGTTCGACATTTCGAATTTGTATGTCGGACGATGCATGTGGAGCCAACCGTTCCCCGATTTAGGGTTTTTTATCAGATGCATTGTACCCAAGGATTTTATTCATTCGTTCAGAGGGCTTCTGCAAAGAAGATTTTACATCAACCCCCAAAATCTTTTCATGATTGGAAGCAAAAATTCTTTTTTATCAAAGCTGGAGTAATTCCTGTGAGGATGGTTCTTAGAGGGAAAGAAGATATTCCGATCGAAACCCTTCAGACTCCAGTTGATGAAAACTGGTACCAGGATTTGAAGGATGTGCCCAATATTGCGTTGCCGGAGAAAGCTCTTGTCGGAGCCGGCATGAGTTTAAATTGGAAGATGGAGCGTGATGACAAACCCGTAAATTGGAAGATGTAGTTGTTTCTCTATATGTCGTTGCCTTCAAGAGGGAAGGCGGAAGAATGGGTACTATCAAGAAGAAGCCTGAAGAGGAGCTCTGGTATCATCGTATTGTGAGAAATTTTGTTCTTCCGCGGGACGCGGACCTATCTGTTCAACCGGCTGCTGGTGCTGGTGAGTTTATATCTGTTTTTCCTTTCTTTTTTGCTTTGAGTAATTTTTTGCCTTGCGCTTTTGTAGGTGAATTGTTGAATTTGGGCGTAGGCCCTGAAAAGAAAAAACGCGCAACTACTTCCACTTCCGCGCCGAAGAGAAGTGAGACTGTTAGAATTCAACCTTTGAAGGCGAGAAATGTTGGAGAGAAGAAAGGTACGCGCCGTTCTTCTGTCTCCAGGTGTGATTATGTGGTAGTTTCTGACTCTTTGGAGGGTCTTACTCCTGTAGTGATTATGCGGGAACCGAAGCCTGAACCAAAGGATTCTGTCGACATTCCCCCTTCTAACCCGAATGAGCCTATTGATCTGGATTCTAGTCCCGAGCATTTGGTTCATAGGAAGGTTGGTAAAAGAAAGCAAGCTGATACTGATGCGGATGA
The DNA here is from genome assembly GCF_002127325.2 of Helianthus annuus. Lineage (NCBI taxonomy): Eukaryota > Viridiplantae > Streptophyta > Magnoliopsida > Asterales > Asteraceae > Helianthus > Helianthus annuus. Next base: position 73,475,986 of record NC_035448.2, read on the forward strand.
TCAACCTCCCAAGAAAGTGTAGAGGAAGAAAATTACCAGAAAGGGAAACCTTGATGCGTTTGTTTCAGAGTCTGTTCCTGGTAAGTGTTGTTTTCCCTTGCTTTCTTTAAGCGGATGGTAGTTCTTACAACTTTTATTTGTCCAGAAGTTCCTGTTTCCCCTGTTCCTATAGAGATACCATCTGTGGTTAACAAAGAACTTCCCCCTACTCCTCCACGCGCTGCTGTTGCAGACCCGTTAGAGCCTTCAGAGGTTGCTGGGGAAGGTGTTGAGAAATCTGTTGAGGCTGAGAAGCCTATTGGTGTTGATGCTGAAAAGGTTGTTGAACCGGTCATGGTAGATGATGTTGATAATCCATCGACCCCGGAAACTGTTGTTCAGGATTTGCGAAAAAAGGAAACTGCTGAAAAGATTCAATCTTCTCCCCCTAGACCTTCTGAGGCTATACCTGAGCATACTGAGAAGGTTACAACTGAGGAGATAGGTTCATCTGCTGGTGTTGATAAACAGTCTCCAATTCGTCCAGAAGAAACTCTGGGAGAATATTATTACCGGACTTATACGGAGAAAGATGCTTCTGATCCTCATGTCCCTGTTTGGAATGTGAAAAAATGTGATACCTTCTCGGATTGGCGTGTATGCCAAGATTGGTTCCAGGGGATACTTCCGCCTGGCGAGATTAAATTTCAGGAAAATCAGCCTTATGAACAGACCTATCAGTCTTATCTTGCAGAAACTGCTTCTCATGTTTCTACTACTCACCGTATAGTGCGTGAGTGGTATAGCATGCATAAAGAGCGGGCATCTTTTGTAGCATCGCAAAGGAAGTTTGCTAAAGATGAAAAACATGTGGCTCAGTTGAAGGCTAAATTAGAGACTGAGCAAGCTAAGTTTGAAGCTGAGCGCAAGACTGAGGAATGGTCTGTTGCTGGTTGGAAAAGAAAAGCTGAAGCTGAAGCTGCGCTTCTATCTGAGGAACGCAAAAATTGGAGGAGAATTTGTGAGAAGGATAATGCTGAGAAAGCAAACCTTCGCAATATTATAAATAACCTCAAGGCTGAAGTTGAAAATCTGAAGAACCAAGATGCGGAGGTAGAAAGATTGAAGAAAGAAAAAGCGGATATGGAAGCTGTGCTGGTGGAGGCGCGTTCTCATAGGGAACGAAGTGAGCAACGGGAGGTACAAGCTTTAGCCACTCTTGTCGTTAGAGATAAAGAATTAGAGGAACTTACTGCTTTGGTTTCTGACCAGGAACAACTGAAGAAGGATCTGGAGCTTGCGCATTCCGAGAATACTGAAACCTCCCGCCGTTTGACTGAGGTTGAAGAGAAACTGGAAAATTCAGAAACGGCGCGGGTTACAGCGGAAAGCGAGCTTGAGCCTTTAAAGAATGATATGGCCTGGTTGAAGGATCGCGGGATTGCTTGTGTAAGTTCCTTTTCCCTTTTTTGTTGCGAAATCATATATGCGCTTTTTTGATGCTTACTTTCGTTTGATTTCATAGGTTGCTGAATCTGTGTTAAACTCTGAAGAACTGGATAAAACTGTTGCTAATTTGATGGTTGCTGCGCGACGAGATGGGTACGCGCAAGGTTACGCGAAATGTTCCCAACATGTGAATAGCACGCTGAAGGTTAACTGGGATGATAGCAAGTCTGCTACCTTTGGCGTAAATACTGCCGCTGCGCTTGCTTCCATGAAGACGGAGTTTAATAATTTGCAACTTCCAGTTATGGAGTTGATAAATGTGGCGCTGCAATCGGATGATCACGTGGCGCAACTCAAAGAAATCTTTCCGGATGAGGGTGAAGATTTAGAGTAGGATGAAATTGTTTTGAACAATTTGTTTTTTGTGGGATGTAGATCCTTGTTTTGTCAGTGCGCTGTTACGCAAGAATTCGAAACACTGCTGTGTTTGAAGCTCTTTAGGGCGTATTTGTACGCTGAAAATAGTATGTTTCTATTTGTTTTGTTAAATGACTTTACAATATTTTGCATGAGTACAATTGCTTTTACTTGAGTAAGGCGAATGAAGTTGGTATGAAGCTCATGTGTGAGTTTATGGTCGTTTGTGACGTGATCACTGACCGCGCATGGAGCTTGTTTTATACTACCATAATGTTTTTGCGCTTACTAAAAAGAAATTGCATGCACTTTGTAAACACAAAAATAATAGAAACTTTGTAATTTTATTCATGGATAAAGCTCAGAGGCGTTACAAAGTTTTTTTTTTTTTTTTTGATAATTAAATGGAACTTAACTTACTCCCTGATAGTTCCGCTGCATTTGATAAGTCATGTCTTTTCTGCGGAAAACCTATAGAGTCCTTTAAGTTTTGGCCCGTTTGCTTGAGCTTTCTTCTCCCCGGGTAATCTGCTTAATCTCCTTGCGTATATTCTGGAGTAAATGCGTAAGTTCTCCATTTTTGAGGGCTTTCTCTATTTCCGTGCGCAGAGATATGCAGTTATTCGTGGTGTGCCTGTTGTCTTTATGATATTCGCAGTATTGCGCCGGGTCTTGACCACGTTTACTCTTCATCGGAATCGGAGGTTTGAACTGGTAGTCCTCAGTACTCAGAACCTCCGCCAGGGTCTTTGTTAGGGGAGTCCACTGCCTCTCCCTATTTTCGTGCTTGTTTTCTCTTTGTGCAGAGAGCTTGTTGATTGTTGTGCGGGCATCTTCAGAGGAACGACTTCCTGATGACTCGCGCCATGATTTTTTGAACCTTCTCTCACCGGTTGCGCTTAAGTCTGCGGGCCTGTTGTGTGGTGGTGGTGGCCTGTTTGTAGTAAGGTTTTTCTCAGTCTGCGCATAAACCTTGGCCGCCGCCATTATCTTTTCCCAACTCTTGGGAAGGCCCTCTGTTCCAGATAATACCTTGACCATGTCGTCACATCTAACCGCGTACTTAAACTGAGCACGGATTAGTTGTTCGTTAACACCGCCAATCTCCAACACTTCTTTATTGTATCTGGTGATAAAATCCTCCAGATTCTCGTCATCGCGGCGCCAGATGTTCATGACGTCGGATGTATCACGCATGGAACGCCTTTGTTGGCTGAAGTGTGTTAAAAACTTTTTACGCAGATCTTTCCACGACTCGATCTGTCCCGTCGGTAGGTTATCAAACCAGATTCGCGCTGGGCCGGCTAATGTTTGTACAAACAAATGACACCATAGCGGAAGAGTCCAACCGCCAACCAACCCTGCGCTGGTGAATACTCTCAGATGATCATCGGGGTCAGTTAACCCATTGAATTTCCCAACGTTAGATGGTAATTTTGCCCTCTCCAATGGAGCCAGAGCTATCTCCAGTATGAACTTTGAGTTTTCCGCTGCTTCTGCAGGGCGGTAAACTAAGTCATAATTATGCTCTGCCTCAGGGTTATAAACCGCTCGAGGCCTGCATTTGTTATAGTTTGGCTGCAGTCTGTTGAATACGCTAGTGTTTGCACTCAAACGATATGTTTGATCGGATTCATCAGTGTGAGTGTCCCATTGGGAACCCAACCTATCATGAACCGATTGCCTTCGACGAGGGTGTGGTTCACCATGGTGTTGTCTCTGGTAACTGCCTGTATCATCATAAGTTGATTCTTCTCGCTGGGAAGCATGAGCTCTAGATCCCGGCCTTCGTGATTGGGTCACGGGAGTAGTTTGAGCACACAACTGTGTGTACACTGCGTTTAATGCCCCTTGGGACCGGACATACCATGATATCGGAGTTTCTCCTGGTGGTAAAATTGATTGAGCGGGATTTGCTGGTAACATTCCTGGAGTAACAGGATCATTTGCTCGATTGGATTGAACCTCATTATCGTCTGAGGCCTCTTCTACAATTCCTTCCACTGGTAAATTATTTCCGACGTTTGGTCGAGGACCAGGTTGCCGGTGAGATGACGAATTTTCTGCCATGTGCAAAAACAGAAAAATGGAATGAACTGAATCGAAACGAGGTAGAAACTAGAAAAACTGAGAAAACGGTGGGCGCCAATGAAGAAACACTAGATAAATGGTCGGAACCGAAATATCTAGGGGGTTTGAATCCGCATAAAAGGGTTAGCTCTCTCTTGGTTGATTCAGTTGCTGCCGAACTTCTTCTCCGGTGATTCTACAAAAAAGAGCACCGTTAGCCTCGCCAAGGGGAGAAGAGGGTTCTCTCCTTGACCCGACTCCGGTGTGAGAATAAGTATTGGTAATGGAGAAGAGAAAGTATTTGAGAAGTGAGTGTGATCTGAGTTTATACCTGAACAGTTCTCGTATTTATAACCGGGAGTTTGGGAGGGAAAACCTGTTATTGAAAAGATGACGGAAGATGCTAACGCCGTAGCGGTTATATCTTCTTTCGTTAAGTTTTTTGATCCAACGTCAAGTTGTCTCGATCCGATGTGAATGCACACGGATCGTGGTTTGATCTATGGCTGGGGGATTGCCACGTGGAAAGTGATTAAGTGGAGATCATTCTCCAATTGCATGCTTTCGTTGTGATTTCAGGGATGCTTGTGGTAATGACACGTGTCTAGACGGTTATAACCGTCTGGGTGGTGCACGATCATATTCTTTCTAGAGGATTACTGCTGTAATCTAGTGTGACATCATACTGTGTGGACACAGATGAATAAATCCCAAGTCTGGGTAAAATGATATCCAAGTTTGGATATTTGGGCGGAAGTATTGATCTCAGGATTTTAATCCTTTGCTAATGAAGGAAGGCGCAAGGATTTATGCTTTCCTTTGGGCGCGCGACTATAAATTATTGATTACTTTCTCCCTTTTGTAAGACCAATGCGCGGCCGCGCAAGGTTAAAAGGTTGAAAGGCCAGTTTGTGGTATGGTCTTGAATCCTTTTTATGAGGTTTTTGGGACCTTACCCCTTCAAGTGCCAAGATAGAAAGGACGCAACCTGCTATGGTTATAAGGAAATAGGGCACATCAAAAACTAATTGCCCAAATTAAACCAACAAGCCTGGGGAGGCTAAGAAGACCAAAGTTGGAGGCTCTCAAATGAATGCTCAAGAGGCCGTTCAGGATGGCGATGTCACAACAGGTACCTTCCTGATTAATGACGTTCATGCTAGAGTATTACTTGATTCAGGTACGGATAAGTCTTTTATAGACAATAGAATTAGTAAATTATTAAATCTGCCTGTTAAAACTCTAAGCATTACGTATGAAGAAGAACTGGTCGATGGTACCTCAGAGACTGCTTCAGCAACATTAGATGGAAGTTTTATATCCATCAAGAACCATTCTTTTCCACTGTCCTTGTTTCCTTTGAAATAGAGGGACTCAATTTAGTAATAGGAATGGATTGGTTGTCTTAAAACCAAGCCCATATTGTGTGTGATAAGAAGCAAGTAGTTATCAAGACTCCTTATGGTGAGCCCTTGACAATTCGAGGAGACACAGGGTATGGATTGCCTAAGCACTTGTTGAATTTGGAAATTAACACCAAAGCTTTGAGTATGGAAAACTCAGAAGAGACAACAACAGTCGCGATGTTAGAAATGCGACAAATGTTAATGGTGCATCAATTGTGAACCTCAATGTTAATGGAGTTAATCTCCAAAACTGTAATTAACGCAGCTGTTAGAAAGGCTATTAGAAAAGTCATGAAAAGGTTCAAGAAGCCAAATGCTGCTCACATATCGCTGCTCATGAGAAGAACTATATTCATACTTCAAATGCGAAGAATAAACCCAACAAAATCATATATGGCAAGGAGCCATTCCTTTTAGGATGTACTTAACAAGTACTTCGTCTCTTGGAAGTCAAGAGACTTCAATAGTAAAAAGGGGGGCATCAATTACCGGAAATTGTTGGAGGAAGTAGAAACCATTAGGCGTATCAGCGGTTATGCTGGAAAGTACACGGTGAGGTATGCACCACCGTCATTCGATGGCAATATCCTTAATTAGTAAGGACCTTATTAGGGTAACCTATTATTCACATCACGAAATGGAAAAGGTGGAATAAGAATTTTTCTGACCCGCGCCATAAAAGTTTTAGACCATAAACAGTATGTTTCAAATCCTGTTTCTTTGGCTGAGATAGTGCTCTATTCAGTTTACCCAGAAATCTAAGCTTAAGGCAATAACTATTAGTGGTTAGCATCGGCAATGAGAGGGCACATTAAAGTTTCAAAGCCTGCTTGTTATAAATCCATTATGGATCTACCTCAGCTATTCATTAAGAAACAACAGATCAAAGTTGAGTCTGCCCTAAAATTGTTAAGGATTCTACAACTGAGTTTAAAAGGATTAAGAATGGAGGCGTTTAACCCTCCTGATGTATGATTAGAGGCAGTTCACATTAATAATGATACTATATAAATCCCCTATTGTGATTTTATTACTAAGAATTTCGTTGGTTTCGGGTACTGATAAGTTTCTCATAACACCCTAAGCTTAGCAAATTTTAAAAAAATCTTTCCCGTAAGGACCCCAGATGTTAAGAGTAAGGTAAAACTTACAGGCGAAATCATAGGAACCATTTCTTCTGTTCCTGTCAGCGACCTACAGTCATAATTCTAATGTATTGTCTCTCCAGATGAGGTACGTCAACATATGTAGTCGATATCTCTTGATCTCTATCGATTAAGAATACCAGATGGTATGACAAAAAGCGCCATATGAGGGTTGGTGTATCTTAGCAAGTTCCATAGATTGCTTCCATGCCTGATCAATATGGAGGTTTAATGCATGGAACCACAAAGATATCCCAATAATCATATGATACTAAAAGTCAACTAATGGTATTCAAAGAAGATATCCACAATGGAATTGTCCAAGTAAATGTCTCTGATTGAGGAAATCCATAGACTCGTAATGTGAATGTGCCACTTATCTGATTCAGGCACAGATAAATGAACTGGAGCATGAGATTTGGAAAATCTCAGTAACTTCTTTGTATTTTGATTATCTTGTCCTAAGATTACTCTGTTTACCTCCTTAGAGGCAAGTAGAGATAAGATTAACATCCCGTTTAGGGCTGCATTATTGTGAAATCTCCATGATAACTAGTACCATCATTGGAAGAATCGGAACCCTGATTAAGCAAGTTTTAAGATAGAGGTTCATATAGCCTAACTCAATATTCTAAGAGTTTGGTATTATTAATTATGAAAGACGGTTCATTTTGTTTATGCAATGATTACTGCAACCCTATTTAGGCAACGATTAAGAATCGTCGTCAACTGCCCAGGATCGTCGACTTGTTCGACTAATAGTAAGGATTAGCTATTCCTTAAGATTGGTTTTAAGCAGTGGTTGGAATAACCATCTCTCCTTAAGATAAGCTTTTTCTATAATAGTCGTTATTTAAATATCAAGGCTGCTCCTTTGGAGACCTTGTATAGATGGAACGTTAAACATCTATTGTTAGAACAATAAATTGGTAAGTCCAATTATCAGGATCTGAAAGTTGCATTGGAAACAAGAAATAAGATCATTCGAATTCACAATCATCTTAAAATTTGCCAGTAATCGGCAGAAGAATTGAGGATTGATAAAAGTCGCAACCTTCTTAAGTCCTTAATAAGGAATAAGGTTCAATCGAAGGTAACACCCTAAGAAGGGTGTGCTAAATTTTAATTTCTCAGGGTAAGTTAAGCCCTGGATATATATATATATATATATATATATATATATATATATAGGAACATTCGGGAAATCGAATGCAGCAAAGGTCAATAGCCTATAAGCTAAAACCTATATAAGGAGCTTAGTGGAGCTCGCAATGCGACCCATACTGATAATTTAAGGATATGTTTCGTCGATAAGTTAAAATGCATTATCACATAATGATATGCAGATTTATGATATAATAAGAAACCTGTATCAACCGAGGATCGGCAGGTTAAGAAGCTCCAAAAGGAATACATATACCTATTATAAAGGTCAACTGGGGTGCTTGGAAAAGCCCCAGATATGCTATAGAAGTTAAGTCCATTATGCGACAAAAAGTACTTCCATCATTTTAGCAAATCTCGAGGTCGAGATTTCTTTTAAGGGGGTGAGGATGTAACACCTCGTAAAATCACGTCCAATGATGTATTGACTCGTGTAATAAACCCTAATAAAGTCAAACCTTGAAATTTAGGGACTAATTTTTCGAAAAAATCGAAAAACTTTAATTATAAACAAACTGGAAGTGTTAACAAAACTTAAATAAGTTTCTAAATAACCTTTTATGGTTTTATATTCCCAAATAAGCCACTTGTTGATCAAGTGTAGTCGTTTGTGTATTTAATTGAAAGTGTCACACCCCCAAATTCTACCTGCGGAGTAACATCCGCTTGAGGGCGTGACTGACCAGGATCCAGCCACCAATTATACTAAGCATTGGTTAATAGTAAAGTAATTGCTATCTAAAGTAGTTAGCAACCTCGTAGTTTAAGTTCGATAGTAAGTTTAAACAAAACAGCGGAAGCATAAACCAAATAGTTTTAAAAGATAGTTCATGGTTCAAGATAAGTAAAACCCAACACACGGGTTTTGACGAACACTACACATCCCCAAGCAGCAGCTCCTCAGTCACTGGTTACCTGCAAAGCACGCAGTAAGGTGTCAACAATAATGCTGAGTGAGTTCACTAGTTGTCCAGTTTTAATTACCAAAAACTTGTTTCACCAGTTAATTTACTCGTTTATACATGCCATGGGGAGCTACCCCAAAAGTTAGCGACTAAACTGTTTTTCCAATACCGAACACTAGGTAACCGTTTGCGTTTCCGCAGGATGCCCCGATGTCAATGTTCTATCATCATTGACGGATGCCTGAGTACATTAGTTCACGACCGATCCCAAACCATGGCACGGTGTGAGGTTGGTAAAACCTAAATAGCGCTATCAACTAATAACCCGTTCGCCTGGCCCCGGCGACTAATCGGTATTATGTAGTAGGGACTTGAGTGATAGAGTTTCGTTTAGTGCCGTTAGTTGCAATCCGTATAAACAGCAATTAACTAAAGGTTCCCAATAACAAGGGAAGAAAAGTAAGTTGTATCCCTCATAGGGGATAGTGTTGTTTGTAGTTCCGTTTCCCAAACCACCGGGAACGCATGCTTTAGGTTGTGAACTCACCTTGGGTTGCTCGGTAGATTAAATACCCGGTCAATCACGTTGGTCACCACGTCCTAGCATGGTTACCAGATATAGGTCAAGTTGGGGTACAAGTAATCACGTATAGCAAACACGTATAGACACACTTAATCATGCATGCATTCAAACAGTTGGGTTATGCATTCAAACAGTAACAGATATACATGCAGATAGTCCAACAAGCTTTTGGCCCAATAACACTTAGGCAGCCCAGTCGAGACAAGGGCGGTTTCGACTCGAGAATGCACGGTGTCGCAACCAAGGGTTCCGACTCGCAACCTCGGTCTCGGTTCATCACGCTTTGGTTTCGAGTCGCAACCAGGGATTCCGACTCGCAACCTCGGTTTCGGTTCATCATGTGCTGCTTGCGAGTCGCAATCGGGAGATCTCGACGAATCACGTTTTGGTCTCGAGTCGCAACCAGGGTTTCCGACTCGCAACCACTGTTACGTGCACCTGAATCCTTCTAGAACCTGTCCTATGTACTAGCCAATAGCATTTTGATTTCATGAAATTTTGTACTATCCAATGAGAAATCACAAACATGTTTTATTGTCTAAATCATAACAAAATCAGATCAAAACAAGCATTTTGAATATTCATATCACCTTCAAACTTGTTCTTCATATGTTCATATTACTCATATACATCGGTTCATGCATTCCTAGATTCAAAAATACATCTATAACTTATATCATGAGATTTTATGAACAAGAATCATGAGACACTATCATTAAACCCAATATTGCCCAATTTTAACATCATAAATCGGATGGTAATCATCATCATCAACATTCATCATTCAAATACAATATCACATTTTCATTAACACTTTTAACACATGAATCATCATTATTAGTAACATTTCTAGCTAAGAACATGGTAAGCACTTATCATCAACTCCTAGCCGTAACATATTATCAAACAATCACTTTCATCATCAAACATTCTAAGCACAAAGGTTCATCTTTCATTCATCATTTAACCAATCAAGCAAAACAACTAAAATATATATATATACTAACCGGTTAGAAGTAGGAGTACAAGAAATTGATAAACCAAGCTCCAAGTGTTGATCTCGAGCTAGAAATCCGAGAGCCTTGATGTTTCGGTTGGATCCGAGAGAGGGGAGAGGGTGATGCTTGGTTGCTAGGGTTTTAGGGTTTTAGTGAGAGGTAGAGAGTGTGAGAGTTGTGAGGGTGAAATGAATGAGAGTGTAAAGGAGAGTGTGGTGAGGGTTTTGGGTTTTTATACCCGTTTCAAGGCCGGCACCTTTGGTTCCGAGTGGCATGGCCCAACCGGCCCAAATGTTCATTGTTCACTCGAGACCGGGTGGTCTCGAGTTGGGCTTCGTGGTCTCGGCTCACTTCTACTCTAATATATCTTTATATCATACATACATACAACACATTATCGGCACATAGCACAAAAGAAATCACAACTTTCATTTTATAACACATATACACGCACAATGAAATTACAAGGTAGTTGTTCGGAAAACCTAGAGTGTCACAGAAAGTTTGCGCAATAAAGGGTTAAAAGCGTCAACATGTTAATTCTTACCTCTGAGTGACCTTTTAACAAACCGAGAGCTTCATGATATTTGGTTATGCTCTCGGGAATGCCAATCGTTGGCCGTCCAAGGCTTTTATGCCTTTAAGTGACGTTACGCGCAACTTTGTAAGTATAAGGGACTAAAAGTGTCAATATGTTTAATTATACCTCTGAATGACCTTTTAGGGAACCCGAAGCATTGTGGTGTTTAATAATACTCCCAAGAATGCTTAATATGAATTAAATAAGGCTTCAATGCTATTAATTAATGAAATGCGCAAGTTTGCGCATTAGAGGGGCCTAAAGAGTCAACTTTTGAATCTACGCCTTTCGGTGACCATCTAAGCGAACAAGAGTGTAGCAACATTATGTATATGCTTGGTAATGATCAATATGGGCCATGGAAAGCTTGGATATCATTAAACAGCATTTCGCGCTACTTTGCGCAATTAAAGGACTATTTGCGTCAAACGGCAAAAGTAGGTCGAATCGTTTGATAACGGACCTTCTGGAATATGTCCATGAGTTAAACATACCCTAATTATCTTTTATATAGCTTAGATATAGGCTTAGAGGTGTTTGGTGCGCAAAAATAAACTTTTAAGTCATGCAGGGACTAAAAGTGTCAAAAATGCACAAGTTTGCATTTTCGCGCATATCTTACGTTCTGAATACATCCGGACATCCAAAACTTTATGTAATCATTAAAATATTTTATTTTAGTGATTGGCATGATAAAATTCCATTCGTCGCGTAATTTGGATCGTTTTTGCATTCATTACGACTTCCGTCGTAATTAACCGAACAACGCAACCCTACGACCAAACGAACCGACATCCAAAATATTTTTGAGCATGTTTTGAGTTCCCTATACTTTAACTTCATTTTAGAGCCTTGAAATGAGGTTAGCGGGGCTTAAACGTGTCAAAAATGAGCCGAAATGCAAGATTCTGAAGTTCAGGGACCAAAATTGTCATTCTGCCATAGTTATCTTAGGAAGGGACCAAAATGAAAAATCTAAATTCCAGCTTGTTCCAGCTGTTCCCCTCATTTGCACATGGTTTTAATGAAACTATGGGCTCCCATGGTTTCGCAAAACCATGGGCACATGTGTACGGATGAGATCGAAGAACGATCCTAACGGTTCTAGTTTTCCTATAAATACCCATTCCCCACTTCATTTCTTTTGCACCTTGATCTTGAATTCTCTAAGTTGGGGACTTTACTCTTCATACCTGAGAATTTAGGATCAACCCTCCTTGCTTGGACCCTTTGTAAGTCCCTTTTCGTGCTTAGTTTAAATTTTTAGCGGTTATAGCCGAAAAGTCAAGCGTTCGATAAACGATTTGACTTTTAAACAGCTAAGCCATAGTTCGCAACGAACATGGCTACGTGACCGTAATTAGGTAGGCGATTAACCCTCAAAAGGGCGCCTCCTAATTACCACGTTTACTTAGTTTAATTGTCGGGTCAAATGAAAGTCAAACGGGTTAGTCATAAATAAATAAAATGCATAACTATTAAATTAAAAGTCATAAAAATTAGTTTTCCACATTAATAACTTGGTAAATATTAGTTGAACATGCCTAAGCATGTTCAACCCGACAATTCTAAGTATAGGCTTGGTTCGGAACCGAACGTCGCAAAAGTTGACTTTTGCTTTGACTTTCAGTTCTGACCCGATTTAGCTTAGTTTAGATATGCCTTAGGATTCTTTTAGGAACAGGTTATAGGTTAGTATAACCCTTCGAGGTTATACAACCTGGATCCTTAGTTATCCTATTCATTGCAAGTTTCCGTTATATGCCTAACTATTGACCGTTATGCCCTTTTGACTATAAAATGATATTTTTGAAAATATGAAAGAATAGAAACCTTTATTACTGATATATAAACATGTCCCTAAAATTTGACATCAGTTGGAGGCCTAGATTAGGAGTTATGCTCAATAGCGTAATTAAAAAGCTTTTTATAAATTAAACGGCATAATTAGCGTATAACCTATCTAAACCCAATTTTTGATACCAAACTTTTTACCCACTGATATAAAATAATATTTTGGGATTTTTAAAGATTTTTTATTATTTTTAGGCTGAGCATAACATAAGGTTTTAAGCTTGATTCGGTAATTGCCGGTTTTGCCCTTTTAGGCTATAAAATGAGTTTTACAAATCGTTTTGACCCCAAACCTTTTTCTACTGATCTAATATGATAAATAAAGTATTTTGAGGCTTCTGGAATAATAAAAATATCAGCTTTTCTTTGAAAACCCGGAAATGGCTCTAAATCGCCTTTTTAAGCGTTTTTAACGCATAGTATGTATCAAAACTATTTTAAACATATAAGGATTGATGCCTACTGATATATTCAGTAAATTTTTACATTTTAACAGTAAGGAAAAGTTTTAAACTTAGGTTTCCAGTTTTGACCTTTTAAGCCTATGTGAAATTACCAAAATGCCCCTACGGTGCATAGTATGGTTATAAATGATAAATTTCACATATAGGTAATACCCTACTGATGTAACTTAGTAAACTAAGTATCTTTACTAATCAAATCAGACCTAAACCTCGGATTTATATTTGATCTCTTTTATAACCTTTAAAAAGACCAAAATACCCCTTCGGGGCATAAATTGGTTTTAAATTCATTTTGGGCATAACGGAAGGTATCTTACTGATATCACATCATATTTAAGGAATATTGACTTAGGAAACCTATATATGACTCTTTTGGTTACCCGTTACGCACTTCTCGCGTTCGGACTGGCGTATGTAACTAGTTTGCATATATTAACCGAAACGGGTCAAACCATATCGTTTTTGTCTCAAAATTCAGAATGTGTTTAAGTTACCCATATTAAACAAGCATACAAGCTTGTCAGGTCAAAACCACATTCTAAACCGGTCTTCGCTTTATCATGCGTTTGAATCGTGTCTTCCTTTTGAAAACTAACCGGTCTAAGCATAGGCTTGTTTAAAGACCCGTTAGGATTCTAATAGGTTATTAAAAACCTTCGTTCCAGATTTAGGAGCCCAGTAAAAGCTATTTGTACTTGCTTGGTGGTATACGGATGGGATAAATTGTATAAATTTGCTCAGGTAAATACATAACTTATTTTCCCTTATACGGGCTTGGGGTACGGTATATAAAATACCGCTTGGTCGGGTAATTGACCTAACCGGTCGGTGGTTAAGAGCAGTCAAATGTCCCGTTTGAAAATGTTGTTTTGTTTGTCTAACGCCTTTGGGGGTTTAATGACCATGTCCCAGATATCCTTGGCATCATTCAAAGAATGGCCACGACCTTCGCACACGGGTGTAGGCGTACACCCGTAGTGCATTCAAATCAATAAAGTATAACAGTCGGTATGAGAGAAAATCTCGCGGCGGAACTATACTATGTGGTGTGTCTATTAATCTTTAACCCGGTACGACCCGGAAAACTGAACGCAGACAAACATGTAATTCTTTTACAAGATTATAAGCAAATAATTATCCCAAGTTATAAAAAGTTTTGTGCCGCGGGCATTCAAATCAATTTTTAAAACAATTTCAAAATGAGTCAGTTAAATTGTATTTACTAGTGTAAACTGACGTATTTTCCCAAAAAGATTAAGTGCAGGTACTACGCGTAATAGGTTGGTCTCTCCTAGCATCAAATAGAAGTCTCGCAAGCTTAGATGTTAAAGTCTGTTGAACAAGTTTCCTCTTTATTTTGATCCGCCTGTGGATTCATTACATTCTGTTTGTAATACTTGGATATTACTTTATATCGGATTCTAATATAATTATCTTTTGCTTCCGCTGTGCATTTAAATTTGTGTTGTTTGACTATGATGATATCAATTACGTCACGGTACTCCCCACCGGGCCCACCGGTAATACGTGGTAAAATAGGGGTGTGACAGTGTGTGAGTTCTGTGTTCGTGTGTGTATCCTGATCCTAAAATTATTTATTATTCAAGACTTTATTTATTTTGAACTCTTTTGTAATCACAATCTGTACTATTTATTTAACATCTTCTTCTGTCACTATTCTTGGCTTCTTAATACATCAAGCAAGCAAATTAATTGGCATAGTCTTGGCGTCTTGCACAATTATTGGCTTTCCTCCTCTCTTATGTGTTGAAGCACAAATCTTTAGGGTATGCACTTTTTTTTCGTTGAAAACATATTAGCACTTTTTTGGTGCTTACCCAAAATACGTAGTAGTAGTATCTAAAATGTTATTCTAATTCCTAAGTAATTAGTGTGTCAAATATGATTACAAAGTTACATTATTTAAACACTAAACAAATCAGTTATAAATACTCTGTGAGCTACTTATGACTAATTATTTGATCGATTGATCAATTCTCTAAGCTTGTTTTGCATTTTACATAACCTGAATTGACCCATTCATATGCGTGTGGGTAAATAATGTATATTTCTAGTAATTGAGATGAAAACTTATTATGATTTATGCACGTATACTTGATATGAATCCTTTTATTTATTGTACCTAGATATTATACGGGGAAGACCAGGGAATGTTCTATTTTTTTGAAGGTGGTGACTGGGACCAAGGTGGTTCCTGCGCACATTTGCAGCCACTACGACTAGTTGAGGTACAAATGTATATTTTAAGCACATACCCAAAAAAAAATCTGAATATCTCAAAAACTTTTTTCATGCAACACATACAGGTTGAAAGCTTTTTTTTTATGTGCAAAATTATGGAACAAATGTTGAAACACGGCCTCTGAATGAACATCCATATGAAGCAATTAAGGTAACTGCCAGTTACTTGGATATTACGCGTATTATGAAGAAGATCGAAAATTGTATGTTTACTTGAAAATGAGATTACAATACATAAAGGGAAAATACAATAACATATCCTCTTTCTTTCTTTGGCTTAGGACAACTTTGAATATTACAAAAAGTAATTAGGAATACAAAGAAGGCAACAATTTGAATGTGAATGTAAGATGGACGGTCGTCCGATGATAGTGTAGTCGTAGGAGGAATATTATCCACTAGCTGGCCATCACCCGAGATATGCATGCATAACCTGAAGAGAATCATCCATCATTAACTTTCTCCCTCACAAAAACCGGGTTTGCTAGTAATGTCATGCCTTGGTGAATCCCTTGACTCTTGGCTGCTTTACAAGTACCATTGTACCTAGCCTAGCTAGTGCAAATAATTAATGTCTCCTAGCTAGCTGCTTTTCAACAAAATGATAATACCATAATTTTCTTGTATTTTGATGCAATTTGATTTGAGGGTGTGGATATGGATGGTGCAAGTGCTGAAAAGGTCTTCAGTTATGCTATTGATGATTGCCTTTTAGGGTCATTGGAGGGAAAAACAAACTTTACAAGCAAATGGATAGTAATTCTATGACCTTATAAAAAAGCATTTGCTTTATTCATAAGAGAGCATAAAAATAAAATGATGAGTTAATTATTGTTTTCGTCCCCGTGGTTTGTCAAAAATCACTATTTCAGTCCATTAGTTTAAAAATTGCGATTTCAGTCCCTGTGGTTTCACTTTCGTAACCATTTCAGTCCACCTCGTAACCATTTCAGTCCCTGTACTTAACAGAATAATGGATCGAAATGGTTACGAAAGTGAAACCACAGGGACTGAAATGGTTATGAAAGTGAAACCACAGGGGCTGAAATCGCAATTTTTAAACTAAAGGACTGAAATAGTGATTTTTGACAAACCACAGGGACCAAAACAGTAATTAACTCTAAAATGATATAAAAAAGAGTTAATTACTGTTTTCGTCCCTGTTGTTTGTCAAAAATCACTATTTCAGTCCATTAGTTTAAAAATTGCGATTTCAGTCCCTGTGGTTTCACTTTCGTAACCATTTCAGTCCACCTCGTAACCATTTCAGTCCCTGTACTTAACAGAATAATGGATCGAAATGGTTACGAAAGTGAAACCACAGGGACTGAAATGGTTATGAAAGTGAAACCACAGGGGCTGAAATCGCAATTTTTAAACTAAAGGACTGAAATAGTGATTTTTGACAAACCACAGGGACCAAAACAGTAATTAACTCTAAAATGATATAAAAAAGAGTTAATTACTGTTTTCGTCCCTGTTGTTTGTCAAAAATCACTATTTCAGTCCATTACTTTAAAAATTGCGATTTCAGTCCCTGTGGTTACACTTTCGTAACCATTTCAGTCCACCTCGTAACCATTTCAGTCCCTGTACTTACATAATAAATGGATTGATATGGTTACGAAAGTGAAACCGCAGGATGGTTACGAAAGTGAAACCACAGGGACTGAAATCGCAAATTTTAAACTAATGGACTGAAATAGTGATTTTTAACAAACCATAGGGACGAAAACAGTAATTAACTCTATAAAAAAGCTAGTATTATTAGAATTCAGGCATTAATTTATGGAAAAAGGTCTCTCCCAATCCCACATCCGCGGCTAAATGAGGAATACAAAGATAAAGTGAAGGTGTATGTAAACAGCGGCCCAAGGAAGGAGAAAGCATACCTTTCTCGGCCTTTTGGCTAAGATCAAATGTAGTATATGTTCTTATCAGTTTAATATCTGATACGTGGGCTATCGGCCCACTCGATATTAATCTTATTTTTTATGGGGAAAGGCCCATCTCAATAGCTTGCTATTGGGGTCGTTAAGCGTCGCCTTGGCGTTAAACTACTGCCTCGCATCCCTCGAATATTGTCACACCCCCAAAATCCACCTGCGGAGTATCACCGCTTGGGAGCGTGACTGACCAGGATCAAGCCACCAATCATATAGAACAATGTATATAGTTAAAGTAATAGCAATTAAACCAAATCAAATCCATATGAAAGGTGTTTCCAAAACATAAGTAAGTTATCACTATTTAGCGGAAGCGTATAAGTAAAACCCAATATAAATAAGTATGTAATGTCATAAAGTGTTCAACAAACAATCACAGTCCAAGCCCACAACGACCAGCTCCTCCCTGTGCAAGCTCCATGTATCTAACGACCTGCAAGGCATGTAACAGAGGATCAACAACTAGTTGAGCGAGTTCACAGAAAGTAAATGCGTAATAGTAAGTTCGTTTGTAACATGTGGCTCTACTGGGCCGATAGTACGTTCTATTGGTGGGGGCTTCCCATGTTGTATAACCACTAGACTATTCGTAACCATAAGTGTTCTACATATCCCGAGAACAGTAACACGTACAAGTTTACATAGGTTTTACGTAAGTAATCCTTCACAACCGAGGATAGGGGTACGCGGGGGTTTACGTAGGTTTTACGTAAGTAATCCTTCACAACCGAGGATAGGGGTACGCGGGGGTTTACGTAGGTTTTACGTAAGTAATCCTTGACAACCGAGGATAAGGGTACGCGGGGGTTTACGTAGGTTTTACGTAAGTGCCTGACACAACCGAGGCAGTAGTGAGTATAATTTCACGTAGGTTTTACGTGAGTATCCTTCACAACCGAGGATAGCGAGTAGCATAAGTATACGTAGGTTTTACGTATGTGTCCTGCACAACCGAGGACGATGGTATGGTAGTCTAGTAATAGAGTAAGTACGATTCTATTCAATCTCATTCCTTCAATCCCAATTCCCGTGCCCTGGGAATCCCATGCCTTAGTAAGAGTGTGAACTCACCTCGATTTGCTCGGTATGTTATTGCTTCTAGGGTTAATTAGTGCTTAAGTCCGTTACTCACGACCTAAGGTATATTGCACATAAATCCAAGATAAGTGTTGGTGTTCAATTAGGGTTTACAGGTTCTTGATGCTCAAACAGTAACTTACAGAATCATATTACACAGTAGCATGTAGTTATAGTATCATACAGTACCAAGCAGTATCATTCAGTAACATGCAGTATCTTAACATGCAGTAACAAGTAACAGGCAGTATGTTCTTCATCCAGGGTTTCAACATAGTACTAACAGGAAGCTCGGATCATGTATCACCTTCAAACTCAGAATATATATAAACATCAAAGCATCACGTATCAAACTCAGACAAGATCATCAATAATTTAAAGTTCGGACATTATTGCCCATGCACAAAGAATTCGGACCAATGTGGGTGTGTTTATAGCTCGGACAGAACATGGGGGGTGGGGGTTTAAAACTCGGATAACATGAATGAGGGAGTAAAAGGTCGGACATGAGGGAGTGGCCAAGAAACCCGGACCAACTCACACCCCTAAGAAAAACTCGGACCTCCCCCCTTGTCTAATAAAAAGCTCGGACACCCCTATCATGCACAAAAGTCGGACTAAGGGGGTTTCCCTTACAAAATTCGGACAAAGTGTCATATATAAGAAAAACTCGGACTACATGTGTAATCTTCAAATAATTCGGACAAGATACAAAGTATAATACTCGGACCCATGCTTAACTTATAAAACTCGGATCCTTTTCAATGCTTAAAGGTCGGACAACATCTCTATTTCAAAACTCAGACAATTACAAATTCATTCACAAAACTCTGAGAAGCATTTCAATCATTCGAGAGCAGAACATCATTCACGTGCACATCAGTTACGTTTTAGTATTTCATACAATCCAAAACCCTAATTTTCTTATGCATTCTGTATAGCGGTAAATCCGATTTCTTAATCAATCATTCTACAAATCAAGTATCTTAATCATCAAGCAATGATTACGCAATGATCAACATCCTTTCATAATAAATCAGACTCAATCAAAACCACAGAAGTATCAAACAAGAGCTAGGGTTTTCATGAACACACAATCAAGAATTGATAATGTTCAAACAATCAATTAGGTTTACAAGTATTACAATAATCGATAAACAATTACCTTGAATGATTCTAGTGAAAGATGAATCAAAAGTGCGGAAATGTCTTGTGCCAATGATGATGATGGTGATGATTGCTAGGGGATTAGAGAATACAGTACTTTGGTTTTGTGAAAAATGATTAGTGAACAAGGAATTAGGGTTAAGTATAGTTTAATTTTCACTAATTACTCTACACACCCTGAATTACTAAATCTTACACAAGCACACCATCTCACATCAATTTCACAGTTTCACCACCAAGTTCACATATTTGACAAGTCTATCATAATTAACACATAACCATGCACACAATACACTTCATTGAACCAAAACGTACACAATTCCATAGCAATCAATTGTGCAAATAAACAGCTAAACAATACATGAACTTGCAATAAATGCGAAATAGAAATCTTGGAAATTCGAGTTGTCACATTATCCCCAACTTGAAAGAAATTCCGTCCCGAAATTTAGCATGCGGTTACTGAGGAAGCTAGGTGAGTTATATCGTTTACTGATTTTCCTGGGGTGTCACATCACCCCCCCGTTGATTTGGAATTTCGTCCCGAAATTCAGTAGTAGTAGCTTCAGCCTCAGTAGTGGTTGCATTGGTTCCGAATAACTGGGGGTACTTTTCTGTCATCTAGTCTTCGCGTTCCTAGGTGTACTCTGGGCCACGTTTGGAGTTCCAACGAACTCGAACAAGAGGGATTCTCTTGTTTTTGAGGACCTTAACATCCCGGTCCGTGATTTCAACTGGCTCCTCGACAAACTGCAACCGCTCGTCGATAGTGAGTTCCTTAAAAGGAACTATGAGGGTCTCATCTGACAGGCATTTCTTCAGATTCGACACGTGAAATACATTGTGAACTGCACCGAGTTCAGCTGGTAGGTTTAGCTTGTAGGCCACTTTGCCTATTTTCTCAATGATCTCGAACGGTCCGACATACCGCGGATTTAGTTTGCCCCGTTTGCCAAAACGAACCACACCCTTCCAGGGTGAGACTTTAAGTAAAACCCGGTCCCCGACCTGAAATTCCAAAGGCTTCCTACGCTTGTCCGCGTAGCTTTTCTGACGGTCGCGTGCTGCCGCCATGCGTTGTCGTATTTGTGCAATCTTTTCTGTGGCGTCCACTACAATCTCCGGACCCGTGATCTGACTATCCCCCACCTCTGCCCAACAGAGAGGTGACCAGCATTTACGCCCGTACAATGCCTCGAATGGAGCGGCTTGTATGCTGGTGTGGTAACTCTTATTATACGAAAACTCCACTAACGGGAGATGCTTTTCCCAGCCGTTGCCGAAATCAATAACACATGCCCGAAGCATGTCTTCAAGAGTTTGGATCGTTCGCTCAGACTGCCCATCCGTCTGAGAGTGATACGCTGTGCTCATGTCTAGCCGTGAGCCGAAAGATTTATGCATCGCTTGCCATAGCTCTGACGTGAATCGTGCATCCCGATCCGAAATGATAGAGGTGGGCACCCCGTGCCTCGAAACAACTTCTTTAAGATAAACGTCTGCGAGAGTGGAGAACTTATCCGTTTCCTTTATAGCCAGGAAGTGTGCAGACTTGGTGAGTCGATCCACAATCACCCATATAGTGTCATTCCCACGCTGGGATCTGGGTAGGCCTGTAACAAAATCCATGGAAATTTCTTCCCATTTCCATTGCGGTATCTTGGGTTGCTGAAGTAGGCCCGCTGGTTTCTGATACTCCACTTTGACTTTTGCACATGTCAAACACTTGCCGACGTAGGTAGCGATGTGGGCTTTCATGCCAGGCCACCAATATGTTGTTTTGAGATCGTGGTACATTTTATCCGACCCTGGATGTATTGAGTAGCGAGACTTGTGTGCTTCATCCATCACAAGCTCTCGTAAACCGCCATAGAGTGGGACCCAAATACGCCCCGTTACATAGTATGCGCCGTCTTCCTTTTGTTCCATTCGTTGCCTTGAGCCGCGTAAGGCTTCAGCTTTGACGTTTTCTGGTTTCAATGCTTCCATCTGAGCAGTTCGTATCTGTGCAGGAAGACTGGACTGGATAGTGAGCTGCAAAGCTCGTACACGCCTAGGTAAAGTGTCTTTTCGACTGAGAGCGTCAGCCACAACATTGGCTTTGCCTGGATGGTACTTGATGGCGCATTCATAATCATTAAGTAACTCGACCCATCGTCGTTGACGCATATTCAATTCCTTCTGCTTGAAGATATGCTCGAGACTCCTGTGATCGGTGTAAATTGTGCACTTGGTACCGTACAGGTAGTGTCGCCATATCTTAAGTGCAAAAACAACAGCTCCCAGCTCTAAATCGTGCGTAGTGTAGTTCCGTTCATGAACTTTGAGTTGTCGCGAAGCGTAGGCAATAACTTTATCACGCTGCATCAATACACAACCAAGCCCATGTATCGATGCGTCACAATAGACCACAAAATCATCCGTGCCCTCTGGCAATGAGAGAATAGGTGCGCTGCAAAGCCTATCCTTTAGGTACTGGAAAGCGGTTTCCTGGGAATCTCCCCAACGGTAGGTGACACCTTTCTGTGTCAGCATAGTAAGCGGTTGTGCGATCTTCGAAAAGTCTTTGATGAATCGTCTGTAATACCCCGCCAAACCCAAGAATTGGCGTATTTCCGTTGGTGTACGCGGTGCAGGCCAGTTCCTGATCGAGTCTACTTTGGATGGATCGACATGAATCCCATCCCTGTTCACCACATGGCCTAAGAAGTGGACTTCTCGAAGCCAGAAGTCGCATTTTGAAAACTTGGCGTACAGCTGTTCCTTTCGAAGAAGTTCCAAGATAAGGCGTAAGTGCTGCTCGTGTTCCTCCTGACTCTTGGAGTAGATCAGAATGTCGTCGATGAAGACAATGACGAACTTGTCAAGATAAGGTTTGCACACCCTGTTCATAAGATCCATGAAGACTGCGGGCGCGTTCGTAAGCCCGAATGGCATGACTAGGAACTCGTAGTGACCGTAGGGAGTTCTGAATGCTGTCTTGGAGACGTCCTCCTCGCGGACTCTCAGCTGATGATAACCAGACCTTAGATCAATCTTGGAGTAGTAACTCGACCCTTGCAACTGGTCGAATAAGTCGTCAATACGAGGAAGAGGATAGCGGTTCTTCACTGTGACCTTGTTCAGTTCGCGGTAATCGATGCACATCCTGAATGTGCCGTCCTTCTTTTTCACGAATAGTACTGGAGCTCCCCAAGGCGAAGAGCTTGGACGAATGAAGCCCTTATCCAAGAGCTCTTGTAGTTGCTTAGACAGTTCCTCCAGTTCAGTTGGAGCTAAACGATATGGTGCGCGGGCTATTGGTGCTGCTCCCGGAGCTAGTTCAACTTGAAACTCGACCTGGCGATGAGGCGGTAGACCAGGTAAATCTTCAGGAAACACTTGAGGGAATTCGCGTACAACTGGAATATCCTCTATTCTTTTCTCTGTCGTCGATGCATCAGTAACAAGTGCCAAAATGGCAGTATGCCCCTTTCGTAAACATTTCTGAGCCTTCAAGAAAGAGATAATGCCAACCACTGCACCACTCTTGTCGCCTTGAACTTCAAGAGGTTCTTTACCCGAACGAGGAATACGAATGATCTTCTCCTTACATAAGATCTCTGCTTGCTGCTTGGACAACCAATCCATGTCGATGACGATGTCGAAACTACCCAGAACTATTGGAATAAGATCAATTGAGAAGGCCTGACCCGCTAGAACGATGTTACAACCCTTGACTACATGCGTGGCTTCTACACTTTTACCATTTGCTAGCTCTACGACATGTTTGGTGTTTAGAGGTGTTGGTGTACGTTTTAACAATTTACTCATTTTCAAAGACATATAACTCGTATCCGCACCCGAATCAAACAAAACAGTAACATAAATATCGTCGAGAAGAAACTTACCCATAACTACGTTGGGATCATTTCTGGCATCACCCTGCCCCAACACAAATGCACGACCCCTTGCTTCATTGCCGTTGTTGTTCCCACCATTGTTGTTGTTGTTGCCAATTCCCTGATTGTTATTATTGTTGTTGTTCTGGTTCCTGTTTAGCTGAGGACAGTGCCTTTTGAAGTGCCCTTCTGCGCCGCAATGAAAACACCCCTTGTTGCCCTGTTGCTGATTCTGCTGTGCTTGTGGCTGCTGCTGATTCTGGTTCGCAGGCCGAGGGCTTCTACAATCTTTGGCCTCATGACCCATCTTGAGGCATCTTTAACTAGCGACCCTTGTTACACTGGCCACTGTGGTGTCTGTTGCAGTTGTTGCACTTTGGGAGGTTCCCTCGATATCCGCCCTGCCTGTGGCTACCTGAAGAGTGCTGACTGGGACTCTGATAACTGTCAGTCTTTCGCTGCTGAACCTGTGATTGAACTGAAGCTGATCCCTTGCTAGAATCCCCATCCCATTTTCTCTTGTTGTCACTGGGAGTAGCAAGTGTAGCAGAAGTAGTAGCGGTAGCAGTAGCGCTGATACGTTTAGGCAGTCTGTTCTGATCCACTGCCTGATCTGTGATACGATGAGCGAGGCGCTGAATAGCCTGAATGTTGTCAAGATTAGCCGATGTCACATGGCTCTGAATCTCTGGCTCCAAACCTTTGAGATACAACTCGATGCGCTTGATTGGAGGGTCCACCATAGTTGGGCACAGCACAGCCAACTCGTTTGACCTCTTGGTATAAGCCTCGATCTCTGACCCAGTCATTTTCAGATGGTACAACTCATCTTCCAACTTGTGAATGTCTTCCCGAGTGCAGTACTCCCTTTTAATCAGTTCCTTGAAGTCATTCCAAGGGGTGGCGTTAGCAGCTGCCAACCCTAAGATCTGCACTTGCGCGTTCCACCAAGTTAGAGCAATCCCCTCTAAAGTACCAGTGGCATACTTGACCCTGCGAGCCTCAGGGCATTCACACATCTCGAACACAGACTCGAGCTTTTCAAACCAGTGGAGGAGTCCAACCGCTCCTTCAATGCCACTAAATGTGCTAGGACGACAATCCATAAAGTTCTTGAAAGTGCAGACGGGCTGCTGAGCGTGTTGACCTATTGTGTACGAATAGGACAAGGTTAAACACAAGAGTTAATGTAGGATCTAAAGATCCTAGTGTGAGTCTAAACTGCAGGGTATACTACCTGCTTGAGCAGCTGCAAGTGCCGCAGCAACTTGTTCATTAACGAAAGCCGTCAACTGGGCTTGTGTCATGTTAATTCGTCCGGCCATTGATCTTCACATCAAAGGCAACATAAGTGAGAAAGGTTCGCGAATAGTGGGATGACAGAAGAGTGTAAGCATATAGGTGTTCTCAAGCAATAACAAGTAATGAGCAGTGTAATCTAAGCATACTACGAGCAAAGTTCTATGCAATTCTAGCATGTAGGCAATAAACATAAACCTTATTACCTAGGATGTTGAGTCTTGCACGTGGAGCGAAGCGTCGTTGTGGATCGTTGAGAGCACTGTTCTGGTTATAGTCTGGTTTTAATAAAAAAACGTTTTCCCATATTAAAACCAAGTTCTCTATAACCAATGACTCTGATACCAATCTGTCACACCCCCAAAATCCACCTGCGGAGTATCACCGCTTGGGAGCGTGACTGACCAGGATCAAGCCACCAATCATATAGAACAATATATATAGTTAAAGTAATAGCAATTAAACCAAATCAAATCCATATGAAAGGTGTTTCCAAAACATAAGTAAGTTATCACTGTTTAGCGGAAGCGTATAAGTAAAACCCAATATAAATAAGTATGTAATGTCATAAAGTGTTCAACAAACAATCACGGTCCAAGCCCACAACGACCAGCTCCTCCCTGTGCAAGCTCCATGTATCTAACGAGCTGCAAGGCATGTAACAGAGGATCAACAACTAGTTGAGCGAGTTCACAGAAAGTAAATGCGTAATAGTAAGTTCGTTTGTAACATGTGGCTCTACTGAGCCGATAGTACGTTCTATTGGTGGGGGCTTCCCATGTTGTATAACCACTAGACTATTCGTAACCATAAGTGTTCTACATATCCCGAGAACAGTAACACGTACAAGTTTACATAGGTTTTACGTAAGTAATCCTTCACAACCGAGGATAGGGGTACGCGGGGGTTTACGTAGGTTTTACGTAAGTAATCCTTCACAACCGAGGATAGGGGTACGCGGGGGTTTACGTAGGTTTTACGTAAGTTATCCTTCACAACCGAGGATAGGGGTACGCGGGGGTTTACGTAGGTTTTACGTAAGTGCCTGACACAACCGAGGCAGTAGTGAGTATAATTTCACGTAGGTTTTACGTGAGTATCCTTCACAACCGAGGATAGCGAGTAGCATAAGTATACGTAGGTTTTACGTATGTGTCCTGCACAACCGAGGACGATGGTATGGTAGTCTAGTAATAGAGTAAGTACGATTCTATTCAATCTCATTCCTTCAATCCCAATTCCCGTGCCCTGGGAATCCCATGCCTTAGTAAGAGTGTGAACTCACCTCGATTTGCTCGGTATGTTATTGCTTCTAGGGTTAATTAGTGCTTAAGTCCGTTACTCACGACCTAAGGTATATTGCACATAAATCCAAGATAAGTGTTGGTGTTCAATTAGGGTTTACAGGTTCTTGATGCTCAAACAGTAACTTACAGAATCATATTACACAGTAGCATGTAGTTATAGTATCATACAGTACCAAGCAGTATCATTCAGTAACATGCAGTAACAAGTAACAGGCAGTATGTTCTTCATCCAGGGTTTCAACATAGTACTAACAGGAAGCTCGGATCATGTATCACCTTCAAACTCAGAATATATATAAACATCAAAGCATCACGTATCAAACTCAGACAAGATCATCAATAATTTAAAGTTCGGACATTATTGCCCATGCACAAAGAATTCGGACCAATGTGGGTGTGTTTATAGCTCGGACAGAACATGGGGGGTGGGGGTTTAAAACTCGGATAACATGAATGAGGGAGTAAAAGGTCGGACATGAGGGAGTGGCCAAGAAACCCGGACCAACTCACACCCCTAAGAAAAACTCGGACCTCCCCCCTTGTCTAATAAAAAGCTCGGACACCCCTATCATGCACAAAAGTCGGACTAAGGGGGTTTCCCTTACAAAATTCGGACAAAGTGTCATATATAAGAAAAACTCGGACTACATGTGTAATCTTCAAATAATTCGGACAAGATACAAAGTATAATACTCGGACCCATGCTTAACTTATAAAACTCGGATCCTTTTCAATGCTTAAAGGTCGGACAACATCTCTATTTCAAAACTCAGACAATTACAAATTCATTCACAAAACTCTGAGAAGCATTTCAATCATTCGAGAGCAGAACATCATTCACGTGCACATCAGTTACGTTTTAGTATTTCATACAATCCAAAACCCTAATTTTCTTATGCATTCTGTATAGCGGTAAATCCGATTTCTTAATCAATCATTCTACAAATCAAGTATCTTAATCATCAAGCAATGATTACGCAATGATCAACATCCTTTCATAATAAATCAGACTCAATCAAAACCACAGAAGTATCAAACAAGAGCTAGGGTTTTCATGAACACACAATCAAGAATTGATAATGTTCAAACAATCAATTAGGTTTACAAGTATTACAATAATCGATAAACAATTACCTTGAATGATTCTAGTGAAAGATGAATCAAAAGTGCGGAAATGTCTTGTGCCAATGATGATGATGGTGATGATTGCTAGGGGATTAGAGAATACAGTACTTTGGTTTTGTGAAAAATGATTAGTGAACAAGGAATTAGGGTTAAGTATAGTTTAATTTTCACTAATTACTCTACACACCCTGAATTACTAAATCTTACACAAGCACACCATCTCACATCAATTTCACAGTTTCACCACCAAGTTCACATATTTGACAAGTCTATCACAATTAACACATAACCATGCACCAACACACAATACACTTCATTGAACCAAAACGTACACAATTCCATAGCAATCAATTGTGCAAATAAACAGCTAAACAATACATGAACGTGCAATAAATGCGAAATAGAAATCTTGGAAATTCGAGTTGTCACAAATATACACTCTAAATTTTAGTCCTACTTTTTCTTTTTTTTTTTTTTTTTTTGGTTCATCTTATTTTTATTTTGATAAAAATTATAACTTTAGCTCTCTGTTAATCTTTTCTTAAAAACCATTTTATTTCTTTCTATTTTGATATAGAATTAAGAAGCTTTATGTTTTAATAGTGGATTCCTTTAAAGTCAGCAGTCTATATACTGGTAAGGCCATTTATATACTATTATTTTGTAACATTTGTATGCGTTTGTAGTTGTAAATTGAGTTTAAGTTGTTGTACCTTATTTATATACTATTATTGTTTAACATTTGTATGCAATTTATGGTTGTAAATTGAGCTTAAATTAGTGTACCTTAATCAAATAATGGTTTCATTATCTTACCAAATTCAATATGTTTTGTATGCATGTATGGTTGTAAATTGTGCTTAAGTGGTTGTACCATAATCAAATAATGGTTTCATTATCTTACCAAATTCAATCGGTTTGATCCATTTAAAGTTGTGTTGTTTTATTTGTAAATTGTTATTATTTATAATAATCTAATTAATTTAATCAAAATCTTGTATAAATATAATTTGTAACATATTGATTCAATGGTTGTTGTAATGTATGCATTATGGTTTGTATAGTGGTATGATATATATTATATATAGATTACGATGAACTTGTCAAACGAAAAAAAATAGACGCGGGTTTATCGTAACGCGCAAGTCCTAGATCAACTTAGTTATTTTATTCTATGTTTTACGTTTCGGTTTAATGTCTTCGCATTAACACGCCGCAACTTCAGTGTCGGTGGTTGCTGGCAGTAGTGTGGCATTGGTGTTCGCCCCCGCCGCAACGCAAGGGTGCCTAATACTAGTTAAACTGAAATATAGATCTAAATGGTAATATTAAAGTTTACTTGTATTATAATGATTATGTAATTTACTTTTCAGTGATATGGATAGTCAATAAGTTTAGTTATAATGTTTACTTTTGAGGGGTTTGGATGAAATGCAGGTGACAGAACATTACAAGTAAACAAATAGCAACTCTATCCCACCCTTTAGCATATTTGGATACCCACCCGATATCCTTAATATGAGTTCACAAGTAGAGCTAGCAATGTCGACCGTCTACCTATAAATGGGTCTATTTGAATTATGTTTTTCTCTAACCAGCTAAACAATCATCCCAAGTGTATTCAAATGCACAAAACCTTCTGATATCTTTATTATAAAAGCTTGGATTATTATTATAACAATCTTAGTTTTATAATCACATCGATCGCACACATTAAAATTAGTGTTTGTGGGCTGCCCCATTCAGACCTGGTCTCTCATGACCCACACTCAGATTGACCCATTTTGGCCCGATTTTGTTTTAGGCGAAACTAAGTGGCTCGTTATGGTGGATTCGGTTTTTTGTTGAGACAAGATTAGAAGAGAATGAAGTTGCTACAAAGAAGTTTTAAATGGCTGCAACCAAGAAGGGTTACCAGTTAAGCTGTCAGATATTCCATCTGAAATCACTCAGTTAAGTTCCTTCCTTCCTATTATCAAGAAAGAAGTAAAGTATAAAAATCGCAAGAAACGTCTTGTTAGACTCACAACTACGATTGCTCAAAACTACATGGATGTTGCCTTGATGTTCTTACTGAATAGTCGTGCTCTGCTGCATTTTTAGTTGAAAAAAAGTTCAGAAGAGCCCCCCATCGTCCATAACAGTAGCACGCCAGCCAAAATTGTCATGTCAAACTTCAGGAGAGACCTCATAAGTTCAACGCTGAGTCTACACATCTATCAGTATACAAGACGCAATGATGAATAGCTTGAATTTACGTTTGAGTTTAACATCACTTAAAAGATGATCATTATAAAGCCAATAAAAAATATATTTTATAAACCAAATCAAAGTTTAAAAAATAATTAAAGGTTTAAAAATAGAATACAGTTTGTTTTTAACATTTTATAAATTGTTTGCAAGCCTAAAACTCCTCTGTTAGTTCAATTTACAATTAAGAAACATAAACCCATTATCCATGCATGAAAAACAAACTAAACAAAACAGGCTTAATCCCCATTTATTCATAACACATAAAGAGTTCCCATCATCATGTTACATACAACAAAATCTCAAAACTGAAATAATAAAGTTAAAAGCTCGTTAAATTAACAAAAAATCTCTCTGCAATTTTCTTGAACAATAAGAACCGGGTGGCTTATTAAACTGATGCAGGTGTCTTTTTATCCACAGACTTCAACACTTGTTCACCCATCTCTTTGCATCCAACCAATTTCTGCACATGAGTGTAATTACAATCAATAAACACAATGTCATTTCAAAGAATGTATGGAGACCCTTAAATAATGACATAAATACCCTTGAAAAAATAAGTACATACGTTTCCATCCGAGTAAATGTCACCCGTACGGAATCCTCTATCTAAAGCATTGAGCACAGCCAACTCAATCCTCTCAGCTGCTTTAACTTCACCCAAACCGTATTTCAAAAGCATTGCAGCACTCAGTATGGTTGCCAATGGGTTTGCTTTATCCTGCATAATAATAATAATACAACAATATTTCCATATCAAAAATATATATAACACAATTTAAATCATAAATACCTGTCCAGCAATATCAGGAGCAGAACCATGAATGGGTTCAAATAGTCCAGGTCCCTACATGAAAAATTAAGGCAAAGATAAGTTCAAAAAAAAAAATAGTTTTTTTGGTTCTATGAAGTTGTGCTTCTATTAGTTAAACACGTGGAAAAAGAGTACCGATTCCCCAAGACTAGCAGAAGGAAGCATCCCAATACTTCCGGTGATCATTGATGCCTCATCTGATAAAATGTCACCGAATATGTTGTTTGTAACTATTGTGTCAAACTGCAAACAGATGATGAAGATAGTATGAGTTAACTATTTCACTAATCAGTCAAAACGACTAATGGTCAGATCAATCCAGGTTATGTTTTATGGTTAACGGGTCAAATGCGCAAAAAGTGTATTGGGTCACCCCATTTCAGAAAATTACCTGTTTGGGATTTCGGACAAGCTGCATGGCTGCGTTGTCAACATACATGTGGCTGAGTTCAACATCAGGGTATTCTTCAGCTATTGCTATTACTCTTTTCCTCCAAAACATTGATGCCTGCATGATTGATTTTACACAAATTAAAAAACACACTAATGGAATCTTGGGACTAATTTTCCATACATATAAAAGAATGTTGGTACCTCGAGGACATTTGCTTTATCAACAGAACAAAGTTTGCCACCGCGTTTACGAGCCGTCTCAAATGCAATGCGAGCAATGCGGTCGACCTGGTTAGGATAAAAATAAAATCTCATTTGAATTACTTAAAACGAACGACATTTCCATGTGAGATATTCAAGATTGAAAAAAGTAACCTCGTATGCCGCATAAACCTCGGTGTTGTACCCAATCTCCTCACCATTTTCATTGGTTCCAAATCCCCTTGGTTTTCCAAAGTAGATACCTTTAACAAATAGTTAGTTGGTAATGCAATATTTGAGAAATTGATTCGTAAAGTAGTAGATAATAAATAAACAGATACTAGAAAAGAACAGCTGCAGTTACTAAATGTCCTCTTGACACAAACGATGCCAATTATTGGTGAAGAGAGATTGAGAAAAAGCACATTTAGACGCACTTATATAAAAAAAAACCTTAAAGTAGATTAAGATGTTCATGTGCTCTTCAACTACCACTGTGTTAGTTGAATTTGACCATCTATATTGTAGACTCACCTCCTGTAAGTTCCCTTACAACCATCAAGTCGACACCTTCAGCGACTTCTTTCTTTAAAGTTGAAGCATCCACCAACTGGAACCGTGAATCAAACCACAGAGTCAGCTATCATAATAACAGCAGCAGTTATGTTTGCCATATAAATTTTGATTAATCAGCATTGTAAATTTGTCTCATCAAAGTGTATTTTTTTTTTTTATTTGTTCAATCTGTGAAACTAATCTTTGACAAACTCTCATGTCTCTTTCCAATTCTTCTCTTATTTATCTCTAAAACCACTTCCGCTAGACAAATTTGTAGTCGGAATAACTTGTTTCGTAACCAAATTTTAAATTAAAACAAGGTATGTGATACCAGCAACCCACCCATGTGGAACAGAAAAAAGTTGTTCAGTTAATGAATGTAATGAGCCACGCTTTCATAACGCATGATTTATAATCATGTACACCCCTTTGCACTACACTAACATGCTTATTTTGTCGCTTTTGTTGGGTTAATTGAGTTGTTCGCGGGTCAGACGGGTCATGTTGTTTTGGGTTTTATAAGGTAATGGGTTGTTATCCTTTTCTTTAGGCACATTAAGGTTTATGTAGGTAGTGGTTTGTTGGAGTTGATTTCCCATTTAACGTAAGCATTTGCAGTAAATGAAATCGGGGTCTTGAAGCTTTTGAAAGTAGCAAAATCTCTCATTTTGAGTGTAGTGTGTTGAGTGGGGCCTGAACCAGCAGCTTCTAGTAGTTATTAAGTGCCAAGCATTTTGTGTATCTATCTTAATGTTCGAGTGTAAAGATTGTTCAGCTTTGTTGAAGTTGGCATGCAGTCTATGTCATGCTTCTGCCCAAACAAAGGAGATATGTGATCTTAATTTCATCAAAATTTTCATACTTGACGATTAGACAATAAAGATGCCAGCCAGTATGTTAATATGATGATCAATCAATCAATTACTACCATTGTTAATGTGTAGTAAATTGAACTATTGAATGGTTCGATTATTTTGTTGTTTTCTTGTTTTATTTGGATTTTAGGAGAAATAAAATTGTCAAAAAGTTTGAAATTTTAGTTGTTTTGTTGTTTTTTGCAACTTTAATTGGCTGCTTTTGTTGTTTTAGTTAAAGTTTAGTGTGTTTAAATGGTTAGTTACAAGGAATCAATAATTAAAACAAGGGCTTGATTTTAAACTTAAAAATTATGAAGTTTGGTGATGATTGTTTAAGTGTTTAGTGTTGAAAATTAGTTGTATATGTTATATAGAGAAATAGTTGCTTAGAAAAGTAGCTCTAGATATTTTGGATAGATCTCAAAAAAATGAAAACCCGTAGGGCGACATTTTAAATATGTTTGTAACGACGTTTGACGTGTTTTTGATGATTATATAAATTTTAGCTTATTGTTCTTTTGTTTTACTTGACCCGAACCGGCCCGATATGAACCGATTTTTCTATATACCTAGGGGCCTAAAATCTTTAAAAATATTCCGAACCCCCATGAAAAAATTCCTGGGTCCAAGATCTAACTGTTATGAGCAAGTAAAGGCTTACTATGAGGAGCCTTAAGGTGACAAAATCTAATTGACAGATGTTTATACCTGTGGTAGAACAGATGCGGGCCTCAAATTGGCAAAAACTTTAAGACCAGCTCGAAGCTGAAGCAATCCGGTCTCGGGCTTCAAATGTTTCTCATTTTTATCCCACTTATACCTTGAAAACAATCAATCCAATAATACTACATTATTTCAAACTCCAATCCTTTGGAAATTCAAAGCATAATAATAATAATAATAATAATTTTCACCCGCCAATAGCGCCGAGAAGAACAGCATCAGACTGCTTGGCAGTGGAGAGTGTTTCCTCGGGTAACGGAACTCCCGTCAAATCCAAGGCTGCTCCTCCCATGGGCATCTCCTTGAACTTAAATTCAATCCCTAGCAAATCAAACCAGTTTAGTATTTGCCTCATCAAAACTATAAAATGAAATGTTACAGGAAGTGTAATAGCGATTAAAATTACCTTCGAGTGAGCCAGCGAGATTGAGGACGTTTTTGGCGACGGAGATGACTTCGGGGCCGATACCATCGCCGGGAAGGAGAGTAATGTTGTAGCTGCTTTTGGCGGAGGAGGAGGAGCACCGGACTGTCAAGGGGCGTGAGTGGTGTTTGGGGATGGACGTTGAGTGTAATCGAAAGGGGGTGAGGTTGATGAGTGCCGCCATTGATGATGCTGAAACAAACCTCAGCTCCCTCTCTCTCGTTGAATGGTGCCGATATGAATTAAAACCTAAAAACAGGAAAAAGAAAACCAGAGTAAAAAAGAGTTAAAGTGTTAGCTCATTGGTTTAGGTCATTTTGTCGTTTAGTTTCATTTTTCATTTTTTGATTTGTGTGTTTAAAAAGGTTTTATCATTGTCATTTTAATTTACTGGGTTAACTTCGTTCATTTTTCACAAGAACACTATTTTGGTAAATACAAAATACACAAGAAACACTATTTTGGTAAATAATTTTCAATAACACTAGTTTGATAAATAGTTTTTCCACCAACACTAGTTTAGGAAAAAACTCTAATTTTTTGTTCATTAAGAAAATGAACATGTCTGGTGTATGTATGTTGTAAAGGACACAGTGAACAACAACAACGAATAGTAATTAACTCACATGAAAAGAAAAGTGTGAATTGCAAGTTTTGTCCTTTATAAACAAAATTTCAGGCGATGTCATTTGTCTTAATGTTTTCAAATGCTACATGTTATATCATTTAAGCCTAACTCACTTAAATTTCAACATTAAATCAGGTCATATGCTTGCACATGAGGGTGTATTTGTCATTTTACTCTGTAAGGACTATTTTGTAAATACTATATAGAGTTAAATGCCCGGATAGTCCCTGTGGTTTGACCTTTTTTCACCTTTAGTCCCTAACTTTCTAAAATTATAGCTATAGTCCCCAACTTTTGTAATTTCGTTCCCGGATAGTCCCTGAAATAGATGGAGGTTAGTTTTTATTGTTAAGTGTGTGTTAAATGACTAGAATACCCTTCAGTATAAAACAAAATATATCACTAACTATAAAACATTCATAACTGTTTGATATAAAACTCAAGGATTCCATTGTTTGAATGACGAAAAAATGTTAAGAATTCATTACATAACAACAGAGGATTACACAAGTATCAATGGAATGAGAAATTATATTCCGAAACGAGTCGAAAATATTCCCATCATGTCTTCAGGTTTCTCCGATCGTCTTCTCGGTCTCCGGCGATGCCTCCGATTTGCGGCCAGCTTGAATTTATTTCGACAGTGATATAAAAGACAGGGAGTTTGAGAGTGTGTGAGGGTGTCGAGACAGGCTTGCAAGAACCTGATTATCCGATTTATAGTTCCATTGATGTTGTTTTGGTAATCTTTAAACACTTCCGAAATTGGACATGGCCACTGTATTTGGTTCACAAGAGGGACCAAGTTCTTGACTTAGATGAAAACGGAAACGCGGAATTAATTCAAATCATCGAGAAATCAGGGGAGTTTTAAAAGGAAGCCATGGTTTTCGCGCTTCTGTTTATTGTAGGTCACGGCGGTAGGTTTGAGGGTGGTGTTGTGGTGGCGATGGTGATGGCGGTGCTTCTTCCTCCTTCTGTTTGGTCTTTCTCTTCTGATCGACCAAAATGGCAACAATTTCTCATTTGTTCTTCAGGGTTTTTCTTTGGGTAGGAAGAAAGGGGTCATGAAGAAGAAGAAAGGGTAGGTGGGTGGGTCCTCAACATATTGATTTAAATGTTATTTTTTTAATAGTAAGGGTATTTAGTTAATTTCACACCCACTTAACTGGAAAAACTAACCTCCATCCGTGCCAGGGACTATCCGGGAACGAAATTGAAAAGGTTAGGGGCTATAGCTGTAATTTTAGAAAATTAGGGACTAAAGGTGAAAAAAGACCAAACCACAGGGACTAGGGATGAGCTCGGTACCGACCGATACCGGAACTGAAAGTACCGGTACCGAAAATCCTCAAAAGTGGGTACTGGTACCGGTACCGAATATACCCGGTATGGTACGGTTCGGTACCGGTATTTGAAGGTAAATACCGGTACCGAACCGGTACCGAAAATGTCAAAAGTCGGTACCGAAAAGGTATCCTGTTCGGTAAATTCGGTACCGGTACCAGGTCCATTTTGCTCATCCCTAACAGGGACTATCCGGACATTTAACTCTACTATATATCCAGGAAGTATTTTGTAAAAAATAAAAGGGTAAATTCCTTTTTGAGTCCCTGTGTTTTATGGGTTTTAACCACTTGAGTCCAAAAGCAAAAAGTTTAACGACCTGAGTCCCCATAAGCATTTTCTTTAACCATTTGAGTCCAAATTTCTAACACTGTTAGATTTTTTTGTTTAAGTATTGGTAAATGACCAAAATACCCTTATAGTTAAAAAATAAAAAAATAAATTATTTCTAGATTTCTCTCACTCTCTCTCTTATATATTCCCAGAGATCTGATCCCCAAATCCTTTCAATTGTTCAAATTCATCAAATTTATCTTTCACAAATTCATTTTCAACCATCACATTCATGGGACTAAAGAGTGTAGAACCGCCGCACTCGTCGCAGAGACGAGTTAAAGCGAAAAGCGGACCATTGGGTGGGGCGCCTGGGGTTGGTTACGTTTCAAACTACTCGCCTGCCGTACCGGTTCTTGCGGTTGTGCCTGATGGAATGGGTCAATCTGGTAATGTACCTGGATGGTCTGAGCTGTTGATCGACTCTTCATATCCTGATTTTCAAGGTACAAAATTTAATGATCTTGAATGAATTTGCAAATTTTAAGGTCGATTTTTGCTTATTTGACAGTTGTTGTGTTTATGACCGATGTAACGCTTTGCAGATGAGAGGAACGATGAAGATTGGTGTTTCGCGTGTGGTTTCGCGGCGAGATATGGCGACACAAATGAGCCCTGAGAGCAGTCAACTTGCAGCTAATAACCGATCCATCAGATGAAGTATTCACGTTATTCGTAAGACCTTCTTCAAGAGAAGAACGAACACCAGACGACTTTGGAGGAACAATAATCACATCAATAGGCCGATGTCCATTAGCATCTTCAATGTTGGGAATTTGGGATCTGCACCCATAGAAAGAAGCAATTCAACCACTTCAACAATATCAAAAGAACCACCAGAAGCTGCACAGTGTAAAGCGGTGCACTTATCCGGGCCACAAGTGAAGTTCGCATCCACTTTAGGTTGTGAAACTATCAATTTCAAAACACTCATGTTTCCGTAAGTAGAAGCAACCATTAACGGAGTCCGATGCTCAAGAACTATCTGTTTTAAACCCTTCTTTCTCACATACCACAGTCCACCTTCATCAATCGATGAAGGGTCCTTCTCAATCGACCGTTTGAACCCCTTAACATCATTGTTAGTCGCGTATTCAAGTAAACTCGAAAAAGAATCTTCGGTCTCCACAATTAGCGGACTCACGACCATTTTGTTAGCTTTATAATCTGTTGCTGATGTAGTGAATAACAAAGCAGGCTTCTTCACTTCAATCCCACTACACATTCACAAAAGTGATAATCAGACAAAGAAATCATTTTTTTCTCTTGAATACCTTATTTTGTGAGATTCAATTGATCCATTTCCTCATTCGCATCTTTAAAAAAGTTGTGGAGGATACCAAGAAACCCAAATGTTTTGCCAAATGCTCCACGCAAGATTCAACACAAGATTTAACGCAACAAATGTAAGATTCAACGATAAGTTCCATCTGATGAAGATTAGAACCAATCTGATGAAGATGAGAACCCTAGATCGAGTGGAGGTGATGGCGGCGTTAGGGTTTCGGGCGACGTGGTGGAGGTGCATTGGTGATGGTGGTGGTGCGGGAGATGAGTGTTGCAGCAGTGATGTTGGTGTTAGTGTGGTGGTGTGGCAGTGATGGTTGTGTTAGGGTTGAGACAGAGATGGAAGATATATATGAGAAAGAAAGAGGGGCGAAATATAATAATAATAGTAATAATAATATACAGGGGTATTTTAGTCTTTTAATGAAAAAGTAACAAAAAATTCAAATAAAGTTAGAAATTTGGACTCAAATGGTTAAAGAAAATGCTTATAGGGACTCAGATTGTTAAACTTTTTGCTTTTAGACTCAAGTGGTTAAAACCTATAAAATACAGGGACTCAAAAAGTAATTTACCCAAAATAAAATATATAAAATAAAAAATACTTTTCACTTTCTCTCTCTCACTCACTCTATGTCTCTCTCTATCCCAACTCTCCACAATCCAGCAGAGCCCATTCAACGAACCGAAACCCAAACCGCTAATTCGGAACAAAACCTATATCGAGCGGTGAGCTGCTTTTGATCAACCACACAGATTCAACGAAAGGTCCAAAACCCAAACCCCTAATTCAGAACAAAAACCATTTCACCCAAATGCAGAAAAATAAGATTCACACTAACAGGTACCAAACCAGCCAATTAACAATCAGTCAAAACTAAATCAATCAAACTAAAGAATGAAGCTGCACTTTTGGAAAAGTAATGTCTTTATTTAACAAATCCCACCTTTTAAACTTCTAGTGAATCTATCCTCCCATTGTTGACTCGAATCCCAGAAGCACAAGTTCAACTCAATCAATTACATTCTCTGTTCAGAGGTATAATGCGAACGCACATAAACTAATTAGTTTTAGTAGTGTTGAATGTACCCGTACAAATTGACCATGTTTATGTTCTAAATATTTAATTTTTAGGTGCCAAATCCCAAATGACTAGCGTGACCATAAAACCGACATGGTTGGTTTTGTTCAGCAAAAATAAATACAAGAGTTAAATGTCATTTTAATTCATATGTTTGAGCAAGGGCTCTAAACGAACCGAACGTTCAGCAAACAGTTCGTGAACCGTTCGGCGGGAAGTTTGTTTATGTTCGTTCGTTTAGTAAATCAACGAACACGAACAAGAAATTTCTTTCGTTAAGTTAAACGAACGAACATGAACAGAGGTTACGTTCGTTCGTTTATGTTCGTGAACGTTCGGTAATGTGTTCGTTTATATTCGCGAGCATTTAGTAATGAGTTCATTTATGTTTGCTCGTTAATATTTATTTGTGTTAATTAGTTTAAAGGTTTTTATATGTTGTATTTTGTTTTATTATTTCTAGTTTTTAAAATTTTGAAACCCTAGTTATCTTATAT
This sequence comes from Helianthus annuus, assembly GCF_002127325.2. Lineage (NCBI taxonomy): Eukaryota > Viridiplantae > Streptophyta > Magnoliopsida > Asterales > Asteraceae > Helianthus > Helianthus annuus. The sequence goes on from NC_035448.2 coordinate 73,514,461, forward strand.
GCCTCTCACACCATCCTTCATTTCACTATTTCAAATTTAGTTTGTGTTAAAGCTTGACAAACTTTTAATTTTGTGTTTATCATGTTTTTGATAATCACGCCAACTGTGTTCAGATAATTATGACAAGTGTTTATTTATTTTTTGTGGGTTCTTCGTAATGTTTTTGATGAAAATGCAAATTTTATTCTAAACTGGATATTGTGTTCATAAACGTTGTTTGTGTTCATTTATGTTCATGAACATTTGTTAAAGTTCATTAGCATATGGTAAGTGTTCATGAACAATTCACGAACATGTTCGTTTCCTTAATGAACGAACATGAACAAGAAATCTCGTTCGGTAAGCGTTCGTGAGCAGTTCATGAACAAGCTTGTTCCTTAACGAATGAACACGAACAAAGCCATGTTCGTGTTCGTTCGGTTCGTTTACAGCCCTAGTTTGAGCCATTTTGTCAGTTTAGTCCAAAGGTTTCATTTTTCGCTTGTGGGTATAAAAATGTTTCATCCTTGCCATTTTAGTCCACTGGGTTAACTTCTTTCATTTTTTCTGTTAACGAGAAGGGCAATTCGATCATTTTATATGTAGTTCTGTGAACTAGAAGGGCAATTCAGCCATATAAAATGACCGAATTGTCTTTCTCGTTAACAAAAATAATGAATGAAGTTAACCCAGTGGACTAAAATGGCAAGGATGAAACCTTTTTGAACCCACAGACGAAAAATGAAACCTTTGGACTAAACTGGTAAAATAGCCCAAACCACAGGGACTAAAATGACATTTAACAATCAAGACCTGTTTGTTCTGTGTTGCGACCTGCTATTTACCTCGCTGGAAACCCGAAAGGGTCCAAACCCTCTCCCTATCATTGCGAAACACCCCGACTTGTTCGCAAAGAAACCCTAACGTCGTCGGTTACCTTGTCGGAAACCCAATAGGGTCATAACCCTCTATTGTTGCAAACCATCCGTACATCATGGTTTATTTAGCCTCCAATTTTCAAGTGATAGTTACTCTCTCTTTAACATTGTGGCTATAGAAGGAAGCAAGCAACACTTTACATTATGTTGGTGATGTTGAGGTGGTGGTGGTAGAGGGAGAGAGAGGGTTCTAGGTAATATACATATATTATTTATATATGAGTGGGGTTCGGCTACAAAGTCCAAATTTCTTAAAAAATGTAAAAAGTTATAAAACACTATAATTTCAGGCATAAAACACACCTAGAACCAACAAATAACAGAGTGATTATTACTAAAACACCATATTCAGACCCTAATGGTCCATAAAAACTTCAAACACACCATCCTAGAACTGTGAATATAAAACACAACATGTTAATCAACAAAACACACAATAATGTTTGTCATTTCATAATCAGAGTATTATCATCCAAAACACAACACCAAACCACATATAATCTTCATTATGTTATTTGTGGGTTTTAGTGTTTTTTTGTAGTTGACATTATGGTGTTTTATAACTTTTTACATGTTTATGGAATTTAGACTTTGTAGCCAATCTTAGTCATTATTATATAAATTTTTTAAAATTATTTTTGTTATATTGTTAATTTAGATATTTATATATCGGGTAAAAAAAATACTAAACCACCCTTGGTGTGATAAGAACTAATGTTAAAATTTAACTAAATTAGACATAGAGGACACAATGTGTAGCATTTGAAAACAGTTACTACATATACATTTCTAAGTTAGGGAAATAGTGCCAGGCAGCTGGCCTGGCATTCCCTATTGACCAACCCATTTTTAATTTAATTTTATTCACAACTTAAAATTACGGTTTCGTCCTTTGTTTAAAATTACGTTTTTGCCCCTAATTTAACATAAAATTATCTTTTTTCCCTGGCTCAAAATTTACGCTTTTGCCCTCAGTTCAAAAACCCATTTCTAATTCTACTCCCACTTTAAATTTACGGTTTCACCCTCCGTCTAAAATTACGCTTTTACTGCCCCCTTCAAAATAAAAATATGTTTTTGCCCTTAGCTCAAAATTACGATTTTGCCCCTCCAACTCAAAATTACGTTTTTGCCCACAATTCAAAATAAAATTATGTTTTCCCCCATAATCAAAGTTATGATTTTGCCTTCAGTTTAAAATTATGATTTCGCCCCCCGTCCAACATATTTTTACGATTTTGCCCTCTATTCAAAATTATGATTTTCCTCTCATTTAAAAAATTACGATTTCTCCCCCCAGTTAAAAATTATGATCTTGCCATCATTTTACCTTTTTTTTTGCAAAACTATAGTACTGTTTTATTTTGCTTGGTTGACTCAATATAACTTTTATTGTGTCAAGCAGTTGTCTAACATTCGCTCATTGGTCCTGACAAATTAGTATTTTACCCCCAGCTCAAAATTACAGACATGTTATTGTTTTAATTTTTTTAGCAAAACTATGGTAGTGTTTTCGTTTAATTGGTTGTCTCGATGTATTTTTTTAAATCGTGTTATAAGTAATATGTACAAGTAACCTAAATATATGCATACATGTTATGAAACTAAGAAATATTTGATTTAACGCCCTGCAACGCGGGCGGGCATAAGTGTAATTTTTATTCGTCCAGGCACGCCTGGTACATACTCATTTGTCCTGAAAAATTACAATTTCTCTCTCAGTTTAAAATTATATGTTGGTCAGTTCTGTTTAGACATAACGGAAAACATGAAAACATACCTTTGATTGCATCAGCACAGGCCAACAGAGAATCCAGATGGAGACGCAGCAACAGTGTTTGACATGATTGTCAGCTTGATCTGGTTCCTCCTTAGGATGCAATCTAATGATGGTGATGATGAGAAACCGACAAGGGAATCGGTTATGGAGAGGAGGCGAGATTGATGTTATATGTTATTAGGGTTTGTGTAATTGTCTAACTCTTTAACCTCCACACTATTCTCCTTATATATGCACCCAGGAGGAAACCCTAATTAGTTAATAAGGGTAATTAGGCCCATCAACAATTACCAACTAATTATTTAATAGGATTGTTATATATTTTGATCCATATAATGTAAATGATTATAATGGCTACTAGATTAAATATTATACCATAATATATTTAATCTTACATTCTCCCACTTAGCCGAGTAATCATTTACTATGAGTATTAGATAAGCCTGATCAGGAGTTAACACTCATTTTAGCCTTAAACAAGTACTATAGCAGAGAAATACAGCCGTTGAATCATTATGCGACTCAGGACCCCCATTAGTCATACTATAGCCTTAATTTAAAACCTAATTGTTATGATCAAAATACGCATAAGCCCTTTGTTTGATTTGTAACTTTATTTGTCTATATGCCATTATGTCGACTTGACATATTCTTAGAGACATACAAAATCAAACTGATGAGGAAAATTAACTAATAATTAGTCATTCATAGTACGATATGCAGTTGCGCACGACCATTAATTAATACCCGTCTATGAGCTCTCTTAATAAGACTTATGGGTAATAGCCCTTCAGTTATAGGATCCTTAAGCATATCATGAATGTATTCGATACAAACTTAGTTTCCTCAATTCGCTCATAAACGAATAATTAATTGCGTATCGAAACTTAATGCAGCACCTCTTGAACTGTTACTGTTCAAGGAGTCATGGTAGCTGACTTTATCACACTAAGTCTTCAAAACATTATATGGAGTTAATAAACTTATGAGTCCACTGATATATTTCCAACAACATTTAGTGACTATATTATGTCGTTATAACTTAGGTTGTTATTATCAGTTTATTATGACTCCTCCATGAGATAGGTTTTGTCTGCTGACATAAGGATATCCCGAAATTACATTTTGTCATCTTTGAATATCACAAAGTTAGAGTAATAAACCGGTTTTTAGTTCTCACTTTTTCTTCAAATTTCAGCCTCTCGTTTCTTTTAAAGATATTATAATACTCCATTAGATGCTTCACATTAATCTAGACAAATCTAGTGTGTTGCAATGTGAGTAATATCTAAACGAATATAGACGGTAAACTTACATAAGGCTTCTAATTAATGAAGCATAAATAAATAATCTCATTTACCATATTATCCTCTGAAGGAGAGCAGTATTGTTTGTTATATATGTAAGGACCCATTTAAGGTTAAACTTATGGAACAAAACTAATGTCCCATTGGGTCTATCTCAGTATGTTGTGATATCAATTACGTAAGAGATATCTCTGAGATCTATTATATCAAAGTTTGTGTTAACAATGCTTTGACTTATGTAACATATACTTGTCAAAAGAATATCATCTATATAGACAAGTTTATCTTAGTTGCTCCCACTCATTTTGAGGTAGGTACATTAATCCACTTGGTTGTTGATGAAAATAATTACGTTATGATGTTTGCATTAACCCATACATGGATTTTATTGGCTTAGAAATAAAATGTTCTTTAACCTTCAGTTTGGAACTTTCAGGTTGTTATCTAATGAACATGTAAATGTGTCAGCCATTTGTTAGGGAAAATTGTTTTAATGTTCATCTAATGTAGCTTAAAACTATTATAAGCTACTAGAACAGTGATGATCCTCAAAGAAATCTTTGATAATTTATCTCTTCCTAAGTATAACCTTTGACAATCAATCATGCTTCTTAGTGTCTTAACGCTTATATCAGGATTTGGTTTAGTTGTAAACACTCTTAGGTAATTCAATCAAATCCCAAACGTTATACGAACACATAAAATCAGTTTTACTAGAATATAATTTTATTCCATTAAGAATATTGATTGACACTAATGGCTTAATTTGAAGAGATAGGATCAATAAACTTTTCCAAAATCCATTTCAACTTCAGTTAGGGAGGTTATGTAATCATCAAAGTTAGTAGGCTTTTAAATCTAGATGACCTCCTGAGTTGATTATTGGGTTCATTAGAAGTTTCAGTTTCATGGATTAGCTCTTGGTTAGGTTGCTATCATTTTCAGGATTCTAAGTTTGTAAGAGTTGGTGCAGTATGGTGTACAAGAGGTGTAATCAGAGTTAAATTCGGAGTGAAATTTAATGACACTCTTCCCCCCGCCTCTTGTATTCCTTGTAAGTCATGATAAGGACTTTGATTGCTCCCACTGACCTTAGAAAACTTTAGGAACTCAGCATGCTTAGGGTCAATGTTTAACGACCAACAAATTCTAATAGAGAAACAAGTTAATGACGTTAGTCGTTGTGATTTCTCTTGTTGAGGATTATGTTAGTTTAGGTAAGAAATCTAAGTGTGCCCACAATTAAGCAATAATGAAACTTTTGTAAGTGTAGCATTAAATTTTAAAGAGACAAGTTTTGATGGAACAGTGTCGTGATGGAGCGGTGTCTTGTACAAGAGGTGTAAATTTAGGTAATGTAAAATTTTCATTCCCCCACCTCTTGCAACTATTGCAAGTTATTATTAAGACACTTGATGCTCCCACTGATCTTTAATATCTCTAGAAAAGCTATAAGAGAAGTTTCAATGAGCTACGTGACGTGGGAACCTATCATATATACGTTAGACTTTATTTGATTTCTTTAATGTCCAGATATCATAAGAAAATTTAGGGACATATTTAATAGAAATCTTAATAAGTATATATATATATATATATATATATATATATATATATATATATATATATATATATGAATAGATTTCTTCTAAGACCGTGAGCCATATGCGACAAAATTTAGATACAAGTTGATAGTTTGTTAAATGATAAGTGAATTATGTCTGAATATTCCATTTGGAATAAGTTCCACGAATGTCAATGAATGACTTATGATGGACCCATACTTATTCCTTAAGCCAAGTAATATTTAGGGCTGTAACGTCATGATTTAAAATCACTTAGAATGAGATTAGTTGAAAAATCATCCTCATGAACCATGTCATGATTTCTCATGAATTTTGGTTATAATGGATGAAATTTATAAGTCTCATTTTGTCAAATTCTCATTTGCATGATGACAAAAGTTGTGAAAATGTAAGGTATCATCTAGTTTCATCTTAGTAATGTTTCTATCCATATATTTAGAACAAATAAGATGAGAGTTTAAGATAAATGTGACTTTATGTTGACTATGCAAACCTCACAACCTTCATGACATAGCCTTAGTAATGATACTATATTCTGATTAATGTTCAGAATGTGTAAGGTATCGAAAAGCTTTGTTAAAGACTGCTTATTATGGTTCTTATAGCCTTAACAATTAGTTTTGTCACTAACTCTCATGTTAGTTATTTGTCGAGTTCTGGTAAGGAAACGTACGAAACTAGAGTCAACTAATCATGTGTTAATTGGAATATTAAAATTACCAGACTTAAATATCATTAGTAAGTGACTATCTAATTAATTTATCCAACTGTTCTTTAGAATAATGGATAGTCTCGTTGCTTATGCCTAGTCTAATGACATAATTATGCAGTGAGATTTTCCCTTGAAGAACCTTAGAGTTGGAATTTTGTACTTGTATTTTGACTATGGATCTTAGAACAATCATCTTTTAAAGTTTAAGTGGTCGTAAGGTGAGTAACAACTTATTTTCCAGCTTCAGACATTTATTTCTTTGTACATATGTTGCTTATCAACACACTCATTATACTTTGGTACTTTTGAGTGTTATAGTTGATTTATAAGGCATCAAATTGTACAAGTGAAAATCTTAGTATGTAATGTACTGGAAAAAATGTACTTATTTCCATGCGTAAGCCCTTAACTTTATGGGTCATGGTATTGTACATTATAATATATTCACATACACCACTTAACTTTATAGTTTAGAATTTTAAATGAAGGCATGCATCTTAGGAATTCTTGTGATTATTCCATATATAATAGATTAGTCTTAGGAAAGAATTAATCTGGAATAACCTTTTAGTGATAGCATTTATGTTAGAGATATCTTGATTATCATAAGAGACATCATATTTGATTTATCCTAATCATCATGCTCTACTTTTCTTCTGTATTACTCATTATTAGAAGAGAGTAGTAGCATCATCGTGTCTTAAGAGATAATCAAGGATTTAATTTAAGAGCTAATTCTTATAGAAACTTTAAATAAAGCAAAACATTTTAGGTTTAGGAATTAGAGTAGATGAGATGTATATAGAAGAAAATTATAGTGAGTAAAATTATGGGTACTAAGAATAAGACAGACGAAATGATCATAAAAATTAATTGAGGATCATTAATATAAGGATCATTATGTGAAGAGGTTGTGATATGTCTATTACTAACATCAAAATAATAGACTATTTAAAGTTCTACTTAAACAAAGACAAATCAGCTTTAGCCAGAAGTGTAATCATTTAAGCATGTGTGCAAAGTGGTTGTAACAAATCAGCTTTGGCCAGAAATTGAGACAATCACTTTAGTTATGCACTTGTTAAGTATGCCATCTATGAAGGAATTAAATCAGCTTTGGCCAGATATTAAGACATTCATGTTTATGATGCACACTTAACATAGCTTTCGTAATACTTGAACGATAAGTAGATGCATCAAATTAGCTTTGGCCAGAAGTGATACATCAGAAGCTCATTCAGGTTAAGCCATTTTGGTTTTGTAAAACATTATTTGATCCTCGTTAATTAACTAACTAATTACAAAAACCAATCATTTAATTGCAAACCACCTGTTAGCGCGGATCAAACTCCGCGGTGAGTTCGCTGGGGTTTGCAGGGGAACAACGTACCCCCGCACGGGGTTCGGGGCGGAGCCCCGAGCTAAGTCTTAGTTCACATTAAACAACCTAAAATAATGAGGTTTCGAGTGAGATCTCGACTCAGTTATGAGGTCTCGAGTGAGATCTCGAGTCAAGTCTCGACTCAACTTGTAAAAATTATGAGGTCTCGACTCATTAAGGTCTCGAGTCGCAACCTCAGTCTCGAGTCGTAATCATGGTCTCGACTACTGTGTTTTATGAGATCTCGAGTGCTTGATGAGATCTCGAGTCGCAACCATGGTCTCGAGTGATGAAGATTGAAGCCCTTTGTCGAAACCTCAGTGGTCTCGAGTCGAAACCTTATGGTCTCGAGTTGAAACCGTTGTCTCGAGTCATGAACCTTATGGTTTCGAGTCGAGTTCTTGTGGTCTCGAGTCGAGACCTTTGTCTCGGGTGGTTAAAACTTATCTCGAAACTTCTGTTACAGCTATTAATGTGAAAACATAACCGAAAATTCGAATTGTTAGGGATTTTGAGATATGGTTTCCTGTTTTAATGATGATCTAATTTTATCATAATATTTCGAAAATTATAACTGTATATCTTTTAACAGTTTTCGAATAAACTTAACAGATTAAATTGGATCAAACAGGTAAATAACACTCAAAAATCCAAATTATATTCCAAAACATAAAGGAATTTCGAATTTTCCTAAGAACACATGATGAACCCTAAAAAATAAAAACATAATTCTGGAACCCGAAACCTGAAAATTAATGTTTTTATACAGATTTCGGACATAAAAATTAACCCATTTGATTTCGGCTCACATAATTAATCAACTTAGCCTTTCAAAATAGTGATTTCGCCAACATTAAAGGGACTCGAAACCGGCTGTTCTGGTTTATTAAGTTTTCAAAACTCTGTTTTCCAGATTTCAATCCCAGAATAATGGATAGGAAAACAGAACTGACTAATCAACATAAGCTCTGATACCACATGTTGGTCAGTTCTGTTTAGACATAATGGAAAACATGAAAACATACCTTTGATTGCATCAGCACAGGCCAACAGAGAATCCAGATGGAGACGCAGCAACAGTGTTTGACATGATTGTCAGCTTGATCTGGTTCCTTCTTAGGGTGCAATCTAATGATGGTGATGATGAGAAACCGACAAGGGAATCGGTTATGGAGAGGAGGCGAGATTGATGTTATATGTTATTAGGGTTTGTGTAATTGTCTAACTCTTTAACCTCCACACTATTCTCCTTATATATGCACCCAGGAGGAAACCCTAATTAGTTAATAAGGGTAATTAGGCCCATCAACAATTACCAACTAATTATTTAATAGGATTATTATATATTTTGATCCATATAATGTAAATGATTATAATGGCTACTAGATTAAATATTATACCATAATATATTTAATCTTACATTATAGTCTTTCTATTGTTTTAGTTTTTTTAGTAAAAGTATGGTAGTGTTTTTGTTTTAATTGGTTGACTCGATGTAATTTTTTTTTAGATCGTGTTATAAGTAGTATGTACAGGTAACCGAAACACAGACATACATATTATGAGAGAGAAATATTCGGCTTATTGCCACGCAACGCGGGTGGGGCAAAAACTAGTTAACTATAAAACTCTCGAATTATATTATATTATATGGGTGGAGATACAATAGGAAGTTTATTTGGCTAGGAAGGATAGGAAGTGATCTTGACCATCCATTAAGTTAATCAAGGGCTAAGATTAAATCAGGGAAATTGAAAGGAAGAAAAGAGGCGCGTGAGTTTGTTCAAGGGCATTCTAGTCAATCCAAGCCAATAGTTTCTCTCTCCTCCAATTCCCCCCCATTTTTTAAACGTTAATAACTCTTTCATACGACATTATTTTTTTATAAAAATTGCACCAAAAAACGAGCGTTTTTTTATCTTTAAAACGAGTATACTATTGCTATATTAAAAAAAAAAAAATTAAAACCCAGTTGCGTAAAACGCAATAGAAAACCACCAGTTACGTAAAACGCAATGAAAAAAAAAACCTAAAAAATGACATTTTTCTAAAACACAATGCACCAAAAACACAAAGAAATGACTTATTTGTAAAACGCAATGGCCAGAAAACACATAAAATGTGTTTTACCTAAAACGCAATGCACCAAAAACACAAAGAAATGACTTATTTGTAAAACGCAATGACCAGAATACACACAGAAATGTCTTATTTGTAAAACGCAATGGCCAGAAAACACATAAAAAAGTGTTTTACCTAAAATGCAATGCACCAAAAACACAAAGAAATGTCTTATATGTAAAACGCAATGGCCAGAAAACACTTAAAAATGACTCATTCTAAAACGCAATGGACTGAAAACACCTAAAAAATGTGTTTTACCTAAACGAGCCAATTTATGGAAAATTAATTTTTCTGATGCGTTTTTAGTACGGCTCTGCCCCTGGGACCCCGCCAGGGGCTGCCGCCCCCGGACCCCCGCAAAGATGGTAAAACGCAATGACTAAATCAAAAACCCAGATCATGAAAATGAAATTAAAGAATTTCTTACATGGATCGAAGCCGATTTCTTCATCAATTGACAAAATTTGAATGATAGAAACACTTATCAATGCTCGAATCGAACGAATCGAGTGATTATCTCCAAAATCATCGGAAAAAACGAGATTTTTTTATGAAATTAAACTGGGTTTTCTTCAAAAAAAGCTGAAGAACACGTTGATCGGATTCTGAATCATTGATTGGTGATGAAAATCGCACTATAATGTAGTGATTATTGAGATAGAAAGTGAAGAAATAGTTGAAGATGGTGAGTTTTGAAAATGGTGGGTTTTTGAATTTACTAGATTTTGAAAAAGGAAGAAGAAGGAGTTGGATTAACTAAAATACCCTTTCTCTTTATTTTAAAATTTGGCACATGTCATAATTCTATGGCTTCCTATCCTTCCTAGCAAAAATTAACTTTCCCTATATTATATTATATTATAAAAAAAGAACAATTGAAAGTTGGTATAACCGAAAAGAAAATGAATTTGCGTGTAGCTCTGAAAATGAATTGGTGAGTGAAACTTAAAAGAAAAAGAGATTACAAACAAGAAATGATGCAAAATGTACAAGCAATTGGCAACCGGGAAAAGAAAGAATGAAGACGACACACTTCCAGCTCCCTCCAACTACTACCACGTGCCGGAGGTCTCTGCGGGCCCCATCATCATCAAGACTCCACTATAAACAACAACACAGATCTCACCACTCCAATATCACTGTTGTTCACAACATGGACGCCGGCGATGCAGCAGCAGCAGCAGCAGCTAAACTCCGTTCTCAGTTCCTTCAACTTCTTTCCACTCGCCGTTCTGCTCAAGGTACTCGCTTCTTCAGTTACATTTCATACCCCTAACTCAGTTTGTTTGTGCAATCAACTCAATTACTATCAATCTAGTTTTAAACATTAAAGCAACTGCAATTCGTTTGATATAAAAAAAGACGCAAATCAAATGTGGATAATAGACTTTTGAAACTAAAAAAAAATTAGTTTGAACCCTAGAGTTATGTTGCTGTCTTGACATTATGATTAATTAATTGCCAGAAATCCCTATTATTATGAATTTATTAGTTAGGGTTTATTGTAATCTTGTTATCATAATTAGGCTAAAAATCATTTTGTTAGGATTCCTTCCTCTGTAATTATCATCATTGTACTTTATACACAATACCTTATGGGGTTTTAATTGTTCTATGGATTTGTGATATGATCATCGTTGTAAAAATCGCTAGGCGCACTAGCGCTTAACCGGGATTAATATGATTGGAATTTAAAATGTATCGTTTAAAAATTAAATATATATTTTTTCATAATTTATTAATTAGATTGGATTAATAAGTATAATTTTTCAAATACTTCAAAGATTTTGACAAGGTTTGACCGATTTTAACTGAAAGTTGACTGCCATTGACCGACGACTAGGTGAAATTGAATCTGTAAACTACTGATTGCTGATTAATCACGATTTTTACAACACTTAATATGAAGATTTCATTGAAGATTTGAAATGTGATTTCATCTCTTTGTTTGTCAAATTATTTGTTCATGGTCATCATATATATTATTGTTTTTAGTTCCACTTGAGGTGAAACCTGCAAAGCCTGTAAAGGAACCCTTATATCAGGGAACACCACCACCGCCATCTAGTGAGGTCAGCATAACGACGGTTATAAGGCATGTTTTACCTTAGTGTTTGTAATCTTTGTCAGAAGTTATCTTATTTGAACGTTATTCATAGGCAATGGAAGCATGTCCTAAAGCCGATATTCCCAACTTCGAACAACTCCTTAACGAAGAAAACTTGTACTTAACCACCGAGGTAAACCACTTTCTCACCTCAATCTGATGAAGAAATTAAGTTTACACGACGTAACTTGTTATTGTATTCAAATTAGGAAGGAGAGCAAGGGCATTTGCCTGTGCTCATCTTGAGTATGAAAGAAAGTACACGTTCAAGACGGCCAGCTACCGTTTTTCTTCATAGCACAAATAAGTGCAAAGAGTGGGTACGCCCGTTACTTGAGGCGTATGCTTCACGTGGATATATTGCAGTTGCCATTGATTCTCGTTACCATGGAGAACGAGCCAAAAACCAAACTACATATGAAGATGTGAGCATTAAATTTCTTTTTAATCTTAATTGAAACTGTAATTAAATTCTGTATATTCTGGATGCAGGCTCTTGTTTCATCATGGAAAAATGGAGATACAATGCCATTCATATTTGACACGGCGTGGGATCTTGTAAAGTTGGCTGATTATCTTACGGCTAGAGACGATATAGACCATTCCAAGATAGGAATTACCGGGGAATCACTTGGAGGAATGCATGCATGGTTTGGTGCTTTTCTTGACACGCGTTATTCGGTGGTTGTCCCCATAATTGGTATTCAGGTATGTCAGAAGGGTGGGTCCATTCGTGTATGTTTTCTAATAGGTCAAATGGGTTTGTGAAATGGGACGCACAATGTTTATTTAGTTAGTTAGTGCATGAGATTATTTTTAATAAAAATATAATTCATTATTGTTATATCATGAGTTTGTGATTATATTTTAGCAAACTAATTATTCATAAATAAATAAATTGTTATGGGTCAACTCAATACACCTTTTGCAAGATTTTACTCTCTTGACCCGTTTTCCGCCTATTGTGAAAAGCATTCAGTTGATGAGATGAGAATGATACTAAAGGAAGCTGAATGTGATGTGGTTGTGTAGGGGTTTCGCTGGGCCATAGATAATGATCGATGGCAAGCTAGAGTGGACAGTATCAGGTCTGTATTTGAAGGTAAGAAGCCATGCTTTCTAAAAGAAAGATAATTTTTTTTTTTTTTTAATATTTCCACTTCCATGTTTGATAAATTGCTTCTTCCGTTTATGCCACGGTTTTTTCTTTCTTAATTTGATTCAAGTCTCTTTACAAATGAGGGCTTATGCATTTTAGCGTTGGCTTGTTGTTTCAGAAGCACGGATTGACTTAGGGAAGAGTATCATCGACAAAGAAGTAGTGGAAAAGGTGTGTTTCCATCCTAATATTTTTTTCAATATAAATGGTTATCATAGCTTCAAAACGTATCATTAAAATTAAATTTCTTGGATAAAGAGTTATTTCTCAAGTACTTTTGTGACCAGGTTTGGGACAGGATAGCTCCTGGGTTGGCAAGGGAGTTTGATTCAAATTATACAGTCCCACTCATTGCGTCACGCCCTTTATTGATTTTGAATGGTGAAATGACTGATCTACCCTTCATATTCATGCGAAATGTATTTTCTGTTGATTCGTATTTTGTTTTGAGTTGACATGGGTAAACTGTGTAAAACACACGCAGGTGCAGAAGATCCTCGTTGCCCAATGACAGGTTTGGATGTTACCATATTAAATACATGCAAGGCTTATGAAGAAGCCAATTGCTCAGATAACTTCAAGGTATACTTGACCAGCAATTCTTGTTTACAAGATAAGAAACATGGGCGGGTTAGGTAATGAGTCAAAATGGGCAACTTCGTTGTTAAACGAATACAAAAACTTTAATATTTTGAAATAAAATGATTTAAGTGGTTCTATACATTATAAATACACTCATTTGACCTGTTTATTTTTGCCCCTTTGACTGATTATGAATGTGTTAACCAAACCGAAACAGTAAAGTGTTTATGGTTAGTTGGGTTAACTTAATGTATTGTTGTGAGATGCAGGTGATAGCAGAAGTAGGAATTGGGCATCAGATGACATCGGCAATGGTTAAGGAAGCTAGCAATTGGTTTGACAAGTATCTCAAACCATAGAAATGAATTTGTTATGCCGATTAAATAAAATAAATGTGCATTTGATTTGTGTATGCTTTGTTGTTATGTATCATATGTTTTGTGCATGCTTCACTAAAGCTGTATCAACTTATTTGTATTTATAAAACTTTGTTATGACACCCACCAAAATGCCTTGGATTAACACTAAATCACTATGACCAATAAAAAAGTAAATAGCAAGGCTATGGGGTGTCGAGGGAATGAGTTTAGACAATATTTGTCACATAGGATCATTAATCAAATGTTACACCATCTCCTTCTTGATTGATGGTGGTTATTTGATGATTTTGAGACAAAAATATATTAAAAAAATAAAGGGATACTGGGTTGGGGTCATGACCCCACACCCTTAGACCACACGGTATGGGAGGACATAAAGAATGGGCGTGAAATGCCATGTGGCAACCAAGTCAACATTGTGGTGTGGAGAAAAAAGCAAAGGGTGGGAAATGGCGTGGAAGAGGAAAAAAAATAATAATAAACATCAACTAATCAAAACAAAACCAAACTACACCCATCAATCAAAAGGCTCCATCTCACCTACACAATTGCCCCAACGCCGGTGGAATTCCTCTCGCCCCTTTCCCTACGCCAGCCACAACGCCATCTACGGGGTGGTGTTCCGGCGTGGTTGTGGCTTCCACGCCCACACCGTATGGTCTTAGAGTAGTGGTTTTTGATGGTGGATTAGAGGTGGGTAACATAACACCTATGTGGAGGATCATGGTGATCATGAGGGTCATGACCTCACGTCCTCACCCTTTAGCCTAATAGAAAGAAGCCAACTAGTTGTCATGATTCATGGGGTCGTCTTAAGAGGTCATGCGTGGCGCCCTTGTCTTTCGAGAGCAATCAATTCCGTCTCATTTATTGATATGGGTTAGTAGGATATTTATTTTAAACTATCATCGACTCATGAGGGGAGTGGTACTAGAGGTGCACAAAAAACCCGTACCCGAACTGGACCCGAGAAAAAAAACCAGATTGCCTATTTTTGTACCCATGTATTCTATACCTGTAACTGAACCCGACCCTACCCGCAGGGTATGGATAGGGTATACATTTTGAACTTAATACCCGTATCCGAAATCATACTAGTTTTGAGCTTAAAACTAGTAAATAGCCTCGCGTGTTGCTACGACGTTCTGAAAAAATACATCAAAACGTAGGCTAGCTGAAAACGTACATAAAATAATACAAAAACATATTATATTTGACCCAACCCATTTTCAAAAAAATGAAATTTACATCAAAACATAGAACAGCCGAAAACAGACATAATAATAACATAAGAACATATTATATTTGATCCGACTCATTTTCGGGAAAAATTTACGTCAAAAGGTAAATCAACTTGAATTTATACCCATATATGTACATAAAAAAAACACTTAAACTCGATTATAAAGTCTTTAGAAAGTTAAGTTGTAGTTAGTGTCAGTACGAAAAAGTTGAGGGGTAAAAATATAAATAAATCAAAAACACCAAAAAAAAAAGCAAAAGAACAAAAAAGAAAAAAAAAAACAAATCTCTTTTCAAGCCAAGTTGACAAAACGTAAATCAACTTAAATTTATATTCACATGTACATAAAAATAAACACTTTAGACTCGATTACAAAGTCTATGAAAAGTTAAGGTGTTATAAGTGTCAGGGTAAAAGTATAAAAGATACAAGAAGACAAAAAAAAAAAAAAACAAAACCACAAAAGAGAGAAAAAAACAAATCATTGTTCACACCAAGTTGATAATTGTATTATATATATATAATATATAATAATAACTAGGTTATCCCCCATAAACTTTATGGGGTTGAACCATTTAAATTACATATACAACAAATATAAAATAAAAGGCTACTTGAACTTCCCGGGCGGCAAAAATTAGTTTATATTAATCTATTTATGTCGTTAAATAAAATAAAACAAAATGTTTCACCTTTGCCACCACTGTCACGAAGATGTGGTTATTTAATTAGGCTTAAAAATTTTTTTGATAGGTTACATAGGGTTAGTTGGGTTAATAAAAAATGAGTTTAAATTGGCCAAAACTAAATAGGTTAATGAATTAAAAATCATATCGGGTTGTAAATAATATATTATTGGGTTTTAAATTTTATAGGCTTTTGTTTGATTTTTGTTATATAAAATATATAACAAACTAAAATTTTTGGGCTCACAGGAAAGTGGGACCTTGTCGATACTTCCAGAGAGTTCTTGAAGCTGACTTGACTGAAGACAATATAGTTACCAAAATCTGAACGACGACCATCCAACGAACAAGGGAATTTGTGACAACAGATTGATGAAGGTGTAAAGGCGCCGATGGTTTTTGAAATTAGGGCGACGACATGAAATTACGGTAGAGATATTGATGAGTTTAAATTTGACATTTTTTAAGAGTAAACTGCCATTTTGGTCCCTGTGGTTTGGCCAGTTTTGTCACTTTAGTCCAAATCTCAAACTTATTACATCCAGGGCCCTGTGGTTTGCATTTTGTTGCCATTTTGGTCCAAATTTCAAATTTGACCAGATTCTCCTACTTAAACCCTTCTATTTTGTCTTTACTCTCAGGGGCATTTTGGGTATTTTAAAAATTATTATATTTAATTGTATATATTTAATACCTAAAACAATTATATATAATATATATACACTCACACATACTGAAGTCAGAACTCTCTCTCTCACTCATCTTTCTCACTCTGCTCTCTCTCTCTCTCTGAACTACCACCACCACACCACCACAACCACCATCCCCACCACCGTATCATCACCACCACCATCTCTGCTCTCTCTCTCTATCTGAACTACCACCACCACACCACCACCACCACCACCCCCACCACCGTATCGTCACCACCGTACCTACCACCACCACCACCACCTCCTCCACCGTTCTCAACTACCAGCACCACACCATCACCACCCTCTCTCTTTTTTTCTCTCTCTCTCTCTCTCCTCCTGCCGCCACAAACCACCACCACCGTCTCCAGATTCAATCGATTGATTATCAGAGGAATCGAACCAGTCATCTGTACCGGAATCACCCACCACCACCGTCTCCAGATTCAATCGATTGATTATCAGAGGTGGTTTCTTTGATACAGCGGCGACGGAAGCGGATGGTTGAGGGTTTCTTTTTGGGTGGTGAGTTGAGGCAGTAGCTGCCATATGAATTGAAAGGGGGGGGGGGGGTGGGTGGGTTTTTTTTTGTTTTCGTTAATTTGGTATCAAAGTTGTACAGATTCGTCAGATGGTGTTGCAGGTTTAGGTGATGGTGGAGGCGGTGGCTTTTGATTTAGGGAAGGGTGGGGATGGTGGTGGTTGAGAGGAATCCAGGGGAGTGGATGTGGTGGTAGTAGGTGGGGGTAGCAGTGGTGCTGATGAAGGAGGTTTTGTTGATGAAAATGGTGCTGATGAACTGCAGATTGAAGATGGTGCTGATGAACTGCAGGTTTTGTTGATGAAAATGGTTTTGTTGATTGCAGGTTTTGTTGATGATTGCAGATTTTGTTGATGAAAATGGTTTTGTTGATTGCATGTTTTGTTGATGAACTGCAGGTTTTGTTGATGATTGCAGATTGAAGATGGTGCTGATGAACTGCAGATTGAAGAAGGTGCTGATGAACTGTAGGTTTTGTTGATGAAAATGGTGCTGATGAACTGCAGATTGAAGATTGAAGATGAAGAATCGATGAAAATGATGATGATTTGACTTTGTATGGTGCTGATGAACTGCAGATTGAAGATGAAGATTGAAGGGGTTGAAGATGAAGAACCGATGATGATGATGATTATTGATATGGCGGTGGTGGCATTCGATCGGAACCGATGAAGATGATGATTATTGATTTTGTGAATGTCTGTATGTATATATATATATATATATAATATATAATTAATTTTGTGTTAATTTATTAAAAAAAGTAAAGGAGGGTGGGGTGGGGTGGGGTGGGGTGGGGTGGGGTGGGGTGGGTAGTTGGGCATGCAAAATGACCAAAATGCCCCTTTAGAAAAGGACAAAAAAACAGGTTGCAACAGTGAAAAATTAGGGTTTTTGAAATTTGGACCAAAATGTCAACAAAATGCAAACCACAGGGCCCTGAATGTAATAAGTTTGAGATTCGGACTAAAGTGGCAAAACTGGCCAAACCACAGAGATCAAAATGGCAGTTTACTCTTTTTTTTAATGAAAAATATGAAATTTGTGGGCTTTTTTTTTTTTTTTTTAACATAAGTACATGTTCTATTATTTATAAAGTAAAGGACATCCACTTAAAAATAGTACAAACATAAAAGATGAAAACTGAAAATTACTCCAAAAATTAAAAAAAAAAACATCAATGAAAACAGATTGATATTCTCAAAATATCAAACACCACTAGCGCGCTGACTCTCGTCACCTTTTCCTTTCTCTCTTTAAAAAACCCACAACCTACGCCTCCGACAACGATCACCGCAACCACCACGGCAACCATCCTCACTATCTGCTACATCATCGACCAGCATCACTCTTTATTTTCTCTCCCTCTAAAAACCCTAATTTCCACATTCTCTCTCTAAAAACTACCTTTATTTATCAGATTCAGTCTCCAGTGATGGTGGGTCCCTATGTTTGTACTCTCTGCAACCATCGTTGTACCCACTAATGCTTTGTATACACTAATTTTGAAAAGAAAAAAAAAAACCTATATTTGTACTCTCTGTTTCCATGTTTGTACCATAATTTTGGGAAAAAAAGTTACGAACCAATAATGTACTACATAATACCATTATTGATATTGAGTTAAATGTAAAATCGAAGAATACCGTATCATATATGTTCGGTTAGTACTATTAAGGTACAATGGTGTTAAAAGTCACGAACCAATAATGTACTACATAATACCATTAATGATATTGAGCTAAATTTAAAATCGAATACCGTACTATATATGTCTGGCCAATACTACGGTACTAGTACTGTAGAGGTGTTTTTTTTTTTTTTTTTTTTTTTATTTCTGTATCCCTGGTAAGGTGTGGTTGGGAAGTTGTGGGCATGACACGTGTAAAGAAACAAAATTCTGTTACAATGTTATTATAAAACGTAGAGAAAATATAAAATTTTCTAGAATATTTGGCAATTGTTATCTGGTTGTGTTTATATATGAGCTTCTTGCACAAGTTTTGGCGCTTACCTTACCTTGTTAACAGTAGTTAAGCTCTGATCTACTCAAAATTAGTGGGTTTCTTTCAGGTATTTATTTTCTCTTTCCGTTTTAAGTAAAAAATATTTTGATGATTATTGTGTTCTAGATTATGTTTCTGGTTACTCAAAAAGGGGAAACTTTAATCGATTAATGAATGTTGTTGGGTTTGACTGCTCTGCCGGCTCTGGGTTTAATTTATTTATGTTGAAATTGGTACATGATCATCTAATTATCTGTTAATCTCATTTAAAGTCCTGATTTTATTGTTTATGAATAATGTGTGGATTGAAGATGGGTAGCTATTATGGTTCATCAACTACTAGAGGTTTAACGAAAAATCAACTTGGTGGTGTAATTTTCGGTACCAATAAAACAACAATCAAAGAATGCCTTTGCAAGAAACTCTTCGGTCAGTATTTGGATTCGAATTCGAATTACTTTTTTTTTTCTTGTGTAAATAAATAATATAAGTTACCACATTGTGGCAGGTTTACCAAGTTCCCACTTTGTGTATGTGAAAAAAATCGACCCCGGTCTACCTGTGTTTCTTTTCAACTATAGCGATAGAACACTATCTGGGATCTTTGAAGCTGTAAGCTCGGGTCAAATGAACATTGACCCGTGTGCTTGGACTTGTGAAGGTTACAAAACACCATTCCCGGCTCAGGTACACCACAAGTCTCTTGTGACATGATTGACTTTTCATTTTGTTTTGACTAAAATTCATGATTTGCCACTCACATTGACTCCTAGGCTGCGTGAATACGCATTTAGAACTCATAATCTTATAATTAGGCTAATTGGATAGACAACATTTCGTTCTAACTATATAATTTTTTGTCAAATAATTGGTTTTGGATAATAAGCTCGATATAAGCTGCCACAAAATTGATTATGTACATTAACTAAAGAAGTAAGAACTACTCATTTACTCCTTTTAACCTAATTATAGAGACTTGCACTCTCATTTGGCCATTTTCCAAAATGTCCTGTTTCTCAGTAATCATATTTTTCAAACACTCAAAACACTAATTTCACCACCCAATTTATTTTCTGATTATTTAATTAATATTGTATAATAACTTTCAAAACATAAATCCAAACCAAACACACTTAAGGTATGGTGCTTAAGAGACAACTTATATCTTTGGAACTCTTGACTTCTTAAAATAGGTTCAAATACGAGTGAAGCTGCAATGTAAAGCATTAACCGAGAATCAATTTAGGCCCCTAATTAACGACAACTATCATACTTCGAATCATTTCTGGTTTGAGTTAGACCATGCCCAAACAAATAGTCTGTTGTTCTTATTGGCATCTCAAGCATTGTCTTGTCCACGCACAACACTTACTGCTGAATGTAAAGATAAGCTTGTTGTGAACAACAACACTATGGAGAAGAAGAAGAAGGGCCCCAGAAACTACCCCATGATAGATAAGGTTATATAAACTTATAAATATGAGTGTTTTGCGCTATGTATGGGTGGCAATTTGGACCTATGAGTGAGTTGATTAGTGTTGCATTTCCTTCTCAAGGGAGTTGAATAGAAAAGTAGCTAAAAGGAATGGGTTAAACAGGTTGAAGGTTGCCAAAAGTTTACTATTATGCATACAATAACCTAAATCATTTATTCAAGATTCTAATTAATATTCTTTATCAAAATAAAAATGAACAAAAAGTGATTGCCGGTCAACCCATTTCAACCTGTACTAAAAGCAACCCAAGTTTACTCCTTAATCATCCTTTCCTGGCCTTATTGCCATCTTTCATATTATGTATTTTCCTTAATCTTTGTATTAATATATTCTGTGTTCTAGCTAATTGAAAAACTTGAAGAGTTGATGGCATTTAAAGTGGCGCAGAAGGACACGAATAATCATGTGGAACAGAAGATCAATTTTTTGGAGCAGAATTTGGTATGATTTTCTATAGTCAATGTTTTGATTTTTTTTTTTTTTTTTGGACTGTAGTTTTTGATCTATGTTTATATAAAGCTAAAGTGCATACTTGGTGTCATTGTGTGTGCTGCTCTTGGGTCTTACCGTCGGATAATACTGATCCAGTTTTGTTGAGTCAATGGGCAGAATAAGCCTACGTCTTGCTAGACGTTGAGCCCAATCTCGAGTATATAAGTCATTAGTATGCTATTATGGATCTAAACTTGCCAATAATCGATGAAACCACGGAAGTGTATTTTCAACCAAACTTATAAAAAATACTGCAATAATATAATTTTTCTGATAAAATCTAATGCATTATTTATTTTTAAAAAGTAGTAAAAAATTTGACCAGAAAAAGTTGGTTGGGTCTACCCAACCTGAACTAAACCCGCATTAAGAAACTACCCATTTGGATCGGTTATCTAACTTACAGACCCACCTATATTGTCACATGTAGTTTGGTTATATTAACAATTTTTATTTTGGCTTTTCAGGCTAAAGCACAAGCAAACATCAAGAACCTACAAGGCCTGTGTATCGTGCCAGAGTTAGAAACTTGTGTGGGCCCATATGAAAACAAGGATATAAAATCAAATGAAACTTGTTTAGATGATGATCAGATACTTTTGGTGGGAGGATATGATGGAGGATCATGGTTGTCATCATTGGATTGTTACTTGCCTTCACAGAATCTCACTAAATCTCTTAGTTCCATGAGTACTGAAAGATGCTATGGAGCCGTTTCAAAGTTAGATGATGAGCTTTTCGTGTTTGGTGGTGGGACCTGTGGTCAATGGTTCGATACAGGTAGTCCCTTGTCATTTTTGTTTCATACCAGCTGCAACAAAACTGATCGTGTAAGGGTTAAACAAATATACCAAGTTATCCTTTCGTTAAACCTATTTCGAGACTTGTACTCCCTTTTTATATAACATCTCTTTCTAAAAAATGTTTTTATTGGTCATTTTACATATTTATTATTCTATAAACAAATAGAATGTGTCAAAACTCATAAACATTTAATTATATCGAGTAGAAACAACATAACTATATCCAAACAGTAGTTTCAATAGTCTATTAATGTTGCAGCCAGTTAACTCTCAATGGTTATCTCAATTTTTTAGTGTATCACATAAATAATTTCCAAACACCCTTTTAAGTAACATTTGTTTCTTTTTTTTTTTTCTTTTGTGAAGTTGAATCTTATAATCCAGCAGCGGATCAGTGGACAACTTGCCCTCCTCTAAACAGGAAAAATGGGAACCTTGCAGGAGCCACGGTGAATGATAAAATTTATGCACTCGGTGGTGGGAATGATGCAGATTGCTATTCAACTGTAGAGATGTTGGATTTTGATGTTGGCGCGTGGATTCCAGCACGCTCCATGCTTGAAAAGGTTAAATGCCCTATTTAAAGCTAGAATATTTGGCTTCACATATAATGTCTAAAATACCCTTCACTAACTACATTAGAGGAATATATGTAATTTTTTTATGGTTTGTGTTGTGGCAGCGGTTTGCTTTAGGTGCAGCTGAGCTCAATGGGGCACTTTATGCTGTTGGTGGCTTTGACGGGACATACTATCTGCGGTATTTGATCATTGGCCTTATATTATATATGATCTTAAAGCTTGTCGAAGTGTCGTATGACATCATCCCTTTAACTTGATGCTGATATGGAAATCATGTTATTGTCACAGGACTGCTGAACGATTTGATCCAAGAGAAGGTTTCTGGAAGAAAACTGAGAGCATGAGTACAATGAGGGGATGTTCATCAATGGTCGTTTTGAATGAAAAACTGTAAGCGTAATATCTATACTATATAATAAAAGAAACCACTTTTTGGACACTTGTCATCATATTAGGGCATCTCTTATAAATAATTATTATTTTAATTTAATATTTTCTAATTAATTATAGATAATCCTTCTACTAAATATTATTTAGTTTAATATCTTATGGATAATTATTATTTAGTTTAATATTCTTTTCATTTATAATATTTAGAGTAAATTACGCTTTTGGCACCTATGGTTATATCACTTTTATCCTTTTAGCTCAAAAAAGAATTTTTTAACATCTGAGCCCCCAACATCTTCTTTTCTAACATTTTTTGCCTCTAACACTAACCTCATCCATTAAATGTTATTTTTAACATCTGAGCCCCCAACGTCTTCTTTTTTAACCCTTTTGGCCCTTAACACTAACCTCATCCATTAAATGTTAGGGGCCAAGAGGGTTAGAAAAAAAGACGTTAGGGGCCAAAAAGTTTAGGAAAAAAAAGACGTTGGTGGTTTAGATGTTAAAAAATTATTTTTCGGGCTAAAAGGGTAACGAAAACCAAACTTTGTGTAAATATATTAAATTTTTTTATTTTCACTCTACAAAATTACATTTACTCGACCCATGTAATACATGAGGTTTTTTAAGATGTAACTTTTATTATTTGATATATAAAATTAGATTTATTTAATTCGTACAATACACGGGGTTTTTTAAGGATATATATTTTTTTATTATTTATTACAGAAAATTACATTTGTTCAAACCGTGTAATACGCATATTAAATATTATTTAGTTTAATATCTTATGGATAATTATTATTTAGTTTAATATTCTTCTCATTTATAATATTTAGAGTAAATTACGCTTTTGGCACCTATGGTTATATCACTTTTACCCTTTTAGCTCAAAAAAGAATTTTTTAACATCTGAGCCCCCAACATCTTCTTTTCTAACATTTTTTGCCTCTAACACTAACCTCATCCATTAAATGTTATTTTTAACATCTGAGCCCCCAACGTCTTCTTTTTTAACCCTTTTGGCCCTTAACACTAACCTCATCCATTAAATGTTAGGGGCCAAGAGGGTTAGAAAAAAAGACGTTAGGGGCCAAAAAGTTTAGGAAAAAAAAGACGTTGGTGGTTTAGATGTTAAAAAATTATTTTTCGGGCGAAAAGGGTAACGAAAACCAAACTTTGTGTAAATATATTAAATTTTTTGATTTTCACTCTACAAAATTACATTTACTCGACCCATGTAATACATGAGGTTTTTTAAGATGTAACTTTTATTATTTGATATATAAAATTAGATTTATTTAATTCGTACAATACACGGGGTTTTTTAAGGATATATATTTTTTTATTATTTATTACAGAAAATTACATTTGTTCAAACCGTGTAATACACATATTTTTTAAGATGTAATTTTTTTATTATTTGGTATATAAAATTATATTTATTCAACCCGTGTAATAAATGAGGTTTTTAAAGATGTATTATTCTTATTATTTGGTAAACAATATTACATTTATTCAACTCGTGTAATACATGTGTTTTAAAGATATAACTTTTTTATTTGGTATATAAAATTACATTTATTCAATCTGTACAATATTATTCTTATAGATAGAACTTTTTATTATTTAATATATAAAATTATATTTATTTAACCCATGCAATAAAGAAGGTTTTTAAAGATATACTGTTTTATTATTCAGTATATAAAATTTATTTATTCAACCCGTGTAATACACGGGGTTATAACCTAGTTCTAATCATATATAAAAAGAGCTAGTACTTTAAGGCTGAAAGATTGTTGATTTGCAGGTATGTTTTAGGAGGCTATGACGGTAACGCAATGGTTTCAACCGTAGAAATATATGATCCACGACGTGGATCATGGGTGTTTGGAGAGCCAATGAACATTCCTCGGGGATATTCGGCTGCAGCAGTGGCTAAAGATTCGATTTACATTATTGGAGGGCTCAAAAGTGGTGATGAAATTAATGATACTGTAAGTGGCATAAAGGTTACTCTTTAATACTCATTTGAAACTCTAGATAATTATTCCAATTCTACCATTTCCGTGAACATATTTTCATTAACAATAGTTTGACAAAAGTGTGGGTTAACACAAATGAGCCTGGTCCGTTTTGCATGTACTAAATGATTGCTCGTTTGACCCATCACCCACCCACTCACATTGCCACATCCATTATTGATTTTAGTTCTCAACTTGATCTTCATTCTTTTAATCATTTATTTAACTCACAATATCATTTTGTTAATGATAGGTTGAATGCTATAAGGAAGGTCGAGGCTGGGAAATGACAAAAACCAATGATGCGTATCGAAGGTGCTTTTTATCCGCTATGGCTCTATGAACAAGTGAAGGCTAAATGTCAATAAATATTATGAAAAATTATTTTCAAGTTATTGTATGCGAATTATTGAATGAATCTTTTTTACTAGAGTAACATGTTGCAAACAGTTTACCGTATTATGTTCTAATATGATCAGCTACTCGCTATTTTAACTTTCACTTTGGACATATTAGTGATACTCGGTGACTTAGTTAAACCATTATGAAACTTGATTACCGTTAACAATCATTTTCGAAATGAATTTAGGACTGAACAAGATCACCACCTGGAGTTGAATTTCAAAGGGACAAGTTTACAAACACGGAATTCACATAATATATACATGTCAAAATCAATTATTTTCCATTAATAAGATCTGGTTCATGATACGAACTCAGATTGATCGCTTCTTCTGAGGCCGACTTGGCTAGCAATCGGCTTTCTCTTTAAAAATCATAAAACAAAAGTTGCAATCATCGATTTTCAAAGCCGTGATAGGGTTTCGCAAGAAGCTAGAGGAGGACGGAAGGTTACGTAAATTTCTGGATGTTTGTTTCCAGAGATTCATTCACAATAAATAACATAATCCAAACCAAAGTTCCAAAACAAACCCACAAAAACATAAAAAGGCCATAATGGTCCCTGTTACAAGCAAACTAAAATTAAAACATAAACTTAAAACTTGAATCGTATCAAGGCTCCCTCCTTAGCCACTTTTGTCCTCAAAAGTGAGGTCGTTGAAATCCGGGAAACGCAGCTTCAAATCATCCAAGAACTCCCAGGTAGCGTCTTGAGTTGCTTGATCCTTCCATTGCACTAAAACCTTCACCGCCGCCCGATTACCACGTTTAACCATCTTCTTATCTAGCACGGCCACTGGTTGCAAATTAAATCGAGCTTCATTAGGTAGAGGAATAACCTTCTCTGGCGGTCCACACGGTCCTTTCAGCAACGAAACATGGAAGACCGGGTGGATATGAGCTTCCTCCGGTAAATCGAGCCGATACGCCACCATCCCAATCTTTTCTGTAATAAAAAACGGCCCAAAATATTTAGGAGTAAGTTTGGAATGCCGATGTACCCGTAACAAATTCTGCATGTATGGCTGGAGCTTGAGATACACCCACTGACCCGCTTCGAACTCCCTTTCAGATCTCCGTTTATCGGCCTGCTGCTTCATCCTATTTTGGGCCTTCAACAGTGACTGTCTAAGCACCCCAATAGCCGCCTCCCGATCCCGCATCACCTCATCCACCTCGTTATCAGCGGCGTCCCTTGGAATGTACGGAATGTGGAGTGGGGGTCGGTAGCCATATAAAGCTTCAAAGGGGGTACGTTCCAACGATGAATGAAACGAGGTATTATACCACCATTCCGCCGTCGCTATCCATTTAACCCATGTGTGAGGCCGCTCCATAACCATACATCTCAAATAACCCTCCAAGCATCGATTCACCACTTCCGTCTGGCCGTCCGTTTGCGGATGGTAAGCCGTGGACAACTTAGCCTCTATACCTTGGAGATGCAAGAACTCCTTCCAAAAAGAACTCAAGAAAATCGGATCACGGTCGGACACAATGGAACTCGGGCACCCATGCAACTTGAACACGTTGTCAAAAAACACTTGTGCGACCTCCTTAGCCGAATAAGGATGGCCCAATAACATAAAATGCCCATACTTCGTGAGCCTGTCAACAACCACGAATACGGTGTCCTTGCCCTTAACTCTCGGTAACCCCCCAATAAAATCCACCGAGATATCCGAAAAAATCATCTGCGGAATCGGTAACGGTTGCATCATACCTGGTGACGCCACGTTCTCAGTTTTAGCCCTCATGCATACGTCGCACCTACGGACAATTCGCCTCACCATTTTATTAATTCCCTTCCAAAAAAATAATTCCTTTACCCTTTGCGCTGTAGCTCGGACTCCCGAATGGCCCCCTACCGGTGACTCGTGACACAGTTTAACCATTTCCTCCCTTAATGCGCTGTCGTTACCCACCACCATCCGATTTTCACGAGACAACCACCTGCCGTTCCACTTGTATTTGGGCTGCCCTTCACCCGTTGCCATCTTGCTCGCTATCTGTTGGAGGTCGATATCATTTTTTTGGCTTTCGATTATCTTCTCTAACAGCAACGGTTCGAGCTGCGAGACGGCTGACACAAATAATTCTGATCCTTCCACTCTTGATAGCGCATCGGCTACCACATTCTCACGGCCCTGTTTGTACTCAATGGCATAATTATATCCCATAAGCTTCGCTAACCATTTGTGTTGTAAGGGGGTGGTAACCTTTTGTGTGAGGAGGTGTTTGAGGCTTTTCTGGTCCGTGCGAATGATGAAGGGTCCGGTGATAAGGTAGTAATGCCACTGTTTTACCGCTAGCATGATTGCCAATAACTCCTTCTCATAAACGGAGAGTGCATTCTGTCTTGGTGACAATGCTCGTGATAAAAAAGAAACCAGGTGTCGCTCTTGCATCAAAACCGCACCTATTCCTCCGGCCGAGGCATCGGTCTCAATCACAAATTGTTTGGCGGGGTCGGGCAATGTCAAAACCGGTGCTGACGTGAGCGCACCTTTGAGACGTTCGAATGCATTTTGTGCTTCCTCACCCCATTTAAACGCATCCTTTTTTAGCAAGTCGGTGAGTGGTCGTGCAATCATGCCGAATGAACGTATGAACCGACGATAATACCCCGCCAGTCCCAAAAAACCGCGAAGTTGCTTGACCGTTTTCGGAATGGGCCATTGTTGGACCGCTTCTATTTTTTTCGGATCCGTACTAACTCCCCCTTCGGTTATGATATGGCCCAAGTACTCAATTGCTCGGCCTCCGAATACACATTTTGACTCTTTAGCGAATAACTGGTTATCTTGCATTATTGAGAGGACTTGTTCCAAGTGTTTCCGGTGGTCCCCCTCGCTTCGGCTATACACTAGTATATCGTCAAAAAACACCAAGACTCCCTTCCGTAACATCGGTTTAAAAACATGGTTCATGAGGGCTTGGAATGTAGCGGGGGCGTTGGTTAAGCCAAAGGGCATGACGAGGAACTCGTAATGACCCTCGTGTGTACGAAAGGCTGTTTTTGGGACGTCCGCGGCTGCCATTCGCACTTGGTGGTACCCCGATCTCAAATCCAACTTGGAAAAAAAAGATGCACCCGCTAATTCGTCTAAAAGTTCATCAATGAGCGGAATCGGGAACTTATCTTTAACTGTCGCTTCGTTTAGACGCCTATAATCCATGCACATTCTCCATTGGCCATCTTTTTTTTTAACGAGGACTACCGGTGCCGCGAATGAGCTTTGACTGTTCTGAATGACTCCCGAATCCAACAGTTCGCGTGTGGTTTTCTCGATGACGTCTTTTTGGACAGCCGGGTACCGATACGGGCGCACGCTAATCGGGGCGGTACCCTCCTTTAATACTATTTTATGATCGAAGGCCCGGTTCGGCGGTAGCCCCGTGGGTACTCGAAAAACATTCGGAAACCGAGCCACAACCTCTCTCCAACGTGCTGCCCCCTCCTGGTCGTACGGAGCGCCTACCACCCGAGTATGGTAGTTGTCCTGTTGCTCGTTGTTGGTCAAGTATAAACTGAATAGTTGGAGATCCCCCGTTCGAGCATGTTTACCCATCTTCTCGAGAGAGCACACCGCAAACAAGTTATTTTGCAACCCTTTTAATTCGTACTGCTTACCTGCTAGCTCAAATTTCATAGTCATGTTTTGAAAATTCCATAAGATATCGTTCAACGGTAACAACCATTGGACCCCCAAAATCATGTCGTAGTTCTCGAGTGGCAGCAATAAGACTTCCGTTTTAAACCAGTTTCCCTGCATATTCCACTGAAAATCCCGGCAGACCTGAGTACTAGTTAATTTCTTTCCATCCGCTACCCCCACAGTGACCGGCGCCATACTCACGGCTTCACAACCCAACTTTTTTGCCAATTTTTCTTTAAGGAAATTATGAGTCGACCCGGAGTCAATAAGTATGTGTAGTTGACGAGTCCCCATCGACCCGCTCACCCGCATAGTGGAGTAAGACGGAATACCTGTTAACGCGTGAATTGAAATCTGGTGTTCTGTGGCCTCGTCTTTGTCGGACTCTTCGTCGTCCCCCGGTCTCTCATCCTCGTCTTCGGCCTCAATAATATATAGTTGCTTCCGGGGTTTCGCACACACATGGCCCGGCACAAACTTCTCCGTACACCAAAAACACTCGCCCTTCGCCCTTTTTTGTTCCAGTTCCTTACTTGTCAAACGTCGTCTCTCGGTGGATGGTTTATTCAAGGTGGCCACGGTTTTGGTAGGGGTGGGCAGTAGGGGAAGTTTGGCTGCATTAGAGGGTGGTGTAATTTTCGTGTTAGCAAGTTTAGAGGCTCCCCCGTTCCATTTTCCCCCGGCAAATTTTTCTTCCAGGTGCTCGTTGTTAAGGGCTTGAGTTTTGGCCAGACCATATGCTTCATGCAACGTTCGTGGTTTAAACATCTTAACCGGTCCACGGATGTCCGGTTTGAGAGCCTTGAGGTAGAGGCTCACAGCTTGTGGTTCACTTAGGTTAACCTTATTCAACAGGGAGTCAAAAGCCGTGTTAAGTTCCTGTAACGAACCTGTCTGAGTTAACGAAGCCATCTCTTCCAATGGATCTTCAAATAGGGCATCCGAAAAACGGGCAGAGATCGAACGGACATAGTCCGCCCACGGAACCTCGGCTACCGTGGCATTCCGGGTCTTCATATAGGCTCGGTGCCACTGAAGGGCATCGCCTTCCAGGTGAACAGCAGCACATCGGAGCTTCAAGTCATCGGGTGTGTCATCCATGGAAAAAAAATGTTCACAACGGTAAACCCATCCCTCAACATCGTCCCCCGAAAACTTAGGGAACTCGATCTTACCGATGCGGAATGGTCTGGACGATTTGGGGTCCCCATCTGGGCCGGAGAAGGACCCGAAGGAACTATCACTCGAATGCACGCCTTTGTCGCGCACGACCTTCAAGAGTTCATCCTGTTGCTTCGCCGACTGTTCCTGTTGTTTCAGTATCGCGGCGAGGGCGGCTTGGATGTCCGAGATCGCCTTACCGTGGGCCTTGAGGGTGTTGTCGACTTCGGTGTTGCGAGTGTTCGTCATGGCAGCTGCAGCAAGGTGTTCCGATGAGGAGTCGGAACGGCTCTGATACCCTTGATAGGGTTTCGCAAGAAGCTAGAGGAGGACGGAAGGTTACGTAAATTTCTGGATGTTTGTTTCCAGAGATTCATTCACAATAAATAACATAATCCAAACCAAAGTTCCAAAACAAACCCACAAAAACATAAAAAGGCCATAATGGTCCCTGTTACAAGCAAACTAAAATTAAAACATAAACTTAAAACTTGAATCGTATCAAGCCGGGTACCTGTGTCTCCAAGCTATCACTGCATAATCAACTACAAATCTTGCTGCCATTGATCTCTTTTTCACTGACCCAACAATATATCCTCACCACTTCAACATTTATAAGCACACCCCACACCTAAGTAAAGACAAAACAATTTTAAAACAGTATTCTAAAAGTATTCTTGATATCTAAAACAGATATTGACTAAGAGATCTTACTCCATCAGACATCAGTTGCTAAGACCACAATTCATCTTGGTCTGTAAGTTTACCATAATATACATTCAGAGTCTATACAAGTCCACAATTCACCCCCCGAAAATATTTGACATTGCAAGTCTAGAGCAATCTGTAATTTGTTATAATTGCTTGAATATTATTGATAATCCCAATGGTTTAAATACACATTTACAAGCAATACAGAAGGAAACAAGATCTCCTTAAAAGAGGGAATATTCACAAAATAAATACAAATAATATGGTCCGCTAATAGACCCCCACAGTCGAAGCAGTAGCCGGCCGAATGCAAACACTGGACTTGAAACGATCTAACAATAGACGTTGTAACCCCTTAGTGAAGTTGTTATTCTGTTGGAACGTGCAAAACGCGAACAACACCGAGTCGAACTTTCTCACGAACAAAGTGAATGTCAATCTCCACATGTTTGGTGCGCTGATGCTGCACCGGATTCTGAGATAAGTACATGGCTGAAATATTATCACAATAGATGATAGACGCTTGGCAAATTGGAACCTGCAACTCAAGTAGAAGATTACGTCCATGAGAGCTCGGTAGTAGTATTGGCAACCGCTCGATATTCTGCTTCAACACTTGAGCGGGAGATGGTAGGATGTCGTTTTGAGGACCAGGAGACTAAGTTATCACCAAGAAAAACACAATAACCCAAGGTCGAATTACGCGTATCTGGGCATCCCCCCAGTCAGCATCAAAATATGCAGTAAGTTGAGCTGATTTAAAGGGAGAAAGGTGAAGACTGTGATCAGCAGGACCCTTGAGATAGCGCAGAATGCACTTAAGATAATTAAAATGAGATTCTCGGGGGGCATGCATGAAGAGACATACTTGATGAACAACAAACGAGATGTCAGGTCGAGTAAATGTTAGGTACTGTAGAGCACCTGCAAGGTTGCGATAGAGAGTACCAACAGGAAGTAGATCACCTGCTGTAGCACTGAGCTTGGAAGTAGTATCAGTAGGCGTGTTGCAGGGCTTGCAGTTATCCATCTTAGCACGAGTGAGTATGTCGTGAACATAAGAGCGCTGGGAGAGAAATAGGCCGCCATTCTGATGTTTAACTTCAACGCCCAAAAACTGATGTAATCTGCAAAGGTCAGACATAGCAAATTCCCTAGACATAGCGGAGATAAAGAGTAAATTGCCATTTTAGTCCCTGAGTTTTGTTCAAATTTGCCATTTTAGTCCAAATAGTTTTTTTTTGCCTCTAGGTCCCTGACTTTTCCCTTTTGTTGCCATTTTGATCACATACACTAACTCCATCCAAAAACTCCATCTTTAACCAGGGGTATTTTGGGGATTTTCATTTTAAATGTTTTCAATTGCCATTTTGATCCAATTCCAAAAAATCAAAAACAATCCACAAAATCAAAAAAAATCCAAAAAATTCTTAAAAATAATAAAAATTCTAAAAAATAATAAAAATTCTAAAAAAATACAAAAAATCCGTTTCGGCGCGAACCGTTTCGAACCCGAAACGTTTCGAGATGAACCGTTTCGACGCGAACCGTTTCAACCCGTACCGTTTCGACCCGAACCGTTTCGAGCTGAGCCGTTTCGACGCGAACCGATTCGACCCGTACCGTTTTGACCCGAACCGTTTCGACCCGAACCGTTTCGACGCGAACCGTTTCGACCCGTACCGTTTCGACGCGAACCGTTTCGACGCGAACCGTTTCGACGCGAACCGTTTCGACCCGTACCGTTTCGAGCTGAACCGTTTCGAGCTGAACCGTTTCGAGCCGAACCGTTTCGAACCAAACCGAACCGTTTCGAACCGAACCGAACCGTTTCGAGCTGAACCGTTTCGACGCGAACCGTTTCGACCCGTACCGTTTCGACCCGAACCGTTTCGAGCTGAACCGTTTCGACCCGTACCGTTTCGAGCTGAACCGATTCATCTCGAAACGGTTCGGGTTCGAAACGGTTCGCGTCGAAACGGTTCATCTCGAAACGGTTCGGGTTCGAAACGGTTCGCGCCGAAACGGATTTTTTGTATTTTTTTAGATTTTTTTAGAATTTTTATGATTTTTTAGAATTTTTATTATTTTTTAGATTTTTTTGGAATTTTTTTGATTTTTTGGAATTTTTTTTATTTTTTGGAATTGGATCAAAATGGCAATTGAAAACATTTAAAATGAAAATCCCCAAAATACCCCTGGTTAAAGATGGAGTTTTTGGATGGAGTTAGTGTATGTGATCAAAATGGCAACAAAAGGGAAAAGTCAGGGACCCAGAGGCAAAAAAAAACTATTTGGACTAAAATGGCAAATTTGAACAAAACTCAGGGACTAAAATGGCAATTTACTCGGAGATAAAATACTGTAACAGTGCATCCGAAGATGCTGTAAGGATGATGTAATCTGCAAAGGTCAGACATAGCAAATTCCATAAAGGGATTTCTTTAACCTACACACAAACTTCGAGTTCTGCTGATTCACAAAACCTAGTGATTGAAACATATAAACGGTTTCATGTAAGTCACCATGTAAAAAAGCATTTTTAACATCCATTTGGTTAAGCGGCCAAGACCGAGACAACGCCAAACTCAATACTGTGCGAATAGTGGTGGGTTTAACCATGGGACTGAATGTCTCATTGCAATCAACGCCAACCTGTTGAGATTTACCATTAACCACAAGGCGAGCCTTGTAGTGTTCGAGGGACCCATCTACACGAAACTTATGGCGAAATAGCCACATACACCGAATAACGTGTGCATCATGCGGCCGAGGCACGAGATCCCACATGTTATTATCCATTAAAGCTGTGTATTCGTTTTTCATGGAACCTGACCAGTGCGGATCGTACAGGGCATCAAGGTGGGATTTAGGTACGGGTGAGATGGTGTCGACATTGAGGTTAAAAGGTGTTTTTGGTTTGGACGTCCTGTTATGAGACCGAGTAACCATGGGGTGTCGTGGGGGAGCCGGGTGAGGTACGGGTGTGGCAAGAGGGATGGCTGAAGGTGGGTGAGGAACGGTGGGAGGAGGGTTGGCTGGGGCTAGTGGACGTATTTGAAAGGTGGGCTTTTGTGGTCTGGGCCGTAGGCATAGGAGGAGGTATGGGTCGTGTGGTACGTCTGGAATAGGTTATTGGAGGCTGAGGTGGTTGGGCAGAAGGTTGGGAGTTAGTTTGAGGGGAAGTAGAGTGGGTGGGACGGTGGGAGGTGAAGGTGCGGATATAGTAGGCATAGGTTGCGTAAAAAGGAGGGGTGAGGGTTCGGAGTCAAGGAAAGTATAGGAGGATTGGTCAGGTTTAAAGGTTTCGGATAGGGGAAAGTCAACCTCATTGAAGGTGACATGGCGAGATAAAATAATTTTCGCAGATGAAAGGTCTAGGCGTCTATAGCCACGATGATCAGAAGGATACCCAAGAAATACACAAGGGGAGGATCGAGGGGCGAGTTTGTGTGGACGGGTGTCAGATTGATTAGGAAAGCAGGCACATCCGAACACACGAAGGTGTTCATAGTCTGGGTTTTTAAGATAGAGGGCAGCAGTGGGGGTGCGAAACCCAATCGGTTTGGCAGGGAGTAAGTTATGTAAGTATACTGAGGTATGGAGGGCTTCCACCCAGTAGTGAGGTGGAAGAGAGGCATATGTGAGGAGAAACAACATGATTTCGTTAAGACGACAAATCATGCGCTCGGCAGTCCCGTTTAGTTGGGAAGTATGAGGGCACGAAAAACAAAATTGTAAACCATGTGTGGTGGCAAATTGCTTAAATTGAAAGTAGTCGAATTCTCCACCCATGTCACATTATGTTTTTATATTTAAGTGGAATCGGGTGGAAACAAATTTATGAAATTAGGCAAATTTGGTGTAAGTTTCGGATTTGAATTTTAGCAGGTATACCTGTCACACCCCAACCGATGGCGGAATCATCGGGGCATGGCACTGAGCGAAACAGATTGTCCAGAGGTTTCCACAACAACTATCATTACTACTTAGTTTAATTAACACGTCCCATACCGTATCCCAAATAGTAAAACAAATTATTACAAATAATCAACTAGTCAAATGTTCTGTTCCGACAACTCAGATTCAAATATAAATGTTGATCAAATACTTCTAGAGACTCGATCTGCAAGATCTACAGACAACTATGCTCTAGACGCTTATTCTAAGCTCGCCTTCCTAGCAGTTAAGCATCCTAATTGCCTGTCACATACGTTAAAATAAAGTCAATACATAAAATGTAAAGGTGAGCATACAAGTTTGATATAGCATATAGAGTTCGAAATAGTTTACGCATAACCAGCACGTACACAGAGGAAAACGAAGCATGTTAATTACCGACATGGATCTATCGATACCGAATGTTAATTACCGACATGGATCTATCGATACCGATGACTGCGGGTTGACTGCCCGAGGCAGTTTGCAATACATGATCACCACCGTAATCCATGCAAGTAATTGTCCTTAACAACTCCCGTGTGAACGGGTGCTGAGTCCAAACTATAGTACTATCGTCGTTAAGGTAGGTAGACAACATTCCATGTGTAAACATAACAACAAGCATTCATTTAGTCACGTAATACATGCAGAACGGTTAGCGTTTAAAGTAATTGAGTAGTGTGTTCGATTGTGATTTAGATAAATAACGTATGTAACACCCAAAAGTGCTAAAGCAAAAAGGGTTCGAGTATACTCACAGTGATTGATTAATGGATTGAAGGGAGCGCTTGAGAGTAGGGCCCCATGAGATTGAACTTTAATCCATTTGATTGAACTTTAATATTGTGTGTTACAATATTAAATATCCTTTTTAGTACAAGATTAATGAGAAATTAAACCCTATTCATTACAAGGTTTATTATCTTGTTTAATTGTCTAAATTATGAAAAAATTGATTGGGTTTTAGTTAGCTCTTTATGTGTATGACTATAAAAAGAATGAATACTCATTCTAAAAAATGAGAGATATACACACAAAAGAGGTCCTTTGTTCCATCAAATTTTAGAGAGGAGCACTCTCTAAATTATCCTTTTATCAACTTCATCATTTTCCTAATTTTATAAACACCAAATTATACCCGGTGTAATCTCGGGCATGAGAGCCATCTCCGGCAGTACAACTACTGCTTCGGTTGTTGTATCCTGGAAACAGACCGTCTGAGAGGAGGCGTAATCTGTTTTAAGGGCCCCATGTCAAACACGATCCTCAACCAAAACCATCAACGTTATTTTGCTTGTCTTGCAGGGGAGTTTCGTACAAGAAGGTGCGGTTGAAGTTTTCCAAATATGTCGACTTGAATCAAGATTGATACAATGTATTTGTATTTTATTTATTTTTCATATAGTTTTGTAACCGGATTGTACTATCATATTTATATTTCCTACGAATAACGAGAGTCTCGTTATCATATATATTGTAATATATTTTAATAAAAAGTGAACCTAGTTACTACAATAAAACTTGCATGTCTATAATACAATACTTTTGTGATATATGTTTTGTAGTTAGAAGGGTTATATTCTTATAATATAACCGTTCAATTATATTATATTATAAAACATGTAACACAAACTCAAGCATTATTCTCTGCAATACTCATATGGTGGGAAACTACTTTTGGCGAGTGCAGAAATAGGAGATCCTGGAAGGTGCTCGTTGTGTGGTGAAGCACTATGAACTATAGCTCATGCCTTCGTTGTTGTATTATTTACTGAAAACACCTAACAACTGCTCCCTTAAAAACTGTAACCAGATGATAGTAATAGAATATGGTTTTAACTACAACTTTCATAGCACATGATACAAATGAGTCAATGACTACAACATTACTCCACAACAAGGTTCACCCAAGTGTAAAACACTAGAAAACACAAAATCCATTGTTAGAAACATGTACTTTGGTGGTGAGGGCCGAAACTTCGCGTAAAAACTACTCAAACTTCTTAATTAACGACATCATTCAACATTTTGTAATTCCATCGTGGGAGCCCTTAATTAGTTTTTAATTTATATTTGGTTATTGGATTTTAATAATCCAATGTTTCACCCATTGGTCGCTAATAATTCCAACTTCAAAAATTCCCTGTGACAATCCCAACTTGTAAGATTTTGGCCCCCAATGATCCTTTGCTAACTGGGTTATAACCCAGTTAGTTTTTTGCTGATGTGGCTGATGACGTGGACACAACTTTGTTATTTGTTGACTTGGCTGCTTATGTGGCACCATCGCCACCTCCACCTCCTCCACTGCCACCACCATCACCTCTGACCACCACCATCTTCTACCACCATTACCTCCGACCACCTCCACCTCCATCTCCACCGCCACCCACAGTCTTCCAGCACCAAAAAAACACTATCACCTCCGACCACCTCTATCATCTGCCACCGGAAACCTCTGTCACCATCACCACATCCACTCTATCATCATTAAGCTTTACCACTAATTTATATTGATGAATTCTTCAATCCACCCATGGTCCTGCTTCATGATAATTTCTTAACCTGTGCTAATTTATGTTTTGTTTTCTGGTTCATTCAAATACAACAGGTGCAACATCCTTCTTATTCACAGAGTATCAATACGTAGGCATTTTCATGGTTGTTTTCGCAATCTTGATCTTTCTATTTCTGGGTTATGTTGAGGGACTCAACACAAAAACTCAACAATGCACCTACGATGTTCACCGAATGTGCAAACCTGCACTCGCTACCGCTTTATTCAGCACTGTATCCTTCTTACTAGGAGCCATTACATCCGTCCTCTCAGGTTTTCTCGGTATAAAAACCACCACATATGCAAACACAAGAACGACGCTAGAAGCAAGAAAAAGTGTCGGGAAAGCGTTTATTACCGCGTTTAGATCCGATGCTGTTATGGGTTCACTATTATTCGGTTCGGTTCATTGGTTGAGTGAATCGGGTTTTAAAGAATCCATGGGTGGATTTAAGAATTCATCAATAGAAATTAGTGGTAAAGTTTAAATATGATGGAGTAGAGTGGGTGATGGTGACAGAGGTTTCCGGTAGCAGATGATGGAGCCTGGAGGTGGTCAGAGGTGATAGTGTTTTTTCGGTGGTGGAAGACTGTGGGTGGAAGTGGAGGTGGAGGTGGTCGGAGGTGATGGTGGTGGCAGTGGAGGAGGAGGAGGTGGTGATGGTGCCACATAAGCAGCCAAGTCAACAAATAACAAAGTTGTGTCCACGTCATCAGCCACGTCAGCAAAAAACTAACTAGGTTATAACCCAGGTAGCAAAGGATCATTGGGGGGCCAAAGTCTTATAAGTTGGGATTGTTACAGGGAATTTTTGAAGTTGTGATTATTAGTAGCCAACGGGTGAAACTTCGGATTATTAAAATCCAATAACCCATTTATATTTGTGTTAGTGACTCTTATATTAGTATTGTCTATTATAATGTACATTTATATTTGTGTTTTATTTATAAATTCATAACATTACTAAACGAGTCGATTTTTTATATTATTTTTATTTAATATATTTATTAATCCCGCGGCAATGCGGCGGGGATTCTTTAGTTATAACTAAGTCGATTTAAGACGCGCACGTTATGTTGAACCTGTCAAACGGGAAAAAATAGACGATGTAAAAACGTTCACCCACACACGCATGTTGTGTCGTGTTAACTCGTAAAATTTAGAACGAAACGTAAAAACGTTAAACCAAAGACGCACGTTCCGATGTGTTAAGTCACAAAATTTAGAACGAAGTATAAAACGAAAAATTTGCGGAAAACAAAAACTATAAAGGACCAAAGGTGAAAATAAAAAAAGTTGTGAGGATAGATTGCAAAAGATAAAAAGTTTTGTGTTAAAAGTAAAAAAAAAAAAAAACAAATAGTTTTGAGTTAAAAGTAATTTATGAAATACTTTTGGGTGAAAAGTAAAAAAAATTAATTTTTTTAAAAAACCCCCAAAAGCCAAGGTTTGAACAACCATATGCATAACCATTTTTTGTTTAAAAACCCCCCAAAAGCCAAGATTACAACACATAAGTAAAAAAAAATCAAAGTGGTTAAATTGCAAAAGATGGAAACTTTTGAATTAGAAGTGAAAAATCAAATTAATCAAAGTGGTTAAATCGTATAAGATAGAAACTTTTGAATTAGAAGTGAAAAATCAAATTAATCAAAAGGGTTAAATTACTAAAGATTAAAACGTTAAACTTAAATTGTCAAATATTAAAACTTTAGGGTTAAAAGGAAACAAAGATTAAACTTTAAACTTAAATTGTTAAAGATAAAAACTTTAGGGTTAAAAAGAAAAATTCTAGTTTTTTTTTTTTTTTTTTTAAAAACTCCCTAAACACATGTTACAACACATGTATGCATATTCAAGTTGCTTATTTATATGTTAATAATAATCGAGCCGATTCCAAGGCGAGCTCAAGAAACTACTAATGAGCCAATCTCGAGCTCTCATAAATTAATGTTACAAGAATGCTCGGGCTCGTCTGAGCTCGTTTGCACCCCTACTTATGATGTATATCTACTATAATAATCTACAATAATGTTACAATAAATGTTATACGAATAAAAAAACCACTATAAAATAGTACCGTAATACAAAGTGTCACTCCCGCTGTGTCACTGGACACCATAATACTCAGGCTCGGCTGGGCTGGTTTGCACCCTACTAGCATAACATGTTTGGAAGTTGGGGGTGTGCCACGTGTAAAGAACAGATATTCTATTTATTTTTGGCATGAAATTCTATTAGAAACGTAGATTCTTTTATAAAAAGTTGAAAATTTCTAGAATATTCTGTAATTGTTCATTGGAAAAATGTCTTAGCATGCGTACAATCTTTCAATACATAACTCTTCAGCTTCTTCCCCAAGTTTTCGCGCTTCCCATCCAAGTATGGATTTTGTGGGTGGAAACTGTAAATCAGTTTCTTTTATTTTCAATCAATTACTTTTTGTGGGTTTAGCGTTATCGATATACAGAGGGTTTTATTCCAAAGGGTTTTTATGCATGCGTCTGATAACATGTTTTGTGATTTTGGATTATGTTTTTGGTTGGAAGTTTACTTGAAGTGGTAAAAGAAAAGTGTTCATGATGCAGCTACAATCTTTGATTGATTAGTGTTGAAATTGAATGTGTATTGATTGATTATATGATGATCATCATATAAAGTGTTTGTTAAAATGCCTGAACCAATTTCAATTCTGCATTATTTAATTCTTATTGTTAATGAATGTGTAGATTGAAGATGAATGGTTCATCAAGAACTACTAGAGGTTTATGGAAAGATCAATTTGGTGGTGTAATTTTTGGTTGCAAGAAAACAACAATCAATGAATGCCTTTACAAGAACCTCTTTGGTTTACCAAGTTCACACTTTGCGTATGTGAAAAAGATCAAACCCGGTCTACCTGTGTTTCTCTTCAACTATACAGATAGAACACTGCTTGGGATCTTTGAGGCTGTAAGCTCGGGTCAAATGAACATTGACCCGTGTGCTTGGACTTCTGAAGGTTACAAAACACCATTCCCGGCTCAGGTACACCACAAGCCTCTTGGGTAAAATGCTTGAGTTTTCTTTGTGTTTTGACTATAATTGTTTGTAGTGTAGAAACGATAAAAAATGGAGGTTTGTTAATTAATTGTTATGGTAGTGCATACTTTGATTGAAAATCCATGATTTGCCCACTCACTTTGACTTTAGGTTGTTTGGATTTGCATTTAGAACTCGTTATTTGATAATTAGTTTTGGTGTTTGGATTAGGAAATTTTGGTTTTGATTATATGATCTTTTTAGGGGTCCATATAATCATTTTTAGATATAAGTTTTAGGTCCGCTGCAACAAAATTGATTATGTACATAGGGTATGGTTAGTCCTTGGTTTTAAAAAGCGCGCCCTAGGCGCAAGGCGCAACAAGGCGCAGGGCCTGGGGCTTTTTTGCTTCTCGCCTTGTGTAATTACAGGAAGCGACCAAAAGGCGCATTTTTTGATGTTTTTTGTGGGCTTTTTGGCATGAGGCGCGCACCTCATGTAACTTAGGCGTTTTACTGCATAAAAATGTTGTACCTTGGGTTTTTTGACTTGTAGATGTAATTAAAATGGTATAAAAGCCTTACTTATAGCTATATATTTGTTAAAGGAAGCTAAAAACCTATGGGATATGTATGGGATATATAAAAAAATTATATAAACATCATGCGCCTCGGGTACGAAAAGCCCACTGCTTTTGCGTTTTGCGCCTCAATTTTAGACCTGGTCACTTTTGTGCGCCTCTCGCTTTTTAAAACCAAGGGTTAGTCTACAAACTCCATTGTGTTTAAGAAGGCTATGAAGCCATGTGTGCTGTTGGATTAGAATATTAGATGGATGAGATTAGAGTATTAGCATTTATGTAATATGTGATTTATTTTTAATGATTCATTTGATAGCATATGAGTAATTACACCATAATAACAGACATTTTTTTTTTTTATCTTTAATATGAGTAGATATTGCTATACAAAAAAAAAAAAAAACTACCTTTTAACTGGGTGTTTTTAATCCATGATGTTTTTGGTTCCATTCATGTGATACCCGTCCGAGTCAAGGCCTTTTTGGATACGGGTTATTTCATCAATCATTCTGATTTGGAATGGTTTTGAAATCATTTAACCCGTTACGACTAGTTTATTTATGTCCGTATAACTAGTTATGCGTGTAAAAGCATGTTTGGGTGGTATGATGAGTTCGATAAGTCAAAACACATTTTATAATGTTATATAATTGATCTCATGGTCAAAACACAGATTGCATAGGCTTATATTTAATTTATTGGCTTTTATGCCCAAAAGGGCATTTTGACCTTTTAAGTAATATATAGTTGACTCGTCAATTTACCCGTCTAAACGCGATGACCCGAAAGTATAATCACAGGGGATTATTCTCTATATTATAATGATCGCGTAGTCGGGTTTGATTGGGTTTTAAGGTCGACCAAACGGGTCAAAATCAAAAGTCAAAGCAGAAGTCAAATTGTTTGACTTTCGACTAGGAATTGAGTGCTAAACTGAGTATGACGAGTTGGACATGTTAATATAAGTCTTGTAATGCTATATAAATTGTTATAATGTCAAAACTTATGGTTATAATACTTAAAAGTCCATTTATCGTAAAAGGCATATATTACGTTTTTGACTTTTATTTAACACATGTTTGACTCGTCATTTCGCCTACTAAATGTGATGGTCAGAGGGTATAATCGTAGGGGATTAATACCTTCATTATTACGAT
Source organism: Helianthus annuus (assembly GCF_002127325.2). Classification (NCBI taxonomy): domain Eukaryota; kingdom Viridiplantae; phylum Streptophyta; class Magnoliopsida; order Asterales; family Asteraceae; genus Helianthus; species Helianthus annuus. Next base: position 73,556,645 of record NC_035448.2, read on the forward strand.
TACGTAGGAAAGTTCAATTCGAACTTTAACTTGACCGAAATGGCCAGAATCGAAAGTCAAAGCAAAAGTCAAACTGCTTGACTTTCGACTAATAACTAACTAATAAACTGAAATCGACTCGAAAGAATACTTACTAGTGTTATAAGGAACACTTGAACTTAGAAGAGGAGGCTTCTTTAGATCAGACTCAACTCCAAAAGGTTTTAGAAGTGATTTGAGAAGGTGTGAATGGAAATTCGCACAAAGAAGGCCTATTTATACCAATCCTCAAGTCCTAAGAATGTGCCAAGTGTCCACAAGTGTTGCTTAGGAGCTGATTAGTGGCAGGGCATGTGACAAGATGTGGTCAAGTGTGGCAACAAGGTGGTTAGGTGTCACAAAAATGCAGCAAGGCTGCTGCCAACCATTTTCTTGCTGTCAGCGTACCCCTTGTGGACCGTCAGGCGTAAGGGACCTCAGGCGTGCATTGTTTTCAAAACACCCTTGCGGACCACAAGGGTATAATGATACGCAGCAGATCAAAATTTTGCCTTTAAGGCAGATTTAGCCCCTCAACTTATATCTAATATTTTCCACCCTCTCCTTCATCAATGTGAATTATGGAGGGTTTTTAGACGTGTGTCCCTATAGGATTTGATAAAAAATATCGGGGGTATTACAATTCATGGTGTTATCGGTCTGTACAGATGATCACTGTGTTTAAATTTCATAACTGAATCTTTTGTTCTAATCGAAAGTTTGTGTTTATACAATCGTTTATTTGTAGCAGATACAACGTTTTGTGGGTACAGCGTTGTTTTATTTGTAGCAGTTACATGGTGTTTTATTTAACTGCATGATAGTTACCAAACATAATCCATGATCCAAATTACTCTTATACCCTTGTTGCTGAAAATTGAGAATTGCCACATGTCATGATTCTATGGTTTCTTAGCCTTTTTAGGAAATTGGCCTTTGTAGCTAAACTCCAACCTATGTACATATATTGTAGTATTACTAATACTAATACACTCCTTTTAACCTGAAAGACTTGGATTCCCATTTCACAAAATGTTCTATTTACACACTATATCTCAACTAGTTTATTAGTAATCGTAAATTTTCTAATACTCAAACAATTAATTATCAAATTTTTACAACTTTGAATAACAGAAACACATTCAAAAACTATTTTCATGACCTGCTGTTGTTGTTGTTGTTTTTTTTTATAGCTGGTTATCTTATCCTGTTTATTTAATCATATAGTGACTTTCAAAACACACCCTTACATCTATGGTGCTTAAGTGACAACTTATATCTTGGAAACTTTTGATTTCTTATAACAGGTTCAAATACGAGTGAAGCTGCAATGTAAAGCGTTAACCGAGAATCAATTTAAGCCCCTAATTATTGACAACTATTATGCTTTGAATCATTTCTGGTTCGAGTTAGACCATGCCCAAACAAACCGTCTGTTTTCCTTATTGGCATCTCAAGCGTTGTCTTGTCCACGTACAACACTTACTCCAAATAATACAACTAACAAGCCAACTTTATCTCCATCGGTGGAAGTTATTAGTAGTCACTTAAAGAGTGACGAGAGTTCGCCTATCAATATAAAACAAGTTGACAGTGAGAAGGATGTTATATGCATGAGGATTAAAGAATTGGCACTAAAGCATAAACTCGCGGCTCCGAGCCCACCATCTGATGAAAATAATGTGTCGCCTAACCTTGTTGACCAGGCCCCGCTTTCTAGTGTTGTTTTGAATGATAAGAATAACACTATGGAGAAGAAGAGTCCCAAAAGTGATCCCATGATAGCTAAGGTTATATAAACTTATAATTATGAGTATTTTGCATTATGTAGAGGTGGTAATTTGGACCCATTTACCTATGAATGAGTTGATTAGTGTTGTTTTTTTCTCAAACGAGTCAAATAAAAAAGTAGTTAGTTAAACAGGTTGAAAGTTGCCTAAAGTTTATTATTATGCATACAATCTCCTAAATCGCTTTATTCAAGACATTTATTAATTATTATATTGATAATTTTTTGTTTAATCAAAATTAACAGTTTGAACATATTTTTGTTTATACAAATGGACAAAAAGTGATTGTTGGTCATCCCAACCTTGACCTGTTTCAGCCTGTACTAAACAACACCCGTTTTCGCTCCTTACTCATCCTTTCGGGACCCTTATTGCCACCTTTCATATCAGGTATTTTCGTTGTTCTTGGTATTAATATACAAACAATTTTTTTTTTTTTTTTTTTGTGCGCATATTAGCTGATTGAAAAAATTGAAGAGTTGATGACATCTAAAGCGGCACGGGACACAATTAATCATTTGCAACAAAAGATCACTTTCTTGGAGCAGGATTTGGTATGATTTTCAGTTGTTGATGAATTTTTGAAATATTCAGTTTTTAAAGATCACTTTCTTGAGTGTGTGTATGTCATTAGTATGCTATTATGGGTCAAAACTTATGGTAAGTCAACCCAAAGTGTATTTTTATGGCATACAACCTTTATTATTAAAATAATAATTAGATTGTATTAATATATTTTATTTATGCGATAAAACATTTATGCCCCGCTTTCGGTATGCGCATATAATGTATATATGTGTGGGCACTTGGGGGGCAAAAGTGAAAGTGCACGAATTTTAATGTTATTTTACTAATTTCGTGAAAATAACGTTAAAAGAGGTGGATGGTTAATCATGCATCATGTGGTGGCGTTGATAGCCGAAAGACAAGGAGTACATGCACTAATCGGCCTTTGTCTTAATTGTTGAGTGTTATGTGCCTTATGTCCAAGGCTTGATGCAAAACTACTATCGAGCCGGGGGTCTCATTGGAAGCAGCCTCTCTATTCCTACAGGGTAGAGGTAAGGCTGTCTATATCTTACCCTCCTCAGACCCTACCTTAGCTTTGCTATTGGTGGGATTTATTGAGTATGATGATGATGATATGTGATAAAACATGATGCCGTAATTATCTTTTTAAATTGTGTAAGATTCGACAAATAATAGGTTGGGTTAACCCAACCCAAATCGACCTGCATTAAAAACTACCCATTTTGCCACGTTATGTTAGCCATCTTTATTCTGTTGAAAGAAAAGGAAATTATATTATTCTTTTTTGTAGATTTAAGTGGCTTTTGACTTTTTTCAGGCTAAAGCACATGCTGAAATCAAGAACCTAAAAGACATGCGTAACACATCAGTATTAGAAACTTGTGTGGGCCCACTGGAAAATAATGATATAAAATTAAATGACATTAGTTTACCTGATGACCCGATACTTTTGGTGGGAGGATTTGATGGTGGATCCTCGTTGGCATCTTTGGATTGTTACTCCCCTTCACAGAATCTCACTAAATCTCTTAGTCCCATGATTACTGAAAGATGTTATGCAGCCGCTACAAAGTTAGATGGCGAGCTTTACGTTTTTGGTGGTGGGACTTGTGGTCATTGTTTCGATACAGGTAGTCAATTGTCCTTTTTGTTTCATACCAGCTGCAACGGAACTGATTGTGTAAGGGTTAAACAAAGTTACCTATTTTAAGTAACATTTTTCTTTTCTTTTTTTGGTGCTTGAAGTTGAATCTTATGATCCAGTAGATGATCGATGGACAACCTGTCCCCCTCTAAACAGGAAAAGAATGAGTCTTGCAGGGGTCACGGTGAATGATAAGATTTATGCCATCGGTGGTGGGAATGGTTTAGATTGCTATTCAACGGTAGAGATGTTGGATTTCGATGTTGGAGCCTGGATTCCGTCACGCTCCATGCTTGAAAAGGTTAAATGACCCGTTAAAAGCTACAACATTTGATTTGACAAGATATGTAAACCTTTTATGTTTTGTGTGATGTTTGTTGTTGCAGCGGTTTGCTCTAGCTGCAGCGGAGCTTAATGGGGCACTTTATGCTGTTGGAGGCTCTAACGGGAACTGCTACTTGCGGTATTAATCATTGACCTTATATTATACATGATTTTAAACCTTGTAGAAGACTATTACTCTAATTATTTATAATAAAAAGTTAGGATATAAATAAATTGTTTTGGGTCAAGTTGATGCTGATATGGGAACTTGTTATTGTGACAGGACAACTGAAAGATTTGATCCGAGAGAAGGTTGTTGGAAGAAAACAGAGGGCATGAGTACAATCAGGGGATGTCCTTCAATGGTCGTTATGAATGAAAAATTGTAAGCCTAATAGTTGAACCAAAAATAGAAGAAATACTTTAAGACTGAAAAGTTGTTGATTTGCAGATACGTGTTAGGAGGTTATGATGGTAAGACAATGGTTTCAACCGTAGAAATCTATGATCCAAGACGCGGATCATGGGTATTTGGAGAGCCTATGAACCATCCTCGGGGATTTTCAGCTGCAGCAGTTGCTAAAGATTCTATCTATGTCATTGGTGGGCTCAAAGGTGGTGATGAAATTAATGACACCGTAAGTTTATACATTATTACGCTATTTGAAAATTCAGATCATTATTCCAATTCTATAGTTTCCATAAATATAAATAGTTCGTATAGTGTTTTAACAAAAAAATGTGTGGGTCCCGACCCGTTTTAGATTTAGGGGTTGTTTGGCAACTTCTAAATGATTAAGTGCTGAATCAGTAAGAGGTCTCAATCATTAAGTGCTGAACCAGTAAGAGGTTTGAATCATTAAGAGCCGGTATAATGCTTAACTGTTCAGAGGCAAATGTATGACCAATTCAGATTAGAGGTCTTAAGCATTCAGACTCAGTATAATGCTTAACCATTCAGAGACAAATGTCTGAATCATTCAGACATATGCTCGCGAAACAACCAGTCTGAACCATTAAGTGCTGAACCAGTAAGAGAGAGGTCTGAACCATCAAGAGCTAAACAAACAGCCCCTTACTAAATGATTGGCCGTTTGACCCACATTGAATACTATTTTTATCTCAACTTGATCTTGTTCATTTACTCATAGCTCACATTTTCAACGATGATAGGTTGAATGCTATAAGGAAGGCCGAGGCTGGGAAATGACAGACACTGATGAGGCCTATCGAAGGTGTTTTTTTTCGGCTATAGCTCTATGAACAAGGAAATGCCAACTGGCAATAAAAATGTAATTTATGAAGCATTATTATTTTCAAGGTATTTTATGTGAATTATTGAATAAAGCTTGTAGAACTGTAAAATATTATAGACGCTTGACTACGTTATCTTCTAGTATAACCATTCTCTCTTTTCATCCGTCAATTTGTTCATATTAGTTATACACTATGAAACTTGATCATCACTTTTTATTATTAATATGGAAACAAACAGGAAATTCGTTTAGATTGATTGGTTTTGGGGCTGAGTTGGTTATATAACAATTGCTTCTGGGGCCTTGTAAAATCATATATCAACCATTCAATCATCGATGTTTGAAGCCATGTACTCGAGTCTCCAAGCGCACTGCATAATCAACTAGAAATCTTTAAGCACATCCTATTATACCCATAAGCCAAAACAAACTTAAAAGATTGTTTTAAAAGTGTCTTTAAATCAAACAAATGTTGACCAACAAATCTCACTCTGTTGGGTGCCAAGACCATGAATTCAGCTTGGTCTAAAGTTGATACTAGTATATAGGTTAGGACAGTTTGAATAAATGTAATTTCATATACTAAATAATAAAATAATATATCTTTAAAAAACCTATGTATACACAAGTTGAATAAAGGTAATTTTATATATTAATTAAATAATAAAAAAAGTTATTCTTTAAAAACCCCTTCTATTGTTCATATTAAATAAATGTAATTTATATACCAAATAATAAAAAAAACTTATATCTTTAAAAATCTCGTATATTACAAGGATTGAATAAATGTAATTTTGTATATTAAATAGTAAAAAAAGTTAAATATTTAAAAAACCTCATGTATTACATTTAGGATCATGAGTGAACAACATCCTTGTTTGTGAACAGAGTGAACTAATCTCAGCCATCCATTTGTTTTTTAATTAAAAGGATAAGATTGTAAATTTACCTTTAATTTTCATAAATTAGATTTAAATCATTTTGTTTTAATTCTTGATTTCAGTTACACGTTTCCTATTTAAATCATTTTGTTTGAATTCTTGATTTCAGTTACATGTTTCCTATTTTGTAGAGATCATACCTTTTCTCATGACGTATTTACATATATGTACTTTTTAATTTACATGTGTATGTATGTGTATAAAAAAGATATACATATGTGTATAAAACAGTTTGGTTAAATAGAAACTGTGTATAAAATATACATAAATAGAACTAATAAATGGTTTATACACATATGTAATTGTATTGGATACTCAAAGTACACATATGTATTATTCAAATTACATATGTATGCATGCGTATAAAATGGATATACATATTTGTATAAAACAGGTTGGCTGAATAGTAATTGTGTTTATTTTTAAATTAATAAATTAGTTAATTGATGAGAGAATGTAATTAAATATTTAATTAGAAAGAGAACTAGTTAATAATTTACACTTATACCCTTTTCATTTATTTTCTACACATAAATAATTAGGAAATTGTCATTATTATAAATCTCAAGATCTCCTAAACCAATGGACAAGATTTGTTCATTTTGTTCACAAAAACAATATGGTTCACTCTTGAACCCTACCCTTACATGGGTTAAATAAATCTAATTTTATACATCAAATATTTAAAAGTTGTATTACATGTCACCTCAGCGTCATGTCAACGCCACGTCACACAGGGGGCTTTAAAGCCTATTCCGTTAACTTGTAGGGTGTGGTATAAAGCCCCATCATCATTACCTAATTATTATTTTTATTTATATATATATATTTTTAAATGAAATGCCAATTTTAATAACTGGAAAATTAAAAAAAAAACATAATTTCATTAAAATAAAAGAAAACATTAGAAAGTCCTAAAAAATGCAAAGTTAAAAAATAAAGTACTAGAAAATAAAAACTACATATATTTCGCTCGAATGTGTGCCTTACGAGCCTCCAAAATGACTCGGTCCTCCTCTACTAGATGTGAAAAGTTTTTCGCGAGAAATTCCATGTCTTTCTGGATTTGTTTCTCCGTTTTTAGTTTTTGCTCCTTTTCTTTCATCGAGATTATTTTGTTGAGTCTGTTTTCGACCTTCTTAGGAGCATGTGTTTCGGTCTCACCCTTCTTACGATACCTTCTCGGTCGTCCACCTTTTGAGGAAGTGGGTTCGGCTTGGGTTTCGGGTACGGATTCGGTTTCGGGTGTGTTTTAGGTTTGGGGTATGTTTTGGGGAAAAATGGAGGTTGGGAATAATATCCGTAAAAATTGGGAATCGGTGGAGTTGTCGGATGAGGAGAAGTTGGGGTGCTAGGTGGCATCGGATAATATCCAAGCTCACACATCTGCGAGTCTCTTCGATAACGGTCTTCTTGCTCGTTGTTGGGATTGTTGGCTCACTTTGCCAAAACGGATGGTTCGGATCCACTTGAATGCTCAATTGATTGCGTGATCTCGTATCTTGTGCGGAATCCAAGTACGAGAGTGGATTGAACAAGAACAAGTAATTATAATCAGGTTTCTATTGATTGTATAGAATTACAAAACCACGAAACCACTTTGACAGGGTTTCACCTCTCTAGCCAAAGATCTACAAATGAAATGACAAGACACCTATTTATATAAAATCCAGATCCGCACCAAGCATATAATCACGGATGGACTTCATGCGGATCTACTAGTCTTGCATGGATCAACAATATCTGCAGACCAGCCTGCGCCGGTTCGTGCGGATGCGCAGAACACACAAAACCCTAATGGTGCGCCTAGGTTCGTGCGGATCGACCTTCTACATCTGTGCAGACCTATGATTTGCATATGAATATGTTTTACACTTCAATACCAAGTCTTGTTTCATCTGTTAGCTACGATACGTGATTGACGGAAGCGATAGACATAGTGCATTCACAGACTCCCCCTTGGATATTACTGCAGTCAATCTCGTAGCTAATCTTTATTAACTCTGAGTCTTTAAAAATCTTTGACACTTCAGAATCACAGACTCCCTTTTACATCATGATTCATGAGCTCCCCCTTTCATCAAGCTCTCTCTTCAGCTCCACTTGCTTTGAGCTTTCTGAATCTGTACCTGGTTCACTATCTTATCATTTGACAACTCAAAACACTTGTAAGATTTTCTTTCAATTTCAAAATCATAAACCTGGCTCTCTCTAAACTTTATTTGACAATTAAAGTTTAGTTGAGATTTCCAGGATCAACAACCTAGCTCTATACAAGATTCATTTGACAGTTAAAACTATTTGGGGTTTCAAGGATAACCTGACTATAAACACAAATGATTTAACAATAAAACCAAGCTTGTGAATTCAAGATCAGAACCTGACTCAACTCCCTCTATCGAATAACTTTATATTTGACATTAAGCATCCAACTTCATAAACATCAATCAATTTTGTATCTGTGAGGGTTTTTGAAAATTAACAGATAATCAAGTTCAATCTAATGACCTTGATTTATCTGATTATCTACCAAGTTCAAATTAATGACCTTGGAGACTATCACAAATTGTTTTTGATTTTTCATAAAAACCTCAAATTTCAAATTAATGAACTTATTATTTTCTGAGACATGTTCAGCATACTTAGATTTTGCAACTCAGCTTTCCAACATCTGTTGTCGAAACATAAAGTGGAAACAAAATCTTTTTTGTGTTTTTCAAAGTTTATGCTAAAACACTCAAATTATTTTTGTGATTTTTCTAAGACTTTAGGAGTGTTTACTGAAATGAAATAACAACGTATTTACAAATATATTTTTGTTGAGTTTGCGTCCGAAGATCATATCAGCTTATGACATATCACTAGCACCGTTGATCTATTTAAACTGTAAGTTCTAAACGATTCACTTAGATTGTCAGTATAGTGATCCACTTAAATTTTCACACAAACTTCAATTGATTCAAGATATAAGATTAGTGTTTTAAAAACTTACCTTAATAGCGTGTCCCATCTCAGAATATACTCCTGTATCAAGATTCCCTAGATTCAGTCTTACAGGTGAATATACCTAAATGATATCTGTCTCTAGGTTAGTGCAAGGCCTCGAGAGCTCAGGTTAGAACTTCCGTTCAGTCAAAGAGATAAAGGCTCGGCTTAAGGTATATTCCACTTAGGAATCTTCTTTACAACTGCACTTGATATATATCTTTCGATATTTTCTCAATATGTATAAAGACCTAGTATCTCAGAATCAGGATACCTATCAAACGAAATTTCGGAGTACTAAGTCCATATATCTGAGAGATGTTCCCCATGAATTAAGAAAGTTATAGATTTAGGTTTATATCCCGAAATCAATTTACTAAATGTGTAAAAACCTACTTGCATATCATCAGTGAGACCATTTATCACATTTTAACCTTCTATTTCTTTGGCATGCCGTAACTGTCTTACTGATGTACTATCATTTCCTCTTTTTACACAAAACTCTTTTGATTTTTTTCATGTTTTTGACTTTTTCAAAATTTCAAATGTTTTTGTATTTTTAAAATTTTTACTCCCCCTAAAATCCAAAACATTTTAAAGAAAATTTGACAAACCGATGTAGATAGCTTTATCTCGCCATCCGTTTTCTGCTTCACATTATCTGTTTAGAATAAGGCGCCCCCATGATTTATAACACATTGATATTTTAACATTTTGAACCAATTTTTTCAAACTTGTTTTATCATGTTTGTTCAGCTGTGAGGGTTTCAGCGTATTCCTTCACCATTTTTTTTTCAAAAATTTTGATTTTAACAATTTAAAAACAAACATTTTTTCATGTTTTCATTTTTATGTTTTTCTATTTTTTAGTTTTTATTTTATTTTTATTTTTATTTATTATTACTAAAAACCAACACTTCCTGTTTTCAACCACATGAATCCTCCTCCTGTGCCAGGCTATTTCATTCTTCATGTAGATCTTCGGTAAACTTCTGGAACACCTGCACATTCAAACAACTCAATTACTTGAAATACCTTCATGTGTCTTTTGAGACATAGGAGGTGTTTTCTCCTTTGCTTGTGGGATAACAATGATCACTGAACTTGCCCTAGTCACTTGTTGAAGTGTACTCTATGTGATTTGTTGTTGAGCGAAACTAGGTATGCGTAAGTCAGATGTATCAATTGCATCAACCATTTCTTGAAGTGATGATGGAACAGATGTAATGGGTGGTGGAGTGGAAAGAGAAGCAACCCTGGGAGAGGGGCTCGAGTAGAGATATTCTAGCGATATATCACCCCTTGATTTATGTCCCCTATGTTTACAACACTATCCTTTTGTGAGGACGAGTAAGGAGTTTGGATGGGTGGAGATGTTTGCATCTGTTGTGAGGAAGTAACAAAAGATGTTAGCTGCATTTGTGTTACAAGAGGTATCTCTGGCATCTCAACCTCAAGAGATCCTTTCTGTTTCGTTTTTCTTTTGGATTTGGGGATGGAGATGGAAGTGGTTTGTATGGAAATGTCTAGCATGGGTTCCATAGTGTTAGGTTGTGCACCATGGTCACCAGGAGGAGTGGGCTTAGTAACAGATGTTTCAACAACTGTTGCTTGGTTTAGTAAAATGTTTTCTTCTAACACATTTTCTTGGCTTTTGGCCATCATGCATGTAAAAGTTTCATTTGATAGGCTATTCATTTTGAATGAATTGCCTTTTTGTTAGAACTTTGTTGTTTTAGTACCTTTTGAAGGTTTGAAACATCTAATTTGGTTTAGTAATCTCTGTTTTCTTTAAACAGAGGTTAGGTGAATTGACTTTTGTCAAACACCGAGTTTGTGACCATTTTTGCCAAACAGTGGATAAGAGAACCTTTTGTGACCCTTTTAAACAATGTTTTGACCCTTTTGATCAAAAAAAGTTTGGGTTTTGTAAAATAGTGGTTTGGTGGATCAGAGGATACCTTTGCAAATAGAGTTTGTTTTTAGTCAAACAGAGTTTGATATTACTGAAACAGGGTTTTGACACTTTTAAACAGAGTTTTGCGTGGAGGGTTTTATAAACAACACTTTTTTATGTTGTTATACTCAAAATTTGAATTTTGTAATTAAAGAAAACATTTTAATGTTTCTTTATTGACAAGAATTTGATATTTTTGATAAAAGATTTTTCAAATTTATTCAGGATAGATATGTGTAGAGTCTAACTGTTGTTTGCACCTTTAAATTGCAAACAAAGGTTATATTTTCCTGCACACCAGTACATGGGTTAGTTCAGAAATGAGTCCAAAGCCTTATCAGCATTGGTTTTGTCCTTCCCATTTACTGTGCTAACTTTTTGAGTTTCAGTGAATTCAGGGATACAACATCCCCTGCATCAATCTTTTCAGAAACAAGTGTTTGTATTAGATTGGTTGCTTCCTCAACATCAACACTTGAATCTAACTTTTTAGTCAGTTTTTCTGTTAGGAATTCTTCCTTAACATTACTGAAAATCTCAAGCTGTTGATTGGGAATTTTGAGGATGTTTATCATTTTTTCCTGAATTCTCATTTTATAATAACCCATAACATTTTTCCTCTATCATCATGTAATAGATTAGCATAGATTTCGTTTGGTAGAGCAGTTGAAATATTATTGAATGCTTTTGCATCTGACTTAAACATTTGAAGATCTAGCTCGGAATAGTTTTCCGGTTCCTTTGGCTCACAGACATTTGGAATTTCGGTATTTGATACCATTGGACTATGTGGTCCGAACATTACAGACCTCCAACATCCTGTGTTCTTTTGAGCTAGCAAAGAAGCGATTCAATGTTGCCAGATATTGTGTGACAACCGTCAAAAATCCAGGTATCCATACAATTAATTAATATTGATTAGTGATTAATGACTGTGCTTAATTACAACTGATGACTTAAACCGCTTTCTGATTTCCATATCATACATACATGTGCATCACATTTCATATTGTCACATCATTCTTACATACAAACTTTAGTGACATAAACGATGCACAAAGCACAACTAGCACAGTTAGCGGATAACTCAGAAAAATGCTGACGATGTCCAGTACATAGACAGACAGTGTTTTGAGACCCTGTATGGGCCAGAGACAAGGTACTACACTAGTATGGTGTATAGGGAAGTAAGGACCATAAAACTGCTTCACTAGGTGATAGTTTAAGTGCCGGAAAGTGCCTAAAACCCACTTAAAGTGCTGAAATCAGCACATTTCAGCAAAATTAGCATTTTAACAAGCTAGTAACATGCAAAAATATGGCAAAATAGTCCTGAATGCTTTCCTAAGTGTCGGGAATTAAAAGTGTCACAAAAAGGGTACTTAAAGATCACTAAACAGAATAGTATGACACTTTAACGAACCGGTATCTAACCAAACAACCGGACACTACCCAAAACACCAAAATTTCACTAGAAGCATTGTTTTATTATTTCTAAGCTAGTTATGATCCCCGAACATCATAACACCCCACTAAAAATATCTAGTAAATAACACTTACAACTAACACTTGAAATGGAACCTTAATCTAACTATATGGTTAAAATTTACAACTAGACCCCCCATGCTAGTAATCGGTCACCAAAGGTGGCCCACCCTTGATCTCCTTAATCTTCCTAAGATATGCTTAAGTGATATGTTGTGTACTATGAAGACATATTATACATTGGTTAAAAAGCTTAGGATGGTTATAAGTTCAAACCTTGAGGTCATAACCTCACATCTCTCACACACTTACACCCACAACCTTCTCCTCCTCCCTTGCCCTCCCTCTCGGCCGTGAACACCCACCACCACCATCAGCACTTCCATTTCATTCTCAATCATTTCCAAGTGCACTCAAGGTGTAAGGAGCCATATTAGAAGGTTTGGTGGTCTTGGATCTTGAAGGACCTCTCCCGATTGCTTTTATCCAACACTTTTGTCATCACTATCATCTTGTGTTCTTCCCTAGCCTTTGTGCTAGTTGTAAGACTCTCATAATCCTTATTTACTTCATATGTAGTTGGTTAAAAGATGTAGTATGTTGTTAATCACAAGAACACCAAAGAACATAAACATGAATCATGAACATAATCTTGATGTATGATGAAACTATGTTGTTTAGTGTATGAATGATACTTGTTTGTTCTTTACTAGAGATTATGATGTTGATCATCATAAGGGGCTTGCTAGATTGTGATTAAACACATGATCTAGCAAGAGAAAGGATGATTATGTGATAAAACAAGATGACCATCCTCATGTGTTAAGCATGAGCTTGAAAAATAAAGTGATTTCTTGAAAAATAATAAACAAAGTGAGTTAGTAATCTTATGGATCTAAGATTTATGAATGGTTTTTCAAAAGAACCAAGTTCAAAATATGATTTTTAGAAGATCTTGGTTCTTACTTAAATATACACTATTTTTGGTGATAAAACAAGTATAAGAACACTTTGTTTACAAGAAAAATTCAAAAGAATGATTTTTGGAAAAATCATCTAACAAGTTGTAAACACTCAAATCTTTCAAGAATGAGATTTTTAAAGAAATAAACACACTTTAAAGGGTAACTAAGTCTACTAAACATACTACCAAGTTACTACAAGTTTTTATGAAAACTCAAGTTCATGATTATTATGTAGATAGCTTTGTTTTAGCACTTGGTAAGTGTAGATTGATTGCTGATTGCTTATGATGATTTTTGAAAAGAAAATGATATGCTTTAATAGCATGGACACCTCCATTTTTAGGGGAAACTATGGAAAAATTTTCTAAAAATGCAAACACTTAGAAAAATATTTTCTAAACAAGTATTTACAAGTGAGTTTTAACCATGGTTTTCAATATAAACTTTGGCATAGATTTTGTTACAAAAGTACAAGTATCGGAGGTTGGTTTTTATAAATAAAAATGGATAAATATGAATTTAGAATATATATTTACATTAATAACACATTGTGTGTGATTATTTGTATACTTTGTGTAATAGTTATGTTATTTTAGATTTAAAGTAATATAACTTAACAAAATACCAAGAATTTACAATTCAAAATAATACCAAAAATCACAAGGAATGAATATATAAGTTACACACTTAATATTGTGAAATCGAACGCAAGAACGTAACTTACAAATATTCCGGAAAGTACCATTATAAATATATTTTTGGTAAATACTATTTTGGATGCAAGAAATGAAAATATGATTTTTGTAAATATTACCAAAGTATATTGTATTTTCGACAAGGAGAAAATATATTATTTTTGGGAAGTTCAAATACATTTTTCTAGAATATTTAGAAGCTATATGATTTTTGAGAAATATATATTTTCTTGAAATACATGATTTTTGGACAAAATAAGTATATATATATTTTCTAAAGTGAGACTTGAAAATATATTGTTTTGGAAAGATATTATTTTGAAATACAAATACAAGAATACGAAAATACATGTATAAGATACCCCCATCCTTGGGAAGGAAATACGGAAATAAATACTTGAGAAGTATTAATACAAAGAATATTGTTTAAACAATTATTCCAAAATTAAATATAATTTAAAGTTAAAATAATCATTATTTTGACAAGAAATTATAACTTGTGATAATATTAAAAGAAACGTAGCTCAAACACGTGAATACTAAGGCAAGGCATGGCCCGTTAGTCTAATAGACCCTAGTACATTGTAGGGAGTTGTGTTTGCTGAGAAGATTTGGGTTACGAGCACAGAAGACGCAAAACCGTGAGTTCATGTCCCCCTTTTCTTTAAACTCTTTTGTTTATTAACTTCGGGGGTGAAATACATGTTACAAAAGGATTACATACAAACGCAATTGGTATGGTTAGCCTAGGAAAGTACCATAGATCATGTGAATGGGTAGGCGGATACTTGAGACCATTAATCCTCGTATCAGGACCGAGGGGCATGAGTGATAGATCTATTTGGATGTAGCGAGCCCACACCCATGAGGACCAGGGTGGCCCATAGGGTGACTATCACCCGCCGGAAGCCCGGTACAAATTTGCTAGGTTTGAGTCTTCCTACACCGTCACACATATCAGTGGCCGTGCAAACCACTGGTGATCTTTTCCTTGTTTGCTTTCATACCGGGATTTAAAGACATACATACTTACACTGTTTACAAAGCTTTACACATACTTATACAAACACATGAACTCGCTCAACTTTTGTTGACGTTTTCAAATTACATGTATTTCAGGGAACTAAGTGGATCTGGCAGGTGTTGCATGTTTTCAAGCTGCGTCATGAATAAAGGATGTCATCCAGAGTCGTATGGTTTAGGAGGTGTATCCTATTCCTGGACGGGATACATGTTTCTAAACCCGGGTTTATTTAAGGTCTTTTGTTGAGTCTTCGTGAACTCATTTAAACATGTTGTGGTTGTAACTTAAGATTTGGCGTCTACGTTTCAGACAATTTATGTTATGTTATTTTCAAACTTAATCAATGGATGAACATCTTATGGTTATATCATATAGCGTTGTTATGATTGAATGCTATGGTATTAAGAAAGTCACACCAATAATCACGCTTCCGCAAACGTCAGGGTGTGACAGCTTGGTATCAGAGCTTCGATCGTAGCGAACTAGGATTCTTTCTCGAGTCTAGACTACGATCATTAGGGCTCTCACGAAAATGTTTTCAAACATGTTTACATTGCATGCACAAAGTGTCCAGATCCAGGGAACAAACATTTTTACAAACAAAAAGGCACAAAACACATTTCAAAAACTTATGTTCATAATTGAGTCTAAGAGACTGGGGAAGTTTAGTCTGAGAGACTGGGGAGTCAGTTTGAGAAACTGGGAAGTTAGTCTGAGAGACTGGGTAGTTCAGTTTGGGAAACTGGGGAGGTTTAGTCTGAGAGGCTAGATAGTTCAGTCTAAGAGGCTGGGTGGGATAGTCTTAGGAAGACTAGGATGCATACATGCTTACATTGTTACTACTTACATGCTTATTGGATGATTGTGATATATGTGCATATGTTGTGATTTTTTTGTTACAGACACCATGTCCTCTTCTGATAGTGGAGTATCAGATACCGTAGACTGTCACACCCTGGCTTTTGCGGAAGCGTGAGTTTATTTGGTGTGACTTCTTAATACCATAGCAATTATCATAACAATGCTATATGAAAATAAAACACATGATGTTCATCCATTCATCAAGTTTAAAAAGTTACTATGACAACATTGTTTAAAAAGTCAACACTTAAAACAAGTTACAACATGACATAATTTAAAATGTGTTCACATGACACAACCAAAAGACATGAATAAAGACACAGTTTAAGACTTGTAACCTGTCCAGGCAAGGGTCACATTTCCTAAAATCGGATGACATCATTATTCCTTACGCAGCTTGACGAGATTGCACACCTTGCCAGATCCACTAATTTCCTGAAATACATGTAGTTTAAAAAATCAACAAAAAGTTGAGCGAGTTCATGTAAAAGTGAGTATGTATAAACCTTTAAAGTATGTATAAAAGTCCCTGGTATGTAGCAATAAGGAAAAAAAGATCACCAATGGGTTGCAAAGCCACTGGCATGTGTGAGAAAGTGCAGGGAAACTCAAACCTAGCAAATTTGTTACCGGGCTTCAGCTGGAAGACAAAGTCACCTCTATGGGCCGCCCCGGCCTCACGGGTGTGGGCTCGCTACACCCAAATAGATCTATCACTCTTGTGTCCCTCGGTCCTAACTACGAGGATTAATGGCCTCAAGTGTTGTACCCACCCCTCACATGATCTAGTAGTATAAACCCTCCCTACGCTAACCATACCATGTAAATAAATGTTTGTAATAATTGTCGCATGTATTTCACCCCCGAAGTATAAAACCCCCGAAGTATAAAACTAAAAACAGTAAAGAGAAAATGGGGACATGAACTCACAGAAGTGCGTATCCTGAAACGTCAATCTCCAACTCAATCTGCTGCGTGACGACCTACACGTACTAATGCCTATTAGACGGATGGCCGTGCCATGGCTTAGGGTTTAACGTTCTTGGAAAAATAGTTAGGTAACTATTTCGTATTCACACTTCTTAATTATTTTATAAGTGTATTTCCTTCCCAAGGATGGGAGTTTTTATACATGTACACGTTCTAATTCTGAAAAATATATTTTAAGTCCTACTTAGAAAATATATTTTAATCACTTGTCTGAAACGTTTTAATTCCAATATATATATATATATTTCCCAAAAGTATTATATTTTACTTCATACATTTTCCAAAATAATACTTATCAAAATATACATATAAGAGTATTTTTCAGAAATACTACATAAGTTACGTTTTAAAGTTCACATTGTAATAATGATACTTGTGTAACTTAAATATTTATTCTGTGAGAACGTTGGCATTATTTTGGGGTCGTAATTTTATGGTATTTTCAAGTTATATTATTTTTACCCTAAAAATAATATATATCTAGTTCACAAAATAATCAGATAATCACACAAGCGTTTTATTATAAAATATATATTCTAAATATATATTTAATAAATTTTATTTACGAAAATCAACCTCCAGCACTTAGTATTTTTGTAATAAAAATCACGGCGAAGTTTATTTTGAAAACCAAGTTAAAAATATAATTGTATACACTTGTTAGAAAAATATTTCTAAGTGTTGAAATTCTCGAAAAATTTTGCTAGA
The DNA here is from genome assembly GCF_002127325.2 of Helianthus annuus. Lineage (NCBI taxonomy): Eukaryota > Viridiplantae > Streptophyta > Magnoliopsida > Asterales > Asteraceae > Helianthus > Helianthus annuus. Next base: position 73,574,319 of record NC_035448.2, read on the forward strand.
GTTTCCTTTGTAAATGGAGGTGTCCATGCTTTTTAGTATATCATTTTCTTTTGTAAAATCATTCAAACAATCATCATTCAACAATATACAATTTCTAATCATCAAACTTAACAAAAATAAGCATGAATCATAAACTCATGAACTTGAAAGTTTATAAAAACAAGTAGTAACTTACTAGCGTAATTAGTAAGTCTTGTTACCTTTAAAAATGTGATTAGTTTCTTAAAAGCTTTATTTTTAAAGGATTTGAAGATTTACAACTTCTAGTCATGATTTCCAAAAATATTTCTTTGTTAAATTTTCTTTCTACACAAGTGTTCCTACACTTGTTTACCCACTAAAAATGTGTTTATTTCATGTAATATCCAAGTTTTAACAAAACTCGTTCCTTTCAGTTGGTTCTTTCGAAAAACCGCTCATAGATCTTTAGATCTACAAGTTTATAACTTTATTTTTCAAGAAAACTTATATTTATTCAAGTTCAAAGTTCATGTGTAGATGGTTTCATCATCCTTCATATCTTTAACCTTCACATATTGCTAGTTCATGTTCTTAAACATGATCTAGCAAGTCTAGGTGATGAACCATCTTACTTCTACTAACAAACAATATTCGATAATCATAACAACATAAGAATAACATGATTTCTTCATTATTATAACACTACTTCATCTCTTTATCCACTCTTTATCCTTTATGTTTCAAGACTTGTTTAAGTTCTTTAGAGTTTCTTAATATTTATCGTTCTTTCATCTATTAACCACCAAAAATAAGAACAAGATGAAGATTTAAGGCACTTACTACTAGCACAAGGCTAGGGAAGTTTCAAAGCGTAAAAGTGATGGATAAAAGAAAACGAGAGCGGTCCTTGAGCTTCCGAACACACCAAGCTTGATTGTAGGATCTTTAACACCTTTGAGTGTATGGAAAATTCTTGAATGAAAACTTGATGGTGGTGGCATGGTGGTGATAGGTGGCGGCCGAACTCAAAGAAGGAGGAAAAGAGAAGAGTTTGTTTGATGTGTTGTTTGTGAAATGAAGTTCAAGACCAAGGTGCTAATTTATAATCCATTTTCAAGTTTAACCAACATGTAATGTGTTCTTAATCCACCAACACTAACCATTAAAATAATCAAAAGAAAGTGAGGGTGTCCCACCCTCTTGTAACCGTCGAGTGGGGAGGGGGGGGGTATAGGGTTGGGTTTCAATCCTTGGTTACATATTTAGTTAGAATTTAGTTAGGATTTAAAGGTTAAACTTGTATGTTAAGGTGTGTTATGTAATATAAGGTGTGTTAGGGTGTTCGGGGACCCTAACTAGCTCAGTAAAGTAAAAACAATGTGTTTGACAATATTTTTATGTTTCGGCTAAAGTCCGGTTGTTCGATTTGGTGTTGTTCCGTTAAAGTGCTAAATTAATCTATAAAGTGTCTTTTATGTTACTTTTAAAGACACATTAAATTCCCAACACTTTGGAAAGTGTCTAGGACTATTTTGCCAAGTTTTTGCACTTTACTAGCATTGTTAAATGCTGAATTTTGTTTATTTAGTGCAGAATTCTGCACTTAAAGTATGTTTTAGGCACTTCCGGGCACTATAACTATCACCTAGTGACGCAGATTTATGGTCCTCACCTCCCTACACTCCCTACTAGTGTAGTATTCTATTCCTGGCTCACACTGGCCTCAAAAACAATGTCTCTCTAGGTGCTGGCATTGTCAGCATGTTTCTGGGTTATCCGCTCACTGTGCTAACTGTGCTTTGTGCATCAAGTTTGTCACTATTGTTTGTGTGAAATAAATGGAGTGACAGTAGTAAATGTGATGCATATGTATGTATGTATCAGAAAACAGAAAGCAGTTTAATCATAATTGAAATCAAGCACAGTTATTAAGCATAAATTAATTATTAATTAATTGTACGGATACCTGGAATTGTGAGGGTTGTCACATTCTCCCCCCGTTAAGAAAATTTCGTCTCGAAATTTTAAGCTATGCTTCTAGTTGCAGGGGTCTTGGGAAATAAATGGGGGTACTTTTCTTTCATACGATCCTCACGTTCCCATGTGTATTCTGGACCATGTTTTGCATTCCATCGAACTTTGACGAGCTTGACACTACTCCTGCGTGTTTTGTTTATCTTCCAATCAGTAACCTTAACTGGTTCCTCAACAAAGTGGAGCGTGTCGTCAATATGAACTTCGTCAGCAGGAATAACAACTGTCTCTTGTGTTGGACTCTTCTTCAAGTTTGATACATGGAATGTATCATGAACACCGTTAAGTTCAGTGGGTAAGTCCAACTTGTATGCTACAAGCCCAATCCTTTGCATGATTCTGAATGGGCCAATGTAGCGCGGATTCAACTTTCCACGCTTTCCAAAGTGTGCCACACCCTTCCAGGGTGAAACTTTCAGCAAAACCATGTTTCCCACCTCGAATTCTAGAGGTTTCCTTCTTCGGCCCGCATAACACTTTTAACGATCACGAGCCGCCTTGATGCGCTCTCGGATCTGTGCAATCTTGTCGGTGGTTTCCTGGACCACTTCTGGGCCAACTAGCTGTCTATCACCTGCGTCAGCCCAGCAAATCGGTGATCGACATTTGCGTCCATAAAGATCTTCGAACGGTGCGGCTTGAATACTTGCGTGATAACTGTTGTTGTATGAAAATTCGACCAATGGTAGGTGAGTATCCCAACTTCCACCTAGATCCATTACGCAAGCTCTCAGCATATCTTCTAGAGTCTGAATCGTTCGTACACTCTGTCTATCCGTTTGCGGGTGAAATGCTGTTGTTGGACCCAGTATGGCCTTAACAACTTCTTTTTACGTAATATGGCAAGTGATTTCAATATATGTGAAAAAGATGTGCGGAAATGGAAATCAGACTTTCAAGAAACAAGACCTACGGAATTATCAAGTTTATATCACTTTGAAACAAATTAGTTTAACAAGGTGATTGTAAGATTATTATCTAATACAAATGAATCTTGATTTCTGTGGGTGAGAAGAGCAGTTGAGTTTGAGTGTATGTATGTGAATGCTAAGCTTCAAACTCAAGTATCTTCTACCTCTCGAGCCTTCTATTTATAGACGGCTGTGGGCATGAATAAACAATTGTTTATTCATGCAATAAGTCCTGCATAAAGTAGCAATTTGACATATTCATTGAATCCATCGTTCAAGTTGCATTAGTAATCATGAAAACCAATAATGTCATGCTTCGGTCGTGGGTGGCAGGATAGAGTTGTGATTTTAGACAAGTGGGTCTGTCATCAGAATTTCTGATAAGCCACTTCATCAGAAATTCTGGTGAACAAATCATCAGAAAATTTGATGATCAGAATTTGTCAGAAACTGATGATATTTCATCAGAAATATCATCAGATCCATCAGAAACGACCTTCTCTGATAATCCAAATCAACTCTTTTATCAACTTGAGATTCTTTGTAGTAGATACTTTGCTTTTTGGTTGTCCCAACTGTTTTTCTTCATCTTGCTGTGTTCTTCAGGACTGTTATCTTCTTCAGAGATCCAGTTGATTGAGATTTTCTTCAATACTTACAGATAAAGTTTCCTAACAGTTTCCCCCTAAGTATTGTAAGAAAATGAACTATCTCTATGTCAACATGTAAACAACTTTTAACTAATTCTTGAAAAAGAAAGATTAAGTGACTATGTCCCACAAACATAAAGCATAAAACATAAAAATTAAAGCATAGACCATCCAACCATTGTAAAAGAAACAGAAAAAAACTTCTAAATATTGTTCAAAAGAAATTTCTATCTTATCAATTCATTCAATTGATCTTCACTCCACTTTTGTGTTTGTCTCCTGGTTTCAGCTTCTTCTTGTGATCAATTATCTTTTGAGTTGCCTTGTACATTGATTTATACCATTCTCTTGCTTCCATCCAATCTTCAATGCAATCTTCTATTTTCTTTCTCAGCTCCTCATTGTTCTTTCCCTTCATCTTGAGTTGCTCTTGTTTCTCATTTATGCAGTTTCTTATATACTTTAAAGTTTGGTTTGAGTACCTGCAGATTTCACTGATTTTGAACAGAGCCTTCTCATTATGAGCATCTTTGAAGACTGCACAGATTTCTGGTGTGTCAAAGATTGCACCAGTTCTTGCCAATTTTGAAGGGATTTCAGCTGGAATAGTTGTGTTGGGTGGAGGTATTAACACCTTAGTGCTATACTCGAAATTTATACATAGATCAAAATCTGCTAATGCTGCTCTTTTGTATAATTTTGCTCCTGCATTTTTAACACTGTCAAGGGGTCTTCTGATCACTACTGAACCACCTTTCCATTCATCAATGATGTTCTTCATCTTGACTATGTCCATTGGATGAACTTTATCAGCCAAGTCTGCATCAGTAACTTTTTGAACATCTTTGTCTTTTCTGACTAGGGTGTATTTGTTTTGACTTTCAATCCCTAGTAAGCCTCCTCCAGTAGTCAAAGTATCAACTCTTTCAATTGATACTATTGGATTGGTTAATTTGTAGTGCAATATCACCCGTCTGCCATTCTTTCTCTCTTCATAAATACGTTCACTCACTGGTGAGAGTGGCCTTGTTGGGTTGTCTTCTGGACCTTTCCAATAGTAGTGCTTCAGATGTTCTTCTGGATACATGATTGTGTGTAGATCACCTTCCAGCACTTCTGATTCTTTGATCTTGCCTTCTGAGTCTTCTCTCATTATTTTTCTTGGCCTTTTTGAAGAGGTCACTTCATGTTCCATTCTCCGCTTCTCTTTTGTGTCCATCCTTATACTAAATTCTGTTTCTCCAGTGATGGTTGTAGTTGATGGATGAGCTGAAGTGTATTCTTTATGTTGGAAACTTGAAGTGTCTGGCTTTGATATTTTTGGTGGAGGACCCATGGGTAACTTTTGTTTATCTAGTGGTGGACCCATGGTCTGTTTTTCTTTTTGAATTGTTACAGCTTCTGTTTGCTTTATTTGTTCTTGTTGGATGGTTTCTGGTTGATGTTGGGGACTTTCTGACTCTTTTGCTTGGCTTTCTTGTGGAATTGGAGTCTTTAGTTTATGAAGATCAACTTTTGCCAGTGTGGCAACATTGTATTGCAATCTTTTTACTAGCAAATGAATGTTAGTAAGAGTTTGACTATTTGTTTCTTCTTGTTCCTTTATCTTCTGAAACTCCTGATTTTTTTTACTTCTTTGTTCACTTAATTCTAGTACCAACTGATCAAAAGCATCAGTTAGACTGCTGCCGTTGGCTCTAAGCAGTTGTATTTCTTCAAGAAGCCTTCCTGAATTTGAACTTTCTCCTGCAGTTGCAATTTCTGTCATATTTTTCTTGATATCACGCAATTCTTTAAGAGCTTTTTCCATTTCTGAAGAAGTTCCTTTGTTTTCTGATGACTTTTGTATTTCTTTGAGAGCTGCACTATTTTCTTCAGTTTGTTTCTGCACAGCTTTGACAGTCTCTGATAGAGCTTTGACTTCTGATTTTTGATTTCTGATTTCTTCCAGTATCAGATCAAGTTTTTCGTTCATGACTGTTTTCTCAGCAGCTGCTTCATCTTCAAGTTCTTTATGAAGTTGTTTTGGAGACATAGATGGTTGTTCTTGGGAAATAGGAGAAACAACAGATGTTTCCCTTCTAACACCACCAGAAAACACATTTTCTGATGTTCTGAGGTTAAGAGGATTGGAAGTATCCAAATTCTCTGTTTCCTCACCAGACGTTTGAAACACATTCAAGTCCTGGTTTTCCTCACATCCTTGAACTTTTTCAAGTTCTCCATGAGTTGTTGAGAAACTTTTATTTTTCTCATCCAGGTTTCCTTGATCAGTGAACTGATCTCCACCTGTTGTTACCACATTTTCCTCCTTAGAGTTTGACTCAGAAAATGGGTCGTTTGTTTCACTCACATTTTGTTTTGTAAAAATAGTGCTTCTGTGTAATATTTCATATCTTGGTTGAATTGATTCATCAGAATCACTTCCAGAAGTATAAAATAAATTGAGTTTAGATTTTGTAGCACCTGTTTTTCCAATATGTGAGCCTTCAGCATGATGTTCTTCTGTTGCAAGAGTCATATGCACATCTTGATCAGCAAGATGTGGATCAGATTCATCCTGCTGCTCTATTCTTGGTGCCGTTGATTCTTCAGCATCATGCTCCATGGGTGACACCTTTTCAAATCCTTCTTTTGTTTCTGCTTGCCTGCTTAACATTCTCATGTATTCTGCTCTGTATGATGAATTTTTGGTACAAGATCCATCATATTTTCTGGTAGAACAGGTACATCAAAGTCTGACTTCCAAGACCCTGCAGCACTCCAGGGTCTCATAATTTCTGATCTCCACATATATTTTGATTTTGGAGTTTGCAGATTTCTTTCAGAAAAAGCATCAGAAATTATGATGGATAAAAATCTGGGAAATGGTAGATGTGAATCTATCTTTCCAGTTTTGGTCAGAATTGATCTTTTGATCAGATTAAATATTTCTGTTCCAAAATCAATATTCAACCCAGTTATAAGGCTGAACATGATTGTTAGAATATTCGTATTTATCTGATCCGTACCTCCGATCTTGGATGATAAACATTTATTCAATATTTCCATCAATACTTGCCAGAAGGCAGGCAGCTTGTTCCTCTTGAACTCGTTGATTTTTGAAATCTTCGCCTTGCATCCCATTACAGCATCAAGTTGTTCAAACATGTCTTCTTTTGGAGGTGCATCTTCATACTCTTGATTTAAGGGTAGTTCCAAACATTCCTTTATTTTCTCTGGTGTGATTCTGATGAAGATATCTTCCCATACATGTGCTGTGAGCTCCATATCTGTTCTATGAGCTTCGAGAGTGTGTACAACCTGTTGTATCAATCTTTCTGGTACCTCTCTGGTCTTTGTAAGAGCATGAGCTATTGGGCTTCTGATCAGAAACTCAATGAGAATTTGACACTTCACATCATATTGTTCGATATTGGTGTTCATTGCTTCATTGTTGTTTTTCAAAGGAAGATATTCAGCTTCAGTGATTAGGGGAACAGAGTGTTCAGCTGGAGGTGGACTGTTGTTTGAGGCAGCCATTAAGGATTTGTTTTTTTTGCTTTTGAAAAGGGTTTTTAGGGTTTTGAGAATTGAGGTTGAAGATGGACGTCTCTGTTGTTGGAGGGGATATTTATAGGGAGCTGAGACAGAGATTTTTGAGTGTTTTTCGTGGGTTGTTTGTATTCAAGGTGTTTTATGACACCTTAATGATGTTTTAATATTTTAAAGACACAACCGTTTTTGAAAAACCCTTGGGTTATCTCTAATTTAATGTATATCTCTTTTAAGATAATTAGAGATTCCAACGAATTTTTTTTAAAAGATAAACACTAGTATCCAACTTGCACCTTTTTAGGTGGGACCCTTTTTGATTTCAGAATAGGTCCAATCAAAAAGCCTTTTCTTCAATTGAGTGCTTTCCCATGTTGTTCTTTTGATGATACATATATTGAACGATCTATATGTTTCTTAATGAGTTGAATTTTCCCATATATATCATCAGAAGATATTTTGATTCATTTATAGGAGTTTGAATCAATTTTTTTTTAAGATGAGAGGGAATGAGTGGAGTTTGATAAAATTTCTTACCTTGATCTTGTGAACTCCGCATCTTTGTTCTGATGTTATCAGAAAGTCTTTTCATATGGCTTGTTCCAGTCCCCAGAAAAAAATTGAAAGAAACATATCTAAAAATAATTTAGTTTGTTTCTTGTATCAGATTTCTGATGTTTTAATGAAATTTATGATAAATTTCATCAGTTTCTGATGATTTATCATTTCTTATCAGATTTCATTTTATTCTTACCAGATTTTCCTTGTTATCATCAGACAAGATTTCTTAGTTCCCCCTGGACCTATTGACATATTTAACTAATCATTTAATTAAGAAAACCTGAATATATTACTGAGCAAAAGTGGGTTAGAAAAAAAACTTAACAAGCTAAAACAAACACATATAGACCTAACTACTCATCATCTTCATCCAACACGTTATACATGCACTTCACGTATAACCAGAGACTGGTTATTCTCCCTGTATGAAAGGTTGATGGAACCAGGGAAGCAACTCTTAAGTTTTCTTGAAGTGCCAGCTCAGCTCTTGTATAACAACTTCTCACACCACCAAAGTCAAGTTGACTTGTGGTTACTTTGGTTACGAAACGAGGGTAGATCAGAAAAGGATTACGGTCATGGACGTTTCCTTCTAAGTCTCTCATGAGAAACTTAGCATAATTGTAAGGTTTTTCTTGTACAATAGCATGCGCCACTTCCATCATCCTGTAAGACAGCTCATTAAAGTGTCCTGTCTTTTTCGAAAAGCAGACACTTAGCTGTGTTACCAAATATTGAAAAGGTGGTATGAACCCAGATTTGCAAATTTGCCTTGACACATTGCTTGAATTGTAGCCCATTTCAGTCAAGGTCCTTTGCACTTCTGCTTTTTCCAATATAGTGATCCTTCGACTGTCACACCCCCAAAATCCACCCGCGGAGTACCACCGCTTGGGAGCGTGACATGACCAGGATCAAGCCATCAATCATATCAAACATAGCATTTATTACAAATAGTAGATACGACTGATGTTCAAAACCAAACGTTGTATATGTAGCGGAAGCATTAAATGTAAAACCCAAAACATAAGTATCAATGTGTGAATGTAAAAGCGTTTAATAAGCATTCACATGTTCTTGTCCACAACGACCCGCTTCTCCTCTGGTGCAAGCTCCAAGTATACCTAAGGTCCTGCAAGGCATGCAGCAAATAATCAACAAACTAGTTGAGCGAGTTCACAGAAAGTAAGTTCATAACATAGTGCGTAAGTTTAACTAGTGGGGGCTTCCCATACTAGTGTGTACTAAAGGTGGGGGCTTCCCAAACCTTGTGTTCTTATTACTGGTGGGGGCTTCCCACGTTTATCCTTGCTAATGAGGGCTTCTCATTAACGGTACTTACTAGACTACTTCCAACCATGTGTTCTTCTTTACCGAGAACAGGAAAACGTACAGGGTCACGTAGGCTTTACGTGACGTGCCCTTCCCCGAGGACATGGTACGCGTGGGGGCTACGTAGGCTTTACGCAGCGTGGCCTTCCGACCCGGAAGCCAGTAGAAGGTATTGGGTTACGTAGGCTTTACGTAACGTGTCCTCCCGACCCGGGAGACAAATGGCAAACATACTGGGTTACGTAGGCTTTACGTAACGTGTCCTGACTAACCTGAGGACGATGGTCTATAGTCTAGAGTATGCGTAAGTACGAGTAATCCTTTTCCAACATATCCAACCCAATTCCCAACCCGGGAATCCCATGCCTTGGCTGTGTGAACTCACCTTGGTTTGCTCGGCAGATACACAAAGAGTACAGGTAGCAAGTAAATGGTCAACCACGTCCTATCATGGTTATTAATCAAGTCAGGTTTTGACTAAGGTAGTACACGTATGCATCACATAAACTAACACGTTACTATCACGTATGCATGTGAACAGGTAAGAGCATAGCATTAACATTCATGTGCGATCCAATGTCTTAGCCCGAAATACAAACCATCAAATAACATTTCGGCCCAAACAGATAAGCAGTCCAATAACCTAACAGTCATAAGATTGGGCCCAAACGATTGGGCTCATGATAGTGAAAGCCTAAAACAATGTACGTGCAAAGGTGGTCTCGAGTCGCAACCGGCGATCTCGAGTCGCAACCGAGAGTTACGAGTCACAGCAGGAGATTACGAGTCGCAACAGGAGGTTGCGAGTCGCAATGGTGATTTCGGCTCATCATGGTCCGGTTACGAGTCGCAACGGGACTCGCAACCATGGTTCCGGCTGATGTTGTTGTGTGGTCTCGAGTGGGGTACCGACTCGCAACAGTGTGTCGCAACCGATCATGTAACGGATCATAACAGTTTCCTTATTTCATTTAACAAAATCCCGTAATTCCAGCAAACAGATTTGGCAGTTTCAATAACAGATCAATCACAGAATTTATTAACAGTTTCATATTAACAATAGATCATATTCATAGCAAATTTCATATTATTAAGAACAGTAATAATTCATTCAAACAACATGCAATCGGATTACCATACAAGCCTTATACCGAATCCTTAACTATCATGCAACCTAGCCGGTTAACAACATATTCTCGGACCAATTAGTGCACATGCAGCCGGTTATTCCCATTCACCCAATTCGATTTTTAACAGGAACACTAACAAGAACAATAGCCTTCGACCCGGATATCATGTATTCATAAATCACATTCTTATGAACCGACTTGCAAAGACAATAAATCATATAGCAACAACCCTAGATTACTATCATGCAAATCGAATACTAACAAGATCATATAAGCACGAATTCATTAACTCGATACTAACCGAGACAAGGAGAGAAGGATTCCGAATTCAAAAGCTTGAATGGGTGTTCGGCGATTCTTGGTTCCGACTCGAGAGAGAGATCGTGTGTGTGTAATCTTGGTTGTGTGTAAAGTGAGAAGTAAAAACCCTAATGGTTTTGTGTATGCCTACGTATAGGATGCAAGTGGGCCGAAACCCCCCCACTTGGGCCATGGTCTCGAGTCAAAGAGTGTGGGCCGCAAAAGTTGTGAGATTCAATTTAATGTTCGGTCCACTAAACATAACATCTAGACGCACAAACACGTAACACGTAACATTCATTCAATTATTAACGTTCTCGTAAACACATATCGTTACACAAAGTAAGTATAAGGTTCGAGTTGTCACATTATCCCCAACTAATTGGAAATTTCGTCCCGAAATTTGGTATGCACTCACTGAGGAAGCTAGGTAAACTGTATTGTTCACTGATTTTCCTGGGGTGTCACATCCTCCCCCCGTTGATCTGGAATTTCGTCCCGAAATTCCGAAGTAGTAGCTTCATCCTCAGTAGTGGTTGCATTGGTTTCGAATAACTGGGGGTACTTTTCTGTCATCCTGTCTTCGCGTTCCCAGGTGTACTCTGGACCACGTTTGGAGTTCCAACGAACTTGAACAAGAGGGATTCTCTTGTTTTTGAGGACCTTCACATCCCGGTCCGTGATTTCAACTGGTTCCTCGACGAACTGCAACCGCTCGTCGATAGTGAGTTCCTTAAAAGGAATGATGAGGTTTTCATCTGATAGGCACTTCTTTAAGTTCGATACATGAAAGACATTGTGAACTGCCCCGAGTTCAGCTGGTAGGTTTAGCTTGTAGGCTACTTTGCCAATCTTTTCTATGATTTCGAATGGTCCGACGTACCGCGGATTTAGTTTGCCCCGTTTGCCAAAACGAACCACACCCTTCCAGGGTGAAACTTTCAATAAAACCCGGTCCCCGACCTCAAATTCCAATGGCTTTCTACGCTTGTCCGCGTAGGCTTTCTGACGGTCGCGGGCTGCCGCCATGCGTTGTCGTATCTGTGCAATCTTTTCTGTGGCGTCCACTACAATCTCTGGACCCGTAATCTGACTATCCCCCACCTCTGCCCAGCAGAGGGGTGACCGGCATTTACGCCCGTACAATGCCTCAAATAGAGCGGCTTGAATGCTGGTGTGATAACTATTATTATACGAGAACTCCACCAAAGGGAGATGCTTTTCCCAGCCGTTGCCGAAATCGATAACGCATGCCCGAAGCATGTCTTCGAGAGTTTGGATCGTATGCTCAGACTGCCCATCCGTCTGAGGGTGATAAGCTGTGCTCATGTCTAGTCGTGAGCCGAAAGACTTGTGCATCGCTTGCCATAGCTCTGACGTGAATCGTGCATCGCGATCCGAAATGATAGATGTGGGCACCCCGTGCCTCGAAACAACTTCTTTAAGATAGACGTCTGTGAGAGTGGAGAACTTATCGGTTTCCTTTATAGGTAGGAAGTGTGCAGACTTAGTGAGTCAATCCACGATCACCCATATCGTATCGTTCCCACGCTGGGATCTAGGTAGGCCTGTAACGAAATCCATGGAAATTTCTTCCCATTTCCACTGAGGTAGCTTAGGCTGTTGAAGTAGGCCAGCTGGTTTCTGATATTCGACCTTGACTCTCGCACAGGTCAAGCATTTTCCAACGTACGTAGCAATGTGGGCCTTCATACTAGGCCACCAATATGTAGTGTTGATGTCGTGGTACATTTTATCCGACCCTGGATGTACCGAGTAGCGAGACTTGTGAGCTTCATCCATTACAAGTTCGCGTAAACCGCCATAGAGAGGGACCCAAATCCGGCCCGTTACATAATAGGCGCCGTCTTCCTTTTGTTCCATTTGTTGCCGTGAGCCGTGTAAGGCTTCAGCCTTGACGTTTTCGGGCTTCAGTGCTTCTACCTGAGCATCTCGTATCTGTGCAGGGAGGCTAGACTGAATCGTAAGCTGTAGCGCTCGCACGCGCCGTGGTAAAGTGTCTTTCCGACTGAGGGCATCAGCCACAACATTGGCTTTGCCTGGATGGTACTTGATGGCGCATTCGTAATCGTTAAGTAATTCAACCCATCTTCGTTGACGCATGTTCAAATCCTTCTGCTTAAGGATATGCTCGAGACTCCTGTGATCGGTGTAAATCGTGCACCTGGTACCGTACAGGTAGTGTCGCCATATCTTAAGCGCGAAAACGACAGCTCCCAGCTCTAAATCGTGCGTCGTGTAGTTGCGTTCATGAACCTTTAGTTGACGAGAGGCGTAGGCAATAACTTTATCCCGCTGCATCAATACGCAACCCAGGCCCTGTATTGATGCGTCACATTATACTACGAAGTCATCTGTGCCCTCTGGCAATGAAAGAATAGGTGCGCTGCAAAGCCTATCCTTTAGATACTGAAAAGCAGTCTCCTGGGGCTCTCCCCAGCGATAGGTAACACCCTTCTGTGTCAGTAACGTAAGCGGCTGAGCAATCTTCGAAAAGTCTCTAATAAACCGTCTGTAGTAACCTGCCAAACCCAAGATTTGGCGTATTTCTGTTGGCGTACGCGGTGCAGGCCAGTTTCTGATCGAATCCACCTTGGACGGATCGACATGGATCCCATCCTTGTTCACTACGTGGCCTAAGAAATGGACTTCACGAAGCCAGAAGTCGCATTTCGAAAACTTAGCGTACAGCTGTTCCTTCCGAAGGAGTTCTAAAATAAGGCGAAGATGCTGCTCGTGTTCCTCCTGACTCTTGGAGTAAATCAGAATGTCGTCGATGAAAACAATGACGAACTTGTCAAGATAGGGTTTGCACACCCTGTTCATAAGATCCATAAATACAGCAGGCGCGTTCGTTAACCCAAATGGCATGACAAGAAACTCGTAGTGACCATAACGAGTTCTGAAGGCTGTCTTGGAGACGTCCTCATCCCGGACTCTCAGCTGATGATACCCAGATCTCAAGTCTATCTTCGAGTAGTAGCACGACCCTTGCAACTGGTCGAATAAATCGTCGATGCGCGGAAGAGGATAACGGTTCTTTACCGTTACCTTGTTGAGTTCACGGTAGTCGATACACATCCTGAACGTACCGTCTTTCTTTTTCACGAAAAGTACTGGAGCTCCCCAAGGCGATGAGCTTGGACGTATAAAGCCCTTTTCCAAGAGCTCTTACAGCTGTTTAGACAGCTCCTCCAATTCCGATGGAGCTAAACGATATGGTGCGCGAGCTGTAGGTGCTGCTCCTGGAGCAAGCTCGATCTGAAATTCGACCTGACGATGAGGCGGTAAGCCAGGTAAGTCTTCAGGAAACACCTGAGGAAAGTCACGTACAACTGGTATATCCTCCAATTTCTTTTCCTTTGCTGATGCGTCTGTAACAAGAGCCAAAATGGCTGTGTGACCCTTACGTAAGCATTTTTGAGCCTTCAAGAAAGAGATGATGCCAACCACAGCACCACTCTTATCGCCTTGAACTTCGAGAGGTTCCTGACCAGAACGAGGAATGCGAATAACCTTCTCGCTGCATAAGATTTCTGCCTGTTGTTGGGATAACCAATCCATCCCAATCACGACGTCGAAACTACCCAAAACTATGGGAATGAGGTCGATAGAGAAAGCTTGGCCAGCAAGGATAAGATTACAACCCTGAACTACGTGCGTGGCTTCTAGACTTTTACCGTTAGCTAACTCTACTACGTGTTTGGTGGGTAAAAGTGTTGGTGCACGTTTTAGCAGTTGACACATTTTCACAGACATATAGCTTGTATCCGCACCCGAATCAAACAAAACAGTAACGTAAATATTGTCGAGGAGAAACTTACCCATAACCACGTTGGGATCGTTCACTGCGTCGCCTCGACCTAGTACGAATGCACGACCACGAGCTTCATTGCCGTTGTTGTTATTGTTCCCACCGTTGTTGTTCCCGTTGCCCTGGTTATTGTTGTTGTTGCGGTTCTGGTTCTGGTTCAACTGAGGGCAATCGCGTTTGAAGTGACCTTCAGCCCCACACTGGAAACATCCCCGGTTTCCACGCTGTGGCTGCTGCTGCTGCTGCTGGTTTTGTGGAGCAGGTTGCTGAGGCTGCTGATTCTGATTCACAGGCCGTGGACTCCTACAGTCTTTGGCCTCGTGACCCATCTTAAGACACCTTTGACAACGACCCTTGTTACACGGGCCATTGTGATGTCTGTGGCAATTATAGCACTTAGGTTGACTTCCCTGATATCTCCTCTGTCTGTGACCACCAGAGGATTGCTGACTGGGACTCTGATAGTGGTCAACCTTCTGCTGCTGAGCTTGTGGCTGAACAGTCGCTGAACCTTTACTAGAATCTCCATCCCATTTTCTTTTGCTTTCGCTAGTAGTAGCAGGAGTAGCTGAAGGAGTGACTGTAGCAGTGGCGTTGACACGCTTAGGCAGTTTATTCTGATCCACTGCCTGGTCGGTGATACGGTGAGCGAGACGCTGGATTTCCTGAATGTTGTCGAGATTAGCCGAGGTAACATGGCTCTGGATCTCTGGCGCCAATCCCTTGAGATACATCTCAATGCGCTTGTATGGAGGGTCCACCATAGTTGGACATAGAACGGCCAGCTCATTCGACCGTTTAGTATACGCTTCAATCTCTGATCCAACCATTTTCAGGTTATACAGCTCGTCTTCCAACTTGTGAATATCTTCGCGCGTACAATACTCACGCTTGATGAGTTCCTTGAAATCGTTCCATGGGGTGGCGTTAGCAGCTGCCAACCCTAGAATTTGCACCTGCGCGTTCCACCAGGTTAGCGCGATTCCTTCCAAGGTGCCGGTGGCAAACTTGACCTTGCGAGCCTCAGGGCACTCGCACATTTCGAATACTGATTCTAGCTTTTCAAACCAATGGAGGAGTCCCACTGCCCCCTCGGTACCGCTGAAAGAATTTGGACGACAGTCCATGAAGTTCTTGAATGTGCAGACAGGCTGCTGCGCGTGTTGACCTATTGTGTATGAATAGGACGAAGTTAAATACGGGAGTTAATGTAGGATCTAAAGGTCCTAGTGTGCCTATACTGCAGGATATACTACCTGCTTGAGCTGCTGCAACTGCCGCAGCAACTTGAGCTTGAACGAGAGCCTCTAGCTGGGCTTGTGTCATGTTGATTCTTCACAGTAACAAGTAGCATAGGTAAGAATGGTTCGCGAATAGGGCGATGACAGAAAAGTGTAAGCACGTAGGGATTCTCATGCTATAGTATCATGTGTATCTAAACGTAATGCGAGCAAAGTTCTAAGCAGTTCTAGCAAACAGGCAATAAACGTAAACCTTATTACCTAGGACGTCGAGTCTTGCACGTGGAGCGAAGCGTCGTTGTGGATCGTTGAGAGCACTGTTCTGGTTATAGTCCGGTTTTAATAAAAAACGTTTTCCCATATTAAAACCAAGTTCTCTATAACCAATGGCTCTGATACCAATCTGTCACACCCCCAAAATCCACCCGCGGAGTACCACCGCTTGGGAGCGTGACATGACCAGGATCAAGCCATCAATCATATCAAACATAACATTTATTACAAATAGTAGATACGACTGATGTTCAAAACCAAACGTTGTATATGTAGCGGAAGCATTAAATGTAAAACCCAAAACATAAGTATCAATGTGTGAATGTAAAAGCGTTTAATAAGCATTCACATGTTCTTGTCCACAACGACCCGCTTCTCCTCTGGTGCAAGCTCCAAGTATACCTAAGGTCCTGCAAGGCATGCAGCAAATAATCAACAAACTAGTTGAGCGAGTTCACAGAAAGTAAGTTCATAACATAGTGCGTAAGTTTAACTAGTGGGGGCTTCCCATACTAGTGTGTACTAAAGGTGGGGGCTTCCCAAACCTTGTGTTCTTATTACTGGTGGGGGCTTCCCACGTTTATCCTTGCTAATGAGGGCTTCTCATTAACGGTACTTACTAGACTACTTCCAACCATGTGTTCTTCTTTACCGAGAACAGGAAAACGTACAGGGTCACGTAGGCTTTACGTGACGTGCCCTTCCCCGAGGACATGGTACGCGTGGGGGCTACGTAGGCTTTACGCAGCGTGGCCTTCCGACCCGGAAGCCAGTAGAAGGTATTGGGTTACGTAGGCTTTACGTAACGTGTCCTCCCGACCCGGGAGACAAATGGCAAACATACTGGGTTACGTAGGCTTTACGTAACGTGTCCTGACTAACCTGAGGACGATGGTCTATAGTCTAGAGTATGCGTAAGTACGAGTAATCCTTTTCCAACATATCCAACCCAATTCCCAACCCGGGAATCCCATGCCTTGGCTGTGTGAACTCACCTTGGTTTGCTCGGCAGATACACAAAGAGTACAGGTAGCAAGTAAATGGTCAACCACGTCCTATCATGGTTATTAATCAAGTCAGGTTTTGACTAAGGTAGTACACGTATGCATCACATAAACTAACACGTTACTATCACGTATGCATGTGAACAGGTAAGAGCATAGCATTAACATTCATGTGCGATCCAATGTCTTAGCCCGAAATACAAACCATCAAATAACATTTCGGCCCAAACAGATAAGCAGTCCAATAACCTAACAGTCATAAGATTGGGCCCAAACGATTGGGCTCATGACAGTGAAAGCCCAAAACAGTGTACGTGCAAAGGTGGTCTCGAGTCGCAAGCGGCGATCTCGAGTCGCAACCGAGAGTTACGAGTCACAGCAGGAGATTACGAGTCGCAACAGGAGGTTGCGAGTCGCAATGGTGATTTCGGCTCAT
This sequence comes from Helianthus annuus, assembly GCF_002127325.2. NCBI lineage: Eukaryota > Viridiplantae > Streptophyta > Magnoliopsida > Asterales > Asteraceae > Helianthus > Helianthus annuus. The sequence goes on from NC_035448.2 coordinate 73,591,521, forward strand.
CATGGTCCGGTTACGAGTCGCAACGGGACTCGCAACCATGGTTCCGACTGATGTTGTTGTGTGGTCTCGAGTGGGGTACCGACTCGCAACAGTGTGTCGCAACCGATCATGTAACGGATCATAACAGTTTCCTTATTTCATTTAACAAAATCCCGTAATTCCAGCAAACAGATTTGGCAGTTTCAATAACAGATCAATCGCAGAATTTATTAACAGTTTCATATTAACAATAGATCATGTTCATAGCAAATTTCATATTATTAAGAACAGTAATAATTCATTCAAACAACATGCAATCGGATTACCATACAAGCCTTATACCGAATCCTTAACTATCATGCAACCTAGCCGGTTAACAACATATTCTCGGACCAATTAGTGCACATGCAGCCGGTTATTCCCATTCACCCAATTCGATTTTTAACAGGAACACTAACAAGAACAATAGCCTTCGACCCGGATATCATGTATTCATAAATCACATTCTTATGAACCGACTTGCAAAGACAATAAATCATATAGCAACAACCCTAGATTACTATCATGCAAATCGAATACTAACAAGATCATATAAGCACGAATTCATTAACTCGATACTAACCGAGACAAGGAGAGAAGGATTCCGAATTCAAAAGCTTGAATGGGTGTTCGGCGATTCTTGGTTCCGACTCGAGAGAGAGATCGTGTGTGTGTAATCTTGGTTGTGTGTAAAGTGAGAAGTAAAAACCCTAATGGTTTTGTGTATGCCTACGTATAGGATGCAAGTGGGCCGAAACCCCCCCACTTGGGCCATGGTCTCGAGTCAAAGAGTGTGGGCCGCAAAAGTTGTGAGATTCAATTTAATGTTCGGTCCACTAAACATAATATCTAGACGCACAAACACGTAACACGTAACATTCATTCAATTATTAACGTTCTCGTAAACACGTATCGTTACACAAAGTAAGTCTAAGGTTCGAGTTTTCACATCGACAGTCACCCAATTTGAGGACATCTCTGAGTGTTTCCTCTTTTAGGGTGATCTCTACCTCCATAACCTCACTTCTTATCCACATAGAAGTGCCACTCATAACAACTTGAGCATTCCACCAGAACTCCTGAAGAATTTCTGGATATATGGTGACATGTGTAGACATGGCAAAGCCCAAGGGCTTCTCATGATCATATTGTACACAAACCTGCAGTCCTCCCATGCTGGTCCTTCTAAGTTGGATCTTAGTCTGAGATTATGATGTTCGTGAAGTATGAGAGGAAATTGGTTGGATTCCATTGATCTTGGGTGGTTCATTTTGAAAACAAGAAGTTTTTCTGATGGTAGGCTTTTGAAGAGAAGATTTTGTTGTGAAGAGTGTCTTTTACAGATTGTTAATATTTATAGGTGAAAGTGATAGTTTCATATTAACAAAAAAATTTCTTCTCTTCATTTAAGACGATATCTATTGCAGTGAATATGACAGTCTACTAAGCCTTTTGTGTGAGTAAGCATTCAAATAGGTGGGCGGCTACTTTCATAGCTTCTAATGATATTGGTGCTTACGTGTTTCTGTTAAACTCCTTATAACCGAATGACGTTGCATGTTAAAAAAAAATCCCTTTTTCCTTTTTTTTTAAATTTGTGACGATTGAATTCTTTGGATATAATTTTATCTTCATGCATGACATGTTTGCCTTCCCCCCACTTTTTTTAAACAACAAACAAACAAAAATAAAAAGAAATTTATACAAATGGAATATGTATGAAGATATGAACTTTTGATGATTACTGATTATTATCCACAATTAAAAAAAAATTCCTGATGTAAATCAGAACTTCTGGTAAATCATCACATTTTATTGATGATTTATTAAATTTTCTGATTTTTCATCAGATAGATGAATTTCTGCATCAGAATTTTGTTTAATTGTCCTTTCATTCTCAGTAACTTGAAGATTATCAATTTGGTTTTCATTTTATTTTGCTTTTATTTCTGAAACATTTTCATCTCTTATGTTGACCATGCCAAGTTTGCTGATTAAAAAATTATGTCTCATTTCATCAAGAGGTTTTGTGAATATATCAGCAATTTGGTTTTCAGTTGGAACAAAATACATTTCAATGTTACCTTTCTCCGCATGATCTTTTATTAAGTGATATCTGACATCTATGTGTTTGGTTCTTGAGTGATGAACTGGATTTTCTGTTATTGCAATTGCACTCTTTGAATCACACAAAATTGGTATTTTTGTTAGATTTACTCCATAGTCCTTCAGTTGAGTTTGCATCCACAACACTTGTGAACAACAGCTTGCTGCTGCTACATATTCTGATTCTGCTGTTGATGTGGCAACACAGTTTTGCTTCTTGCTTCCCCAACATACCAATTTTTCCCCCAAGATTTGACAAGCACCAGATGTGCTTTTTCTGTCAATCTTACACCCTGCATAATATGCATCTGTGTATGCAATTAATTCAAGGTTTGTATCCTTTGGATACCAGAGACCAAGTTCTGATATGCCTTTTAGATATTTGAAAACCCTTTTTACAGCCTTTAAATGAGATTCCTTAGGGTCACATTGATATCTGTCCAGAAAACATGTAGCAAACATGATGTCTGGTCTACTTGCAGTTAAGTATAACAATGACCCTATCATCCCTCTATAGGTTTTAATATCTACACTTATTCCATCTTTACCAGAATCCAATTTGTTCCCTGTTGCCATGGGAGTTTTTGAAACTAAGCAGTTTTCAAGTGAATATTTTTGTAGAATTGTTTTGACATATTTTGATTGACTAAAAAATATTCCATCAATTCTTTGTTTGACTTGTAACCCTAAGAAAAAGGTTAATTCACCCATCATGCTCATTTCAAAATGGCTGGTCATTAACTTTTGAAACTTTTTGCAAAATTTTTCATTTGTTGATCCAAATATAATGTCATCAACATATATCTGAACCAACAAGGTATGTTTTTTGTGTGTTTTGAGAAACAGTGTGGTGTCAATAGTACCTTTGGTAAATCCAGATTTGAGTAAGAAGTTTGATAATGTTTCATACCAGGCTCTTGGAGCTTGCTTCAATCCATACAAGGCTTTGTTTAATCTATAAACATGATTTTGAAATTTTGGATCAACAAAGCCTTCAGGTTGTTGCACATAAACTTCTTCTTCAATTTTACCATTTAGGAAAGCTGATTTTACATCCATTTGATAAACTTTGAAATCCTTGGATGCAGCATAAGCAAGAAAAATTCTTACAGCTTCTAATCTAGCTACAGGTGCAAAGGTTTCATCATAATCAATACCTTCTTGTTGACAGTAACCTTTGACTACTAACCTTGCTTTGTTCCTTGTGATTATGCCATTTTCATCAGATTTATTCCTGTATACCCATTTTGAGCCTATGACAGATTTGTCTTTGGGCTTGGGTACCAGATCCCACACCTTGCTCTTTTCGAATTGATCCAGCTCTTCTTGCATAGCTTGTATCCAATTTGGATCATTCAGAGCTTCTTTGGCAGATTTGGGTTCTATTGTGCTTAAGAACCCAGCATATGCACATTCATGTGCAGTTGCAGATCTTGTTCTCACACCATCAGCTGGATTGCGAATGATATTAGAATGAACATGCCCTTTGATCCATCTTAACCTATTTTGAACACCTGTTGGTTCTGATGGATTTGAAGTTTCCCCCTGTTTAGTTACCTATGTTTCATGTAAAGCACCAGAATTTTGATTTTCTGTTGTGCTATTTACTTGTTCTGCAGGGTTAGTACATGATATTTTTGATGATTTAAATGTATAAGCTTTATCATGTTCTAAAAGATCTTCTGATATTGTTTCAAAGAGATGCTCATAATTTTCTTGTTTGTCAGAAAAGTTTATTTCTTTCATGTATTCATCAGAAACTCCAGTCTCTGATGAATCATCAAATGAGACATATAAACTTTCTCTGATTGTCCTTGTATTAAGAATGAAAATTCTATAAGCTTTAGAGGACAATGAATATCCAAGAAAAATACCTTTTTCTGCTTTTCTGTCAAATTTTTCAAGGCTTTCAAAATCATTGAAAACAAAACATCTACAACCAAATGTATGTAAAAATTTTACACTTGGAATTCTATTATTTATTATGTTGTTGGGTGTTTTGTTTAGCCTTTTGTTGATGAGAGTTCTGTTTTGAGTAAAACATGCATTTGCAATTGCTTCTGCCCAAAAGTGAGAGGGCATTTTGGCATATGCAAGCATTGTTCTGGCAGCTTCTACTAAGGTTCTATTTTTTCTTTCAACAACCCCATTTTGTTGAGGGGTTCTGGGAGCAGAAAAATCATGAGAGATTCCTTTGTTTACAAGAAAGCTTTCAATTTTAGAATTTTTGAATTCTGTCCCATTGTCTGATCTGATCCTTCTTACTGTTAGTTTTAACAGATTTTCAATTTTCTTTATAAAATTAATGATCAGATCAGGTGTTTCACTTTTCTTTCTCAAAAATTCAACCCATGTATATCTGGAAAAATCATCAACTATTACTAGTATATATTTCTTTCCAGAAAAACTTTCTGTACCTATGGGTCCACACAGATCCATGTGTAAAAGTTCCAAATTTTGTGTAATGGAAGATTCAGAGATTGACTTATGAGAGCTTCTTTTTGACTTTCCCATCTCACAAGCATCACAAAATTTATCCTTTTTAGAGGATATGAAAGGTAATCCTTTTACCAGGCCTTTACTTGCTAATTTGTTTAGGTTTTTGAAATTCAAGTGGGCCAATCTTTTATGCCACAACCAACTACTTCCTTTGTTAATCTTTGAAAATAAACATAGTTTAGGATGTTCATTTTCTTCTTTGAAGTCAAAGTAATAAATTGATTGTCTCATCCTTTTCCCACTTAAATATACTTTATTATCATCCATACCTATTAGCAAGCATTTTTCTGGTAAAAAAGTTACCTGAAAACCTTTGTCACAGAATTGACCACTGCTCAGCAAATTATATTTTAACCTTCAACATAAGCTACTCTTTCAATGGTCAAACATCCATACCTGATACATCCGTATCCCATTATCCTTCCTTTCACTCCGTTTCCAAAGTTCACCATTTTACCCAGCTTTGAGACAAAGTTGCCGAGTAAGCTCCTATCTCCAGTCATGTGCTTGGAGCTTCCTGAGTCGTAGTACCAGATCTGCTGCACATGATGGCCCTGAAATGAAATGATTAGAGGGTTTTAGGTACCCAGGCATGCTTGGGTACACTTTCTGATGATATTCTGGTTCTATTAATTCTTCTAGATGACCTTTCATCAGAATTTCTATTGGATGCTGAGCCATTAACATAATTTTTGTTTTTCTTTTGGAGATGGTGTTGAACAAGCTTCAGTATTTCAACACACATACATGAATCATCAGAAATTTCTGATTTTCCTTCTTGTGATGGAATGTAGGGATAGTTTTGAAAAGATGAGTGAACTGCTTCTGGAGTTTTTACAAACTCTTGACTGCATTCACTTCTTTTTGGTTCAAAATTTGGCTTATTAAAGGAGTATTCAGAACATGTTGATTTGCAAGTTTCAGAATCAGATTCTGACAAGTATTTATCAGAAATCTGTTGAGTTGCTTTTACAAAGACAGTGGGTTTGTTATTGTTTGTTTTTACATAACCCAACCCTTCTCCTTTGTTCTTTGGAGTGGACTCTATAAAACTTATGAATTCTTTTGCTTCTTGAAAACCTCTTACATTAATTTCTTTATCATTGATTTTTTTGTAAAGATCTCTTCTTTTATTTTCATAGAACTCAATTTTAGCTCTTTGATCTAAACTTTGTTCTATCAGTAATTGGTTTTCAAGAATGATTTTATTCAAAGTCCTCTGCAACTCATCAGATTTTTTACCATCTGATTGATGTTTAACTTGCAAGTTTAAAAAATCTGACATGAGCTCATTTAGCTTGTGTTCAAGATCAAGATTGTCTAAACTTACCTGTTGTCCTGAAGTCTCTAGTATGTCATCAGAAAGTGCCATGAGACAGAAGTTGGCCATCTCTTCTTCTTCTTCATCAGAAGAGTCATCAGATAGCCATGTATCTGTTCCAGCAATTAAGCTGACTTGCTGTTGTTGCTTTTTAGCTTCCTCAAGCTTCTTTTCATAGTAAGCAACATCTTTTAGCTTCTTGGTCTTACACTCAGATGCATAATGACCTTTTTGCTTGCACTTGTAACACACCACCTCAGCCTTTCCCTTATCATTAGATCTAACATCTTCTTTAGATCTATCATCCATTCTCCTTCTATCACTCCTCTGGTACCTCTGGCTTCCTCCCCTCAACCTCTGCTCAAATGTTTTGGTGAGCAGTGCTATTGCATCAGCAAAGGCTAAAAAATCTAATGATGAATCAGAAGTTTCAATGGCCTGGCTGTTTGATGGTTGTGGATAATTGGAAGTTGTTTGTCTTTGTGAGTTAGAGATAAGAGCTAAAGATCCCCCTCTTTGAATGGTTTCTTCAAATATTTCTTCCTCTCTGGGGATCAAGATGCTATATAAGTCATGAAGACTCATGTTTCCTAGTTCTAAAGTTGAGGACAAAGTCATTGTGAGACTTCTCCATTCTCTAGGCAAAGCATCAAGAAATTTAATGTTTCTTTCATCATTTGATTTAGTTATTCCAAATTTCTTTAGCTCGTTTAAAAGTTTTGTGAACCTTTGATATGTATCATTTAACTTTTCATTAAGTAAACTTTTAAACCTTTCATAGGATGAGACGTTGTTTGTTCTCTTGTTTCTCTTTATCCTTTCTCCTCCTTCACAAAGATTTTCCAACTGATCCCATATTTCCTTGTCTGATGCACAAGCATCAACTTGTGAAAATATGTCATTGGGGATGGCCATTATTAAGAGTGATTTTGCTCTTTCATCCCCTGCTACCAGTTCCTTGTCTTCCTCACTCCAAAGTATTTCACTTTTGGGAGCTCGGGAGGCAGGGATAGCAGGTAGTTGGCCAGTTGCTGGAATTGCTGGTATTTCAGTCATTGGTATATGTGGACCCCTTTCAATGGATCGAAACAGAGCTCGGTCATGACCATTAAGGAAATTGACCATCCTGATTTTCCATTGGGGGTATTCCTCTCTGACCAGAGTCGGAGGTTTGGACATAGAACCAATGTTAAAAGCATTATTCCAGGTTTGAAAGCTGGCCATATTTAGAAAAAAGAAGAGCGATTGATCGTTTGAAAATAATTTATTCAATCTGCTCTGATACCAATTGTTGGACCTAGTATGGCCTTAACAACTTCTTTTTACGTAATATGGCAAGTGATTTCAGTATATGTGAAAAAGATGCGTGGAAATGGAAATCAGACTTTCAAGAAACAAGACCTACAGAATTATCAAGTTTATATCACTTTGAAACAAATTAGTTTAACAAGGTGATTGTAAGATTATTATCTAATACAAATGAATCTTGATTTCTGTGGGTGAGAAGAGCAGTTGGAGTTTGAGTGTATGTATGTGAATACTAAGCTTCAAACTCAAGTATCTTCTGCCTCTCGAGCCTTCTATTTATAGACGGCTGTGGGCATGAATAAATAATTGTTTATTCATGCAATAAGTCCTGCATAAAGTAGCAATTTGACATATTCATTGAATCCATCGTTCAAGTTGCATTAGTAATCATGAAAACCAATAATGTCATGCTTCGGTCATGGGTGGCAGGATAGAGTTGTGATTTTAGACAAGTGGGTCTGTCATCAGAATTTCTGATAAGCCACTTCATCAGAAATTCTGGTGAACAAATTATCAGAAAATTTGATGATCAGAATTTGTCAGAAACTGATGATATTTCATCAAAAATATCATCAGATCCATCAGAAACGACCTTCTCTGATAATCCAAATCAACTCTTTTATCAACTTGAGATTCTTTGTAGTAGATACTTTGCTTTTTGGTTGTCCCAACTGTTTTTCTTCATCTTGTTGTGTTCTTCAGGACTGTTATCTTCTTCAGAGATCCAGTTGATTAAGATTTTCTTCAATACTTACAGATAAAGTTTCCTAACAGCTGTACTTAGGTTTAACTGAGAACCAAATGGTTCTTGAAAGGATTGCCAAATCCTTGACACAAATCTTCCATCCCTATCAGAGATGATTGAGAGATGCACTCCATGTCATGCAACGATCTCTCTCATGTATATCTCAGCTAATTTGCTCGTGTTGTCTTTCTCTCTGATTGGCAAGAAGTGCGCAAATTTCGTTAAACGGTCTACTATTACCCAAATAGTATCATGACCTTTGGGCGTTCTTGGCAGTTTCGTTACGAAATCCATTGAAATCTGCTCCCATTTCCATTTGGGTATTTCAGGTTGCTGCAGTAGACCTGAAGGCTTCTGGTATTCGGCTTTTACCTTGGTGCACGTTAAACATTTACCAACATACACGGCAACATCGCCTTTCATCCTTGGCCACCAGTAGAAATCCTTAAGATCTTGGTACATCTTATCCGCTCCTGGATGAATCGAGTACAGTGACTTGTGAGCTTCGTCGAAAATAACCTTTCTTAATCCACCAAACAGAGGAACAAAAATTCATTTCATGAAACACAAAGTTCCTTCCTCGTTTGGTACTAACTGCTTCTCCATCCCACGGAGATATTCATCCTCAACATTCCTTTCTTTGAGAGCTTCTCTTTGCGCGGCACGAATGCGCAGTGAGAGATCTGTCTGGACAATCATCTCTAGAGCCCTAACCCTTATGGGCTTGATCCTTTCCTTTCGACTTAGGGCATCGGTGACCACATTCGCCTTCCCTGGATGATACTTGATCTCACAGTCGTAGTCATTCAACAATTCAACCCAGCGTCTTTGTCTCATGTTAAGCTCCTTTTGGTTAAATATGTGCTGCAGACTCTTATGTTCCGTGAATACTGTACATTTTGTGCCATATAAGTAGTGTCGCCAGATCTTCAACGCAAATACCACTGCGCCTAACTCCAAGTCGTGCGTGGTATAATTCTTCTCATGAACCTTCAACTGGCGTGACGCGTACGCTATAACTTTCTATCGCTGTATCAACACACAACCCAAACCTTGATGCGAGGCGTCACAATATACCACGAAGTCATCCGTTCCTTCGGGTAGCGATAAGATCGGTGCATTACAAAGCTTGTCCTTCAATAACTGAAACGCTTCTTCTTGTTTGTCTCCCCAATCAAACTTCTTGTCTTTCTGGGTAAGGGAAGTAAAAGGTTGAGCGATTTTTGAGAAATCCTCAATGAACCTTCGATAGTTACCAGCCAAACCTAAGAACTGTTGAATCTCGGTTGGCGTCTTTGGAGTTTCCCAATTCTTGATTGCTTCGATCTTTGTGGGATCCACATGGATTCCATCTCCATTAACCACATGTCCAAGAAATTGGACTTCGCATAACCAGAACTCGCACTTCGAGAACTTGGCATACAACTTCTCCTTTTTAAGTAGCTCCAAAATAGCTCTTAAATGTTGTTTGTGCTCATCCTTCGTCTTCGAGTAGATCAAAATATCGTCGATGAACACAATCACGAACTTGTCGAGGTACGGCTTACAAACTCTGTTCATTAAATCCATGAAAACAGCTGGCGCGTTTGTCAACCCAAACGGCATCACCAGGAACTCGTAATGTCCATATCGAGTTCTAAAAGCAGTCTTGGGAATACTTTCCTCTTGAATTCTCAACTGATGATAACCTAATCGCAAATCGATCTTTGAATAGAAACTCGAACCTTGCAGCTGATCGAACAGGTCATCAATTTGCGGCAGAGGATATCTATTCTTGATAGTCAACTTGTTCAGTTCCCGGTAGTCGATACACATACGAAAACTACCATCCTTCTTCTTGACAAACAATACTGGAGCTCCCCAAGGTGAGAAGCTTGGTCTGATGAATCCCTTGTCTAACAACTCTTGAAGTTGCATCGACAACTCCTGCATCTCCGAAGGCGCAAGTCGGTAGGGTGCCTTAGCCACAGGCGCGGCGCCTGGAACTAAGTCAATGTGGAACTCGACTTGTGTTTGTGGCGGTAATCCCGGCAAGTCTTCTGGGAAAACTTCAGGATATTCTTTGACCACTGGGATGTCTTCGATCTTCGGCTTAGCAGCTTCCTTATCCACGATGTGTGCCAAGAAGACAACACATCCCTTCTGTAAACACTTTCTAGCTTTCAGACAGCTAATAATTCTTAGAGGCGTATCACGCTTCTCTCCGTGAACCACGATTGTTTCTCCATCTTCTATTGGGATGCGAATGGTCTTTTCATGACAAACAATCTCGGCTTTGTTGTTTGATAACCAGTCCATCCCAACCACCACGTCGAAGCTTCCCAACATGACTGGTAGTAGATCCAAAGTGAACTCGCGTTCTCCTAGCTCGATTACGCATCCTCGGACAACTTTATTGGTTTCAACTAGCTTCCCATTAGCCAGTTCAATTGAGTACGGTACATCTAACTTACTAGCAGTCAACCCAGGAATATTCTTAAATTCTAACGATATAAAGCTATAGTCGGCACCAGTATCAAACAGAACAGATGCAAAGCGTTGATTTATAGGGAACGTACCAGTGACAACGTTGGGATCTTGGCGCGCTTCCCTTGCTTCTATGTTGAACACTCTTCCACGGGCTTGATTCAGCTTTGGGCATTCCCTCTTGAAGTTCCCAACTTCTCCACAATTAAAACATCTCGGTCCTCGACCATTACCATTTCCATTTCCAGCTTGAGTGTTGTTTTGGTTGCGATTTCCATTCCCAGCTTGATTCGCAACGTTTCCACGGTTTCCATTTCCGCCATTTCCTCCTTGTTGGCGGTTTCCATTACCATTCCCATGACCTCGATTACCAACACGCCTAGCACCAGTTCCGGCCCAACACGTATCCTTCGTGTGGCCGTCCCTTCCACATGATTCACACTTCCTCAATCTGCACTGACCGGAATGATGGCGCTGGCACGTGTCACACTTGGGTAGAGTACCCATATAACCTTTTCCTTTGTTTTCAACACCGGTTACAGCTCTGGCCTTCACCCTTCTTGTTCACATTACTGGTACCTTGCTTGAAGTTTGAAAATTTCCTTTTGTTTTCACCAGACGACTCCACATGAGTCTCTTTCTTCTTCTGTTCAGTAAGTGAAAACTTGTTCAATCGAATAGCTTCCTCAGTAAGAGTGATATGTGTAAAATGCAACATATAAATTACATCAAATGAGGCATAAAACTAACCCTTTTTAAGTACTAATGTTGGAAAAAGAGTGTTTTTGTCTTCCTTTTGTATTTTCAGGATTAAATGAGCTCAAATTAACAAAAGAAGCAAAAAGGCAGCTAAATCTAACATAAATACAATAAAAGGAACATAAGTGGATTGCCCGACCCCTTGACAGCATCCTCCTAAGCAAAACAGAGAAGGCAGAAGACTGAACACGCCCCGTGCTCAGCCAGCACGGGGCCGTGTCCAAGAAGCAGCATAAAAGACAAACCTATAGAAGCTTCTATTGCCCACCACGGGGCCGTGCCCAGTGAACACGGGGGCGTGGCGAAAGTACTGCAGGCGCATTAATTGTAATTGCGAATTACATTTAATGAGGAGAGAGACTGTCAGACAGGCACGGGGCCGTGCTCAGCGGACACGGGGCCGTTCCCAGGCTTCTGTTCAGCCTATAAATAGGAGTTCTTGGCTTCATTGCAACTCATCCCTTGACACACCACCTCTCTCACACTTCATCCACCACCCACCACCATCACAACACCATCATCCACCACCATCATCCATTGTCCATCATAGAGTGTGTGAGTCATCTCGGGATCCAAGATTGATCGTAAGAGTTCTTGACAATCAAGGCCATGTTTGCCTAAGTCTCTTACATCACTTGGTGAAGACAAGTGTTTAGTATAATACTTTTTATTTTTAATCTTTTGCACTTTTTATTTGGTTTTGTATTAATGAATTTAATAACTAGTTGCTTATGTTGAAGGTGACTTTTCCTTATCGTTTGTCCGTGGTGTCTTGGCATTATTTTACTGTCTATATAAAATAAAAGATTTTCACCATTCATATCTCCACGGTCTATATGGAGGTATGTTGGCTACCTGGTCAGGGGTTAAGGGAACGGTTTGGTAAGGGTCTTGCCCTTGTTCAGCGTTTAGAGGTCCTACAAGGGACCTGGGTCAAATTTAGTAGGATCTCCTTCAATACCCATAGGTATTGGATGGCGGGGATCTAAACTCTTTGACCCCCTCATAAGTTAACTACTATTAATACTATAACCCGACTATTTAGGACTGTATCCCTGCCGACTCAGACTACTTAGTCGAGGGTAACGTCACCTCCAAAAGAGGGGCCTACCATAATTTGCATTAATAACTTAATTCATTATCTTCCAATAATCCGACCCTTCAGGATTGTATCCTTGCTGACTTAAACTACTGGGTTGAGGGTAACGTCGCCTTCAAAAGAGGGGCCTTCTACAATAACTAAGATAATCTCTTAAACAAGTTCAAAGGTGTGAAAATAATCAAAGGTTATACTAATACACGAGTCGGATCCAAGTGATTCATCTTGTCTATCTGTTTTTATTTTTATTTTATTTTTCAGCATTTAGTTAGTTTTTATTTTCTTAGCTTAAAAATCTTTTCTAACATTTTGATTTGATTAGACGTTGAGGATAAACCGCTACTAAAAGCTCTTGTGTCCTTGGACGACCTCGGTATCTTACCAACACTATACTACGTCCACGATGGGTGCACTTGCCCATATGTGTGTTTAGTGTTAGTGAATATCGTGTTTTATAAATTTAAAACTTGGTTAAAAGTGTAAATTGGGCTTAAAATATACATCTAAAATATATACACTTCACGCACATCAAGTTTTTGGCGCCGTTGCCAGGGACACAAGGATTTTAAGAAAGCTTAAAATCGACGGCCTAATCAGTTTTTCAAAACCTTTTTAAAACACGCGCACATTTTTCTGCATTTTAGTTTAGTTTGCATTTACAGTAGCGTGAACACGGGGCCGTGCTCACTGAACACGCCCTCGTGCTGCATATTTTTAGTTAGATACCCAGATACAGAGTCTGAACACGGGGCCGTGCTCATTGAACACGCCCCCGTGCTCAACGTGACCAGTAACTTTAATTAAAACGCCCAGATACAGAGTCTGAACACGGGGCCGTGTCCACTGAACACGGGGCCGTGTCCAGCTTCTGTTTCCAGCTTTATTTTTTGTTTTCTGGTCCTGAGACTCAGTTGTGGTCTGTTGAGTGATCCCTATGGATCAATACTCAGGAGGCTACAACTACACCTATGAGGAGGATGATTATATGAGAGACTATTGCACTAATTGTGGTAACCCGCACCCGGTACAATACTGTAACTTGTTTCAACCATCCACTTCTTACAACCATTATGATGAGCCCAGGTACGAGCCATCAACTTCATATACATCCTATGAAGACCAAAGGTATGAACCTTCTCCCTCATATTCATATTTTGATGAACCAAGGTATGAGCCTTCATACTCATACTTTGAAGAGTCAAGATATGAGCCACCACCTTCATATACTTATTATGAGGAACCATGGCGTGAACAACCTACCTCATATGAGTACTATGAAGAACAAAATTTCGACCCTTATCCATCATATACTTACAATGAAGAACAATGGTGTGAACCATCTACTTCATATGGGTACTATGAGGAACCAAGGATCGAACAACCGGATTCAAGCTTCGAGGATCCCAATCCTTTCTCTATCACCGAAGTGACCGATAGGATATTAGAACACATTAAAACTATCGAACGATGCATAAAAGAATCTCGCGTAAGGGAAGAGGAGTCCCGCGCAAGAGAAGAATTAATAAAAGAAGAAACGATTAATGAGGAATTAAAAATGGAAGAACAAATAAGTGAAAAACCGACACATGAGTTAAACAACGAAAGGGGTGAGGTCGATAACGTTAAATTACAAGAAGAGTCTAATTTAAAAAAAATTAATCTCTTGTCACCTTCTTTTGAAAATCATTGTTTAGTAACCCCTCATACTAAGTTTTTAAAAGAGCTAAACACTAATACTAAAATTGAAGAAATGGTAAGTGTTAAGTTAACTAATGATCAAACCTCGCTAATAAAAGAAGATCCTTTTGAAATTAACATTACACTGGTTCCATGTTTCTTTCAAAATTCATTTATTAGTAATATCACCATTGATAAAGATCTTTGTGTTAACATAATGCCTAACTACATTTTTGAAAAGTTAAGTATTAGTGATTTCGCTCCACTTCAAATACTCATTTTTCTATCCGATCGGAAAGTAATAAAATCAACCGGTGTAGTTGAGGATGTCTTGGTTCAAGCAAATCAAATGGTTATTCCAACCGACTTTGTCATCCTCGATGACGCTCCTCTAGTCTTGGGAAAACCTTTTGTAAAAACTCATGAAGCTTTGAAAAACCGAAAATTTAATAATCTACCTCTTCGATTAGGGGCTTTAAAAGGGACATAGATCTTGAGCGTTCAATGAAATATCCTTTTGGCAATAATGACCCCCTAATTGAAGATGAAGATGAGCCACCCGATACAACTGAAGAAGATGACCACTTTGTTGACGAAGAGGTCGCCATAGAACAAACCTTTAAGGTTCTTGATCTAGATGAGCCACAAGATACGGTGTCTCCTAAAGACCCACCCATTGAGCTCAAGGAACTTCCTTAAGGTTTGGAATATGCTTTTCTAGACAAAGATGGTAATTTACCTGTAATTATTTCGTCTAAATTAAGTAGCATAGAAAAAGAAAAATTAGTAATCTTCTTAAAAAACACAAAAATGCGATCGCTTGGAAGCTTGTAGATATTAAAGGAATAAATCCTTCCATGTGCACGCACAAAATTTTAATGAATGATGACTACAAAACATTAATACAACCACAACGAAGAGCAAATCCCAATGTGTAAGAAGTGGTTAAAAATGAGGTCATCAAGCTACTTGACGTCGGACTAATCTATCCTATCTCCGATAGTCCATGGGTAAGTCCCGTCCAAGTAGTCCCAAAGAAAGGAGGTGTGACGGTAATAACTATTGAAAAAAATGAATTAATACCAACAAGAACCGTCACAGGATGGAGAGTTTGTATAGACTATAGACGATTAAATGAAGCAACAAGGAAATACCACTTTCCTTTGCCCTTCATTGATCAAATGTTAGAACGACTATCCGGTCATAAATTTTACTGTTTCTTGGATGGTTTTTCAGGTTACTTTCAAATCCCGATAGCACCTGAAGACCAAGAAAAGACGACTTTCACATGCCCCTACGGAACTTTCGCCTATCGACGCATGCCATTCGGTCTATGTAACGCACCAGCAACATTCCAACGTTGTATGGTGGCCATTTTCCATGACATGATAGAAAAGACAATGGAAGTCTTCATGTACGACTTTTCTATCTTTGGAGATTCATATGACCAATGCCTCGATAACCTTGAACGAATGCTATCCCGATGTGAGGAAACTAACCTCGCTCTTAACTGGGAAAAATGCCATTTCATGGTAACAGAGGGAATAGTACTCGGTCACAAAATCTCAAGCGAAGGAATGGAAGTTGATCGAGCAAAAATAGAAACTATTTCTCAATTACCTCCACCATCCTCCGTTAGAGCAATCAGAAGTTTCCTAGGGCATGCCGGATTTTATAGAAGGTTTATCAAGGACTTTTCAAAAATTTCAAGACCTCTAACAAAATTACTTGAAAAAGATGCACCTTTCATCTTTGACAAGGAATGCAATCAAGCATTTCTAACCCTCAAGGAAATGCTAGTCAATGCACCTATCATGATAGCCCCTGATTGGAAACTTCCTTTCGAAATCATGTGTGATGCAAGTGACTTTGCTGTTGGAGCAGTCTTGGGACAAAGAAAAGAAAAGCATTTCCACCCAATTTATTATGCTAGTAAAACACTTAACGATGCACAAGAAAATTACACAACTACTGAAAAAGAGTTACTAGCTGTGGTATTTGCTTTTGATAAATTCCGTTCTTACCTTGTTCTTTCTAAAACTGTAGTCTATACAGATCATGCAGCTATTCGATACCTCTTCAAGAAACAAGACGCAAAACCCCGTTTGATCAGATGGATTTTACTCCTCCAAGAATTCGACATTGAAATCAAGGACAAAAGAGGAGCAGAAAACACTGCTGCAGATCATCTTTCACGCCTAGAAGACCCAGCTTTGGAGGCAACCAGGGACGAACAGATCAACGAAAAATTTCCCATAGAATCTTTGGAAATGGTGGAGAGCAGACAAGAACCATGGTATGCCGACTATGCTAATTACTTAGCTAGCGGTATAGTCACCAAAGGATGGCCGCATCATCAAAGAAAGAAATTCTTTGCTGATGTAAAGCATTACTTTTGGGAAGACCCTTATCTTTTCAAAATGTGTGTCGACTAACTCATCCGAAGGTGTGTCCATGGTAGTGAAGCACGAAGAATTCTCCGTCATTGTCATGAAGGTCCATACGGAGGACATCATGGTGCCGCTAGTACCGCACGAAAGGTACTTGATTCAGGATTTTATTGGCCAACCATTTACAAAGATGCCCAAGATCTTGTAAAGACATGTGATGCTTGCCAAAGAACAGGTAATATTTCTTCCAAGAACGAAATGCCTCAGAATGGCATTCTCGTTTGTGAAATTTTTGATGTGTGGGGACTCGATTTCATGGGACCCTTCCCACCGTCAAAAGGAAATAAATATATACTTGTGGCGGTTGATTACTTGTCTAAATGGGCGGAGGCCGAAGCTCTTCCAACAAACGATGGAAGAGTAGTGGTAAAATTTCTGAAAAAATTATTCTCTCGTTTTGGAACACCAAAAGCTTTGATAAGTGATAGGGGTACCCATTTTTGCAACCATCAACTCGAAAAAATCTTAACAAGGTATGGGGTCTATCACCGGGTCTCAACAGCATATCACCCTCAAACAAATGGACAAGCCGAAGTGACTAACCGAGGTTTAATACGAATACTTGAAAAAAACGTAGGATTAAATAAAAAGGAATGGGATAATAAATTAGATGACGCTTTATGGGCTTTTCGAACTGCTTATAAAACCACTATAGGCACAACCCCATATAAGCTCGTCTATGGAAAAAGCTGTCATTTGCCAGTAGAAATAGCTCACAGGGCCTACTGGGCAATAAAAAGCGTAAACTTAGACTTAGAAACTGCAGGTAAAAATCGATTCTGTCAAATGAATGAATTAGATGAATTAAGGAATTATGCATACTCTAACTCCGAAATTTACAAGGAAAGAATGAAAAATTTACACGATAAATATATTAAACCTAATGAATTTCGAGTAGGAGACCAAGTTCTGTTGTTTAATTCACAATTTCGATTATTTCATGGTAAACTAAAATCTAGGTGGTCTGGACCTTTTTCCATCACCCATGTTTTTCCTCACGGTGCAGTAAAAATTAAAGCTCGAAATGGTATTCCATTTAAAGTCAATGGCCAACGGCTGAAACTCTACCGAGGATCCATTGAGGATGAAGAGGAAGAGATCTCACTTCAAATAGCGACCACATCATACCCGGTATGTTACGAACAAGTGAGTATACATCGAAACCGGTAAGTCTTCTAACCATGTCTTCGGAAAAATGGGCACTCACACGAGCACTTTTCCTTAAAAAAAAACTTTGCTCGGCACGGGGCCGTGTCCACTGGACACGAGGCCGTGTCGACGCAACTGTCGGGATAAAACCCTCTTTTCATAACAGTTACCTCATTCCACACGCCCCGTTTTGCCGAAAACGCTCTGGTTCAAGGCGATTTTCCGCAGATTACCGACGTTACCTACACGTTTAACAACATTAAGGTATGATTCTATCATCATTAGTAGTTAGATTAGTTACTTGCATGTAGTTAAACATCAAAAATTTGGTGAAAAATCCAGGGTTCTTCAAGTTCATCCGGATCGAACTTCAAATTTTTGATATAATCTGTTAGTATTAGTTTAGATTAGGGTAATGGGAAGTAAATACACTTGTATTGTTGATAGATTTGCCCGATTTCTCACTAAAAACCTCAAACCCTTGTTTTTGAAACGAAAAAAGATAAAATTGAAGGGGTAAACGGGTTGTTTTGGGAAAAACGACACTTGGGGTTTCATTTTCGGGGGAAACCGCTCCTACTTGGCTAAAAATTTTCAGATTTTCGGGACCGGGACGAAAAATGAAGATTTTGAGTAACAGACGTCTGGACACGGGGTCGTGCCCACTAAACACGGGGCCGTGTCCAGCCCACTGTTTGCAGTTTCTTTCGAAAATCTCACTGTTTCGTGCTAACTTTTGGTGTATTCTTTCAGATGTCGAAGTTCACAAGGTTTAATGCAAGTGAGCTCGATGCTAGGGCAAGATACGAGTTACTTCAAACAAGGCCCGAGGAGTACCCTAGAAGAGCTTGCATGGACCTGTTAACCTTGGTAAACCAGCTGGACCGATTCAACAACATCGTTACGGGACCACTAGGGGTTGCATTAACCACTCGGCTTCGGTCGGTGCATCAATGCACCATGGAGTTCTATAGTACTTTTACCTTCACTTCAAGGTGTGACCCGTTCGATAATGAAGGGGTTGCATTTCGATGTGGTGGGACGAGGTACTCGATCTCTATGGCACAGTTCGGGGCAATAGTGGGACTGTACGCGGAAGAGGAATCGGGAAATGAGGAAAATACCGGGGGATTACGAGATTTGGACGAAAATGAACGTTAAGCCGCATGGGCCCAAATCGGTGAAGGAATCTAAAACCCTAGCAGCACCAAGAGTACTAAGCTGAGGGATCCGCTCTATCGCTACATTCATAGGCTCCTCACCTACTCTCTTAACCAACGTCACGACAGTAGTGGCGTTGTGGGGTTGAAAGATTTGGTAGTCCTTCACTGCATCCACAACCGAAGGGCCCTCGATGTTCCATACCTCCTGCTGCGAAACATGCATCTGAACCGCCTTGCTCGTGCTCCAACACTTATCTTCTTTGGAGGGTGGGTGTACCGCCTCTTCAAGCACTTCACATGCATCCCTAGGTCCTTTGAAAGGAGCCCATGGTCGGGGCGAGTTGACTATCACATTTGCCGAGCCATGAACTTACTTTATGAGGCGGAAGACGGGTCAGTAAGCTTTCAGAGGATGCAGGGCCATGCATGGAACCCACAGGAGGCCCTAGTTCTTCACGCTCCACCCCCTCACTACCAGTATCAACCCCATGGTGATACGGGTCAATCCTCCTCACAAGGAGGCGGTTTTCCTAACTTTCAAAGTTTACATGATCTTTTGCTGGAAAACCTCATGTGCACCAGGAACACCTACAACCTTGCCAACAATACATACCACCGGGTCGGAGCTATCGAACGAAACATCAACGATATACAAGACGACATCGGCAGCATCCGGGAGTATATGGCGGGTCATGGGGATGGAGGTGATGACAGCGATGAGGACATGGACTAGGGGGTTGAAGGAGCAGGAGCGGGTTGATGGCAAGCCCACAGGTTAAAGTCCCTTTATGTATCGAAAAAGTTTGTGGCCTGCGTGCCAAGTGTTGAACAATTTACTTTCCTTAACTACTTTTATTTTCTGCTTTATTTTTCTTTTACTCTATGCTTTGAACACTTAACTATGGTAATTTAGGATGTTGGTATTGCTTGGTGTGGTATTTAGTAATGAAACAGGTACAAATCAAGGCTTAGAGTGCTAAGCATTAGCACTAATAAAGCCATGATAGGAAAACCGGAGGAAGGAACCTATTTTTCAGGCTTACAGACTGTCCACACGGGGACGTGTCCAGCAGACACGCCCCCGTGCACACCTCCTAGACCTGCTGTTTGGTTACTTTCCTGCAGATTTTTGCCAGGCACGGGGTCGTGCCTAGCCACCACGCCCCCGTGTCCATCTTCTGTAAGTTTTCATTACTGGCAGTTCACCACGGGGCCGTGTCCGATCCCCACGGGGCCGTGTCCAGACTGCCAGTAACATAAATTTTTGCTTTTAACACCATGTTACACATTCAATCAACCTAAAAATTTATTTTTGGGATACATTGAGGACAATGTGTAATTTAAGTGTGGGGGGGGGGGGGATGCTAAAACCTTGAATTTTGCAAGTCCTAATAACAAGCCTTACACAAAACTCTATTGGAACCGCTAATCACCCCAAATTTTTTCAAAAATTTTCATTTTTTTACTTGTCTAAAGTTTAAGTTGGGAATTCTAAGACTAACAAGGTTATATTTTTACAAATTTACAACCGATAGCGTCATGATAAAAAGAACCAACATAAGAAAATTATGAAACGACATGACAAGCTTAGTTAAAATTCGATTATATATACTCGATCACATAGAAAAACCCATTCCCACAAAAAGTGAGTTTTGAGCCTTTATTGAGCATACAAATATACATCTTTACGCTAAATGCTCATTTTTCGTTTCTTGTGTGAATAGCCGCTTGGTTCTTACAACTCTAGAACTTGCCACGACAATTCATTCCCAAGTCCTTACCAACTTAAACCCAAGTAAGTATATGATGGAGGCATTAGGACTAACCCTTTTTCTTTCAACACCATTATTTTTATTTTTCTTTTCACCTACCCAAAAATCCCCCTAGTTAACCCCTTTGAGCCTAAACCTTTTCATTTCTTAACCCAAAACCCTTTTTACCCACCAAAAACCCTTTTTATTTTTACCCTTTTATTTTAGTAACAAGCTCAGTTTTCATGTGACTAAAAAAAAAATGAAATGAAGTTAGAAATAAACAAACAAAGCTCTTAAAACAAAAGCTTGTTTGAAGAAATACTTCATTAAGAATAAAAAGTCACTAAAACAAAATGTTTTACGAAAACCGACGCTTTTTACGCTTTTTGCCCTTTACTAACCACTAACCCAACTACCCACCTTTAGCCCAAGCCTTGACCCAAAAAGTCCTCTTGATATTTACAAAGGTAACAAGTTAAAAAGGAGGAGGATTGATTGCTTGGCAAGCCTATGGTAGGAATAAGTTCCATGCCGCTCTCGAGTGATTCACTAAAAAAATACACCTTCGGCCGAGTGTGAGTGATTTGTCTCGTGAGGTATGTGAACTTGTATATAAATGGAATTTTAAAAATGCATGCTCTGCCCAAATAAGTAATTTCTCCTATGAAACGTTCTAAATAAATCATAACGAATAGGATTGTAAATAAATAAAAATAAAACCTAATAAAGATCTTGGATTCCCGAAACTCTATGACAAGCCAAAACCTTCTCTTCTACCCATTCTATTTTGGAGTGTAAGCCACATATTTAAGAGTTTTGCTTGAGGACAAGCAAAAATTCAAGTGTGGGGGTATTTGATATGTGTAAAATGCAACATATAAATTACATCAAATGAGGCATAAAACTAACCCTTTTTAAGTACTAATGTTGGAAAAAGAGTGTTTTTGTCTTCCTTTTATATTTTCAGGATTAAATGAGCTCAAATTAACAAAAGAAGCAAAAAGGCAGCTAAATCTAACATAAATACAAGAAAAGGAACATAAGTGGATTGCCCGACCCCTCGACAGCATCCTCCCAAGTAAAACAGAGCAGGCAGAAGACTGAACACGCCCCGTGCTCAGTCAGCACGGGGCCGTGCCCAAGAAGCAGCAGAAAAGACAAACCTATAGAAGCTTCTATTGCCCACCACGGGGCCGTGCCCAGCGAACATGGGGGCGTGGCGAAAGTACTGCATGCGCATTAATTGTAATTGCGAATTACAATTAATGAGGAGAGAGACTGTCAGACAGGCACGGGGCCGTGCCCAGCGGACACGGGGCCGTGCCCAGGCTTCTGTTCAGCCTATAAATAGGAGTGCTTGGCTTCATTGCAACTCATCCCTTGGCACACCACCTCTCTCACACTTCATCCACCACCCACCACCATCACAACACCATCATCCACCACCATCATCCATTGTCCATCATAGAGTGTGTGAGTCGTCTCGGGATCCAAGATTGATCGTAAGAGTTCTTGACAATCAAGGCCATGTTTGCCTAAGTCTCTTACATCACTTGGTGAAGACAAGTATTTATTATAATACTTTTTATTTTTAATCTTTTGCACTTTTTATTTGGTTTTGTATTAATGACTTTAATAACTAGTTGCTTATGTTGAAGGTAACTTTTCCTTATCGTTTATCCGTGGTGTCTTGGCATTATTTTGCTGTCTATATAAAATAAAAGATTTTCACCATTCATATCTCCACGGTCTATATGGAGGTATGTTGCCCGTGTAAGGGTCTTGCCCTTGTTCAGCGTTTAGAGGTCCTGCAAGGGACCTGGCTCAAATTTAGTAGGATCTCCTTCAATACCCATAGGTATTGGATGGCGGGGATCCAAACTCTTTGACCCCCTCATAAGTTAACTACTATTAATACTATAACCCGGCTATTTAGGACTGTATCCCTGCTGACTCAGACTACTTAGTCGAGGGTAACGTCACCTCCAAAAGAGGGGCCTACCATAATTTGCATTAATAACTTAATTCATTATCTTCCAATAATCCGACCCTTTAGGATTGTATCCTTGCTGACTCAAACTACTGGGTTGAGGGTAACGTCACCTTCAAAAGAGGGGCCTACTACAATAACTAAGATAATCTCTTAAACAAGTGCAAAAGTGCGAAAATAATCAAAGGTTATACTAATACACGAGTCGGATCCAAGTGATTCATCTTGTCTATCTGTTTTTATTTTTATTTTATTTTTCAGCATTTAGTTAGTTTTTATTTTCTTAGCTTAAAAATCTTTTCTAACATTTTGATTTGATTAGACGTTGAGGATAAACCGGTACTAAAAGCTCTTGTGTCCTTGGATGACCTCGGTATCTTACCAACACTATACTACGTCCACGATGGGTGCACTTGCCCATATGTGTGTTTAGTGTTAGTGAATATCGTGTTTTATAAATTTAAAACTTGGTTAAAAGTGTAAATTGGGCTTAAAATATACATCTAAAATATATACACTTCACGCACATCAAAGAGCCACGCTGAGATCTATGGCTTCTGTGATGGTTGCAGGCTTGGACGTAGTAACCATACTCATGATCTGAGCGGCCAATCCCCAGACAAAGTGCTCAACACCTTTAAACTCAGGTGAGACCATGTACGACACTACATGGGACAAATCGTGAAATCTTTGAACATACTCTGCAATCTTGGGACCTTCCATTTTCAGGTGTCAGAACTCAGTCTTTAGCTTCTGAATTTCAGCACGTGAGCAGTACTTCCTTCTCATGAGCTCCTTTAGCTCATTCCATGATAACGCATAAGCAGCAGCTTCACCTAAAGTTTGCACTTGTAGATTCCACCAAGATAGGGCTCCATCCAGAAACAGCCCTGAGATGTAGGTCACTTGTTGCTCGGGAGCACACTTGCTCATTCTAAGGACAGATTCAGTCTTCTCAGCCCACCTAACAAACGCAACAGCACCTCCTGTGCCGTCGAAATTCACGGGCTTGCAATCGAGAAATTGCTTGTAAGTGCACCCTGCACATACGTTAGAATTTACAAATGGTATTAGCGGACGTGCTATAAATATCCAAATGTATCATAGTATATCTCAAACGACTTAACATTACAATTGGGTGGATTGTTATTGCCGTGGTTGTGCGAGATATTTCCACTTGTTTCTGCATGAGAGGCAACGTATTGTGCGATAGCTACGGAAATGATCCCTTGGAGTTCCGCCTCATTAGTAGGCATGCGGAGGTCACGTCTTGGAGGTATCTTCTAAAAGATGTTTCACGTTGGTCAGGTCATAGTAAGTAAATAGTATGCGTACGTAATAACATTCACCAATCACATAACATCACATGTTATAAAATTAAAACAATTGATTCAACAACGCATATAATGAGAATACTGCGATTGCGCTATCATAAAATCAAGACCACAATACAATGTTTACAAATTTTATAACTGTATCGTACATCAAAAGTGACTAAGGGCCATATCGCCCTTGTCTGAACTATCTAGTCATCTACAACAACCAAAAACTAAATATCAAAAGTCATGACATCAAAATGCGGTCTTCAAGATGCTGTATAGTCGGCACAATCGCGGTCTTCTCACCAAAAGTCTACCTGCATCGAACCAAAATGCCCATGCTGATGGCGGAGGAGGAGGAGGAAAACGAGAGAAAAGCAAGCGACGCATGTGTAACCAGTCCTCCTCTAAAGCACGACAGACGCGCAGCAAATATGCTATCTGCTGCTCAGATGTCAAGAAACGAACGTCTGAATCAGGGGAAAGTGGACGAGGAGTGTGTGGTGCTGCAAAGGGGGTCTGACAATGGCAAGGCGGTCGTGGAGCTCTCTCCATCTCCTGAATACGACGTGTCAATGCATCCTGCTGTATCATCAAGGATGTAAGTATGTCCTCCGTAGAGTATCCAACATGGTACGGGTGGTACGGATCAGACAATGGCATGATAGGGGGCGTAGTCCATAAAAATGGCTCGCTCGATGGCATGAAAGATGGTGCAGTAGGTGGTGCAACATGAGGAAACTGAGATGTGAACGGAAAAGGTGATGACAGCATGGGTGGTGCAGAAACAGGCGGCTGCCTCGATGACCCCTCTCCAGGACGAGGTAGCGGTATGTCCTGGAGGAACGTAATGGGAAGATCAGTGCGATGAGCATCTGGGGTGTGTGGGGGAAACAATGGGATATCAGTGGGTGCAGAAACAGGTGCTACTGGTGGAGTGACAGGCAGCACAAACGGTGGGTAATCGTCGTCGTCATCGATCCACCCGTTGCGGGTGTCGGCGTATTGAGGATCTATATGAGCAGCAAAAGGTGCACGGTCAAACAATACCGGCACGGGATCAGGTAACGGTGCATCAACAACAGGATCATCCACCAACGGTGGAGCAATAACGGGAAGATCAGCAATGGGTATATCATCAACAAGAGGTGCAATGGCTGGTGCATCATCATGAACGGGGTCATGCTCTAGTGCAGGATCAGGAGCAACAATAGGCTCGGAGGCCATGACGGGCTCAGGATCAACAAGATCCATATCAAAATCAGCAGGGATGTCAAGCAAAGGATCAATAGGAGCTACGGGTGCCTCTAAGGGCTGGTCCAAGGGAATAAACTCGATTTCCTGGTCAGGATCGAAGTCAGGGGGAAAAACTGGATCAAAATCACCATCGACCTCGTGGTCAAACTCGAACTCATGTGATGGACCAGGTGCAGCTGACATCGCTATGTCGGGGTCGACGTCAGAAGAGTGATGCTGCACACTATGGTCATGCAAAGACGCAGATGCCACATACTCCAATGAGTCCGGGACAGGTGAATCAACAGGAAGCTCCTCTACAGGGGCCTCAGCGATAGGAAGGACAACGTCAGCATCAACGGGGCCCCGCCCTCATAGTCATCCTCCGGCGGACCCTCCTCGAACAGATCAATGTCGTCATCAAATACGACATCGAGTGGTGCATCCATCATGGGGAAAGCAGCAAGCGGTACAGTGGCAGGGATCACCGCAAGAGGTAGATCCCCAGCAGGAAGGCCATCAGCAGGCTCAACTCCGACGTCTGGCAGCGCGAACGGCTGGAAATCATCGTCATCAGTGCTGGTGGTGTTGGATGTGTAGACCTCTCGCTCTGACGGGATCTCATCGTCTGACACGATCGCCATAGGATCCAAGGTGTTCGATACTCCTGTGTCTGAAGATGATGGCATGGTGTCTGTAACACAACCACACATATGCACAAATATCAACATGAAATCAAATAAACATGTAACTTACAATAACGCAAACAAGTAGTTCTCCTAGTCTCTCTAGAATAGCCTCCCAGTCTCTCAGACTGAACTCCCTAGCCTCTCAGACTAACTCTCTGGTCTCTAAGACCAACCTCCCCGTCTCTAAGACTAAACCTCCCCAATCTCTAAGATTGAACCCTTTAGTCTCTAAGACCGAACCTCCCCAGCCTCTAAGGCTGAACCTCCCCCCAGTCTCTAAGACTGAACTCCCTCAGTCTCTAAGACTGAACCACAATTTTTGAAAAAAAGTTTTTGTGCCTTTTATTTGTAAAAAAATGTTTTGTACTCTGGATCTGGACGTTTTAGTGTATGCAATGTAAAAATGTTTTCGTGAGAGCCCTAGTGATCATAGTCTAGACTCGAGAAAGAATCCTAGTTCGCTATGATCAATGCTCTGATACCAAGCTGTCACACCCTGGCTTTTGCGGAAGCGTTGGTTTATTTGGTGTGACTTCTTAATACCATAGCAATTATCATAACAATGCTATATGAAAATAAAACACATGATGTTCATCCATTCTTCAAGTTTAAAAAGTTACTACGACAACATTGTTTAAAAAGTCGACACTTAAAAACAAGTTACAACAAGACATAATTTAAAATGTGTTCACATGACACCACCAAAAGACATGAATAAAAACACAGTTTAAGACTTGTAACCGGTCCAGGCAAGGGTCACATTTCCTAAACTCGGATGACATCATTATTCCTTACGCAGCTTGACGAGATTGCATACCTTGCCAGATCCACTAATTTCCTGAAATACATGTAGTTTGAAAAATCAACAAAAAGTTGAGCGAGTTCAGGTAAAAGTGAGTATGTATAAACCTTTAAAGTATGTATAAAAGTCCTTGGTATGTAGCAATAAGGAAAAAGAGATCACCAATGGGTTGCAAAGCCACTAGCATGTGTGAGAAAGTGTAGGGAAACCCAAACCTAGCAAATTTGTTACCGGGCTTCGGCTGGAAGACACATTCACCTCTATGAGCCGCCCCGGCCTCACGGGTGTGGGCTCGCTACACCCAAATAGATCTATCACTCTTGTGTCCATCGGTCCTAACTACGAGGATTAATGGCCTCAAGTGTTGTACCCACCCCTCACATGATCTAGTAGTATAAACCCTCCCTACGCTAACCATACCATGTAAATAAATGTTTGTAATAATTGTCGCATGTATTTCACCCCCGAAGTATAAAACTGAAAACAGTAAAGAGAAAAAGGGGGACATGAACTCACAGAAGTGCGTATCCTGAAACGTCAATCTCCAACTCAATCTGCTGCGTGACGACCTACACGTACTAATGCCTATTAGACGGATGGTCGTGCCTTGGCTTAGGGTTTAACGTTCTTGGAAAAATAGTTAGGTAACTATTTCGTGTTCACACTTCTTAATTATTTTATATGTGTATTTTAAGTCCCACTTAGAAAATATATTTTAAGTCCCACTTAGAAAATATATTTTAATCACTTGTCTAAAACGTTTTAATTCCAATATATATATATATATATATATATATATATATATATATTTTTTTTTTCCAAAAATATTATATTTTACTTCATACATTTTCCAACATAATACTTATCAAAATATACATATAAGAGTATTTTTCAGAAATACTGCATAAGTTACGTTTTAAACTTCGCGTTGTAATAATGATACTTGTGTAACTTTTTATTCTGTGAGAGCGTTGGCATTATTTTGGGGTTGTAATTTCATGGTATTTTCAAGTTATATTATTTTTACCCTATAAATAATATATATCTAGTTCACAAAATAATCAGATAATCACACAAGCGTTTTATTATAAAATATATATTCTAAATATATATTTAATAAATTTTATTTACGAAAATCAACCTCCGGCACTTAGTATTTTTGTAATAAAAATCACGGCGAAGTTTATTTTGAAAACCAAGTTAAAAATATAATTGTATACACTTGTTAGAAAAATATTTCTAAGTGTTGAAATTCTAAAAAATTTCGCCAGAGATTTCTTTGTAAATGGAGGTGTCCATGCTTTTTAGCATATCATTTTCTTTTGTAAAATCATTCAAACAATCATCATTCAACAATATACAATTTCTAATCATCAAACTTAACAAAAATAAGCATGAATCATAAACTCATGAAGTTGAAAGTTTGTAAAAACAAGTAGTAACTTACTAGCGTAATTAGTAAGTCTTGTTACCTTTAAAAATGTGATTAGTTTCTTAAAAGCTTTATTTTTAAAGGATTTGAAGATTTACAACTTCTAGTCATGATTTCCAAAAATATTTCTTTGTTAAATTTTCTTTCTACACAAGTGTTCTTACACTTGTTTACCCACTAAAAATGTGTTTATTTCATGTAATATCCAAGTTTTAACAAAACTCGTTCCTTTCACTTGGTTTTTTCGAAAAACCGCTCATAGATCTTTAAATCTACAAGTTTATAACTTTATTTTTCAAGAAAACTTATATTTATTCAAGTTTAAAGTTCATGTGTGGATGGTTTCATCATCCTTCATATCTTTAACCTTCACATCTTGCTAGTTCATGTTCTTAAACATGATCTAGCAAGTCTAGGTGATGAACCATCTTACTTCTACTAACAAACAACATTCGATAACCATAACAACATAAGAATAACATGATTTCTTCATTATTATAACACTACTTCATCTCTTTATCCACTCTTTATCCTTTATGTTTCAAGACTTGTTGAAGTTCTTTAGAGTTTCTTAATATTTATCATTCTTTCATCTATTAACCACCAAAAATAAGGACAAGATGAAGATTTAAGGCACTTACTACTAGCACAAGGCTAGGGAAGTTTCAAAGCGTAAAAGTGATGGATAAAAGAAAACGAGAGCGGTCCTTGAGCTTCCGAACACACCAAGCTTGATTGTAGGATCTTTAACACCTTTGAGTGTATGGAAAATGCTTGAATGAAAACTTGATGGTGGTGGTATGGAGGTGATAGGTGGCGGCCGAACTCAAAGAAGGAGGAAAAGAGAAGAGTTTGTTTGATGTGTTGTTTGTGAAATGAAGTTCAAGACCAAGGTGCTAATTTATAATCCATTTTCAAGTTTAACCAACATGTAATGTGTTCTTAATCCACCAACACTAACCATTAAAATAATCAAAAGAAAGTGAGGGTGTCCCACCCTCTTGTAACCGTCGAGTTGGGGGGGGGGTATAGGGTTGGGTTTCAATCCTTGGTTACATATTTAGTTAGGATTTAAAGGTTAAACTTGTATGTTAAGGTGTGTTATGTAATATAAGGTGTGTTAGGGTGTTCGGGGACCCTAACTAGCTCAGAAAAGTAAAAACAATGTGTTTGGCAATATTTTTATGTTCCGGCTAAAATCCGGTTGTTCGGTTTAGTGTTGTTCCGTTAAAGTGAGAAATTAATCTATAAAGTGTCTTTTATGTTACTTTTAGTGACACATTAAATTCCCAACACTTTGGAAAGTGTCTAGGACTATTTTTCCAAGTTTTTGCACTTTACTAGCATTGTTAAATGCCGAATTTTGTTTATTTAGTGCAGAATTCTGCACTTAAAGTATGTTTTAGGCACTTCCGGGCACTATAACTATCACCTAGTGACGCAGTTTTATGGTCCTCACCTCCCTACACTCCCTACTAGTGTAGTATTCTATTCCTGGCTCACACTGGCCTCAAAAACAATGTCTGTCTAGGTGCTGGCATTGTCAGCATGTTTCTGGGTTATCCGCTCACTATGCTAACTGTGCTTTGTGCATCAAGTTTGTCACTATTGTTTGTGTGAAATAAATGGAGTGACAGTAGTAAATGTGATGCATATGTATGTATGTATCAGAAAACAGAAAGCAGTTTAATCATAATTGAAATCAAGCACAGTCATTAAGCATAAATTAATTATTAATTAATTGTACGGATACCTGGAATTGTGAGGGTTGTCACATAGACCCTATGGCCATAGTTTCGGATGATGAGATCATCCCAGAGGATGAGGTTTTTACATCTGACACTATGAGTGACGATGATGATGATTTCCAGCCGTTTACTTTACCAGGCTTTGGCGATGATATACCGCTAGCTGATGGTCTTCCTGGCGAGGATCTACTTCTTGTTCAGATCCCTGCTCCTTTCCTCTTGCTGCATTTCCTCTCGAGGATCTGCCTCTTGATGCCATGCCTGGCGATGATATCGATCTTTTTATTGAGGGTCCCCCTGAGGGTGCCCAGGATGATAGAGTTCCAGTCGCCGATGTCATTGCTATTCCGCTTATTGAGATTCCTGTCGTTGAGATTTCATCTGACCATTCTGGTCCTAATTCATTCGAGTCTGTGTCATCTACTACCTTACTCGCACTGGGATTGCAGCGTTATCCCACTGACTCTGATTCTGACAAAGCTATGTCTGCTGTAACTGTCTTTCCACACGACTTTGATCCGGAGCATGAGATTGAATTTATCCCCGATGATCAGCCTTTTGAGGCACCTGTCGACCCTGACGTGATACCCGCTGATCCTGAGCTTGCACCAGCCGACCCTGAGCCTATGATTGCACCCGAGCCTATACCTGCTCACGATCCTTTGCCTGAGCATGACCCAATACCCGTTGACATTCCAGTTGTTGCACCACCTTTACCTGACCCGATCCCTGCACCTGTTGATCGTGCTCCTTTTGCAGCCTAGATTGACCCCAGATATGCATTCACCCGCAATGGGTGGATAGAGGACGATGATGACTTGCCTCCTTTTGTTAGACCGTTACTCCCCCACCTGCACCTACACATGCACCCATTGATATCGCCTACTTTCACCCACATGTGTCTGACACTGATATACGTTAAATTATACATGTTTTTATACCCCAAAACACTTCTGTTTTAAGCATTTTTGACCGAAAACACGACGTTTAGGTACCAAATTCGGCACTTTTATATTTTCAGGTCTTAAACAGAGCATAAAGGAAAATTCTGATGAAAACTGACAAATTCTGATGCATTTTTGATGAAAATGGCAAAAATCTGATGAATTGCCAGGTATGGCACGACCGTGCCACCAGCGGCACTACCGTGCCAATCAAGCGACCTCGGAAGCACTGCCAGTGCGATCAGGAGTGCCAACTGTTTCTCGGGCCGCACTACCGTGCCACCCAAGGCATGACGGTGCCAATGCCAAATCAAGCTTTCTGACCAACACTTCTGATGAGCGGCACTACCGTGCCACCAGCGGCATTACCGTGCCGATCTGATGACTGAGACAACTTGTCCACTAGTCCACTTGGCTGACTCGTGATGGAGAAACTGACGTCACCCGACAACACCTGCTGCACGGCCGTGCCAAACTCGCACGACCGTGCCGATGAAGAAATCTCCTATAAATACAGCCATTCGCTACTGGTTCGAATGTTGGGTTTTTCTCCATGTTTCTGGGTGATTTTTGGGTTACGAAGCAGTCCTGATCAGACCCATTTGAAGCTTAAAGATCAAGTGGAAGCATAACCGATCCAACCCATCAATTCCTTGCTTGTTTATGGTTCGATTCCTTGTTCTTAAACATGTATTCTGATCATTTTGCAAGTTATGAGCTGATGTTAGCTTATGTTTATGTTAGTATTATGTAATAGTAGTAATGAACTTGTTTCTTGAATAATCTTTATGTTGTAATCTTGTTTATTTTAATCTTTAGTACTTTTTCATGTTGAATCTTCATGATTATATAATGAACGTTTCATTGATGTTAAGTTCCTGATTATGTTTGATTATCTTGGATAATGAATCTGTGGTTAGTGGGATGGTAGCTATTTCTTGATTAATCACTTGTTTGTAAACTTGTTTACACCATGAAACTCGAGAGGGGTATTGGTTTTATCCA
Source organism: Helianthus annuus (assembly GCF_002127325.2). NCBI lineage: Eukaryota > Viridiplantae > Streptophyta > Magnoliopsida > Asterales > Asteraceae > Helianthus > Helianthus annuus. The sequence goes on from NC_035448.2 coordinate 73,623,200, forward strand.
AGATATATCTTATTTTGATTAGGAATACTTTCTTGCACGTAAGGGTTCTAACGAATTATATGGTGTTGATTACATGTTCTTGCATGTGGTTTATAATCCTTGTTTAGTAGTTTTGGTCTGAAATTACTGACATGGTAGATTTGTGTTCAAGACTTGTAAAGGTGAAATATGTTGTTATATGATCTACTTAAATGCTTATCCTCGTGGCTGTATTGTGACCATCGGTATTGCTTTCTTTGATAAGTGAGGTTAGAAAACTCCTAGCGGATGACTAATCTATCTTTAAAGGTTTACATGAATGAATATCAATAGCTCGCTAAAGAATGATTTTAGGTGGTTAACGTGTGTTTATCGCGTTAACTTTCCGAAGAATCATCATGTTAGAAAACTCCTAGCGGATGACTATCTGTCTCGAAATTGGAAAATTGATTAAGTGCTTTTCTAACATATCTGATAGATAACATGTTTAGGTTGTTTGTGAAACAAGATATTAGTATATTTTTGTTCTAGATATAATTTAGATAATTTAGTTAAACAACCATTCACTTATCTTTTTATTTGAGAAAATAATGACAAAGATTTAGTACATTATAACGCCCGTGTTCCATGGATCGATATCTAGCTCTTACCAATACTTTGCTGCATATATGACGGGATACACTTGTCCTTTGTTGTGTGTGTTTTAATGTTAAGGTATAAACCATTTTTATAAATTTAAAACACCAAGTTACGCCGGGCACGGTTGTAAATACTGTAAATAAATGTGTATAGCCGTGCCCGCGTCAGACACACACCGCACAGACTTGCTGATCACATTCCTTCAGGATATCCCTCCACCCCGTCCAGGGGAAGGTCCATCAAGTCAGCATCCCAGTCATATTCCTCCTGTGTCAGCAGCAGATCCTTTCATGCCATAGTTTGCACACACTGCTCCTTTTGCTTCTGCACCATCGGGCGAGCCACTTATTTGGTTTCCACCTAATGCGATGCCTATGTTTGACCCATATCATCCTTCACATTACACTGGTTACACCAGGGATGATCTGCTCTTGTCGTTACAGCTTCAGCAGGAGTTGTTGTGCCGTAGAGTCATGGAGTTAGAGAGGATTCCGCGTCCTCCACCTTGCACTTATCAGTCACCATTCGCGACTCCACCGGCTCCTCTTCTGCCATACCCAGATTTTGACATTCGCTTTTTTACTATGGAGCAGCAGATTAGTTACCTGCTGCGTACCGTTTATGCTCTTGAGGAGGAGTTAGTGCATTTGCGCAGTTTGCTATTCGTTCCTTCACCTCCTCCTCCTCTACCATCAGCGTAGCAGTTTTTGGTTTTATGCAGGTAGCATACTTTTGGTGAGAGTGTAGCTATTGAGCCTAGATTGCACAGCCTTTTGAAGACCACTTTTTGACTTATTGACTTTTGACTGTTGTAGTTGGTTAGACGATTAGGACAAGGGTGATGTGACCTTATAGTCCCTTTTGATGTATGGTACATTGTAGAACTTGAAAAACTGTACGTGTGGTCGTTGATATATGAAAGCTCAATCACAACATTCTCATTACATACATTGTTGAATTACTTGTTTACATTATGATTGGGATGTTATGTGTTTACTTGCGTTGATGGATATTATTACGTGTGCATGCCATGTACTTACTATACTTATTATGACCTGACCAATGCGATCTTCTTATAAAAGATGCCTTCACGAAGAGAAACTCGATTGCCCACTACAGAGGCCGAATTACAAGAACAGATTTCACGAGCGATAGCACAACGCGATGCCCTGCGCTCTAAACATAGCGTGGGTACCTCTGGAAGCAACCCACCTCATGGTAATGTTTAAGTCACTAAGGACACATACGTTACATTTGGATATTCCATGTGCGATCGCTAATGCTTTATGTGAATGATGTTACTTGTACAGGCTGTACCTATAAGCAGTTCTTAGACTGTAAGCCTCTGAATTTCGACGGCACTGGGGGAGCTGTTGCCTTTGTCAGATGGGCGGAGAAGACTGATTCAGTGATAAGAATGAGCAAATGTGCTCCTGAGCACCAGGTCACCTACATCTCGGGACTCTTTCTAGACGGAGCGTTATCCTGGTGTCTCCAAGTTCAGACCTTGGGAGAAGAAGCTGCTTACGCCATGACATGGGACGAAATTAAGGAACTCATGCGAAAGAAGTACTTCTCAAGGGCCGAAATTCAAAAGTTGGAGATTGAATTTTAGAGCCTCAAGATAGATGGCCCAAAGATCGCTGAATGTGTGCAGAGATTTCACGACTTGTCTCGCGTCGTTCCTTATATGGTGGATCCGGAATTCAAGTGCATTGAGCGTTTTATTTGGGGGTTGGCACCTCAAATCATGAGTATGGTAACAACATCCAAGCCTCCTACAATCACTGAGGCTATTGATCTAAGTGTGGCGTTAACTAAAGAGGCGATCAGGTTGAACAAGTTCTCAATCTCTGACCAGAAGAAGAAAGAGACTCACGTTGAGTCATCTGGTGAGAACAAAAGGAAGTTCTCGAACTTTAAAAAGGGTACCAGCAGCGCCAACAAGAAGAAGGATGTGAACCCACCAGTCGAGGTCAAGACTGGTGCTGAAGCCCAGGGAAAAGGGTACATGGGCACTCTTCCCAAATGTGATGTGTGCCAGTACCATCATGCCGGCCAATGCAGAGTTAGGAAATGTGAATCTTGTGGGAAGGTTGGCCATTCAAAGGAGACATGCTGGGTTGGTACTGGGCGTGGTAACAATGGTCAGAGAGGTTATGGCAATAACAACCGTGGTGGAAATGGATATGGAAACCACCCACAAGGAGGAAATGGCGGTAATGGAAATCGTGGGAATCAAGCTGGTAGTGGAAAGCGTGGAGCAAACAACGCTCAAGGTGGTAATGGAAATGGTAATGGGCGAGGACCTGATTGCTTCAACTGTGGAGATGTTCGGCATTTCAAGCGAGAATGCCCAAAGCTCAATCAATCTCAAGGAAGAGTTTTCAACATCGGAGCGAGGGAAGCTCGCCAAGATCCGAACGTAGTTACTAGTACGTTCCCTATCAACCAACGCTTTGCATCTGTACTGTTTGATACTGGTGCCGATTATAGTTTTGTATCCCTAGAATTTAACAATATGCTTGGGTTAGTAGCTAGTAAGCTAGATATTCCGTACTCCATAGAACTAGCTAATGGAAAGCTAGTAGAAGCGAATGAAGTAATTAGAGGTTGCGTGATAGAACTCGGAGAGCATGAGTTTTCGCTTGATCTTCTGCCCGTCGAGTTGGGAAGCTTTGACGTGGTAGTCGGAATGGATTGGTTGTCGAGC